>NC_140592.1:1273525193-1274125193 GCF_964204655.1 Triturus cristatus | reverse complement strand
ACCGGAACAAGCTTCCTAGGACCGGTTTCTGGCATTTCAGCCGTCTTCAACCAGGCTTGCTTGAATCCAGTGGCAAAGTGAGCAAGGGACTCACGTCTGAGCATACCCTGCCAACTTATGGCGGACAAAGCGGTACAAAAGGGGGTGGTGATGGACTGAGCATCAGAACCAATCAAACACTCACACCCAGTCAGCAGATCTGGGTTTGATCCATCACCGTTCTTTAGCCCACTCTGCCACCCCAGTTCAGACATGGCCATATGCAAATCAGTCTGACCCTGTGCCTCATGGGAACAGTCCAGCCCGAACTGCCAAGCCATGCCTTCCCTGGACCGGAACAAGCTTCCTAGGACCGGTTTCTGGCATTTCAGCCGTCTTCAGCCAGGCTTGCTTGAATCCAGTGGCAAAGTGAGCAAGGGACTCACGTCTGAGCATACCCTGCCAACTTATGGCGGACAAAGCGGTACAAAAGGGGGTGGTGATGGACTGAGCATCAGAACCAATCAAACACTCACACCCTCTGCTCCGACAGCATAAAGGGAGAGCAGTCTGGGCTGAGTGGAAAGTGTCTGGGACAGACGTCAGCTGCAGCAGGTGGTAAGCCACAGGGTGGCAGTAGAAAGATGCCTGCTCCAGGAGGTGGCCACCCACAGGATGGCACTGGAAAGACGCCAGCTCCAGCAGGTGGCCAACCACAGGGTGGCAGTGGAAAGACGCCAGCTCCAGGAGGTGGCCAGCCACGGGAGTGTCAGTGTACAGAAGCCAGCTCCAGCAGGTGGCCAGCCATGGGGTGGCAGTGGACAGACGTCAGCTCCAGGGTGTGACCAGCCACGGAGTGGCACTGGACAGAGGCCAACTCCAGCAGGTGGCCAGCCACGGGGTGGCAGTGGAAAGACGCCAGCTTCAGCAGGTGACCAGCCACTGGGTGGCAGTGGAAAGATGCCAGCTCCAGCGGGTGGCCAGCCATGGGGTGGCAGTTGAAAGACGTCAGCTCCAGGAGGTGGCCAGCCACGCGGTGGCAGTGGACAGAAGCCAGTTCCAGGAGGTGGCCAGCCATGGGGTGGCAGTGGAAAGATGCCAGCTCCAGCAGGAGGCCAGCCATGGGGTGGCAGTGAAAAGACACCAGCTCCAGGTGGTGGCCAACCACGGGGTGGTAGTGGAAAGACGCCAGGTCCAGAAGGTGGCCAGCCATGGGGTGGCAGTGGAAAGACGCCAGCTCCAGGAGGTGGCCAGCCATGGGGTGGCAGTGGACAGAAGCCAACTCTAGCAGGTGGCCAGCCATGGGGTGGCAGTGGACAGACATCAGCTCCAGGGTGTGGCCAGCCACGGAGTGGCACTGGACAGAAGCCAACTCTAGCAGGTGGCCAGCCACGGGGTGGCAGTGGAAAGACGCCAGCTTCAGCAGGTGACCAGCCACTGGGTGGCAGTGGAAAGACGCCAGCCCCAGCAGGTGGCCAGCCATGGGGTGGCAGTTGAAAGACGTCAGCTCCAGGAGGTGGCCAGCCACGGGGTGGCAGTGGACAGAAGCCAGTTCCAGGAGGTGGCCAGCCATGGGGTGGCAGTGGTAAGATGCCAGCTCCAGCAGGAGGCCAGCCATGGGGTGGCAGTGAAAAGACACCAGCTCCAGGTGGTGGCCAACCACGGGGTGGTAGTGGAAAGATGCCAGGTCCAGAAGGTGGTCAGCCATGGGGTGGCAGTGGAAAGACACCAGCTCCAGGAGGTGGCCAGCCATGGGGTGGCAGTGGAAAGATGCCTGCTCCAGGAGGTGGCCACCATCGGGATGGCACTGGAAAGATGCCAGCTCCAGCAGGTGGCCAACCACAGGGTGGCAGTGGAAAGACGCCAGTTCCAGGAGGTGGCCAGCCATGGGGTGGCAGTGGAAAGATGCCAGCTCCAGGAGGTGGCAGTGGACAGAAGTCAGCTCCAGCAGAAGGCCAGCCACAGGGTGGCAGTCGGCATACGTCAGCTCCAGGAGGTGGCCAGCCACGGAGTGACAGTGGACAGAAACAAGCTCCAGCAGGTGGCCAGCGACAGGGTGGCAGTGGACAGATGCCAACTCCAGGAGGTGGCCAGCCACAGAGTGGCTGTGGACAGAAGCCAGCTCCAGCAGTTGGCCAGCCACGGGGTGGCAGTGGACACATTCCTCTGGAGTCTAAAAGGTCTACGTGGGAGATTGTCTTGCACAAGACATGCCAAGGGATTGTGAACCTAGAGGTTGACATCACAGCAGTTTGCAGGTGGAGGACAGGGGAAGGGAATGAAATAAAATTTGCATAATGAGATACAAAGGTACAGCACATCAGTCATGTCCTGGAGGGTGGTACAGGGTTAGAAAGTTCACCAGCAGAATTGGCTGAGAATGACTTCAGTTGGTGCCGATACTGCGTCTTATTTCTGGAGTCAGGACCTTGCAGTCTCTCCTGTGATCTTTCTTGAAGTTGTGACATCTGGTGGCATCGCTTCCAGGATGGCGGGGGTTGAATATTCTCTTGGCCAGGCTCCAATTATCATCAAGATGTCCAGATCATTATCGCTAATTAGGTCATGAATTTCCATTGCATCCCTATTAATGTAACAAGCATTGATCAACATAGATTTCCCCCTGAAACAGTATTAAATCTTTCTGTTCCTTGGGAACAAGGCTCCAATTACCACATGAAGCTGAGGCGTGTGCAAAGTTGTGCATGGATGAGCTGACAGGCCAGCCGCTGAGACGCCACAAAGAGGGCTGAGGCTCTTTGAGGGCCAGGTACAGGACGTACCACATTCTGGAAGTCAGTGTGGATTGAGACCTGCAGACAGTGGCACCCTGGGTCCCCTGGCATGGACAGGCACCCATGGGCTCACCTTAGGTATACCTCCAGCGTGCTTGCGGGGCGCCCATGGTGCACAAAGGCCTCCTTCAGCAACTAAACACCCTGATGGAGTGCAGGGGCCAAACAGAATGGCAACAGGAGGGGTTACAGACTCACCTAGTCCAGCCCTTACATGGGCAAGAACCTACAGTGAGATAGTGGAACGTGGAAGAAGGTAGAAAAGCAAATCACAATAAGCTAAAGCAGCCATGCCTAGTCATCAGGGGTTCAGGACACCACAACCATGAACTGGTTATGGAGGACACTATCTGTTTACTCAAGGTTTGGGGCTCTGTGTTCACCTACTGGTTATCCAGAGCGCCGCAGTAGGTTACTAAGGGCTTGGTCGCTGCGCTTCGCCAATTGCGGTCCTGGAAACGCTTCTGGTAGTTTTCAGCTCAGACTCTGTAGTAATTTACACAGACCTGATTATTGGGAGCCAAAGACCTGAAAATAAATACAGGGGCTGATTCACAAACTGCACTTTTGAGTAAGTTTACTACTTCTCGGCATTCACAAACGACACGTTTGTAGTAACTTACCCTTTTGTGCTGAATCGAGCACTGCACATGGCGACCACTGCTCCTGCAACGATCTCCCATAAAAAGCAATGAAGTGGGGACTTTACTCTCGATCCTAGAGGCAAGATGGCGGCCGCGTAGTTGCGGTCGTAAGCAGCAGGTCGCGAGGAGGATGAAGATAGCAATGTGAGATCACTTTGGAGAAAACGGGAAGTTGTTACTGCGGACTGAAGGAGAACCGAGATTGGGATGATTCTTCAACTTCGCTGTGGCTGTGGCTGTGGCTTAGGCGGCGGTGTACTTCGTGCATTGGTGGCTTCAGCTGTTTGTTCCGTCCATCGGTGGAGAGTATCGGCGGGCTGTGGGCGGAGACAGTGGTGGTTGCGGAGGCAGCGGAGGCAGCGGAACGGAGTCGGCTGCCCTTGTGAGGTGTCGTGGGATTTTTGCGCCGCGGACGGCGTTCGGGAGGAAAGTCCAGGCAGCTTGAGTCCCTCTACGATAAGACGAAGAGCTCAACTGTCAAATAAAGCTGCCATGCCCCCAAAAGGAAGCAACTCTAAAGCGGCTGGAGTCAAAAAGAAGGGAGGAGCGGAAGGCGGAATGGCGTCGCAGGAGCAGGCAAACACACCGGCTGAGATTCATTCTTCTTTTGCCAGGAAACAACAGCTAGCCGGTAAGACTCGCCAGTGCGCTATTGCCTCTGTCCCTGCCCCTGCACCTACCACAGCCCCCTCTATTGTTAGCATGTTTTTGAAATCTGGCAAGGAGAAGGGAGCTAAAAGAACTCCCCTTTTGGATCCTGGTGAGGGAGAACGTGAAAAGCAATATCTCTCTACTGAAGACTGCAGTGTAGGCATTGATGTGCTGGGGGAGGCTTCAGTCACCTCTATTCCTGATGGAGGGAATACGCTGGCTGCTCTCTCAACGGCGACCATTGCTACCCCTACAGGGAAGCTTCCTGAGGATGTAGTTGAGGTCTGCTTGACTGTAGTAAGTCCTAAGACGGGCCATCAGCTTATTGGAGGAGCCAAGGGGCTACAGTTTGGGAAGGATGTCTCTCAAGAGATTGGCAGTGCCCCCTCAGTTACTCTTGGAACTGCTCCAGGGGACTCAGAGCCGAGTGCAATGGAAAAAGTCCCTAGTGAGTGTTTTTTCTCAGTTTCTGAGTGGTCAGATGATAATGATGAACATCACTCTTCCTCAGATGGCAGCACACATGGTACGGATAGCGATATAGAGCAGGAGCTTCCTATCACTGCAGTCAGGCCAGCGGCAACTTTTTAGGATCAAATTAATCATGAAAGCAGCTGGGTTCACCCGCTGGCCATGTCATCGCAAGCGAGCCCTGTTGGGGTGACCTCTCAGGTGGCCCTACTGGAATCTATACACCAGGAAATTATTTCTCATCGAGAGGAGACACGTCAAGACAGTAAGAAGACACAAGCTGCAATGAGGAAAATGCAGGGGGCTGTGAGGAGGCTGTCAAAGGTTAGCGACTCATTGGGCGACAGAGTATCAGATTTGGAGGAGAGGATTGTGTCGTCAGAGGCTCAGGCCGCTGATGCAGTCAACAAAGCTGATGCTCAGTGTTCACAGATGTCGGATGTCCAATGGAAATTGGAGGACTTGGAAAACAGGCAAAGACGGAATAATCTTAGGGTCCTAAGGGTCCCGGAGGGGGCTGAAGGGTCAGATATCAAAGCCTTTATTCTTAAACTGTTTGCTCAAGCATTCCCGGAGCTTGCCACCTGGAGTTGGCAGTCCGAGATTCAGAGGGCTCATCGTACTCCCTTTAGAGCTCGCACAAACTCCAGAGAAGGGGACAAGCCCAGGGCAATCTTGATTTTCTTTGGCAATTTTACATTAAGACAACTAGTTGCGGAGAAAGCGAGACCTGACGCAAAGAGGACTGTTGAAGGATTGTCTTTTTTTGTTCGCCCGGACTTTTGCCATGCCACGGTGGAAAGGAGATGGAGATTACGCCAGCTTATTAAACCCTTCCAGGAGAAAAAACTACAAGTGTATTTGATAAACCCTGCTCAGCTAAAAATTATCAAGGAAGGGAAATCTTTTTATTTCGCCTCTGAGATCAAGGCGAAGGAGTTTCTTGACTCTTTGGATTATTAGGCATTCTGGTGTAATTATGTCGTGGCATGGCTCTTAGTTTTCTTTCTCTAGGATTAATCCTCATGGTTTTCTCCGATCATTCGGATCTGTAGATGGTATTTTTTTTGTCTTTATTCCTCGGTTGCGACCACTGCACACATCACATGCACAGACTAGGTCTGAGCGCCTCATCTAAGGGGGATGGGGAGGGCGATGGGTGGTCAGGAGGTTTGGGGTGGGGGGGGTTTAAGGGGGTTGGCACAGAATAGGGGGTGTAAAAATAAAAATGAGTTGATCAGGTGTTGTAGAAGGACTTATAGTTTTGAATTTTGTTCTACTGCTGACATGCTAATTGCCTGTTTTGGTAATTCTGTTTTCTATAGGGCTGTGGTATGGCTGGGTTGTCTAGAAAATTCTTATCAGTATGAGTATTAAAATCGGTACTATTAATGTTTGTGGTCTGAATGACTGGAAGAAGCGTCAAGGGTTGGAGTTTCTAGTTAGACAAAATAGGCTAGATTTAATCTGTCTACAGGAGACCCATCTCCCCTGGGCCAAACGTAATTTGCTGAATATAAGAGGGTATGAGCTGATTGTCTGTTCTTCACAGAATTCTACGATTAGGGGTGTGGCATTGTTGGCCAGAACATCCTTAGGGGGTGCGAAGAGGGTTAAAAGTGACAGGTTAGGTCGCTAGGTCATTGCAGAATTAACGTTAGGACTCACAATCTGTTCTATCTATGGTTCAAACTGCGATGACCCAGATATCTTTGATTATCTGGAAGAAGAGTTGGCAGGTTGGCCAACACCTCTGATAGTCTGTGGGGACTTAAATATATCTGCAGTTTGGCATAATACGGCTGAATATCAAGGAAGGAAACCTAGGGTGTATCGAGCACTGTCCTCCCTTATATCCTCGCATGGACTCAAAGATATCTGGGGCGAAAAGGAACCACAGGACCCAGGGTTCACATATTTTTCAAATCCGTTTAAAAAATTCTCTAAATTAGATTACTTTTTTATTTCTCAATCTGAACTTAATAAGGCTACTATCAAGAAACTCCCCAGATTAATCTCCGATCATAATCCCCTTGTTTTGTCATATAGGGCTGATTGTTCGGAAAAAAAGCATACTAAGTGGACTTTTGAAAGGAAATTATTATCAGATCGGAGGTATATTGAACATATCAAAAATTGGTCTGGGGAGTTTTTTGATGTAAACAGATACAGTGCCTCTAGGAATGGGGTTTGGGAAGCCTTTAAGGCGGCTTTTAGGGGGGAAACTATTAGCTGCTCGGCTAGGTTAAGGAAGGAGGATAAGGCAATGGTTGATAAGCTTATGGTCGATCTGGCAAAAGCGGAGAAGCTGCATAGTGAAGAAATAGCGAGGGGCTCGGATGGGCTGGAGAGCTTTAGAACAATGGCGGTTATTAAAGCTGATTTGCAGAAATTGGTTACACAGAAGGCGGTCGGGGAGTACCAGGCATCAAAGGCGAAGCGGTATGAGACCGGGGAACAGGCGGGTAGGATTCTGGCATTACGCATCAGACAGGATAGATCAAAGAGTGTTATCACCAGTATACAGGATGAGGGGAAGACATATTCGGAGACCAAGGGCATACTAAAAATCTTTAAAAAGTTCTATCAAAGACTGTATGATGACGAGAATCATCAAAGTCAACAGCAAGAGTGCCATAGTTTAGAGAATGGTAATACAGGCCCGTTACTCGATGCAGCTTTAAGAGAGGAGCTTGAAAGGGATCTAACGATAACTGAGATTAAAGATGCCCTGCGAGAATTAGCTGTTGGGAAAGCTGTGGGTCCCGACGGAATCCCAATGGAGGTGTATAAAACTTTGGAAAATGAGTTACTTCCCATTTTGTTAGATCTTTTTAATGGCATTTTGTGTTCTGGTATTATTCCAGACTCCTGGAAGGAGACCAATATTATTATATTTTATAAAAAAGGTAAGCCCAAAGAGAAGCCAGGATCTTACCGGCCTATCTCACTTATTAATGCAGACACAAAACTATACTCAAAAATTTGGGCTAAAAGGCTGGGGAGAGTCATTGGTGGTCTTGTCTCCCCATGGCAGCATGGGTTTGTGCCCGGGCGGGGCACCACGGACCACACTCGTCGGGCCATAGCTCTTTTCGATGCCCACGCTGCTGGGGGGAGGGAGATGGCCATGATCCTCCTCGACGCGGAGAAAGCCTTTGACCGCGTAGTCTGGAACTTCTTATGGCGTATTCTCGCTCTAAGGGGCTTCGGCCCCAAGATCATCAAAGCTCTGCGAGCTATGTATTTAGACCCTGTGGCCAGGGTGTCGGTAATGGGCGAGAAGTCGGAGAAGATTTTGATCAAAAGAGGTACGCGGCAGGGTTGCCCCTGCTCTCCGATACTATTTGCACTTTATATCGACCCCCTGATCCGAAAGATAAAGGGCTGTCACCGGATTTGCCCCGTTATCTCTAATGGTTATACAACTAAACTGCTAGCTTATGCGGATGACCTCGCGATTTTTACTAGTGATCCACATCAGGCATTGCCTGCATTAGTGGAGCTGGCTAAGGAATTTGGTAGTAGGTCTGGATACCTGCTTAATGAAGAGAAGACCCAGATTATATGCACCAAGAATATCACTAGGTCAGATAATAGATATTTAGATTCAGCTGTCTATCTAGGGATTAAAATTAATGCGGATGTTGACAAGATCATTAGGGAAAATGACAGCCCTCTTATGGTTGCAATGGAAGCAGAGTTAAAAAGGCTTGATGTTTTACACCTTTCCCTGGTGGGAAGGATAAATGTACTTAAGATGACATTTTTTCCTAAGATTCTTTATTTGTTTCGAGCTATCCCGATATTATTGGAGGAAAAAATCTTAAAAAACCTCGAAGGCCTTTTTAATAGGTTCATTTGGCAATACGGGAAAACCAGACGCTCGATGAACCTTATGTCACTCCTGTTTGATAGGGGTGGTTTTGCTCTTCCAAACCTTCGGCTATATCATCTATCTTGTCTACTTGCACATATGTCAATCCTCTTTCACCGTGACTCCAGTCTAGTAGCGGCCCAGGGAAGTCATCAGGCCCCCCCTTCCATTTTTGAACTTCTTTTTGGGAAAAATGCTATAGGGCTACTCCTAAGGGAGGTCGATTGGAGATTTTATAAAAAGCCCAGATTGAAGGTAGTGAATGGGATCTGGGGGACTTGGAAAGCAGTCCAAAAGTTGTTGGAAATCCCGAAGTACAATTCTTATCTCCTTCTTTGGAATTCTAATCTGTTTCCGTTTCTGGGCACGAATATGATTAATCCTCTCTGGAGCGAAAATGGTATCAGATCTGTAGGCGATTTGTTGGAGGGGGAGGAATTTTTAAGTTTTGAAGTATTTCAGTCGAAATTCGGGATCTCTTCTAATCACTGCTTCTTGTACGGACAGGTAGTAAAAACAGTGACGGCTTTTAGACCAAGAATCATAACATCCACTAGTTTTCCTTTGCTGGACTATGTGGGGAACGGGGGTAATAAAATAAAAATTATATATAGTCATTTGCTGGAGGGAATACAGGACGATTTGGAGAAAGTAGAATCCTCATTAGCAGTCAAAACAGGTGATCCTGATGTGGACTTAGATCTTGCTCTAATGTTAAATAAGAAATTATTTCGTTTATCCAACTTGAGGGCCCAGCATTATAAAACACTATTTAATTTGTATTTTACGCCGGCAAAGCTCGCGGCGTGGGGTTTGGTGATGAAGGATAATTGCCCTAGATGTGATAAAAGCCCAGCGGATTTAATACATATGTTTTACCAGTGTGAAAAGCTGTCTATCATTTTGAAAGAATTATCAATCTTTTTGGAGGGGCTTTTAAAATGCAAAATTATTATTTCTCCCACATTGATGTTAATGGGAGTAGATAGGAGTATGAAATTAGGTAACCATGCGGAAGCTTTGGTGTTTATTTGTATAGCTGTGCTTCGTATTATTATCTCTGCAGGTTGGAAGGATTCTTCTCCTCCCACATTTCAAATGTGGCTGGCAAGGCTGCTCGGGATACATAATATAGAATCATGTTTATTTGAATTAAAAAGTGCCACAGTAAGGGATAAGGGGAGGGCCATTTGGGCTCCATTAACCAGCTGGAGAAATCTTTAGCAGCCTTATATTCAATTATTTCTGTATCTATTTTGTTAAAAGCCCATTTCGGCATTTGATGGATAATTAAGTTTCACTGTCTTGTGGATCTCCTTTGTATAACATCTGTTAACTCAATAAAAAAAAAAAAATAAATAAAAAAAAAAAGAAGTGGGGACTTAAATTTAATAATGTTAAATTAATTAAATTATTAAGCGCAGTTAAAAATATAAATAACTATAAATGAATGTTAAAAATAGTACATATTTATTATTTAATTCTTACATTTTATTCATTTAACATTTGTTACATAATTTTTTAGACGCTTTACTTCCACTAAACGTGAATATGCATCTAGAGCAGGATACGTAAAATGAACATTGTCAGAACTATTCCCCCGAATAAGCCAATCATCACTACGGACGTCACTGGACGAGTGGGGTGTTGATCCTTATGGGGTTTACCTCAACTGCATATCTTCTTCAGCCAATGGTGCTCTTCAGACAATTCAAGGGTATGATCGGGCTGAGCACCTACTGGGCCGATCCCTAGTACCAGTCCAGTAGGATGCTGAATGAGGGAGGTCTCTGGAGGTGGTGTGTGGTGTCATGGAATCAGTCACTCATCTCACACACATTGTGCCATCCTCTGCCCTCCACTGCCTATCACCCTGCCTGGTGCTTGGCTCACTGTGCTCACAATAAAACACAAAGGTGCTTAAACCGCACTCCGGGTGAGTTGAATCCTTTATTATGATGTCCGGTAACACATTTTGGCCACAGCCTTTGTCAAACCATAGATGTGCCCGACCCACCACAGAAATTAAATTAATCAGTTCCTGTGAGAAGTTTGCCTGGCGTATGCTGGTCACTAGTTATAGTGGCCACTTTGCACCAGTCAATTCGACTCTCATGGTAGATAGGTTTAAGACAACCTTTTAAAGAAAGCTATCCTAGTGGTAGCTGTGGAGAGCAGCCTTCAGGCTAAGTCTCTGAGGAATGTAAAGCAGCTTGTTTTACCAGTCTATAATCTCTTGAATTACCAAATGAAAGGACACCACACAGGTACATATATCAAATATATATGTATTTATTTCTAGACACACTCTACTAATCTCTTTATGAGATTAGAAGCCAGGCACACATTCAAATGTCAACAAGCACAAATATTGCTGGTGACCTAGGGGCGTACCAGACCATATACTAAAAAAATGGTATAAGAATGTCGACTTGCAAAATGACAAGGCCTAGGGCCTGGGGAATCGCTGGGGCTTCACTACTGCAGTGTTAGCAGGTAAGTAACAGGCCCATGGGAGACACGTGCAGTGTGTGAACACAGCCGCGGGTTCCCTATTGATTACAATGGTGCAAGTCGCCGTTTGATTTTTAAAGTTCTAGGGTACTTTGAGGAAGTCTACAAGCAAGCCACTTACAAGGTAAGTACTTTGAGGGACAACACACACTAGGACACCGGAGTGCATGAGTTACCTCACCCAGGGAAGCCGGGTGCATAGGTGTCTTTTGGTGTCGGGTCGCGTCGCTGTTTTCTATGGAGACCAAAGAAGACTTGCTGCTTGCGTCGACTGAAGAAGTGTCCGGTGGAATCCAAGGGTGGATTCGAGATGCTGAAGACCTGAAAATTGAAGGGACAGTGTTCAAGGTCACTTGCCAGTGACCGGTGGCCAGGAAGATGGCTGACCACAGATGTCGGGTGATTTCAGGTCATCGATGGTGTTCTGACTCTTTGCTCACGAGGTCCAGGAGAGATCTACGATGACCAGCAGCTGGGTTCAGAGTGTCCCACAAAGTCTACAGCTGATGGCGGTGTCGGTAACTGGATTGGAGCCAACAAGCCTTGGTAACTGCAAGTCTTGTGTAGACTGAAGAAAGTCGATGGGGCAGACCAGCATGGTCTGAGGGACTCACCCAGCAAGGGTAAGTGAGAACAGGCCTGGAGCAACCAGGGGAGCCCTTTTAGTTGATGATAAAGTCTTCGGGGGACCCACAAGCCAATGGGCAAGGGATTGCAAAGGTGCCTTTTCAGGAAATGCTTCACAGGAGCCCACGGTCACTCGGGATGGGGTAGGCCTCTGATTTTCGCTGCAAAACTTGCTGGAGGCTTGGGCCACAAATAGTCTATTGCACAAGTCCGTAGGACATTGTGAAGGGTTTGCACTTGACAATAGTGCATGGTCCCCGGTATTGCTGTTCCTCGTCACTTGTGGGGTCCACTTGCCACAGCTTTGCTGGGGACTCACAATGGCCATCGAGAAATCAGGAAATCTACTTCTGGGGCAGCAGGGACTTCGAACTCCGGCGGGAGCGGGAAAGTTTGCAACCGTTGATTAAGGTTTTTGGTGCCTGCCAAGCAGGGGAGTCACTCCTTGACTCCAAGGGAGATTCTTCTGTCTTCCAAAAGTAGTGGAATGTCGAAGGGCCAGGATTCTTCTTTGTAGAGCATCGTCCAGGGCTATCTGACTTGCAATGGCAAAGCTTGCTATCTTATAGTGAAAATAGGGGATGGACTAGCTCTATGACCACTCCTCTAGGAGGGTCAGGGGAGGGGGTGGTTACACCCACTTCCCTTTGTCCAGTTTTGCACCAGAGCAGGGACAGGTAGCCCCTGAACCGGTTTGAGCTGGCATATGCAGCGAGGAGCCTACTGCTACCCCAGTGTAGGACTTCAAACCACTCTAGGAGTGCACCCACCCAGCCCCAATACACTAAATCCTGTCTGGAAGGTGGTGACACCTCCCTGTGACAGGATGCCTTTTGTTGGGCTTCCTCCACTGCGAGTTTCAGTCAGCAGCAGAAGGGCAGCCCAGTGTCTGTGCTGGTGGCATCCATTTTGTGATGCCAGGGCTCTATTGGATTTCTATTGTTTTACATGCCGTCCCTTCTAGAAGGGTGGGATCATGCTCCCACATCATGGACTGATGTGGGGGTATGATTCCAAGTTGTTTGACACCAAACACGACATGTTTTGATACAGTCATTCCAAAGTTAGCATTTTAGTGCACTTAAGAGTATATGGTTTAACCGCATCCACAAAAAGCCATAGAGAATAGACTCTGGTAGCTGCAGAGGGGCCCTGCTCATGCAGAGGCACCCTCTCACATTGTAAACCACGCACCCTGCCCTCAGGATTGATAGGGCCTACCTTAGGGGTGGCTGATAGGTTTATATGTGTGTGTATGGTGAGATATAGGAACCTATATCTCAGTGATGAGTGCTAACACTACCTCACTCAGGCTGCAGTAGCAGGCCTGTGGTGTCAGATTGAGAATGCTTCCCAGGGATGGCATAATACGTGCTGCAGCCCCTGGTAGGCCTGTGAAGTACCTATGCCCTAGGTACCTAAGGTACCATATACTAGGGGCTCATAAGGTACCACAGTATCCAATCACTAGTGCATCTAATATGCACACCAAGTCGTTGAGAGAGACCAGAGAGGCTGGGGCCCTGATTAGCAGGGACCCAGCCTGACTATAGTCAGAAACTAGTGTATACTTCAGAAAAAAAGTGGGGGCAACATAAGTGCAGATCCTACTCTCCTACAGTTCCACAGACACATAACATAGACCATGTCCCACAACTAAAGATCTTCCTAACAACTTCCAGCTCACAATTTTGTTGTTGTGCACAAATCATCCAGGACTCATATTTGTGAGGCAGTGCCTCTTTTTCTATGGTCGTCTCAAGTGTTCCTACTGATGTTGCTGGCTTTTCAACTCTGAACGTTCACTGAGGCCTGCTAACCAGACCTCTGTGCCGGTGCCCTAACCCTAAAGTGTATGTCGAATTGCCTATACCCAAATGGAAATGGCTAACTTACCTGTAAGTCCCTAGTAAATGGGACCCTGGTACCCAGAGCATGTAGGTCAGAGGGGTACCCCAGGGCTCTCAGCACTGGTTGTGCCACCCTGGAGGTTCCCCAAGTGAAACAAGTCCCCCAGTCTGCCACTGCAGACTGGTATAGCAGTCGTGCACTGCTAGTCTGACTTTGCCATTGAAAGCCATGGCACAGCCACTGACTACCCTGTACATCTGTTTAAGTCACCCCTCTGGCAGGCCTAACGAGCCCCAAGGTAGGGTGCAATATATTACATGGATGGGACATGTATTTTAAATATCCTGACAGTAAACACGCAAAATTATTATTTTTACTGTGGAAAGACTCGGCCACCTATTCGGCGAGTATAAAGTTACACGCTGAGCTCGCAGCTGCGACAAAAGTGGGCGCTTCAAGGTATCAAATAACTGGTTACGTTAAGCACACCTCGTATCTCAAGTCGAATTTAATGTAGCTTTTTGCAATGTGAAGTCTTTAAAAGCTACCACTTTGTTGCCTTTATAACTCCTGTGCCTTCCTGGGCACGCACATGGAGCCTTTTCCACCAGACCGCTTTCTGCCCTCCTGGAGACACGTGACCTCCCTCTTGCAGGAAGCCACTTGGGTGTTAGCCCCAAAAAGCAGGCTTCAATAGTGGTGCCGCCTTTGAAAGGCAGATTTGTAGCAGGGAGGGCTGCCCCATTGTTGAGGTAGACAGGCTGGAATGGAAAGGAGAGTCGGGAATATATGTGAAAAAAACATTTAGGAAACACATTTCATAGTGGACTATCAATCTTTCATCATTAATATGTAAACACCCAACTACTGTTCAATATTAAAAATATATATTTTTTATTCATTCAACGTTGATTTTTATATATATACACATTTATGTTTTTTTAGTTTTCTATTTAAAAATTGAAAATTAATGCAATTTCATTTATATGTCTTCATATGATCAATCTCCGATTCCTAATATATGTATTCAGACATACTATCTCATTCATTTTGGGCCTATCTATTCACAACTTTTGTGAAGATGATGAACAAGAATTGTATATAGTTTATAGAATTATACATAGCCTATTCAATAACAATCCTTTATTTGATGTTTTATAAACAAGACCTTCATATAGTTCTATTTGGTCTTTTGAAACTTTCTCAATGTAGAGTATCCAATATTTTCTTTGGTGTAGGGTATCCAATGTATTAGTTAAGATATTTATACCATAAATCGAAGTTTGAACACAATTTCAGTGAAAAGAGGCATTCATATATGCCATGTCTAAAGAAAAAATCATATCCTACAAGCGTTTCGGCTCTAAGCCTTCTTCAGGTAGCCATGTATGACATGAAACCTGAAAGAATTATAAAAACATTGGGGTTACATATTATATGTCCTACTTAAATTCATACATAGTTTTAAAAGTGAAAAATTAACTAAGCTATTTACAATGTCATAGGAAAAAACGAGAAAAAAAGGAAAGGTAAATATTTATAATCTCAGGTCCTATAGGGCTAGGATGTGAAAAATCCCATGTAGATTTCCAAATGCGTGCTCACCCAAGAGAGACCCACAAAAAGAAGAGAAAAGAGTATTTTAGGAATCAGTACAGAGCCCCCAAAAAACCCTTGCATTGCATGCAGGTGAACTATGATTGGGGCTGCTATGGAAAGTTCAAATTTAGATAATTCCCAAGTTGCAACCCGTGCTCCCAATTTGGTTTCACCTCACACTATTGAGATGTCTCAGGCTATTACCTTGTCTATAAGTGTTTATCGTTTAGTTTTTACGAAGATATAGGACTTGTAGTGTATCCTGGCTGTATTGAATTCCTTTTTAAAAGAAAATAAAGTTTCCTTTGGGCTCAGTTTCATGCATTTCCTAAGAGATAGATGGGAGGCCAAAGTTGGAGGGCTTACCCATTACTTGGGACATAGAGTTACATCTGTCTTAGTGGAGACCACATGCAGGTTCCCCTTAAAAAATATATTTTAAAATGCGTAAGCATACTGCTATCCATTTTTTTTTTTTGCAGAGTTTTATATAGCGCAAACTTGACCCGAATCCAATCAGGTATCAGAGCGCTTTACATAGCACCAGTTACGTTACACGAGGACACAGATTCATTTTTTGTTAGGCACAGGGAGATTAAGTGATTTGCCCAGAATTACAGGATGTTTAGCGTCATTACCGAGACTCGAACCCAGTTCCCCAGATCTGAGGTCGAGCGCCCTAGCCTTTCGGCCAACTCCTCCCCCCCCTCCTCTTAGACCTGATTATTCAGTAGGAAACATCTTATGTAATTTTACTCTTTCGCCCTCATATTATTATGTCTTGTTTTTCAGTCCCCATTCGTTTATAGGATAACCGTTTATATGAAACCCCCCACAGTTTTCTATGATATCTCCGACATAGGCCGTGATGTAAAACTTTTAATAGTATGTAATATCACTCCAAGATATCGAGATGACACCGCATTGATTTAAAGGTAGCAGCCAAAATTTCTAATGTCCCCGCCAAGGGTAATGATAACGTGCTCTTACCCGTGTATGCACTTCTTCCAATAGTTCATTCGTATGTCCCAGCCGTGGAACAGAGTTCGAGATAAAAGGGCACCGATAGCCTGCACGCCAAGCGGCTGCAACTGGCTGCCCGGCAATTTCTTCCGAGTCATGCAACGCATGTTCATAAGCTCCTCAAGGTAAACGGATAACGAGCTGCCCACGTGTAGTCCGTTTTAATATAGATTTTTCCGTGCCAACAGTTGTATTAGTCACGAGGGGCCCTAGATGTGGTCCTGATTGGCCAGTTGATATTGTGGGTTGATCTCAGTACTGCCCGTACAACTCGCAGTCTATTCTGTTACTGTGGCGGCCATCTTAGTCAAGTTTACTTGGCACATAATTTTCTCTTAGTAAGTTGGAGCGTTTCATGTAAAAGGAGAGTGGGGAAACCAGTTGCCCAGCCAGTTTCACCAGGGGTGTGTGGCACCCAAGGGTGGAGTTTGGAGGTCTGAATACCGATAGAGGGTTCTCAACATTTTGGGAGGGGCAGAATGGTACTTTCTGGGATGGCCAGATGCCACACTCCACAGGAAGCGGCCACCAGGTGGGAGGGAACCTGGTATCCTATTAACATCATATCAACCACATCTTTCCCTTAGGCATTTTCAAAGCATAAAAGGGGCATTGTTGGCACTCAGACCACTGATCTATCTATACTGACTGGAAGAAGGACCGAAGGAAGACTGCCCTGCTGTTCAAAGGGACCAGTAAGAGAGGCTGCACGTATGAGGACGGCCTTTGCTGCACCTGTACCTGTGACTGTCATGTTGTGTCCTGCTCAAATAGAAGTCAACTGTAGAGCCCAGCCAGTCAAGTCTTCTCCAGAGCCAGCCAAGCCAAAAGACTCCAAGGTTCAGCTGACTGTTCACAGCACAGGGACACAACAGCTGAAGAAGTCTGCTGGGGCAAGTAGTTAGCCAATGGCTTCAAGTCACTACCACCTGCCGTGCAGCACCAGGAACCAGGACTCAATGCACAGAGCTACACCTGCGTTCACTGGGCCTGGGAGTGCTGCCGGCGAACTGCTGGGACTCTGAGGATGAGCTATCGACTCAGGAAGGCTTGGCCTGTGAATGCAATACCAGGCGACTGGTACCCCAGTGGCGACTGTACTTCTGCTAGCCTGGAGAGGACTTCATGGGATGTCAACCCTGTGGTCAGGACTTAATCACCCAGCTGAGAGACAGCGGAGTAGTCGCAGCAATTCGCCCATCGACTGCATTGCATCCACAGCATCCCTGGAGCATCTTCAGCATCCTTCATCTGTGGCATCAGGACCACTCCATAGGAATCCATTGCAACGCGGATAACGTACCTAGAACTGCTTGAAGACTTTTCCTTCTGTGGAGGTAACTGTTTTTGAGTACCTTGAGGACCTGACTAGCTCCCTGCTGGGCTTGTTTGCCCCAACCGCATTAACACTTGCCCAAGTTTTCCTTAAAAAAAGTGTCTAGGTTTCAAATTTGTCGAATTTGCCACGGCTAGTTCGTTGTTGAGTGAAATGCTTTGATTTATTTCAGTCTATTTTTATAAATTGGTGTTGGATTTCTTGAGTTTTGTGTGGATTTCTTCTTCAATTGTTTTGCTGCTGTGTAAATGCTTCACAGTAGTTGCTCTGTGTAAGCCTTTCTTCTCAGAGCCACAGCAACTCTGGACTGAGCTGAGGGTATGACAGACGAAACCTACTGGTCCTACAGGGGTTGGTAAATGTATTGCATGGGGAGAATGCGCAACCACACCATATGATACACCCCATTTCCAAACAATATTTTATATACCAAGTTCAGCAACACCAAGGAAAGACTGAACTGTTATAAATACTATGGCAGGACACATTTAAACTTTTATTTTGATTCTTTGCCTGCCTGCAAACGCTTTTGTTTCATCCGATTACAGAGTGTGAAGTTAAACACGTGCAGAAGTGTTAGCACCATGTCCGCCTCCTTTCTATACTGACATATTTTCTTTGTTTTTGTTATCGTCGCTGCTATGGGTGCTCACAGTGGAGGCTAAAATGTCATTATGTGATTTGAGATGACGCATTTATCGCCAGACTTATCTTGTATTGTTGGAACTTTGGTGTCGCCAATCTTACAAACACAAGACAACAAGCATTTGCAATGCAATAGGTCTCGCATTGATGCGAGTTTGAGCTATTGACATTGCAAATAACAATGCCTTTTATTTTTGTTTTCTTTTTACAAACATACATAAACGGCATTGTTATTTACAATGCCAATAGCTTAAACTCGAGTAACTGCGAGACCTATTGCATTGCAAATGCTTGTTTTTTATGTCACCAACCGCCACCCGAAGTAGTCTCTTACGAGTTCCAATAGAAGCACCTGCTGGAATGCATAATGAATACCCAATAGCACTATATTTTAAAGAATTTGAAACATGTTAAGCAGACAGCTGTGACACCAAGCCAGGGCTTAAAACCGGACAGTCAATAAGCCCCTCAAAAAAAAAAAGCTATATGCACAAATATACATTTCTCAAATGACTGGCCTTATGATAGATGGTCTAGCGCAATACAAAAGTAGAGAACACGTAGGAGTCCTTTACACCTGCATTGCACCGGGGACATATTTGGCTGATTTCTTGCCTTCAACTAAATGAAATTGGTGGTACACGACAGCGTTCATATATGGATGGTTGCTACATGTGTCTGTAAGTAAACTGACATGGTTGCAAAGAAACCGGAAAGAGCTCAATACAAGTCTGTCTAAAGGGGGCTTGACATAAAGACACTGGTAAAACAGAGCACCTATAAAAAAAAACACGCCAGCTAATTAATGAACACTACAGGTCTTGGGACACAGCCTCCGCTAGACACTTGAGAACGCAGTCTGTGCAATGCTCTGCGACATATCTTATGATAGGGGAGAACAAAGCCTGTTTGCCAGAAATCAGCCACCCTAGCCTTAAATATAGCGTAAACCAGAGAACAGAATGATCACTGAAACTGTGACAAGTGGAAAGACTGCAACATACCAGTAAAAAATGAATTTACCACGTTAACCACACGAAAAGGCAGAATTTTATGTGCATCTCTTTTTAGAAATGGTTTATTTATGAAAGGACTGGGAAAGTTTAAAATGCATAACAAAAGAATGCAAAAAGCACCTGACTTTGGGAATATTGCATCAATAAGTATTCAGTTTCCATCTGGTGCTAGGGATCCAAATTATCTACATTTTACAGCTTACAAATGTGTCCTTCCCTACTCCTGAATAGTAGTATTAAATGCACAAAACTCTTCTAGAGCCGAGATGTGTTTTTAAGCAGGCATCAGTAACTAGCAGAGAGGCAGCGTCAGCCGTGTGTGGTGTAGCAGTGAAGGGCCTTAGGGGTACATTCAACAGTATCATCTTTGCGCACATGAACACAAACCTGCTGCAGGGTATCTGACATGATGGGCAGCGTTATTAGGGTTGCCTCAGATTCCAATGTTTCACTCCCAGCAATCGGAGCCACACCTCATCATTAGTTAATGAGTACGCACCGATGAGCTGCACAAATTCTGGTGGATGCTATCACCAAAAAAGGAACTTGTCTCTACAGCATCAACTGCAGGGGGCCTATCAAATGACATACATCATGGTATTAGGGAGACTGAATGCTTTCACACAATGCCTCCAGTGAGATGTTGTTTAACTAAAACAAGCAGTAATTACTCCAAAAACCAGTGTTGTAGGCCAACCACCAGGCCCATGCAAGGACCAACTTTTCAACTTCGCAGGTAGGGATCCACTCCAGTACTGGCAGCTGCCTTTTGCAGGGTCACTCCAGCATGCTTCCTTCGGCAGAATAAAACAAAAAGTAGTTGCTAGCATTACACCTGTAACTCCCATCCTTGTGTTTCTAAAGTGTGATGAGATCACACAGCACAACAGGTTGTGAGGTGGGAGTACGGATGGGAGACTGAAAGGTGCAGACATAACCTGAGCCACTCGCAAAGGTCTTGGAGCAAGTATCAAGCCTTTACCTGAAGCAATTATGGGTCCAATTAAGAAAAGCCGAGCCGGACGCCTTTAATTCCAGTGACGAGTAAACACTTTATGCGCCAGATTTGGACTTGAAACGTGATGCTTGCAAGCCAGGGTCAGGTGACGTTCGGAACAAATAAAATGTTGGCCCCTGCACGCACAGGCAACAAAAAGGCGTCTCTGAAACCAACAAAGGAACAGCATGGTTCCCGCTGAGAGACTGGATATGGGCAGAGAAATCCCCACTCCAGTCAGCCATGCGGAAATCGCATGCTACTTGGGACCACAACTTCCCTTTTTTGTAACTCGAGATAGTCTCCCTGACCCACTTCTTACGGGGACGCTTCATTCATCCCTCTTGACCCACGACAGTTTGTAATGGCATCCCTGCATCTGTAAACTGCACCCCCTAGGTGCAACATCCGTTTGCCATTTAAAATGTGCCGTTGTCCCATTGATCTAGGAAGTTAAAGCTAAACAAACAAGCATTTGCAATGCAATAGGTCTCGCAGTAGTATAAGTTTGAGTATTGGCGTAAGCAATAATATTGCAATAGAAAGTGAAAATTTGTTGTAAACGCATTTTTAATATTTGAATTGGCATTTATACAAAAGATAAAAGTATGTTGTCATTTTAGAAAAAGACAATAAAGTGACATTTTGTATACATAGGATACATGTAGAGACTGTTTGCAAATGTTTGTGGTACATTAAAGGTGCTTTATAATTTATAGTAGTTGAAGATAGCAAGTGGAGCAAACGATTGACAAAGTTATACACAATGATAGCAAGCAAAAAGCAAATAGCAGCATTATTAAATTGGCATACATCATATTACATGCACAACAAACAAAATTTAACATAATTGTGTACACTTTATATAAAGATTGCATACTCTATTTTTAGCAAAGATGTACAGAGTGTATGCAAAGGTGATATTATTTCAAAGTTGCTTAATTATCTGTGTGATACAATTGTGTAAGAATAGTTCACTTGGCATGTATACAAAACAAAAAAGTAGGTTGTTATTTTAGAAATAGACAATAAAGTTTCATTTTGTATTCATAGCATATTATAGAGGCTGTTTTCAATTTTTTGTAGTATATTAAAGGTGCTTTCTAACTTATGGTAGTGAAAGTTAGCCAGTGGAGCAAATCATTTATAAAGCTAAACACAATTAAAGCAAGCAATAGGCAGCATTAGCAGCATTATAAAATTGGCATACATCATATTAAATGCACAGCAAACAATATGTAACATAATCGTGTATGCTTTATATAAACATTGCATACTGTATTTTTAGCAAACATGTATAGAGTGTTTGCAAAGTTGGTGTTAAAAGAAAGTTGCTTAATTATCTCTGTGATACAACTGTTGAGGATAGTTGACTTGGTATTTATAGAAAACATAAAAGTATGTTGGTATTTTAAAAATATACAATAAAGTTGCATTTTGTATACATAGCATACATGTAGCCACTGTTTGCAAATGTTTGTGGTATATTAAAGGTGCTTTATAATTTACGGTAGTGTGATAGCACCTAATTGTGTATGCTTTATATAAACATTGTATACTTATTTTTAGTAAACATGCACAGAGTGTTTGCAAAAGTGGTGTTATATTAAAGTTGCTTTATTATCTCTGTGATATAACCGTTTGAGAATAAGACATTTAGAGTTATCGGCAAGTGTGGCATTAATGCGTCGCCAAAGTCTTCAATATCAGGACTTATATCTAGGAAATCCATTAAAGTGGTGTTCTATATATCCATTGACTGGAAATGTTCAGTTGTTTCTACTTGTACTCTTACAGTGCTCATTTCGGTATTTGTTTTTTCCAATCCGTATATGGTCATAATTATATTTTATTCTGGTGGTTGTATTACCTATTAAAGAAAATGTAAATTAATGGCTATATAGCAAGTCGTGTTTAAAAAATTTTCACCATTATATTCATGGACTGTCAAATGGGTTACTTTCACATACTTTCCGATTTCAATAGGAAATTCTGTCGCTTCTCTCCATAATGTTATTTTTACGGAGTCTGTTGTATCATTAAGCGTTATGGATTTCAGCTTAGTATCTTGTCCTGCAATGAATATTGTTTTTGTTGCTTCTTCCTGTAATAAATAATATGTTTTAGTTAGTAGTCTTTCACAGAATATGTAACATGCGATTGTTATAATGGTGCACAATTGTTAGTAATACCATTTGTAAAGAAACTTATTAAAGTTGTTTAATATGCATACTGCAGTTATTGTAATATTGTTTTATAACAAGCTTTATGAAATAGAAGTATTGCAACCCTTTTTAAATATGCTGTATAATTGGATTCATACAATACATTATACTATAATAATATAATAATAATATAATAATAATATGGCCAATTTTTTCACTAATAAGATTAGGAAAATCTATGACACTTTCCCTAATTGTACCCAGCTTTTAGTTACTCTGGACTCTACCAGACCTTCTCTTTCCTCTTTTCCTACTCTTGAACAAGAGAGTTTCCAAAAAATCTGTAAGAAAATTAAATCTGGCTCCCCGGCGGATCCTTTAAAACCGGAGACTTTCTGTGATGCCCATGGACTCATTACAGAACACATTCGAGGCATTATTAACTTGTCTCTTTCTACTGCCAGCATTCCTTCTAAATGGAAGCAGGCATGGGTATCTCCGATCTTAAAAAAACCTACTTTAGATCCCATGCTCCCTGAAAATTTCAGGCCCATCTCCCTGCTTCCCTGGCCAGCTAAAATCATCGAGGCACACGTCAATAACATTCTGACCAATTTCCTCCTATCCAATAACATTCTGGATGACTCCCAACACGGATTTAGAGCTGGTCATAGCACCGAGACAGCCCTGCTCAGTGTTACTGAGGACCTCCGTACCATTCTTGATTGCGGCGGAACGGCAGCACTGGTCCTGTTGGACCTTAGTGCTGCCTTCGATACGGTGTCGCACAAGGTCCTTCTGATGAGATTGGAGGAAATTGGTATCACAGGGATAGCCTTAGGATGGTTTAAAGACTTTCTTTCCAACAGGTCTTTCAGAGTCTCTACCCCCCCTTACATCTCGAAGGAGCATAACATCGGACAGGGAGTGCCACAGGGTTCTTCCTTGAGCCCCACCCTGTTCAATGTCTATGTCCGCCCCCTTGCAGAGGTAGCTAGAAGGAACGGACTGGCATTGGTATCCTACGCTGACGATACCCAGCTGGTGGTGGCTCTTAATGACAACAGTGGTCTGGAGGCTTCTCGCTTTAAACAGACACTCACTGACATCACCAACTGGATGACGGCGAATTTTCTCCAACTTAATGCGGGGAAAACAGAGATACTGCTCCTGGGGAAGAATACCGCGTCCTGGGGTGACAGCTGGTGGCCTGATGTTTGGGCCAACCTCCTAAGCCTAAAGATTGCGTTAAGAATCTGGGAGTCTGGGTGGACTCGGCACTGAGGTTCACGCACCATACTAAAAAGGTGGCGGCCATCTGCTTCGGCATTCTACGTAACCTCAGACCTATTTTGAGGTTCTTTGACTGCCACACCCGCCAGATAATTGTTCAGGCGACTATTCTTTCGAGACTGGACTATGCCAGTTCTCTTTTATTAGGGGCGAACCTCGCCGAAACCTCCAGACTACAGAGAGTCCAGAACGCGGCTGCCAGGGTGCTGGTAGGTCTTCCTCGCCAATCTTCAACGACCGGGGCCTTGAAAAAATTACACTGGCTTCCGGTGGGTAAAAGGATACAGTTTAAGGCACTTTGTTTAGCCTTTAAAATCCTTAAAACCGCCTCTCCCCCGATGCTATGCCCCCTCTTGTCGGAGTATACTCCTAGGAGGTCGCTCCGATCAGAGGGACAACATCTTGCGATTATTCCCCGCACTAGACTGGCCAGAGTAGGCGGCCGATCCTTTAGCTTTCTAGCTGCCAAGTTATGGAATAGTCTTCCGGAATCTATCCGTGGCATGCAGGATCTTTTGACCTTTAGAAAGGCTATCAAAACTCATCTCTTTCAATAATTGCTTCTCTTTCTTTGTGTTCCTTTCTTTCTGCATTTGGTTTTTTCGCAGCGCCGGGACGCCCCTTGGCTGGGGCAGCCGTGCGCTATACAAATCACCATAACATAACATAACAACATAACATGTTTTATATACTTTTCTTAATGCATGGCTGTAAGTTTTGTTGTTATTTAAATAATGCATTTTGGTAATTGCAGGGAAACTTTGCAAATGCTTTTATGGTAAAAGTTTACTCACCTGTTATGTTATTTTTATGGGTGAGTTGCTTATTGCTGTCAAACATATATATATATATATATATTTGTTAGTCGTCTAGTCACGATAAAACACACTCTCAGGCTCCAAAGTGAGTACCCAGTGGGATGTTTATTTCCACGCTACGCGTTTCGGCTAAACAGCCTTGATCACACGATGGAAATGCATGTCTAAGTCACCATTTATATAAACAAAACGTGTTCCTTCAGGTGGTAAACATAAAAAACGGTTATGTACAAGTGAACACTTGCAAAAGTAATGCAAATGCCGCGGCCATTTTGGCATGGTTGAAAGACTGGGAAATCCCAACTGTAATTGCATTGTACTCTGCATGGTGTGTTTGCCAATAAGAATGAATACATGAATTTAACAGAATAACCAATGTTATGCAATAAGAGTCTCACGACAAGATTAGTACCATTTTCTACTGTACAATAATGCTGGTCGGCATATGTTGTGCGTGAAGCATATCAATAAAGTTGAATAAAAATACGTGACGCAAAACATATTCATGTTTCAATAACAAAATAGGCTACATAAACATGCATGATGTTTGTTTATAGAGTGAAAATTCATAAATGTTAAGCCTTTCGGAACACGAGAAAAATAATAATGAATGGTTGGAACAAGTACATTCCGTGAGGTTGTGGATGAATCCGAAAACTGATGTGATTGGGAGTAGAAGATAGAATAGTTCATAGTCAGATCTTTCGTTGATCCCCACGTGCATGTGTCAGCTTAGTGCTAGATAGGGGAGACTGGGTTGAGGCTGTGGCATCGTATGAGAGGGGTGGTTGAGAGAGGTAAACATAGCGGACAAGTGCCCATGTTTTCTAAATCATCGATAGAATGAGGACCACCTCTGTTGATGTGACACATGGCCTCGACCTGCTGGAAAACTAGGTATAGACTCCGTTGGCCATAGTTAGAGGTCGTACTAGGGAAATCAGTAAACATGTGTTCGTGCCTGGTTTCAATCACAAGACAGAGTCTAAGAACTCCACAACGGCCAGAAGGGCTTCACGGAAAATTGTACTACATTGACATTAGTGAAATTTGAAGAAGATACCGCATTACGTTGTGCCTTCGGAAAAAAGGTTGGGGACCCGTGAATGTGATGCCACCCCTGTGGTATGGGTCCCTGCCTTTCCTCCTGTAGTGAAAAGAAGAGAAAAAAGAAAAAAGAAAACAGAAAACAAGAATTGTAAATGTGATTATTTGAAATTCTGAGAGTGCATTAACAATAAACAGATTAAAAAGTTCCTAAGAAACTTCATGTGTCCAAGGGATGGTAATGTTTCTTTTTCATTTTCTAATGCGATTCAAATTGATTCAGTGAATACATGCACATAGAAAACATTTCTTTACGAAAAATGGAAGGAAAGCAAGAGTGACAAGTACATTAAAACTATTTTTCGTGTAAGTGTATTCGTAACTCTTCGTCAATGTTGAGCCCCCCCGGGGATTTGGTCTGGAGGTCAATAATCATTTTTGATTCTTTCTGTCTGAGTTTTAATACCCTGTTGCCGCCCCTCGGGGATCTTGGGATATGTTCCATGGCAAAATAGCTAAGACCTGAGTTGTCGGAGAAATGGTGTTCTTGAAAATGACGGGCTACCGGGTACTGTTGGTCACAATTACTGATAGCCCTCATATGTTCCAATACACGTTTCTTTGCTGGGTGAACTGTGCTTCCTATGTACCTGAGTTTGCACGGGCATTCAAGACAGTATATCACAAACGGGGTCCCACAGGTGAGGAATTGTGAGATGACTTTGTTCCTGCCACCCCCATCTATGTAGTCCTTTTTCATGCTGCTATTCCTGCAGGCTCTGCAGTGTCCGCAGGGAAAGAAACCTTGGAGTCCTTGATTCATCATAGTGTTGTATATAGTAACATCACTGTGTACTAACTTATCTCTAAGATTGTAGCCTTTTCTGTAGGTGATGTGTGGTTTCTCACTAATGATGGTACCAATATTGGGATCACTTTTGAGAATGTCCCAATTTTTGGACAGTATGCTCTTTATGTCTTTAGCATTCCTGTTGTATGTGAGTATTACCCTGGTTATCTCTTCTTGTTGTGTGGGTTCCTGTTGTTGCTCTCTCATGGATCTCAGTATATCTGTTCTTTCTATCATTTCTACCTTCCGTAGTGCTTTATTGAGGACCCATGTGGGATAACCCCTGGTTTTGAACCTTTCTTGCATGATTGTGGTTTCTTCTTTGAACCCCGTGGGTGTGCTGCAGTTGCGTTTGGCCCTCAGAAATTCTCCAAATGGAATGCTCCATTTTAGAGGATCCGGATGGCCACTAAGGGCATGAAGTAATGTATTTCCAGCTGTATCCTTGCGGAACAGTTTTGTTTGGATGGTGTTGTTGTGTATTTCTACTTTGGTGTCCAAAAATTCAACTGCACTTTTGCTCATGATACTGGTTAGACTGATGTTGAGTTCGTTGACATTGAGTTTAGCAATAAATTCAGTGGCCTCAGTCTCTGTGCCCCGCCACACCATGAAAATATCATCGATGTAGCGGAGCCAGAGTCTGATTTTTTGTTTTTCTCGGCAAAATTGTGTATCCATAAGAGTGTCCTCCTCCCATTTGCCTAGAAACAAATTGGCAAACGATGGAGCAAAGCATGTTCCCATCGCTGTACCAGTTGTTTGTTGGTACAGTGTGCCGTCAAACAAAAAGATGTTGTGCGTGAGGCAACAGGGTATTACAACTCAGACAGAAAGAATCAAAAATGATTATTGACCTCCAGACCAAATCCCCGGGGGGGCTCAACATTGACGAAGAGTTACGAATACACTTACACGAAAAATAGTTTTAATGTACTTGTCACTCTTGCTTTCCTTCCATTTTTCATAAAGAAATGTTTTCTATGTGCATGTATTCACTGAATCAATTTGAATCGCATTAGAAAATGAAAAAGAAACATTACCATCCCTTGGACACATGAAGTTTCTTAGGAACTTTTTAATCTGTTTATTGTTAATGCACTCTCAGAATTTCAAATATTCACATTTACAATTCTTGTTTTCTGTTTTCTTTTTTCTTTTTTCTCTTCTTTTCCCTACAGGAGGAAAGGCAGGGACCCATACCACAGGGGTGGCATCACATTCACGGGTCCCCAACCTTTTTTCCGAAGGCACAACGTAATGCGGTATCTTCTTCAAATTTCACTAATGTCAATGTAGTACAATTTTCCGTGAAGCCCTTCTGGCCGTTGTGGAGTTCTTAGACTCTGTCTTGTGATTGAAACCAGGCACGAACACATGTTTACTGATTTCCCTAGTACGACCTCTAACTATGGCCAACGGAGTCTATACCTAGTTTTCCAGCAGGTCGAGGCCATGTGTCACATCAACAGAGGTGGTCCTCATTCTATCGATGATTTAGAAAACATGGGCACTTGTCCGCTATGTTTACCTCTCTCAACCACCCCTCTCATACGATGCCACAGCCTCAACCCAGTCTCCCCTATCTAGCACTAAGCTGACACATGCACGTGGGGATCAACGAAAGATCTGACTAAGAACTATTCTATCTTCTACTCCCAATCACATCAGTTTTCGGATTCATCCACAACCTCACGGAATGTACTTGTTCCAACCATTCATTATTATTTTTCTCGTGTTCCGAAAGGCTTAACATTTATGAATTTTCACTCTATAAACAAACATCATGCATGTTTATGTAGCCTATTTTGTTATTGAAACATGAATATGTTTTGCGTCACGTATTTTTATTCAACTTTATTGATATGCTTCACGCACAACATATGCCGACCAGCATTATTGTACAGTAGAAAATGGTACTAATCTTGTCGTGAGACTCTTATTGCATAACATTGGTTATTCTGTTAAATTCATGTATTCATTCTTATTGGCAAACACACCATGCAGAGTACAATGCAATTACAGTTGGGATTTCCCAGTCTTTCAACCATGCCAAAATGGCCGCGGCATTTGCATTACTTTTGCAAGTGTTCACTTGTACATAACCGTTTTTTATGTTTACCACCTGAAGGAACACGTTTTGTTTATATAAATGGTGACTTAGACATGCATTTCCATCGTGTGATCAAGGCTGTTTAGCCGAAACGCGTAGCGTGGAAATAAACATCCCACTGGGTACTCACTTTGGAGCCTGAGAGTGTATTTTATCGTGACTAGACGACTAACAAATATTGGATTACCGGGTGCTCTTCCGGAGTACACACCACCCTCCACGGGTCCGTGGTCTCACAAGGAGCGTTCTTCTGGTGGATATATATATATATATATATATATATATATATATATATATATATATATATATATATCCCAGGTTAGTCACAAATTAATGCGCTCTCAGTAACTGCGGACTCCACATCCAAATCGTTTCAAGAGGTGTTTAAGATTACGACGCGTTTTAGCTCATTGCAAAGCCTTGTTCACGTAACAATTAGTGTAAACAGCAAGGCTGACTGATAAAGTTTAAAAACATGAAAACTGACAAGGGACAACACAGGTAAAGCATACACAAATGTTGTGAGTATGGCGGACATATTGGAATGTTGTGATGCAAACTGAATCGAATGTGCAATCAATAATTGTGTATGTGCTGAGCAATTTTAACAGTTCGTGACAATGTCAAACATTTGAGGGGCTGCCGTTGTATGAGCACGTGCATTGTGTTATAGACAAGTTGTAAGAAGTCCAAGGTTCCAAAGTCCGTAATTCATGCGCGATTGCGCGTAAGACATGGGTTATAATGTGGAATACCATGCTTGTGTAAGGTTTATGCTTGGGCCAGTGCTCTTAAACTTGCATAAGGTAAAAATAACCAAAGTCCCAAAACCACTAGTGAGTCCCTGGAGATTCTCATACTATACCCATCAGTCGCTCATATTGAGTGATGGCAGGGGAAAAGGGTAGGTTGCCCGTGATAAGTGAGTGCCGGTGTCTGGGCCCCTTCCTTTCCTACTGTGAATAGGTGAAAAAAGAAAGAAAGGAAAAGAAAAGAAAACAATAAAATGTTATACCACAATATCAAGTATCATTAAAAACAATGCAATATTTTCTTTCAATGCACAGATGCATATGGGGAAGAAAGGGGGGGATGAGAGGGAAAAAGATGCATGCACATTCTAATACAGCACGGAGAGAATAAACAGAACGGAGAGAATAGACAGAAACACACAGAGAGTATACATCTTGAGCCTGATACTCTCAAATGGAGTATTCCTTTTGGAGAGCTGTTGAGGGCAAAGAGAAACTGCAACACTGAGGCAGCCTATCAACTGGAGAGTACACAAATGTTAGATCGTTTTATAGCCAGGGGATATCCCAATTGGGTATTACGTAGAGCTAAGGACAGGGCAGATGGGGTCAGTAGAGCTTCTACCATTTCAGACAAACTTCCTGTAACGAATGAGGATGTCACGAATGACACAAGGATTATCATGACATACAACTCTGATTCCAGCAATATCCAAAAAATACTGACAAAGAATTGGGAGATCCTCAAATGTGATACCATTATTGGAAAAAGTATCCCCAACAGACCGAGCATTACTTACAGGAAGGGGAGGAACATCAGGGATCTATTAGTACAGAGTGATGTCACTGTATATCCCAAAAGACAAGAACATGGTCTTCAAGGGCTTTTCCCCTGTGGCCACTGCAAGGCATGTAGAAACAGTACTTATTGCAAGAGGGCCAATTGCAATGGGATAAACAAAGAGATTAATCAATTTCTTACTTGTAGTTCCACCTTTGTCATCTATGTGATTGAATGTCCGTGCAAACTATGGTGCATTGGCAGTACCACCCTCATGACCAAGAAACGCATACTGGAACATTGCCGGGCAATCACACACATAGATTAAAAATACCCTGTTGCCCGCCATTTTAGGGACAAACATTTTTTAAATCCTGCCCTCCTTACATTCTTCATTTTGGAACAAATTCCAAACAACCCCAGGGGTGGTAATCGAGTTCTCAAACTCAGGCAAAAGGAGTCAAAATTTATTGTGAATTTTCAAACAAAGAACCCTGGCGGGTTGAACCAGGATGAAGAATTAGCAATTCATCTTAGAGAATAACCACAGATGTGTACTCTCTGTATGTTTCTGTGTATTCTCTCCGTGCTGTTTATTCTCTCCATGCTGTATTAGAATGTGCATTCATCTTTTCCCTCTCACCCACTCAGGAAGGGGCCCAGACACCGGCACTCACTTATCACGGGCAACCTACCCTTTTCCCCTGCCATCACTCAATATGGGCGACTGATGGGTATAGTATGAGAATCTGCAGGGACTCATTAGTGGTTTTGGGACTTTGGTTATTTTTACCTTATGCAAGTTTAAGGGCACTGGCCCAAGCATAAACCTTACACAAGCATGGTATTCCACATTACAACCCATGTCTTACGCGCAATCGCGCATGAATTACGGACTTTGGAACCTTGGACTTCTTACAACTTGTCTATAACACAATCCGCGTGCTCATACAACCGCAGCCCCTCAAATGTTTGACATTGTCACGAACTGTTAAAATTGCTCAGCACATGCACAATTATTGATTGCACTATCCTATATGTTGATACGTAGATGCAGTGTATTTCAGATGAGAATCAATTGTTTCGCACATTTGTGCATATACATATATATATATATATATATTCTTTTGGGAGTGTGTAATTTGGACTCTCGACAGCATGCCTGTAACACAGTGCATACTTACAGACAATGATAGCTCGAGATTTGGCCGTTTTCAACTGTGGGGCACATAATAGAAGCATGCTGTGCATGCATAATTATCGATTGATTGCATTAATTAATGATGCGATGTGAAAATGCACAGATGATTTGTATATAATTATACATTATATTTGGATTTAAGGCATTTCACATGCAGATGTACTATTTCGTTAAAACTATTGACATTCGATTCAGTTTGCATCACAACATTCCAATATGTCCGCCATACTCACGACATTTGTGTATGATTTACGCGTGTTTTCCCTTGTCAGTTTTCATGTTTTTAAACTTTATCAGTCAGCCTTGCTGTTTGCACTAATTCAATCAATCAATCAATGACACTTGTAGAGCGCGCTACATACCCGTAGGGTCTCAAGGCGCTGGGGGGGGGGGGGGGTGCCGCTACTGCTCGAACAGCCAGGTCTTCAGCTTCTTCCTGAAGGAGAGGTGGTCTTGGGTCAGGCGCAGGTCGGGGGGGAGGGAGTTCCAGGTCTTGGCGGCCAGGTAGGAGAAGGACCTTCCTCCTGTAGTAGCTCTTCGGATGCGGGGGACGGCGGCGAGGGCGTGGTTGGCTGAGCGGAGGTGGCGTTTGGGGGCGTAGAAGTTGACTCGGCTGTTGAGGTAACTCGGGCCTCGGTCGTGTAGAGCTTTGTGTGCGTGGGTGAGGAGGCGGAAGGTGATTCTTTTGTTGACGGGGAGCCAGTGAAGGTCTCTCAGAGGTCCGGAGATGTGGCTGGTTCGTGGGATGTCGAGGATGAGTCTGGCTGAGGCGTTCTGGATCCGCTGGAGTCTCTTCTGGAGCTTGGCGGTGGTACCGGCGTAGAGGGCGTTGCCGTAGTCCAGACGGCTGGTGACGAGGGCCTGGGTGACGGTCTTCCTGGTCTCGGTGGGGATCCACCAGAAGATCTTCCGTAGCATGCGTAGGATGTTGAAGCACGTCGAGGAGACATTGTTAACTTGCCTGGTCATGGAGAGGGAGGAGTCCAGGACGAAGCCCAGGTTGCGTGCGTGGTCTGTCGGTTTGGGTGCGGTGCCCAGGGCGGGAGGCCACCAGGAGTCGTCCCAGGCGGAGGGTGAGGAGCCCAGGATGAGGATCTCCGTCTTGTCCGAGTTCAGTTTCAGGCGGCTGATCGTCATCCACTCGGCTACCTCTTTCATCCCGTCGTGCAGGTTGGCTCTGGCGGCGGCGGGGTTGTTGGTCAGGGAGAGGATCAGCTGGGTGTCGTCGGCGTAGGAGATTATGCTGAGGTTGTGTTTGCGTACGATGGCCGCGAGGGGGCTCATGTAGACGTTGAAGAGGGTGGGACTCAGAGATGATCCTTGGGGGACGCCGCAGATGACTTCGGAGGCCTCTGACTTGTATGGTGGTAGGCGGACTCTCTGTGTTCTTCCGTCGAGGAAGGAGATGATCCATTCCAGCGCCTTGTCCTGGATTCCGACGTTGCTGAGGCGCTGTACTAGGGTGCGGTGGCAGACAGTGTCGAATGCCGCGGAGAGGTCCAGGAGGATGAGGGCCGCTGTTTCTCCATTGTCCATCAGGGCTCGGATGTCATCGGTGGCGGCGATGAGGGCGGTCTCGGTGCTGTGGTTGGCTCGGAAGCCGGACTGTGAGGGGTCGAGGGATCCGTTCGTCTCGAGGAAGGCGGCCATCTGCTTGTTGACGGTCTTCTCGATGACTTTGGCTGGAAACGGGAGAAGCGAGATGGGGCGGTAATTCTTGAGGTCGGTGGGGTCCGCTGTTGGTTTCTTGAGTAGAGCGCTGAGTTCGGCGTGCTTCCAGCTCTCCGGGAAGATGGTGGTGTCGAAGGATGTGTTGATGATGTCTCGCAGGTGGGGTGCGATGACAGCGTCGGCCTTGTTGAAGACGTGGTGAGGGCAAGGGTCGGTCGGTGATCCGGAGTGGATGGAGTTCATTGTGCGGATGGTGTCTTCGGTGCTGATCGGGGTCCAGGCGTGAAGGATGGTGGTGGGGGGTGGTTGTTCGGTCGCGGTGTGCGTTGGTTGGTTGTTGAAGCTGCTGTGTATGTCCGTGATCTTGTTGTGGAAGTATGAAGCGAGGGAGTTGCAGAGGTCTTGCGATGGGGTGATGTTGTTGTTTCCTGCGCTGGGGTTGGAAAGTTCTTTCACGATGTTAAAGAGTTCCTTGCAGTTGTGTGCGTTGTTGTCCAACCGGTCCTTAAATGCTGTTTTCTTGGCGGCGCGGATCAGCTGGTGGTGTTTCCGGGTGGCCAGTTTGTAGGAGGTCCTGTTGTCCGGTGTCGGTTCCCTTCTCCAGACTTTCTCGAGGGCTCGGCAGTTCTTCTTGGAGCTCTTGAGTTCGTCGGTGAACCATGGGGCCTTCTTGCTGCCGGGTCTGCTAGGCGGGGTCCTCAGAGGGGCGAGTTCGTCCGCGCAGTTGCTGATCCACTTCGTGAGGTTGTCGGCGGCCTGGCTGGGGTTCGCTGAGCTGGCAGGGGGGTGCTGACTCAGGGAGGTGGCGAGCTGGTCTGCTGTGATCTTGTTCCAGCTTCTGTGGGCGGCCTGTTGCTGGTGGTGGTGGGTCGTCGTTCTCTTGAAAGTGAAGTGGACGCAGCTGTGGTCCGTCCATTGAAGCTCTGTGGCGTGGCTGAACTCGATGTCTGTGCTGGAAGAGAAGACTGCGTCGAGTGTGTGTCCGGCGAGGTGGGTGGGGGTGGACACCAGTTGCTTGAGTCCAAGGTTGGCGAGGTTGTCGAGCAGGGTGGTGGTGTTGCGGTCGTTGTTGTTTTCCAGATGGAAGTTGAGGTCTCCCAGGAGGATGTAGTCAGCGGAGGGGAGGGCATGCGGGCTGACGAAGTCGGCGATGTCCTCGCTGAATTGTGTGCGTGGTCCCGGGGGTCGGTAGATCAGGGTGCCTCTGAGGGTGGTGTTCGGGTTGGTGTGGATCTGGAAATGCAGGTGTTCGGCGGTTGTCAGGGTGTCGTCGGTGCTGGTCGTGAGACGGATGGTGTTCCTGTGGATGATGGCGATGCCTCCTCCCATCTGGTTGGCGTTGCGGTCCCTCCGGACGATCTTGTAGCCTTCTGGGATGGCGATGGCGATGTCGGGAGCTGAGGATGCGTTCATCCAGGTCTCCGTGAGGAAGGCAACGTCAGGGGCTGTGGCGTCTAGGAGGTTCCAGAGTTCGATGGCGTGTCTGTGGACGGAGCGGGTGTTGATCAGGATGCACTTGAGGTGGGTGCTGCTGGCGTTCGACTTGGTGGGTGCTGGTGCGAGGCAGGTCCGGGTGCAGGTGAACTTGCAGGCGTGGCAGCTGAAAGGTCCGTGGGTACGTCGTGGAGTGGCTTGGTGGCAGTCTGGAAGTCGGCCGGTGTTGAGAGCGGTGAGGGTGGCGGCGGCGTACGTCCGGCGGGTCGGTCGGGAACATCGGGGTTCAGGGTTCCTGGCGCTGGGCGCGGTCCAGGCGCGGACGGGCGCAGACGGGCTTACCTTTGGCGCGCCTTCGGCGCACAATCGGCGCGCCCGCTGCGCGTCAACGCTGCGCGTTCGCACGGTCGCCATTTAAGGCGAAGTGCGCGGGTGGGCGGAGCAGCTGGGAGGCGGGAGCGGGGAGGGTACAGAATACAAAAAAGGGCGGGGAAAAGCGGCGTTTGGCGGGAAGGGAGGGCGGAGGGCGGCGGGCAACAAGGAAGGAAGGCAAAACACGGGGAAAACGAAATTCAAACAAAACAGGCACAAAGATTCGTCAAAACAAGGGAAAAAACGGGTTAATGACAAGCAGGCACAAATTCACGTGAAAACAAAGGGCAAAACAACCGCAGCGGCGGCAATCAGGAACGAGGCAGCAGCGAGGCACAGGGATGCAAGGGGCACACGCAGCAGCTGGTGGCCGTGCGGCGCGGGGGTGTCCCACAATTGTTACGTGAACAAGGCTTTCCAATGAGCTGAAACGCGTTGTAATATTAAACACCTCTTGAAACGATTTGGATGTGGAGTCCGCAGTTACTGAGAGCGCATTAGTTTGTGACTAACCTGGGATATTTACAGCCGGCACGCTCCGCCGGCATATGCGCCACATCTCTTGGGACCCAAGCGGTCAGAAGGAGCGTTGATGTTGGGATATATATATATATATATATATATATATATATATATATATATATATACACAATAATAATTTATAAATGTATATATATATATGCTTATAATGATTTTTGTCAATGTACTTCAAATTTCACATTTGTGTCAAATTTTAAGTACTTGTCTTATTCTGTTTAGATGATATATACATTCTGTTCCATATACATATATATGGATATGTTTTTCTTAAAGTATGAGTTTGAAAAAATATTTAATAATTATCTATAATGTTTAGGAAACTTTGATTGAGACACTCTGTAATTGACAGTTTTTTTAGTAATCGTCATAATAATTACAGTATTTAAGAGCATTTTACTTACCCTTTTTTGTGTTGTGTTGTACTGTTACTTAATATTTTATACATAGGCATATTTATACAAAAGATACATGTTTGTAAAATATACAACTTTATAAAAGTTTTATTTGTATTTTGAATGTAAACATTTATATATTGCTTCTTTAGGTATAGTATTTTGATATGATATATATATATATATATATATATATATATACACATATATATATATATATATATATATATACTGGGTATTTTCTTACTAAACTAATAACGGTAAGTTGGGAGAGTAATATCTACTAATTGTAATAGACATTTGTTGTTTATGTACAAGCATTAGATACAGTGATAGACTAAGAGTTGTGAAATATTATCTACACTCCAGAAACATCTAATGTTATCAACACAATGCAATGATATTGCAAATAATTGAACTGTGTTTACTTAATGATTGTATTATATATATAAAGGAAGTGTATCACCAGCTGTGTGGGATGGCCATGAGGGCATGCTTGTTTTGTAGCTATGCATGTCTGCGGTTAGCTAGTGGGAGGAGCATGTCGTGAGGCAGATCTACAAACAGCTGATTGATGCATATGTTCTAATATGGTGGCATTATACTGATGGCATTTGTGTAATTTGGCATGGCAGTATGGAATTTGCTGAAAGCTTTGTAAATAACATTAACAACAATAAATCTAATTCGATTTACAGCACATATTAGTGACCATAGTGTTCATTTTCTATATGTTCAGATGTATAGTAAATTGATGCAATATAGACCAAAGTGCACAAGAAGATTACAGCTTGAAATTGCACAGTACAGGCTCACATTGCCTACTTTAGGCATTTTATTAGGAGCATTTCCTATGGAGAATTTTTAAGGATAAAGATAATTTGTAGCAAAGACAGCAACCTAAAACAATGGCAAGTGGAAGCAGTACAAATATTTATAAAAAGAGGTTATAAGAGCAAACATTTGAATATAGTATTACTGAAGGTGCACAACAATGAGGTCTTACCTTTAACAATCAGTCAATTTGACTCTGTTCCCACTTAATGTAACATTACGTATACATGTAGTACCGACACCATAAGGCTTATAATTACTTTTAGTGAGCAAGAAAACAATCTAGGTAGGTTATGTAAAACAATTGGCATATTGTAAAAACATATTTACCTCTCTCTTTTACATTGCTTTATCTGTTTGTTAGTTTTAGAAGGACACCCTTAATGAAGAATACTTTAGTTAGAACTGGTTTTGAATTTATTATTACACCTACTACATGGTTGTCTAATAGAACAGGTTTTTACAAATGTAATGTTTGTTAAGCCTGTAATGTTTGTTGAGGCAGCAAGAACTTTTGTAATACATACTGTAACATATATTGCTACAAATAAATAAGTTGTTTACCATTTTAAAAAAGAACATATTTGTTAGTGTTAAAAGCATAGTCTTATTGTATCACTTTGTTTAGGTATTATTGGCAAAGGTAACATTAGGCAAGAAATGCATATAAAACATGAAGGTATTTAACTTACTTTTGTGATGGTCCTGGAAACACTTAATACATTTTTATTAGTAATAGTCATAATAATTATAGTATTTAAGAGCATTTTACTTACGTGTTATTTTGTGTTTTGTTGTACTGTTACTTAATATTTTATACATAGGCGTATTTATACAAAAGATACATGTTTTTATAATATACAACTTTATAAAAGGTTTATTTGTATTTTGAATGTAAACATTTTATATATTTACTTACCTGTTATATTGCTTCTTTAGGTATAGTTTATATATATATATATATATATATATATATATATATATATATATATATATATATATATATATATATATATATACTGGGCATTATCTTACCAAACTAATAATTGTAAGTTGGGAGAGTAATATCTACTGATTGTAATAGGCATTTGTTGTTTATGCACAAGCATTAGATACAGTGATAGACTAAGAGCTGTGAAATATTATCTACACTTTTGAAACATTTAATGTTATCAACACAATGCAATGATATTGCAAATAATTGAAATGTGTTTACTTAATGATTGTATTATAGTTATAAAGGAAGTGTATCACCAGCTGTGTGGGATGGCCATGAGGGTATGCTAGTTTTGTAGCTATGCATGTCTGCATGTTAGCTAGTGGGAGGAGCATGTCCTGAGGCAGATCTACAAACTGCTGATTGATGCATACATTATAATATGGTGGCACTTTATTGATGGCATTTGTGTAATTTGGCATGGCAGTATGGAATTTGCTGAAAGCTTTGTAAATAACATTAATGACAATAAATCTAATTTGATTTACAGCATATATTTGTGTAAATAGTGTTCATTTTCTATATGTTCAGATGTATATTAAATTGATGCAATACAGATCAAAGTGCACAAGAAGATTACAGCTTGAAATTGCACAGTACAGGTTCACATTACCTACTTTAGACATTTTATTAGGAGCATTCCCTATGGAGAATTTTTAAGGATAAAGATATTTTGAAGCATAGACACTAACCTTAAACAATGGCAAGTGGAAGCAGTACAAAGATTCATAAAAAGAGGTTATAACAGCAAACATGTAAATATAGTATTATTGAAGGTGCACAACAATGAGGTCTTACCTTTAACAATCAGTCAATTTGACTTTTGTTCCCACTTAATGTAACGTTACGTATACATGTAGTACCAACACCATAAGGCTTATAATTACTTTTAGTGACCAAGAAAACAATTTAGGTAGGTTATACAAAACAATTGGCATATTGTAAAAACATATCTGCCTCTCTCCTTTACATTGCTTTCTCTGCCTTTTGTTAGCATTAGAAGGACACCCTTAATGAAGAATACTTTAGTTAGAACTAGTTTTGAAGTTATTATTACACCTACTACATGGTTGTCTAATGGAACAGGTTTTTACAAATGTAATGTTTGTTGATCCTGTAATGTTTGTTGAGGCAGTAAGTACTTTTGTAATACATACTGTGACAGATATTGCTACAAATAAATAAGTTGTTTAGCATTTAAAAAAAGAACATATATATTAGTTTTATAAGCATAGTTTTATTGTATCACTCTGTTTAGGTATTATTGGCAAAAGTAACATTAGGTAAGAAATGCATAAAAAACATTAAGGTATTTAACTTACCTCTGTGATGGTCCCAGAAACACTCAATAGTGTCTTTATGCTCGATTCTCTTACTGCCTTTATTGGAGACAATGGTGGAGCGGGTGGCTGTAAAATATATTCAGCTTCCTGAATTATAGATTGCGGTACAGTAATTGGTGGCATTCTTGATATTTTTGTTTGTTTTGTCATAATTATAACATTGTTTTTGAAGAGATATTTGCGAATCAGCAGTCCATTTTGTTCTTTTGTTTGGGTATAAAAGTCATCATTATAACAAGTTGCTTTTATGGAGCCACTTTCATCTGCTAAAGCCATATGCTACAATATCTTATTTTCTTGCTTTGCATTCCGATAATGGGTTTTTGTTGAGCACTTTATAATATTCACTCGTATAGCCTTTTGGTATGGCTTTGTCTCTTCATGCTTCAATTCTTTTAGTTTTTGAATAGAAATCTACTGAAAAACATTGGTTAAATACATAATTAATTTAAATAGCTATCCATATTGGTTTGTGATCACTGTAGTATGATTCTAATGTTCCAAAATGTGAGACATCTTCATTTGTGTATATATGATCTAGCAAAGATTGTAGTCTGTTGTAGATGAGTCTATTTTTTGCGTACAGTTAAAGTGTGATTTCATGTATTCTAAGAAGACTGAAGTAGATGGTGTTGTTGTATATAAGTCTATGTTAAAATCTCCCATTATTACATAGGTATAGTCAGGATATTCATTTATTATTGTTGCTAATTTTTCTAATAATGTTTGTATTGGTACATTTGGTGGTTTGTATAGAATTATTATCAAGTACTTTGCGTTATTGATATGCTTTGTAAATTGTAAAATGTCAAGTTGTTGGTGTGCTGTATATAATGGTTGTAAGAGGTGTTTTTTGTTGTAATATATTGCAATGCCATGGTTTGTATGTTCATCGTGGAATTTGTCAAATATTATTAAATGATAATGATCAATGAGAAAGCTGTTAATATGTGCTTTGCGTGTTGTGTTTATTTCTGTTAGGCATAAAATATCAGCATTTAATATATTAGTGTCAGCTATTATAGATTTAAAAAAATTCTGTAAAGCTCTAACATTAGGTACTATAACTGTAAAATATTTTTCATATTGTGAAATTTGTGGTATTATTATTTCTAATAACATACATGTTTGTAAGCGTATCATTTCTTCATGCACTTTTGGGTGTACTAATATTTTTGTTTCATCAAAGTTTTTTATATATATGTTTTGTAAGGATTTTGCTCTACTCATAGCTACATAATGTAAATTATGTATTTTGCTATTGTTAAAATGTATATATAGGGGCTCTATTATTTCGCCTTGTGTTCTATGTATAGTTCGTGCAGATAATTACCTTAAAGGGAATTGAATTCGTATTATTGTGATACATTTCTTTGTAAATTGAAAATGTCTTGATATAGGTAGTATTGGTGTCCAATCCTTTGAAATGCTTACATGATACAAGTGGTTGTTTTGTTGTCTAGTACATTTACCTACATTGGAATTATCAAATTTTATCCATACTATAATAGGTGTGTTGTTTGTATGCGCAACATATTCTACTATTCCTGTAGCGCCATTAGTTAATCCATCATTGACATTGATATTAGAAGTTAAATCGTAGCACAGTTTTATTGCAATAGGCAATATGCAATATGCATGACAGGCCCATTGTTTTTGTGGGGTCTGTTGGCAATTGGCATACAATTGTTTCTTTTACTTCATCACTTAAATCTGAAGCAACTGTATCATTTGCTATTGCTGTGAAAACAGGATTTTGTTGTATATGATGCATTAATACTTCATTATTAACTGTATTTACCTTTGTTTGCGGACATTATATATGGTATAGTTTTGCTAAGACTGGGGTGTGGTTCTATGTCATGTAACTTAATGTTTGCTATATCATCATGTGTATGTTCACCTATTCTTTATCTATTTAGCATTTGTGCAAAAGGTAGGTCATTTAGCTGTCTCATCATTTTTGTGAGTTCATATAATTTAAAATGTGTTTGCCATAAGTTTGTACTTAATGGTCCATATAAATGTTTGGAATTGTCAAATATATATGTGTCAAAAACTGTTTTTAATTGATAAAAATCTCCAATTGCTAAAATAGATATTCCTCCAAAGGGCTGGTTTGATGCTTTTATTTCTTGCAATCTATTATGTACGAAATTGAACATATTAGTGCCTACCATTGATATTTCATCTATTATTAGTACCTTTAGATGCATTAGTTGTGTTTGAAGTGTACCTCTGTTTTCATGAGTTAGCTGTTTATATGTTAATGTTTGTGAAACTGGAATTTTGAATGTACTATAAAGTGTTTTTCCATTTATATTATGTGCTGCTTTTCCTGTTGGTGCTGTAAGTAATATATAAATGTTGTCAGGATTTTCTCCCGCTTTAGTATTGTAGTATCGTAATAGTGTTTGATAAAGTGCAGTTATAAGGAAGCTTTTTCCTACTCCTGCACCACCAGTACAAAATGTATAGCATGGTGTTTATTTTGTTTTTATCCAATTTATGTGGTGATATATAAGGTTAAGCTGTACAGGGGTTAAATGTGGCATGATATCATTGTATTTGTCTTGTGGTAGTATATAGTTATTTAATATTTCTTCTTCAGTAGTACTTCTAATACCTAAATCTAGTAATAAGTCATAGTGTAGTTGCTGTTCATGTAATTGTAAATCATTGTTTGTATTATCAATTGTTACAGCTGTTAATGGTGATACTGGAGGTGTAAGTATTGGGTCATCGTTTGTATATATATATTGGGATGAGCAAGTATTTCAATTTGTTTATTGTATGTATTATGGTTTGTATCGACTATGTTTTTAACATGCAGGTATCTTTCATAGTAGGTGTCTTCAGTATTAAGTATATTCGTTTCTGTTCTCCATGGATAATAAAGCATTAATAATTCTCTGTAATAGTTCTCAGAGTCATTAGTTTTGTTAAATTTACAATAGCGTATTATGTTTGTTTGCTTTCGTTTTTTATATATGGTGGTAGTTTGTCATTAAGTAATTTTTTTATCTGAATTTCTTCTTCATCTGAACTATAAAAGTCAGTTTCTAAAAGTAAATTGTCATAGGTGTTTTGTATATTAGTGTTCTTTTTTCTATTGGTTATATTGTAATTAGAAGCATAGTCAGCTAAAATACATTTTTCTAAAGCTTTTGGGCGATGGCTGTATTTGACAATTATATTGTCAAATTGTACATCGCTTGATGTGTCTGGCAATGAATTTATTATATTCATGTCTTTCATTAAGTATGTTCGCTTATCTGGTGTGTTTGTATTAATGAATACAAATGATCTTGAACTTTTGTGCAATGGAATTTGCAAAATGAGGTAAGCTGCTTCTTGTGCGCTTATTTCAGTACAGTTTAAGAATTTGTTGCCTACGTGCTTTAATTGTTCTTTTATATTTGGATTATAATATACTTCTTTAGTAGCCTGTGCAATTAGTTTACTTAATCCACGTTGTGATTTGCTAATATATGAAACAATATATACAGCACAAGCATAAGCATCTAATATATACTGTAAGTCTATGTTTGCTTGCCATACTTGTAAAATTATTGGATTATAGTTATTGATAAAACATTCAGCAGGTGTTCTTTGTAAAATTATTGTTGTTTTTTGTATAACATATTGAATGCATTTTATATATTGGTCTTCAGTTAATTGCATGTATTGTAAAAATTCATCAAAAGTATAAGTATTACAATGTTGACTATTCATAGTTGTATGTATTAATTCTATATGTCGCTTTACACTTTTTATCTGTTTTGTCTAGCTGTAATGCTTCTAGTATAATAGTATGTCGCATAGGATACTTTGGATATTGATATTTACATGTTTTCCTATGTTTTATGCGACAATTTTTAGTATGCCCATGTCTTTGTAATGGTAGTAAAGATTCTATGTATGTGTCTTGTGTTTTTGTATATGTTATGTGTGTGTCTATAAATTGTATTACTTCGGTATCTTCTGATTTGTTATATTGTGGAGCATTTCCTACCCATAATAAAGCATGTATATGTGGTGATCCTCGTTGTTGAAATTCTACTCTGTAAAAGTAATCTGTTATGTTGCCTATGGGGTTACTTTTGTGTAATAAAATACAATTAAACAATTTTCTTACATATTCAAAATGACATGCACATGTAATAGGGTTTTGTTGTATGAGTGTGCATTTAGTTTCCCAGGACATATTTAATTCTTCTCTAGTACATTCACTCTTATTGTCAATGCGTAATAGTATGTTTATTAAATGATACCATTTTGTTTCTGCAGCTGATAAAGTAAAGAAGAAAGTTGGTATTCCTAATTGTCTTATCATTGCAAAGATATCATTTTTGCAATGTTCCCAGTATGGCGGGGAACTACGTATTGTTTTAAGTATTAAGTATCCTTCATTGTATTGTAAAATACCTTCCAGATTGTCTTTTATATCTTTAACTGTTATAATCTTTCCCCTATTGAAATGTTTCTTAAGTGATATATATATATCTTGTCTTGTATTTGTTTAATATGTAATTGTTTTAGCTTGAAAAATATATTAGTTATACATTTAGCTACTCTTCTATCACAGCTTCTTAATTCCCATTGACATATTGTACTGTAATGTACTGGTATATGTCTATCTTTATTTGTATGTCTACGTTTTCCACCAAATAGTGTTGGGAATGCTAAATATTCACAGTCTTTATCTTCATATAAACCACGTGGTGTGTTATGTTCTGCAGGCGCTAAGCTTAAAATATTAATATTTTCTGTAATTGTCTCATTTGTTAATAAAGTATCTAAATTACCTGCTGATATGTTTTCTGTTGAACTAGATGTGTTGTTTGTTTCTGAAGTGCTTATATGAGAGTTTAGTTCTTCTAATGTGTATTCCCAATCTGTGTTTACAGTTATTCCATATTCTTTGTATAATTCGCTATTGTTTGCTAAATATAGTGCTGCTTTTTATTACTATGTTTGGTCTTACATTTTCAAAATGTGTGTATGATCTATAGCTTAATTTACGTTTTAACTTAATTGGTATTGTCATGTTATCATTTCTTTGCCTTGGTAATATTGTAACAGTTGTCATAACATCTGCAGGTACTTTAATAACAGCACCTGATAATGATTTTTTAAAACTGCGTGGCAGTGTTCTAATTTGTAAAAATTGTATACTTGGTGATACTAATCTCGCTTCTAAATTATGTAAACAAAGTACAGGTGGAATGTCAGGAAATTGCATTCCATTATAAACAGAACTGGGTGGTATTTTCCCTTGAACAATATATTTATATCATGTGTTACATATATGGTCTGTTTTGTGTTTGTTAATATTACACTCTACAAATTTTAGATGTTCGTGGATAATATGTGTTCCTTGTACTGTTTGTTTATGCCACATCTGATTACAAATAGTACAAATGTATTCTAGGCCATTTTGTATATGTGCATAAAAATTACTAATGATATTGTATTCAGCTGTTTTATTTAGGTTTGTATGTGTTGTATTTGTATTGTGTTTGGCTCTGTTTTTGTGCTTTGTTTTAGTATTATTTTTGTTTTGTGGTGAGCTTATATTGATAGAGGTATCATATTGGTTAGTAAGTATTGATGTTTGTTGAATGGTGGTATGTTTTATTTTGTAATTGTTATGATGCTGTACATTAATTACATGTGCTTGTACATTAGTTTGTAAAATACTTGGAGATGTATTTGTATTGTTTTTTGCAGTATGAATATATATTTTTTTAGTGGTGTCATTTGAAATGCTTCTTTTTTGTGCTTTTGTAAGTGAAGTGTCTTTAATAGTGTTTACATTAACAGGTATAATTTGTACTAATACAGAAGTTGTATTAAGGGGCATTATGTTTATTGCTAGTTTTGTTATATGTTTTATAACGTTCTTACAAGTACTAAATTTAATTGCTATACATTTACCATTACTATGTGGCATTCCTTTTGTGTTTCTACTATGAGAATCAAATACAAAATAGTAATTATCACTTTTAACAATAGATTTTGTTATAGTATTGTCATTTGTTCTTGTAACGTATTATGTACTGATATAGTATGCAAATATGGTTTGGTCAAAGCTTAATAGAATAAAAATACGATTGGCCGCACTCTGAAGCAGTGTGATCCCACATTGGTTTCAAAGCTTAATAGAATATATTGTACTATTATGTTGTATATAATTAGGCATATCTTGTGTTTGCATAACATTTTTGTTATGTCTTCATTGCATTTCTATATATAAGGCATTGCCTAAATCCATAATATAATGTAGATCTTGTGCAGCCCATGTACATGCACTTTTATGGAAGTTATTTATAATTGCAGATATACTAATGGTAATGCATGGGTTGCTGTCTGTATTCTGTTGAAACTTTACATTATTTAAATGGTAATCTGCTTGTATTACTATGTTAGTGGGCTGTTTAGTAATAGAAGTACTTTGTTTTGCAATACTAAGTGATTGTTGTGTTTGTTGTTGCACTTGCGGAGCTATTAGTTTTTTATTGCTTGCTGGTAATACATTCTGTAGAGTATTACTTTTGGGTACTATTTTGTGAGTGTGTGTAATAGTTTTTTGGTATATGGTGTATGTGAAATTGTATTACTAGATTATGTATTATTTATTGTTGTACTGAAATGATATGTGTCTGCTAAGTTATTAATAGCTGTTAATGGTATATTGTGTACTTGTGCAGATAATGCTTGCGTCTTTTGAATGCTATTTGTATGTGTTGCATTACTGTGTATAGTACTTAATAGCAACTTTTCATCTAGTGTTTTTGTTTGTTTGCTTCTTTTGGGTGTACTAACATTTGCTGTGTTTGTAATTTGTCATTTCCTAACTGTGTTTTCATGCATTGTTGTTTTATGTGTGGTATTTAATGGTGAACTTGTTAGTTGTATATATTTTTTAGTATTAGTATCTGTTTTTTGTAGCTGTGTTGGAGAAGTTTGCTTATTACAGTGAGCATAGGCTTTAGTATTATGTACATAAAGTTTGTTTATTGTTGTAGACATTGTTTTGTGTTTGGTCCTATGTTGTGCTTTTTGTAGGGAGCCTTTCCTAATAGTGTTTATAGTAATTGGAGTTAGTTCAAATGGAATATCATCTGCATGATGTTCTTTTAATATTTTACCTAAATCACAAATGTAATTTATTAGGTCATAAAAAGTATTTTTTGTGAGAGCTATACATGTTCCATTTGGGTGCGGCATCCCATGGCTGTCTCGACTGTTTGAGTAAAAAATAACATATGTATTGTTATTGCTCATAATAGAAATAACATACAAAGTAAAGTTCCTGAATGAGAAGGTAAAGACATAGTTAACGCTTGTCATAAATCTGGATATAGTGTATCGAAGGGCTTCAATATGTTTCCATAGTATCGTTTGGAAAGTTTGATAGAATATACTTTGTCAATGTGTTCAATGTAAGTAGGTAGATCATCAGGATGCATAAAATCTTGTTTATTAAGAGCAGGCATTTCTATATACAAAGCATCTCCAAGGTCCATTACATAATGTAAATCTTCATTAGTCTATATATTTGCTGATTTGTAGTAGTTGTGTATTATTGCAAATGTGCTATTTGGCAAACATTGTTTGCTCCTTGAAGTGGCCGAACATTTTTCATGCCCTTGATGATAATTGGCTCGTATAAATACTTGCATTTTCATATACTAGCCTAAGTAGTTTTTTTGTGTTTAGTATCCTTACTTAGTTTGTTTGTTTTTTAATTATATCTTTTTGTTAGATGTAGCTATAGATGTTTATTTATGTATTAATGTATATTTAAATGTAGATATAATAATACAAATTTGTATAAAGCTTATGTTTTTGGGTAAATATATATATGTGTTAGAAGCAGTACTTAAAAGTATGAGTACGTTTGTATAATTAATGTAGCATAAATACATTTTGTAAATAAACTGTGCTTTACATATGCATCCAAAATGTAATAAAAATATCCTTACCTTTTGATGTTTTCTTTATTGAGTTAGTATCTGAAATATCTGCAAATAACAGAAAAGAAAGTGATTAAGTTGTATATTTTTTGTATACTACTACATACTGTTTAATTATGATACAGCATGGCCTATGTTAATGTAGCGTATGTTGTATGAGTAAAAGCAATGTACTTTGAACCCCAAAAAGTTGTTGCTATCTTTTTTTTTATATGCATGCTATGTATTGTATATATATGTTTATATTAATTGTTATGTGTGATGGGTTGTTGAAATACAATATTGAAGTGGCCTATAAAGGAATAGTAATAAATATATATTGTAAAGATTGTAAGTAATGCAGTGGTGTATTGTAGTGAGCTATTAGTATTAGAAGGATAATAATGGGGTTATAGGATAGAAAAGTGTGTATTTATATAGCACTTGGCAGTAATGGTAAAAATTGAAGATGTTTTGTGCAGAGTAGCATGCCACTATACAATGTTTGAGTTTATTAATGTTATATTTATTTTGTACAGTACTGTAGCCACTGTTTAGCGTGTGTAAAAGTAATCTTAATAGAGTAAGAGGGAGTTGTATTCAGTAAAAGGTGAGTGTTACAGAGTAAAACAAAGGTGTAGAATGTGTTATAGTGAGCAATAATGGAGTAGAAATACAAGAGTAGAGTAGAGTGAGTAAAGCAATGTATTGTAGTATTATGTATAGTTGCATAGAGTGTAATAAGTATGCATAATGTGTAAGGATGTAGAGTGGATAGATTAGTATTAAAAGGTGCAGAATGTAAAGAGTGGCATCAAGAGAGTTAGAGTACAGACAGGATGGTGAAAAGGTAGAGGTTTGCTGCATGAGCATGTTGGGACTGGTTGCAGAGGGAAGTTACTGATTAAGTCAAAAGCTTAGAGTGTGGCCTTTGCTATTTATTGCTGAAGTATGTTTCACCCAGTTTCCTGCTGCAGGCACATTATCTCACTGAGCTACATTAGCAGCTTATATTCATTTTTGGTATCAGAACCGAGACTTGTAGTAGACACATTCATTTAATGTGATGTGGTCCCTTAACGAACTTAAACATAAACTCTGTGGAAGGGAGGCAGGAAGGGAGGTGGTGCTATTTGGTTACAAACCTGCTATTATACAATGTGCGTTAACTCTCTGAGCTATGGTAATTTTGCATGACAGGATTAAAAAGTGATCTACGTGATTCACTTGGCTGTTTTTCCTTCCTCTTGTTGACATAATAAACAGTGGCCTTAAGGCAAATGTATTTTAATTTCCTATGCCAATGCAGTAGCACTGTCAACAAATTGTTTGCTTCCCTTCGCTTTCTCTCTCTCACAGCTGCCTCAGAGGCAAAGTTCTCTGCTGCCTTTGTTCTCCAGGCCCTGCTCACCATATCCACTTTGTTTTTACTTACTATCTACTCAGAGATGGTCAGTTCTCAGAGGCTGCTGCCCCCGGGCCACCCATTCCTCTTCAGACATTAAATCACTTACACTTTTGTGCTAGTGTGAGTGAAGAGAGTGGGGTTTTATGCATTTCAGGGAATGTGTGGATAAAAAATATTTCAGCATGGTCAAGCTTGCACAAAAACAGCTTTTGCTTGGAAACAGGAAGGGGACCAGAGAGATGTTTTTCAATATTCAGCTCAGCTTGCCTTCTCAAAAGTGTAACTCAACATCACATTATTTCAGTGAAATATAGATTATATCTTTACGTGTCTATTTTATGTTCAGATTTATTCAACTATTGCATAGATTTTAGGAGGCCTATGTAAAATAGTTTGTTGCCATTCGATTGCTCTACAGAACCATTTTTTTAGGCAGCTTGGTGTCATTTGATATGTGTTGATCATTGTCTATGGCATCTTGTTCACTACAAACTTAAGTTGCTACTTTTGGATTTTTTGATTTTGGAGTATATATGTATCAGGTAATTAGCCGTGCTTTATAAATCCTGATTAATTGATGGACTAAAAAACAATAAGGTACATCCTGCATTTATATTAAAATGCACTATTTGATATTGCAAAGTTATCTTAAAATATAGTCTGGGCTTGCATGTATTCCTGAATCAGACTGCACATCCACGTTATAGTATTTGTATAGCTATTCAATCCCTTGCGACACAGCATCCAGGATAATATACTGTATCTGTAAATAATTATAGGATCAAAAAGGCCAGTGTACTCTAAACCAAACACATAGGTAAAACATTATTATTTACAACACCAATAGCTCTAACTCTCGCAAAAGTAGTATTAAGGGAAGCATAGTGTATAGAGTGGTAGGAAGCGAGAGGCAGAGTGCATAGAGTGGTACAAAGGGGGAGTATATGGTGGGATAATAGGGGCACAGCATTTTATGGTATCAAGAAAAGTACTACATATAGAGCTGCACTTTACTTATTTTGTACAGCATTGTGTTCACTGTTTGGCATGTGGGTATGAGATATGAGTACAGTAAATAAGATTAGCCTTTACCTAGGGGAGTATCGTAAGGTGGAACAGAATAAATTAGAGGAAATTAGTAGCAGAGTGCACAGAGGAGCATTAAAGAGGTAGAGTTTATAGAGTGTTATTAAGGATGGTAGACTGTATAGGGCAGTACTAATGTTAGCATTTAATAACATAGTGGGAGCAGAGCACATAGAGTGGCAGTACAAAAGGCAAACATATAGTGTGTGACTTATGGAGACATAGCATTGAGCTATACAATGAATAGAGTGGTATTGTAGAGGGAAGGGCATATAGGGCACTACAAAGGGCAGAGCATATAAAGTAGCACTAGAAGTGTATAGTACATAAAAAGGTCATGAGGGGTGTACAGTGTATGTATTGGCATTTAGAAGTGCAAAGTACATAGAGGGGTAAGGGCAGAGTGATAGGGTACAGAAAGAGTACTAGGAGTATAGCATGTAAAGAATGGTAGTGCACTGCTATTATAAGCACAGTTTAATAAATATAATTATAAACTTATGCATCATATGAAAAATACTTTTCAAATTGTAAGAAATTGGGTTGCCTATGGAAATTAACGCAAACTATAACAGCAAAAAATAATACGTGTTCACATATGAAAATGTAAACAAAATACATAAAGTGACAGCATTTAAAACAGAAATACATACTTCTTATTTGTACAAAGCAGTTATAAATACACTGTACACCATGTGTTTATTAAACCAAAGAAAATGAACTTTATACAAACAAAGCACTGATGTTGTTTATATACTATCCAATTAAGCAGGGGGGACCCCAACGGACAGATAGGGGGAGGGAAAAGCGGGGTATAGAAATCAATAAGAAATAAGCGACAACACCCACCCCTTTATATATATACAGATGGGCCTAAGGCATAGGTCCCTAGATCAAAACGCACTCAATTTGGGCTGAAGGCATTTACAAAATGACACTAGGTGTATAACAATACAATAGGTGACATGATAGAGTGATAAACAAAAAATATGTATATTTCTGGTTTATTTTATTCTTTTTTACTTTTTTTCATGACATATAATACAAAATTTGAATAATCGGATACTTTTTGTATAATTTTTTAAAATAAAATTGGATACAGAAATCCAACAGATAAAAGACAAACAATACACGAGGTTGATCAATTCAAAAAAGTGACATGTCCCACTCCAAATTCAACACACACATACCAACAATCATTCAGGACAAATCAATTAATATAAAACAATCAAAGTTGGCACAATTCCATCACAAAGATCATATGGAGGGTGAACAAGTATATCATCCAGGTTGGAAGACACACGGTTGGATGGAATACAGGAGTGCCAGAAATATGGACGCCAACGCGCGTTTCGGAGTAAGACCCCAATCGGGGTCACACCTTCATCAGGGCGCAGGATGGATAAATCGAGGGGGACATGGACGATTCCTAAATTTAATCCAAAGGAAGACGTGTAAGGTTTATAGATTTCTAGTAAATAACAGAAACAAATTTGTGCAGATAATTACAGAGTTGAAGATCAAACATATCATTTTTTTAGTTGCAATCAGCTCAAAACAGAGTGCGTAAATGGATATCAAGATACAAAATAGGGTCCAATCGGTACCCAGGGAGAACAAAAGAAACGAGAGCATCTCAAGGATAAACAATTAAGATATACCAACAATATAACAGAATAGAGGTTCCTATGTGAGAACAGGCGATAGAAAAAGAAAGGAATAAGTAGAAAAACAAAGAATAGACAAAATATAAAATATACGCTCGTCAATAGATAATGAACAATGCATACATTGGACTGCTGTTAACTGCAGAGAAGGCACAAATATAGAGCAGAATCTTACGTGTATAGGTTGGGGCGTAAGTCCTGATAGAGCGAATTAAAAATGGCGTCAATCAGATGGATGAGTAACTTTAAGTTAGTATTTCATCTCTGGACCACTCTATCATGTCACCTATTGTATTGTTATACACCTAGGGGCCGATTACGATCCTGGAAAAACCTGGTACAAACCGTGGGTCGGAGCTTTTTCTCCGTCCGACTCGTACCGGGTTGTAAAACTTTACAAACATGCAATTACGATTCGTTCGGAAACACCATTCCCATACGATTCGGAAAAAAGACCAACCGACAGAAAAATACATACAAATGTGATCTGGGACACCGCGGACGTGACGTCCGGACGGAGTTAGGCATGTTTTTACGTACCAGCAATTACGATTCGCACCGACTGCAGTCTGGATGGGAAAATTTTTACGCCACCTAAAAAGTGCCGGAAAAGCTAAGTACGCAGCGATGCGAGCTGATTAGGGGGCCCGGTACGCACTGTACCCCCCACCCGCCCCCCGTATGTACAGAGCGTACCCCCCAGCCCCCTGTATGTACGGAGCGTACCCCCCAGCCCCCCATATGTACGGAGTGTACCCCCGTACCCCCCAGCCCCCCATATGTACGGAGCGTACCCCCAGCCCCCCATATGTACGGAGCGTACCCCCGTACCCCCCAGCCCCCCATATGTACGGAGCGTACCCCCCAGGCCCCCATATGTACGGAGCGTACCCCCGTACCCCCCAGCCCCCCGTATGTACGGAGCGTACCCCCGTACCCCCCAGCCCCCCGTATGTACGGAGCATACCCCCCAGCCCCCCATATGTACGGAGCGTACCACCGTACCCCCCAGCCCCCGTATGTACGGAGCGTACCCCCACCCCCGTATGTACGGTGCGGACCCCCAGCGCTACGCGCTGGGGGTCCGCACCGTACATATGGGAGTGGGGGTACGCTCCGTACATACGGGGGGCTGGGGGGTACGGGGGTATGCTCTGTACATACGGGGGGCTGGGGGGTACGCTCCGTACATATGGGGGTGGAGGTACGCTCCGTACATACGGGGGGCTGGGGGGTACGGGGGTACGCTCCATACATACGGGGGCTGGGGGGTACGCTCCGTACATATGGGGGTGGGGGTACGCTCCGTACATACGGGGGGCTGGGGGTACGGCGTGCCCATCCGCGGGGGGGGCTGGGGGTACGGCGCGAACATACGGGGGGCGGGGGGGGGTACGGCGCGTACCAGGCACTTGTTTGGACATCTCCATGGTTGCTATGGGAGTTCGCTCCGGACGGTCTTTTTTCCATACAGTTGTACAATCGGACGGATGGGATGGATCGTAATTGCGCATTGGGACTTCAGTTTTCCCATTTGTACGTAAAAATGTCCGGGGATGTGTCGGAGACTTTTCCCGACCCGAGGACGTGTGGGGGAATTTTCCCAATGCGATTTGTATGGACTTTTTCCCATACGAATCGTAATTGGCAGTTTGTACGGCGCTTTTACCATTTGTACGGAAAAAAGTCCAGATTCAATTCGGTTGGGGAAATTTTTTCCAGGATCCTAATCGGCACCTGAGTGTCATTTTGTAAATGCCTTCAGCCCAAATTGAGTGCGTTTTGATCTAGGGACCTATGCCTTAGGCCCATCTGTATATATATAAAGGGGTGGGTGTTGTCGCTTATTTCTTGTTGTTTATATACTATATCAGTGAACACATTGTGGAGCAAGAACATATTCATGATAATTTTTGAAACTATAATAAAGGGGAGGTGCATAACAAAATAGTTTTAATAAGACGTTTTATTTATAATTTAGAAGCAAGTACATTTTATATTTATTAATGCAGTGCTGCTCTATTGTATGAAAGTAATAAAGTTGCAAATTTAAAATAATACTACCTCATAATACATTATATCTATAACTTATTAGTATTACTTGCTAGTACTGAGAAAATATATATTGTATTATATGTAAGGGTGCTGTATTTAGGTATGGTAGAAAGTATTGCAAAACATGTGCTGTGCTTGTTAATTTAAAAGGTACTTTAATGGCGATATACATGCATTATGCAAAAAAAAATGTTGGTATGTTAAAATGCTCGTAGTTGTACGCATTTGCACGTTTTGTATTTTTGTTGCTTCAATGATGCGATTTGCGTGCATTATGCTGTGTTTAGTATTTAAAAACATTATACTTGTGTTGCAAGGAGTGGAGCAGCGTATAGGTGTAGCATGAAGAGTATAATACTGTAAACGCTAAGCAATAATTACGGTATAGCTTGTAGCAAGCGAAAGTTTTATATTTGTACTTTATTTTAGCTGTAACATGAGTATTGCAATATGTGCGTATTGTTTTAGCATGATATAGTGGGATTAACAATAGTGTGCGCGTGCTCCGGAAATAGAAATAGACGGCTATCATGTGGTAGACGTTCGCGTGCATATTTCCTGTTGCGGAAGTGTTGCTGATGACGTTGTGCGCGTGCACAATGGCGCGTTAGTGCGTATTAGATATTTTGTGTGCTGTGCACGCAGTCCAGCAGTTTTAGGCGAGACGTGTGTGAAAGGAAGGAAATTCTGTTGGGAGAAGAGGTGCGGGGGCTACCGAGTGAGGTGAGGAGGGTATAAGGAGGTGGACTGAAGTGCGGTGGGTAAAGGAATAGAAGGTTGGGGGAAGGTGCGGGGGAGCTGGCGGGGTATGTGTTAGTGTAAATTAGGTATTTAGTGCGCGGTGGATGTAGTATAGCAGTTTTAGGCAAGACGTTTGTAAAAGCAGGGCAATTTTATCACGAGAAAAGGTGCAGCAGCTAAAGTTTGAGATGAGGAGGGTATGACAAAGTGGAGTGAAGTGCGGTAGGTAAAGGAGAGAGAAGATTGGGAAAGGCGAGGTGTAGCTGGGGGTTATGTGTTAGTGTATATTACATATTTTGTGTGCGGTGGATATAGTTTAGCAGTTTTGGGTGAGAAGTTTGTGAAAGCAAGGGAATTTTGTTATGGGAAAAGGTGCAGCGGCTCCAGAGTGAGGTGAGGAGGGTATGAGGAGGTGGACTGAAGTGCGGTAGATAAACAAGAGAACACACTGGGGAAAGGCCCGGGGCAGTTAGCGGGTTATGTGTTCGTGCATAATAGATATTTTGTGCATGTTGGATGAAGTCTAGCAGTTTTACGTGAGACGTTTGTGAAAGCAAGAGAATTTTGTTATGAAGAGAGGTGCGGCGGCTACAGAGTGAGGTGAGGAGGGTATGTGGAGGTGGACCAAAGTGCGGTGGGTAAAGGAGAGAGAAGGTTGGGGAAAAGCGTGGGGCAGCTGACAGGGTAGGTATTGGGGACCGGTAGTGCAGAGATTGCAGAATAAACTGTAAGTTTCCCAGAACAATATTTATTAAGTATTTGTTTTTTAGTTAAGAAAGGGATGTTAAATAATATAGTGCGTGATGTTATGTAGTTTATTATAAATAAAGATTTAAGGGGTATGCACCTATGTAATTATGTTATGTATGAGTAGTAACTTTAGAGTGTGTTGTTGGGAGGCAACGTGTAGAGTGAAAGTGGTTAGTTTGGGGGGTGCAGGCAATAAATAATAAGTTACGGTTGCTTTATACGGAAGAAACATGTTGTAATTAAATTGCATTTTATTGAACGTAGCATATTGTATTTGTAAATGCACTATATGCTAAGAAATGTTTGAAGTGCTGCTACTAAGTGGAATAGGCAGAGAAAAGTGAGCAGGAAGGAGGAGAGTAGTAAATAATGGTGAGGAATTAAGTAATGTGGAGGGAGAAAAGGCAAGTGAGGTATGGATATATGTTAGTATAAAATGGCTAAGATTCGTATTGTAAAAAAAGTAACATAAATAAAATGTATTGCATTGTTGTGTTAAGTGATGTTAGGCGGCGGCTTGTACAGAAAAAGAAACAAGTAAGAAAGAGAAAAGAGGTCGCAAATAATAGGTGTATATTGTTTGTATGAAGGAAATACACTGTAAATAAAATGCATCTTGTTGTTGCTAGCACATGCTATTTATAAATGCAGTATTTGTTTAAAATGTTGCTGTAAGTGTTGCTAGGCAATTACATGGATAGTATTAGTAGTAAGTATATAGGGAGGGGGGATTAGCAAATTGCGGCTAAGGGCGTTTGTGAAGTGAACATTTGACCTGGAAAATACCTTGCTTTTAATGAAAACTTGTAAAGCAGCACATACACGTGCAAAACGTTATTGAAAAGTATTGTGTGCACAAAAGTAGTATTTTGCATACAGTAACAAATGGGAAGCACAGCAAACAATATACGCTTTATTGTAAGAAAACGTGTAAAGCAGCACATACATGATTGCTGTATTTTTTTACCTGCTAATTGTAATACGCTCAAAACTTTATTGAAAAGTATTGTGTGCTCAAAAGGAGTATTGTGCATACAGTGGGAAATAGAAAGGGAAACAAAAGGCATGTGTTATGTTACTTAAGTACTGCTGGGTAATAAGTAATGAAAGTATGTTAAACATTGTATACAAAAAAGGTATTTTATGTAGTGCGGGTAAGTGTAAAGTTTTGGTTTGAAGGGCTAAAAGTAAAAAACTTATACGTGCTGCAGTTTTAAACATGCTTGTGAGTTGTATTACGAGCTGTTGGGAATGCGAGTGTTGTGAGGTAATGACGTGTGTGGGAGAATGACAAGGTGGGTGAATGGGTGGTAGTAAAAACTTTTTAATAAGCCTTAGCATAAGTTAACGCAATATAAAATGAAATGATTTAGGACGCATATTTTGGTGATACATGTAATGTATTGCCGCAACTTAAATTTTTATATGCACTGCATTATAGAAATATGTATGTATTGTGTGTGTGTGATATAGAAGGATTCACGATAGTATGCACGTGCTCCGCAAATAGAAATAGACAGCAATTATGTGGTAGACGTTTGCGTACATATTTCCTGTTATTGGAGCATTGCTGATAATGCTGTGCATGTACGTTATGGCGTGGTAGTGTATATTAAGATATTTTGTGCGCGGTGGAGGTAGTGCAGCAGTTTTAAGTAAGATGTTTGTGAAAGTATAGTAAATAGTAAGTTTCCCCAAACTATATTCAGTAAATAAAGTTTTTTTAGATTTATATGAAAATACATTGTATAAAAGGGCAGTGTGTGTAAGAGCTGTCCACAGGATAGAATGTTGTTAAACTGCTGCTATGGCTTGATGCTATAGTAATAAAAGCAAGTATAGGTAAGCATATACTGGCATTTTGGATTCTCAAATATCTAAGCAAGCCCCCAATGCCGAAGGTGTTAAAATAATTTCATGGAATGTGGCAGGCCTTAAAAATAAACTCCCCAATCCTGAGTGGGGTACATTCATTACCTCCTTTGATATTTGCTTGCTGCAAGAAACCTGGTTACTTACAGAGAGTGTGGCTCCGGGCTTTGCAACATTTGATATTTTAGCAAGTAAGAGCAGAAGGGGAAGACCTTCGGGGGGGCTGTCCATATGGGTTGGCTCCCATCTGGGAGTTAAGGCAAAGGACATCCCTACTAATTCTCGGGATGTACAACTTGTAGTATTGGACGTAGTGAATGGCTCGAGTATTTCTCTAATAAATGTTTATTCTAGACCTATTAAGAGGGGCTTTGAATCTAAGGCCATTACTGAAATGTCCAAACTTTTACAGTCACTTGACTCCTCTACTGTGCTAATTCTGGGTGGGGATTTTAACTGCAATTTTGAGCCTCTCTTGGACACAAATATAGTAGATCGCAATGAAGTTGACTTACTATGGAATATTCCTGACCCATTGACCCCTCTGGTCAAGGTATGGACGCCGCTTGTCTTGCAACTGCAGTCACTCTCCCTAGCTGCATCATTGCGAGCATGTAATGGAAGGGTGATGCCAGATAGACCTGGGAAAGCAACGTCTAATAGAGCAAATCATACCTCAATCATTGACTACATTTTTATCGAAGCCAAATATTGGGATAGGTTATATGAATTTGTGGTCATTGAAAGGTCTGATAGTGACCACAATGCTCTGTCTCTGACCCTTAAGCCAGGGAGTTTTGGACTTAAAAATCCTGCCCCAGGTGATAAATTTGTGATTGATCCTTTGACGATCACAAATTGTAGAAGGAGAGTAAAGTGGCCAGAACTCCAAATGTCCAGCAGCAAGCTGGCGGAACTATATGGAATAATAATACCATTTATTGAAGAGATGGGGAGAGTTGGGTCTCTGGGCACCCCCTCTGATATCCATGGCAAATTGGTTGCTGCTTTAAAGGACGTGTTGTACCCAGTAAAAAGGGTAAACAGTCTTGGGCTGTATTAGTACGGTGGTTCAACAAAACTTGCCGTACAGCCAAAAAGGCCCTGTTGATGGTAATAAAAACCAAAGACAGAGAAGCAATTAGGGCAAATCGTCTCTTGTACAAAAAAGCAATCAGTGATGCTAAGAAGGAAGGGGAGGTTGCACTGTGGGAAGAGTTGGGCCATGCGCTCAGCTGTAAGGACCTTAAATTATTTTGGAATATCGTTGCAACAGGAGGTAGTGGACACTCCGATGCCTTTGTCCCTAACATCGCTGCCTCAATTTGGGAAAATCACTTCAGTGATCTTTATGGCATACGTGATTGTGATAGTCTCTTTGCTGATACCTTAGATCCTTCATCTGCCACAGTACGTTATGCCCCATTTGATCTCCTTACCTTGGATGAGGTGGAAACAGCAATCGGAAAAATGCTCCCGAATAAGGCTCCTGGCTTGGATAAACTGCCTGGGGACCTATTTAGGGCTCAACCAAAAATATGGGCACCCTACTTGGCTGTCCTATTTAATGGTATTTTGCAGGGGGGTGAAGTACCCCATACATGGCTTGGGGCCGAAATAGTACCCGTTTTCAAAAAAGGCTGCCCATTAACCCCCTCCAACTATAGGCCTATTAGTCTTATAGATACCTCACAAAAATTAATGGGGAGGGTTCTTTTGAACAGAATCTTGGGGTGGATCGAGGAGAATGGGATTCTGTCCACATTACAGGGAGGCTTTAGGACTGGTACTTCTACTCTAGATCAGATTTTTCGCCTGCAGGTCTTGTACTGGAAAACAGCCTTGGTTGAGGGTGGCAGCCTCTACCTGGTGTTTGTGGACCTGCGGGCAGCTTTTGATCTAGTCCCACGAACCAAATTGTGGCAAGTACTGGCTGATCTGGGACTCCCGTCTTACCTATTGGCCATCCTAACTAGGCTCCACAATAATAATTTTGCTCAAGTAAGGTGTGGTAAACATGGCGAGCTCACTGACTGTTTTCCCGTCCAAAAAGGCGTCCGCCAAGGGTGTGTCCTGGCTCCCACACTGTTCAGCCTTTATATTAATGGTCTTATTGACCACTTGAATTGTGTTGTAAATAATGATGCCCCTAAACTGGTATCAGGACGTGTGCCCGCATTGATGTTCGCAGACGATACTTTGTTATTGTCTAGAACATCATCGGGCATACAAAACACATTGAATGGTTTTGCGAAGTTCTGTGAGCTAAGAGGACTCGAAATTAACTTGGGGAAAACAAAATATATGATTTTTAATCCCCCTAAGCGGGTGCGTCCTAACCCAGTATTATTCAATATGCCCCTTGAAAGGGTCAAAACCTTTGTTTATCTGGGCGTCACCCTAACGGAGAACTTTAGCTGGAACTCTCAGATTGCTAAGTCAATGCTCAAGCTTGTCCAACTGGCAGGGGGTTTAAACAAAGTTTTTAAAAAAATCAACTTTTAAACCAGTGTCCCCTGCCCTTGAAATTTATTGTCGGCAGGCAAGAGTAGCTGCAATCTATGGGGCTGAACTCTGGGGACATATGCAGATAATGTCTCTCTCAAAGGCTGAGCAGTCTTTTTTAAGATCTCTACTAGGCCTTCCTTCCAGTACACCGTTGATCCCCCTTAGGTTTGACCTTGGGCTAGTTCCAATAGAGGAGATCACCAGTGTAAGACCAATTTTGTACTGGAAAAGGCTGTGGTCAGTGCCAGAACTGACCTCCTATAGATCTGAATTTGCAGAGATCTCGCCTGCTCTTAAACACAAAAAGATCCCTTGGCTTCTGCATATTAATGCAACCTGTATTCAATTGGGACTCCCGGAATTGTGGTCAAACCCGGAAGCAAGTTGTTCCGGGATCCCGAGGAAAGAACTACTTTCTCTGATGTCCACAAATTATTTCTCTTCTCTTTCGAGCTCTTCTGCTATGGGTAGGTTGACCTTAGAATTCCTCATGGTCAAGCAAGATCCCGGACTAGAGGAATTCATGGATCAAATAGAACCCCCACTTGCTCGTACAAACTGTATATTCAGCTTAGACATGGCACACTACCGGTTAGGTCCTTTTCATCCAAATGGCAGACCCAAAATCAGGAATGTTGTCCTGCCTGTAACTATAAAACGGAGTCTGTTGCACATGTGCTGTTTTTCTGTCCTGCTTATTACACAATTAGGAAATGTTGGTTGATTCCTATTCGCAGGAACCTGGGATTTCGTCACTTTAAGCAGGCGTGTAGGTCACTAATCTATGATACTCATCCCAATATTGTCTTTTCTGTATCTCGCTATCTTCACAGTATGTGGCGCAGGAGACAAGCCTTTTTAACTTAATTATCCTTGTACTGATAACTAGTAGTTTAATCTTTATTTTTAAAACTTTTAACTTATATGTCTATTTATTGTCTTATTGTATTATTGTAATTGTTGATGTACATAGGTGCACTTTTATGGTCTTTTGACCGAAATAAAGCTATCACTGATATACAAGTAATTATAGGCAGATAGTAAGAGATTATGGGTAAATACAAGTGCGTTATGTATAAGCGGTAAGTTGTTAGATTGTTGTTCGTTAAATATGTAAAGTAAGAAAGTGAAAAGTGAGAGGAGGTAAGGGTAGGAGGGATAGAGGTAGTATATAATAAGGTAGAGTTGCTAAAATGCAGCAAGTATGTGGTGAATAAACTGTATTTTGTTGTGTTTAGTGCAATGCAGTATATTGCAGCACGCACTATAACGTTTGCTTTAAGTACTGCTGAGCGGCCACATGTAGGAGATAGCGTGTTAGAATACTTTTTGTGAAGAATATATTACATAAATAAAACGTATTATGTTGCCTGTAATGTATTGTATTTGTGAATGTTGCCTGCAGATAAAATGTGCTTTAAATCCTGCAGGGCAGTAAGTTAAGAAAGTGCTGTGTGTTGTGTGCATGGGGAATGTAAAAGGAAAAGTGAACAGGTGGGTGGTGGGGGTTAAAGAAAGTGGAGAGAGAGATTGTTATAATAAGGTAGGGTTAGTACTATTCGCACTGTCGCCCGTTTCTTTTCCCCTCAGGCACTCAAAATGATCATGGCCGCTTTAGTGATATCACGGCTGGATTATGCCAACGCTCTCTACAATGGCATACCAGCATACAGTCTTAGGAGGCTACAGTTGGTTCAAAACCAAGCCGCCCGGCTGGTCTTTGGTCTCCCTCGCTATCATCACTCCACACCCCTCCTCAGGGAGCTCCACTGGCTCCCTGTTAAGGAACGTTCTCTGTTTAAAACCGCCTGCATGGTATTCCAGGCCCGTCAAGGCACCGCCCCCGCCTTCATTTCCTCATTATTAAAAGAATATGTTCCCCCCAGAGAACTTCGTTCCTCCACCAAGTCCCTCCTTCAAATCCCACGCTTCAGATGCAAAAAGTGGGGTGGGTCCAACTTTTCCACCTTGGCCCCCACTTTTTGGAACTCCCTCCCAGACCACCTCCGTGCGGCTACCCATTATGTATCCTTCCGTAAGGATCTAAAAACGTTCCTTTTTAAACAGGCTCTCCATGCGTAATCTTCCCTTCCCGGCTCTACCACCGGTTCTCGCTTTTGTCTCTGTAGCCATTACCCTCTATTAGCGCCAAGAAACCGTTCGGTGCACGCTGCGCTTTATAAATGTTTTAAATTAGAAATTAAATTAGAAATTAGTAGTATGAAGCAATGCTTTTGTAAATAAAAAGTATTTTGTTGTAGTTAGCGAATGTATTTCCAGATGTAGCATGCATTATTAGGTTACCTTAAGTGCTGCTAGGCGGCAATGCGCAGGAAAAAAAAGCAAGTATGTAATGAGGAAAGTAGTAATAGCGTAGTAAATTGTGTATGTGAAAACACATTGCATAAAGAAAACGTATGGTATTGCCTATAGGGCATTGTGCTCACCAAAGCTGTACGCCATTTAAAGTGTGCTTTAAGGGCTGCCGGGCGGTAACATAAAAGCGTAAGCAGCAAGTATAAGGAGAATGGACGTAGCAAATAATTGTTAAGGGTGCTCTTATAAGCAAACATTTAATATAAATAATGACAATTACAATATTACGAGCAAGTACGGAAAAGTTTGCAGGTATACGTAAATAGGTATATCGCAACGAGAGCTGCATTTTGTACTAAAGAGTATTAAATGCAGTTGTACATTTAGCATGTCATCTATATTATAACCGTATTAAAAAAAGCATTATTGCGGTACAACGATTTAAATAACAGATTGCACATGTAAAATATTTGTGTACTTACAGTTGTTTTGATCAAGTTGTAGTTTCCACGGCTAGCACTTCGGATTTTTTTTGCAAAAATCGTTTTTGATGGAAAGATTGCAAGTATTTGTAGAGTGTGTGCCTAGGAAGCAAAAAAATGCATTAGTATTTTGAAAAACAACTTGTAATACAAGCAGTAGCAGAGTCAGCATATTGCGCATACTGACTAGAGAATACGAAGTGTTGTTTTAATAAAGACAACTAATGTAACGTGAGCTAGATACGAGTCAGGAAAAGCGTATAAAATACGTAGAATAGAAGCTTTTAATAAAGGAGCAAACATAGGCAATAGATGTTGTATTGACGGTAACGAACGTAAGGTAAGCATGGAAAAAATGGTATTTAGTAAAACTTACCTGTTCAAAAGAAGTTCTCGAGAGGGAGATATAAGGCTCCAACGATGTATAGGACAGTGTCGCTGAGAAAGTCTGTGAAAGTTTACGGCATCGGTGTTAAGTAGAAGACTAAGGGCAAAGATAGCAATCTTTAGGAGTAATAAAATAATAAAATACATGTGGCACGGGAAATGCATGGCAATAGTGTGAAAATGGCTGAGTGTTGGTATAGTGTGGGAAATTTTAATGTAAATAAAGGTGCTTGGACAGACTAATTAGGGTAGGTGCATTTGCAGAATGTACGGAAAGAGAAATTTTGTAAAGTTGACATCTAATGCGTATAGGATGAAAATGTGTTTCGTAGCAAAATGTATTTGTTTGTGTTAGTGTGAGATGCAATGCAACGAAAATATTAGTTGCAGCCTAAGTTAAAAAAAAAAGCGGAAATTGTTAGTGTATGGCAAGGCGTTGTATTAAATGCATAGATTTTGCAGTTTGTTTAACGACAAAGAACTCGCATTGATAAAGCTTGTACGCTTGCGTGTGCATATTAGAATTTTTGGGTGTTTAGAAGAAGCCGAAAAAGCATGCCAACATACCGCCATCTAGGCAATGTGTACGTAAATATGTTGGTTTTTATTTTGGTAGTGTTGGCATATTAGGTGGCATATGTAACAATAAAGTTACACGTGTGCATATTGTATGCCTTGGGAAAAAAAGTACAACAAGAGTATGTATATAACTAGTAGTACTAATAATATTTAGTCCCATAAATAGTGTAGTTCGGATGTGTTTGCATATTAAGGTGTCGATTCCGATCCTGGAAAAATTTTCCCCGTACGAATCGTATCCGGATTTTTTTCCGTACGAATTGTACAAGTACCGTACAAACTGGCAAGTACGATTCGTATGGGAAAAAGTCCATACGAATCGCATTGGGAAAATTCCCCCATACGTCCTCGGGTCGGAAAAAGTGTCCGACACGTCCCCGGACGATTATCCGTACGAATCGGAAAAATGAAGTCCGAGCGCGCAAGTACGATCTGTCCCGTCCGTCCGAATGTACACCTGTATGGAAAAAAGACCGTCCGGAGCGAACTTCAATACCAACCATGGAGACATGTGCCCGCATACGTACGAGTCGTACCCCCACCCGTGTATGTACAAGTCGTACCCCCACCCGTGTATGTACGAGTCGTACCCCCACCTGTGTACCCCCCCCGTGTATGTACGAGTCGTACCCCTACCCATGTATGTACGAGTCGTACCCCCACCCGTGTATGTACGAGTCGTACCCCCACCCGTGTATGTACGAGTCGTACCCCCACCCGTGTATGTACGAGTCGTACCCCCACCCGTGTACCCCCACCCATGTATGTACGAGTCGTACCCCCACCCGTGTATGTACGAGTAGTACCCCCACCCGTGTATGTACGAGTCGTACCCCCACCCACTTCGCTTTTCCGGCACCGTAAAAATATTGCCGGACTGGTGTTGGTACGATTCGTACTTCCTGGTTCGTGAAATGCAGCCTGCATGCGTCCCGACGTCACGTCGGCGCTGTCCCGGATCACATTGGTATGTGTTTTTTCAGGTCGGTCGGTGTTTTTTCCGACTCGTACGGAAATGGTGTTTCCGTACGAATCGTACTTGCAAGTTTGTAGGGTTATTTTACCGGGTACGAGTCGGACGGAGAAAACCCTCCGACCGACGGTTCGTACCCGGTTTTTCCAGGATCGGAATCGGTACCAAAATTGTAAGCAGCTACATCGAGTAAAGAAAGTACGCCACGAAAAGGTATCAAAAAGTGCAAACTAAAAAAACAAAACACTGTATTACTGCGTGCGCCACAACAGGTACGCACGTATAAATGCTATTAATTTCAAAAGTACAACCATGGCATGCATATATTTGCACTTTGTTTAACGACAAAGAACATGCATTGAAAACACTTGTACGCTTGCGCGTGCATATTAAAATTTCTAGTGTTTAGAAGAACTCGAAAAAGCGTGATAACATACCGCCATGTACACACATGCATATATTTTATGTTGTAAACCACTGTAGCATGTGGCCAATTTCTGGGTGTGACATGTTGAGCAAGGAATAAATAGATGTAAGCATATAGTGCCAGCTGCAAAACTGCTATACACGTTAAAATTGTTTAAACGTACGAAAGAGTTGAGAGGAAAAGGTAACAAAAATGGCATAAGCATTAATAAAAGGTGTTTAAAAAAACACTATATTATTGTGCATTGACTTGTACGCGCGCAAGTGCTATTATTTATACTGCAACTGTTGCGTGTAGATATTAACTTGTTTTGGTGTTTACAGTAAAAAGGAAGCAATGTAAAAACATGGTGGCATTTAGAGGCGTCCTCATTTTGTACTTGTGACGTAAGGTACTGAGCAAATAAGTAGAGGTGTTATTACAGGCGCCAACAAGACGCACACTTATTTTGTAGCTTTAAGATGCTAAGCAAGGAAGCATGAGCAAGGAAGAAGAGGTGTGATGACATGACGCCAGCTTAACGTATTTGCGTCTCTTGTTTATGAGGCGCTAAAACGAAGGAAAAAAATTGCTGACGTGGAGCCAGTTGTACGCGCCTACATTGTCTGCCCTAGTAAAAAAATCATAACATCACAAACAACTAGCAACTAAAAACACATTTATTGTGGCGGAAAAGAATATGTAAAAGCCACAACCTCAAAAGAAAAACATGTCAATGCGTGCACCACAACTGGCACGCACGCAGAAGCGATAGAATATACACACGACACGAGTAATACGCGTGCACATTGGCTAACATCGTTTTAATGCAGGCACCACAGCCAGTACGTAAGCAAAAGTGCTATTATTTCTACTATTACAAAAGATGCAGCAAAAAGAGTACATTAATTAAGCTGCCCAAAAAATATTCGAAATGTTTTATAAATACTATAAATTTTAAAAGTACCACTATGGCATGCATATATGTTGCATTTGTTTAACAATAAACAACATGCATTGATAAAACGTGTACGCCTGCGCATGCATAGCAGAATTTCTGGTGTTTAGAAGAACTCAAAAAAGCGTGCCAACGTGCCGCCATCCACACACATGCATTTATTTTATGTTGTGAACCACTGTAGCATGTGGGCAATTTCTGGGTGCGACATGTTGAGCAAGGAATAAATAGATGTAAGCATATAGTGCGAGCCGCAAAACTGCTATATACGTTAAAATTGTATAAATCTACCAAAGAGTTGACAGGAAAAGATAACAAAAATGGCATAAGCATTAATAAAAGGTGTTTAAAAAAACACTATGTTACTGTGCATTGACTTGTACGCGCGCACAAGTGCTATTATTTATACTACAACTGTTGCGTGTAAATATTAACTTGTTTTGGTGATTAAAGTAAGGGTAAGCAATGTAAAAACATGGCGGCATTTAGAGGCGTCCTCATTTTGTACTTGTGACGTAAGGTACTGAGCAAATAAGTAGAGGTATTATTACAGGCGCCAACAAGACGCACACTTATTCCGTAGCTCTAAGATGCTAAGCAACGAAGAATGAGCAAGGAAGAAGAGGTGCGATGACATGGCGCCAGTTTAATGTATTCGCGTCTCTTGTTTATGAAGCGCTAAAATGAAGGAAAGAAATTGCTAATGTGGCGCCAGTTGTACGTGCCCACATTGTCTGCCCTAGGAAAAAAAGCATAACACCGCAAACGACTACCAACAAAAAACACATTTATTGTGGTGTAAAAGAATATGTAACAGCTAAAACCTCAAAAGAAAAACATGTTAATGCTTGCACCACAACCGGCACGCACGCAGAAGCGATAGCATATACACATGACGCAATTAATACGTGTGCACATTGGCTAACATCGTTTTAATGCAGGCGCCACAGCCAGTACGTAAGCACAAGTGCTATTATTTCTACTATTACAAAAGATGCAGCAGCAAAGAGTACATTAATTAAGCCGCCTAAACAATATTTGAAATGTTTTATAAATACTATAAATTATAAAAGTACCACTATGGCATGCATATATGTCGCATTTGTTTAACAATAAACAACATGCATTGATAAACCTTGTATGCTTGCGCGTGCATATTAGAATTTTTGGTGTTTAGAAGAACTGGAAAAAGCGTGCCAACGTGCCACCATTCACACACATGCCTATATTTTATTTTCTGAACCACTGTAGCACGTGGGCAATTTCAGTGTGCGACTTGTCGAGCAAGGAATAAATAGATGTACGCATATAGTGCCAGCCGCAAAAGTGCTATATACGTTAAAAATTGTACAAATATACGAAAGAGCTGACAGGAAAAGACAACAAAAATGGCATGAGCATAAATAAAAGTTGTTCAGAAAAAACATTATGTTAATGTGCATTGACTAGTACACACGCACAAGTGCTATTATTTGTACTGAAATTGTGGCGTGTGGAAATTAACTTGTTTTAATGGGTAAGCAAGCAATGTAAAAACATGGCGCCATTTAGAGGCGTCCTTATTTTGTACTTCTAACGTAAGGTACTGAGCAAAGAAGAAGAGGTGTCATGAGATGGTGCCAGCAAGAGAAACACTTATTTCCTAGCTCTAAGATGCTAAGCAACGAAGCATGAGCAAGGAAGAAGAGGTGCGATAACATGGCGCTAGGCTAACGCATTCGCGTCTGTTGTTTATGAGGTGCTAAAAGGAAGGAAAGAAATTGCTAATGTAGCGCCAGTTGTACGCGCCCACATTGTCTGCCCTAGGAGAAAAAAAAAGCGGAACACCACAAACAAGCAGCAACAAAAAACAAATATATTCTGGTGGAATATATTTGAACAATATTAAAAAGGCTAAAACCTGAAAGAAAAACAAGTTAATGAGTGCACCAGAACCAACACGCACGCAGAAGTGCTATTAATTAAAATGCTGCATGCATATGTGCGGTGTTTGTTAATAAAATATGAACACGCCAAACGAAACGTGTACATAAGCTACCATATGCATAGATAAATGTGTGTTGTTTCAGCATAACGCAAAAGGCATGTTAAACAAATGAAGTAGGGGGTGTGGCGGGCGGCATATCTAAATCTTTTATGCTGCACTGCACGAGGAAGCGAAAAGCGTATCCACACGATGCAAGTAATACGCGTGCATATTGTGTAACATAGTTTTAATGCATGTGTCACAGCTGGTACACACGCACAAGTGCTATTATTTATACTATTAGAAACAGGCAGCAGCAAACACTACATTAATTAAGCCGGTAAACAATATTTGAAAGTGCACACCAAAAAGCAAAACTGCGTTTTCATGCATGCGCCACAACCGGTACGCACGCACAAGCGCTATTATTAAAGCCCACGCAAGCCTCAACCTGCACATAAGATACCGTATGCATAATAAATGTTTGCTGTTTAAGCATAACGCAAAAGGCGTGTGAAACAAAACAAGTAGCACGCGCATATATTAATGTTTTATGCGGCACTGAGCAAGGAAGCAAAAAGCATATTTAGAAGACGGCAGAAGACAACACTAATACGCATACAAATTTGAATGTTTTATGCTGCACTGAGCAGGGTAGCATATTCACACGATGCCACTAATACGCTCGCGCATATATAAATCTTCTATGCTGCATTGAGCAACAAAGCCAAAAAAGCATTTTCACATGACGCCACTAATACGCGTGCACATCTACCAACATTCTTTTAATGCATGCGCCACAGCCGGTACGCACACAAAAGTGCTATTATTTATAGTATTACAAAAAGGCAGCAGCAAAGACCACATTAATGAAGCCAAAAAACAATATTTTAAATGTTTGCTATTTAAGCACAATGCATGACGCATGTTAACCAAATCAAAAGACATGCGAAACCACAAAAAAGCTAACGCGTGTACATATAAATGTTATGTGAGGCACTGAGCAACAAAACAACAAAAGCGTATTCACACGGCGCCACTAATATGCGTGCACATCTCCTGTCCTGCCTGTCCTTTAAACGCGTGCACAAATTACAGCAACAAAGCAAGAGGCGTGTTAACGCGCAAAGTATGTGGCGTGTTAACGTGGCATCAATAATACGCGTGCACGTGGCCTGTCCTGCAACTTCAGCTAACGCCACCGTACGCGTTCACAGCTCCTGTCTTTCTGCCCTGCAACTCCAGCTAACGCCGCCGTATGCGTTCACAGCACATGTCTTCTAAAGCGCGTGCACCCATCCTGTCCCGCATCGCTAAGCAAGTAGGCAACAATAGATCTCGCTTACGCGAGCAACGCATGGCGATGCATCGCATGGCGCTGCATCGCTAGGCGAGACCTAAAAACGTGATGTTTCTTAATTCAATTCCCCACAAAGGCATCGCGCAAGGTAAACACGCTCATAAAAGTGATGCATGGCGATCCTAAGACCAGATAGTGAGCGTCACAATACACTGAGAACTACATGTTGTGACAGAGTGACTTTTGGGTCTCATACGATATGTCAACAGGCGAAACAAGCACTCGTAGGTGGCAAAATGCGGCACATCTCTGCCCCCACAACAATATGATTCGTCTTTCAGTCAGACTGAAGGGAGCTGAAGTGCAGACTCGCTCTACCGCTGAACCTTTTGCTTTGATTCTTCCACAGCCTAATTTGTGGTCTGCAGGTGAGTAGCGGGTTAATGCATGTGCACGGTCAACAAAAAACAGTCATGTGATAGAAGTAAAAATGAATGAGACTTACCTTCAAGGGCAGAGGGGCACTTGGAGAATATAGAAAGTTGTGGAGAGGGTGATAAGAAGCAGAGACACTGGATGAAAGAGAAAGGGGACCCCATTGGAAAAGGGTGTCACTAGAGAGAAGGCACAGCCACAACTGAAGGAACCAGCGCTCACCATTGCGGGAAGGCAGGGGGCTATCTGTTTTCACTCAGCCTCGTGTTTATATTTGCATCACGCTTTCACTTTAAGTGAAAGCGCCATGCAAAAATAAACACGGGGCTGAGTGACAACAGATGGCCCCCATAAAGATAAGAAATTGCTTTGCGACAGCAGCAAAGCAGACGACCCTGTCCAGATCGGCTGGACGAAAAGGCGAAAGGGCATCAACAAAAAAAAACTAATTTCCGATGGCAGGCCACCGTTCGGTGACGCCAGGCAACGAAAATGAGGGACCGGGCTTCAAGTCCCCTTCTCAAATCTACTCTCTTACAATATGTCTCGCGAAGCGAGTAGCGCTTTGTGCTGCAACGCCAGGCGAGACCTAAAAACTGGTGACCAGGTGTTATAAAACCATAGTATTTGGCCAGCGTTTGGAGCGGTTTCACGACGGAACTATCAGACCAGGAGTCAGGCCAGTTTGCTGCAAACCAGCTCCAATCAGGGGCTGCTCCATGGCTCCAGAGATTCGCACAGAGAGGTGCTAAATTTTAGCATATCACTTAGAGGTAGTGATAGGATGTTAGGATGCTAGGATCGTACTAACCAAGGACTGTTCATCTTGAATTCGCATTTATTTATTCATTCTGTGTGATTACCAGTGATATTTTATACAACAGGCTCAGGTTTTAGAAATAAACTTTTTTAAAGTTTGATGCCGTGTTTCTTAGTGCTATTTTGAGTGTGTTATTCATTAATGAAATAGGATTTGGAGTTCCACTGTGTCCATGAAATCACTCAGAGGGACTAATCATTACGAGAAAAGACCACATGCACAGGACAGCTCAGTGGGTTGTGTATGTGTCACAGTCCAACTGAATTTCTAATTCGTGCTGGTGCACTGAACTAAGGGCCAAGTGAACAAGGCTTTTTTTGAGGTCGCAAATGGCCCGATTTGCAGAATCAGGACATTTGCGACCATTGTAAAGCTTTTCTTTATGTACAAATATCAAATTGCGATTCAGTAACACATTATCAAATCGCAATTTAGGCAACCAAATACCGATTCCATATTTGGAGGGACATCCATTCCAAATACCAAAACAAAATGGTATGTATTAATGTTTTGCGACTGAATTTCCAGTTTCAAAAATGTATCTTTTACTGACTACAAACTTGTAGTTTTACCCCCTTTGCAAATGGGAACGGGTCCAATTGGGACCGCTTCCCCTTTGTGAACGTTAAAAAAAAAAGTTTGTTTAAGTGGAGGCAGAGGTCCACAGGACCACTGCGTCTTATTAAACAGCCATAAAGAGAAGAAAAGAACTTTTCTTTTTAAACACAGTCCCATTTCCTTTAAGGGAAACGGGCTGCATTTAAGAAAAGATTGCTTTATTAAAAAACAAACTTAATTACGAAATCGCTATTCCTAATGTTAGTACATCTGGCCCCACGTCCTTGCGCCAAAGGGTTAGAAATCTGACCTCTGCTGCTCTAGGGGTTCCCAGATCATGACTTTTGGTGTGTGAAGTCAGCGTGCTTGCATCTTCTGGATTCTTGAGTAGTTATTTATAAAAACTAGTAATTACAGGCACATGGAGTCCTCAGTTGTCATATTGGTCCCCGCCTTCAGATTGAATAGGAACCCCCTGCTTTCTGTAGGTTTATCAAGCTTGGCTCTTAAAAGCATTTTCCCGATCTGTTTTTTCAGTATTTTCAATCTCATGTTATTTGAATCTGTTCATTAAATATGGCAGCACCTATTGTGATAGGAATAAATTGCAAGGCAGAAGTTACACATCTCAGAGACGGCGATGTACCCGCAGTTGGAGGTGCAGTAACTCTTGAGGTTCATACACATGCTGCATATTCCAACTGTGGCGATTATGTCCTCTTAGGTAGCATGTCTTTTTAGGGTGGGCGGAAGTTGCGAAACTCTCTTTCGCAAATTATCGCGAAAATGTTAAAAATCTAAGGAAACACGCGGAAATATCGCAAAGATGCGGAAGTTTTTTTCCCGCCCGTTCGCGGTATTTTCTGCATGGTCGCGGCTCGCCAACTTACCCATGCGGTTGCTCGCGGGCGAGGCCATCTTGTTTTCACTTGTCTCGCGGTGCATGATCGCGAGAAGAAAGACGTGATCGCGCGATGAATGACGTTACAGCGGGCGCGAACTGTCGCGAGACAGCGCAAATGGCTACCAACAATCCAACATCTCGTGGAGAACGCAACCGGATCGGGAAAACTTGTCGGCGAAAGAGGGGATTCAGGTAAGGCGATCGCGCGCACGCGAGAATGTATTATTTTACAGAGCGAGCAAGCAAAAAATTTGCGTAAAAATGCGGATTGCGGAAATTTTGACATTTTCGCACTCTCCGCGGAACGCGAAAATGTAAAATTATCGCAATTTTCACGAGCGGAACGGAATTTTAGCCCAGGCCTAATGTCTTCTCATTTAAGTGCGAAGTTCTTTAGTGTTCACACCTTATGGAACTGGTGCGCTTCGTTGTGCGGTAAACAGCAGCCATGGGTATTGGCTCTCTGTTTTCATCTCATGATTTCTTTCCTAGATATGACGATCAGCTATGACATGAGTAAGCGCAAGCACAAAGGTGAGCCCATTTTGACGTGCAGGCCCTTCATAGGTGTTGAGCCTATTATTCCAAGTAACATGCCTTATGTCTCCAATCGTTTGCTCAAAAGTGTCGTTACTATACAAAACGAACCTTTAGCCCATGCTCATTCTGGGAGTACATTGTTCCGTAATACAGCAGATCCATGCGATCCACTTAGGATGAGTATATCGTACTTATGACCACCCTAACAGCTACAGGTGCCCCAACCCATAACAACCTTAAGATAATCTCACTGAATGTTAAGGGCTTAAATCACCCCGTCCAACGACGGAAGATACTTGACTACCTTTATAAACAAAAAGGTGACATCTTCCGACTCCAGGAAACAAAGATTGACTCTAGACAATTTAATTTGCTTAGAAATAGATCTTATAGTGATGTGGCTGGCTCTGATGCAATAGGAAAGAAAAATGGTGTCCTGACTATGGTAGCTAAAAAATCAAACCTTGACATGGTGGCAAGCACAGCTGACACTAAAGGAGGTGGGTTACAACAAAACTATCAAAAGACAACACAGACTTCTACATTACTAATATCTATGCGCCCAACAAAGACGATGTGGAATTCTGGGGAGAGTAAAGAAAACAAATTGACACAATTCCATATACTGCAATGCACATACTTGCGGGCGACTTCAATCTGCCCATGGACCCGACACTGGACAGAGACTCACGCTGTTCGTTTCGCACAAACAACTCCCACAAGGCCCTCATTAATCTTTGCACGCGCTTCAACCTTAAAGATACTTGGAGGTTACAAAACCCCACAGGCAGGAAATACACATTTTGCTCTCCTCCACACAATTCCTACTCACGCATCGACTACCTACTCATCAATGGCAACGCAACAGCCAGGGTAGAAAAAACTTTGATTGAGCCAAGAGTGATCTCGGATCATTCATGCATTACTTTGTCTATTTCAGACCCGAAGCCCCACAAAAAACAACCTCTGGAGACTAAACAATGAAGTCTTAGAACAAGAGTCTCACAGAAAAATCATAGAGAACGCAATACGGAAAAACCTTATGGACAATAAGCTAGGCGACACTTCGGACCTCACACGCTGGGAGGCTTTGAAGAGTACCATCAGAGGAGAGATTATTAAAAGTGAGGCTGCCATGAATAGAGACTATAACTACAATCTGGAAAATCTCGCTGTGTTAGAAGGGAAACAGAGACAACACAGTCCTAAACGAAATTGTGAAGAAGAAATACAAGTATAACAAAATTCTAAGCGAAAGAGCAAGAATATGGATAAGTAAACAAAAAAAGTCAAGATCTGTGAATCCAATAAGGCGGGGAAAAGCCTAGCCTCATACTTAAAGTTTAAATTACAAAAGAACACGATTAAAAACTTAACTGATCAAAATTGTTTAGCACACTCTGACCCGGACAAAATTACAGAAATTTTTAAGGACTTTAATAGTGCTCTGTATAGTACAAACCAGAAGATAGACCATACTAGAACACAAGACTACCTAAATGAGTGTAAGCTTCCTGCCCTATCAGAACAAGAGCAATTAGAAATTAACCACCCTATCACTTCCTCAGAAATAGAAAGCTCAATCAAGTCCCTCAAAACTGGGAAAGCTCCGGGACCCGACGGGTTTAATGCTAACTTTTACAAATGCTTCTCCTCATTATTAACTCTCCGCTTCTAAATTTATACCAAGAATTTAGTAACTCTGGCCAAATTTATGGGACACCTGCAGAAGCCATCATAGCAGTAATCCCCAAAGATGGGAAAGACCCAACACACCCCAAAAACTACAGGCCAATATCATTAATCAACTTAGACTGTAAAATCTATGTGATGGTCCTCGCCAAACGCCTTCAAAAATTCTTACCCAAACTTATACACCCCTCACAAGTGGGTCTCTTAAAAAACAGATTATCTAGTGACAATACCCGTACCCTTGCTCATGTTCTGGAAAAGGCTAAACTTACTGACACCGCAACAGTTGCTATCACTTTGGGTGCCGAAAAGGCTTTTGACAAAGTACATTGGGTTTATCTGAAAGCAACATTGGACAAATTTAATTGAGGTGAAAACTTCACGCGGATGGTAATGTCACTATATTTTAATCCCTCGACCAGAGTACGTGCGGGTGGCTCGCTCTCATCCTCCTTCAGACTAGAGCAAGGAACAAGACAAGGTTGCCCTCTTTCCCCCTCCCTCTTCCTACTCACAATTGAACCCTTCCTATATCACCATAGGAATAATAACCAAATTACAGGAATATGTTTTAATGACTATACAGTGACAATTACTGCTTACTCCAATGACGTTTTAGTAGTCTCTGAAAATGCCGAAAATGCTATTCCTGTACTCATGTCATCAATAGATGACTTTGCTGCGGTATCCGGATATAAATTAAATGAGGACAAGACTGAAGTAAAAGCACTGAACAATCTTGGTGGGAAGGAGATTATGGGCGGCTCAGGTCTCCTGTGGCAACCTAAATGCTTCAAATACCTGGGTCTGGACTTTACAGGTGATCTAATCACCACCCTCCAAACGAATGAGATTGCACTTCAAAAGAAAATCTCTTCTTTGCTAAATGGTTGGTCACCTAAATTTCTTTCATGGCGGGGAAGGGCAGAGACTTTAAAAATGATGATCACTCCTCTTGTTAACTACCTGGCCAGCATGCTACCTATGATGTTTTCAAATGACTTCCTTAGTAAAATCTATAAACTCTTTAACGTGTTCCTCTGGCAAGGCAAGAAGCCCAGAATATCAATGAGAAAACTTCAATTACCAAAAGAAAAAGGAGGTCTGGGCCTTCCGAACTTCAGGAACTATCAAACAGCGTATTTCTGTAAACAGGGTGCCAACTGGTTAACCCCTCCGACTGATTACACCCCAGTCTGGATAGATATAGACATGCCAATCATCAATGATATGCCTCTACCTGCTCTCCTCACCATGGATGTATCCCATCTTCGCCACTCAAAATACATTTTACTTAATTCTAAGACAGCCCTATTACGGCTGGACCACCCCTCCAAACTAAAAATCAATACATCCAACTTGTCTTCTCTCTGGTATAATCCTAGCATCAAAATTGATGGGAAGACGCTCCATTGGGAATACTGGTCTAAACACGGTATTAATCTAGTCAAGAACCTTTTTACATGGTCGCTCCCACTACCTTTTTCCACCCTCCAATCTTGTCACGGATTAAAACCGATGGATTTCTATAAATTCCTAAAATTGAAATCTCTCCTCTCGATGTGCTCCATTAAACCCTCCGACCCGTCGATAATCTCAAAAATGTCACAACTAGTAGAGTCAGGTCACACCGTCTCTAAGATATACAAGCTTCTTTCCCCTAAACCTCGAAAATCTCACATGAAATGTGAAATTAAATGGGAATCTGAACCCAACTCCAACAACATCACATATGATTGGGATAAGATACATATCACCCCATTCTCGAACAAAATATCTCCAATATTGTCGCAAACCAAATTTATGCTAATAAATAGGACATACTGGACACCAGAGAAAATCTTTAAACGTAACCTTACTGAGAAGCCGACGTGCTGGAACTGCAAATCCAGCGTAGGTAACCTCACCCACGTGCTCTTCTACTTTACAGAAATATTGGTACATGGTCTATGAATGTATAAGCAACACTTTCAACATAGTTCCCCCGAGGGAATTTTCCTATATTATATTAGGTGGACTGGACCCTAAGATCGAAAATGTGACTGACCGATACTTGCTAGATCTCTTGCTTACTCTAGCCTGTAAAACTGTACGGAGTAAATGGAAGAACACCAGTGATGTCTCCTTTAGTATGTGGGAAGAATGGGTATCCTCCCTGAGAGGAGCAGACAATGCAACGCTTCACTGCTCTCCATGGCGCAAAACCCACAGGAAACTATGGAAGTCCCTTGATGCTTCTGCCTTCTCATACGAACCCACACAAGTCTCCTGTTACATGGTGTATTACATACCACAGCTCTGTTATAATTGCTTGTCACGCATATGCTGTATAGGATTTTACACACTATGTATTCCTGTGGGGAACTTTTGCTTGAACTTCTACCTATTGGTCAACACGGGCTCACTGCGATCCTAGAGGCCGGGCACATGAGTATTTTGAATATTTTGAGTATTTCTGAGCACTTGAGTAGTTTGTTAGCTGCATTTATACTTTTTGGCAATCTGTATTTTTAATTTGTACTAGGATTTATACTTTGTACAGTTTACTTTATATCTGCCTCTTTACAATCATCTATCTTTCTTACTTTTTTATTTACTTGTCATCTTATTATTATTGGTACTACTTACTGTTATTGACAATTATAATTGTTTTATTCCATTTGTCCTTTTTGAAATTCAATAAAAACGATTTGAAATTTTTTAAAAAACAGTTCTGAATACATAGAAATGACTTTAGATTACTTTTGCATTACTTTTTAGTTACATCGACTACTCGGGTGATATGCCTAGATATCACACCATAGATCTTGCAAAACACAGGTCCGTATGACAGTTTTGGGTTCAAAGCAAGGTTACTTTGGTTTTGAAACAAAAGCCAGTTTAACACAGAACATTTTTGGAGAAAAATCATAACATAGGTTACCATGGAAGAAAATAATGTTATTGGTTTGCAGGTAAGTAAAGGACCTACAAGAATAGCTGTTTGGGGTTACAGCCAAGAATCCCAAAGCTCAAGGAGGCACTCAAATCGCAACACCAGCGGCACTAGGGCGGCCAGGTGCAGAGTGCAGGGGCCCAATGTTAGCCAATGGGGTTAGGAGGGCTGACGGTTAGATGCTGCTTACGAGCAGGCCACTCGGTTGTGAGAGCAAAGCTCCTGGGGTTAGGATCAATACTAGAGGGGCCAACAATCAGCACAGGAGCTGCACCACCAGCGGCAAGGAGGCAGCTGGATGCAGGGTGCCAGGAGGTTGTGGGAAGCGCTGTTGTTTCCAATGGAGATCTCTGGTCTGGACGAAATGCTGCAGGCTCGGTCAAGAAGGTTTCCTTAGGCGACCACCAGCAATAGAGGTAAGTTCGATTGTAGAGGGATGTCTGGATACCGTCGGTTGGGCCACCATAGGGTGTGGAGCTTCGGGTGCAGGGGTGTCTTTGGTTTTTGGATTTTCTTACCAGCTCCGGTCGCGGTCAGGGGGACCCTTCAGGTTGAGGCTGGAGGCATCTGGTAGAAGGTCGAGGCAGGTTGGGGATCACCAGATCCCAGGTCAGTATCTCTGGGGAGACCTCCTTATGTTGTTCAGCCACTTGAACTCGAGCTGTGGGTGTTGGCTGCTGAGTGGTGCAGAACCGCGGATTAGGCTGGATCCGGGGTCCGTGTTGGAGTCTTTGGTTGAGCAAATCCATTGCTCATGGGAGACAGAGTCTGTTTGGTGAACGCCGGGCAGGTCCTCCGGGTTCTGGATGGCTGCTGGACAAGCCGGGGTTTCGCTGGGAGCAGGTCAAAGTCGGGATAGGCTGGTAGGGCGGGGCCAAAGCAGTTCTCTTCTTCCTCTTTCAGCACAGCTCTTCAGTTCTTCTTTCTTCTTCTCCAGTTTGAGAAGGCAAGGTACGGGGTCACCCCTAAATACAAAATGTAGGGGTGTTTACAGGGGTGTGCAGGTTGGGACCAATAGATCCCTTCCTTGGGATGAGACACCCCCTATTATGCCACCCTTCAGTGGGAGGGGGCATGAGCCTCTCTCTGATTGGCTGTGTCCCCTCATCATCAAGATGGAGGGGACTGAGATGTGTGCTTCGCCTCACCTCCCTCACCCGAGGGGTTGGGTTGGCAAAGGTGGGCATACCTCTCTTCCTAGCTTGGTTTTCCGCTTATTCTCCCACCAAAAGTGGGGGTCAGAACCAGTGGGAGCCAGTTGCTGGGGGCAGCAAAAGGCAGATTCAGCTGACAAACACGGCAAGCCTTTGAAGCTTCCCTTTCGTGGACCCAGCCCATCCTGGGAGAGGAGGCATGACACCTCTGCTCAGGATGGGCGTTGTCTCTGGACCCAGAGAGCGGAAGCTCTCGACCCAGGGTTCCAGAAGCCTGTCTGGTGGTGGCAAATGGCAGGAAGCCATTCAGAAACCACACTAGGGCTGTTAGTTTTTCAAGGGGCATCTCTAAGATGCCTTCTGAGTGCATTTAACATTAAATCCTACGCTGGCATCAGTGTGGGTTTAATCTGCTGAAACGTTTGCTACTAAACTTCCCAGGTTTCAGTAAAGCCACTATGGAGCTGTGGAGTTCGTAATGACAAACTCCCAGCACCATATACTCTTTATGGCTTTACTACAATTACTATGTCTAAGAATGGACTTACACACTGTAGGGTTACAGGGCTCATGCCACTGTACCCTCACCTTAGGGCTAGCGCACACTGCTTGAGAGGTGACTTACCTGGGCCACAGGCAGTGTGTTGCGGGCATGGTACACAGGGATGTGTGCCGGGTCGACTCTTCACTTTTCTCTGCACCAAAACATGCAGCCTGCACTGGAAGTGTGTAGGTGTTAATGTGTAACGCCTCTAAGGGTGGCACAATAGGTGCGGCCCCCCTCAGTCCAGCGAGCCAGGAGCTCCACGGTCTTGCCCTCCACTCGTTATGGGATAACCACAAATCTCAGGTTGCAATGGCGTGATCTGCCCTCCGCATCTTCCAGGCGGTCCTCAAAGCGCTTTGCCTGCTCCGACAAGGTGTGCACCATGGCTGCCAATGTCTTGACCTCAGCAGTCAGCGCCTGCCCTTGTTCCCACAGCACTTTGAGACCCCCAAAGATCTGAGCACAGCAGGTCCACCGAGACAGTGCAAGTGTCTTTTTTTTGTTCCAGGGCTTGCTTGGAGGCCTTAATCGCCCCCTGGAGGTGGGCGCTTGAAGGTTCCAGTCCAGTCACTGGAGGTGTGCACCTCTCCCTCACCCTCACCGATGTTCTAGCTTCCGTGACGTAGTCCATACGTATTTGCTGCGAATCCCTCACAGCCTTTCCATGCACCATTCTGGTCTCTGTATGTGCGGCATCCCACAGGCCCAAGGGTTTTCAGGTGTGCAGCTGAACCCCAGCATCCAGCCACTCTGCCCTCTGCGTTCCTCACTGCCAGAGTCAATCTCAGCACATCACTCTCAGCAGGTGGGGGGCAGACCCCTACATCCCCACCAGGGTCCCAGGGTGCCCCCAAGACACCCCTCTAGCAACAGAGCCAGGCTCACCACTCCGGTTCATCCAGGGCAGGCTCCCCCATGCACCCCCCATGGGGGGATGGGGGGCACTCCTGTAACAGTTCCTGGGAGGGGGGCTCCTGCCGCACGAGGGGCACAGGCAAAGGAGTCCACTGGTTGAATTCTCCGGGACCCCCTTCTCAGCCGTGTGGGGCTTTCTCGCCAGTACTTCCTTGGGCCCGCTGTTGCAGGCCGCTGGACCGGGCCGCCCGGCTCGGGCTGTCTCCACAGCACTCTACCTGTTTATCAGGGATGAAGGAGTGGAGAGAAGCCCCCTATGCACTCCTCATCTGTGCCCCCACTCTCCAGGACGAGCCAGCCACGCTGTGCCTGGGGTTCAGAGCAGAGGACAGAGTTGCGGTACGCTCCCCAGGATGGAGGTGAGGGGAGTATGAATCCAACATTTGTGTGGCGGTCGTTGCTGCGTGGGTTGCTTGCAGAGGACAGCCCGCCACCTCCAATCTCTAACCCCCCCCCCCCCCCCCCGTCCGAGTCGCCCATGCCGTGCAGTTATTCTCGGGGCCGCCTCTGTAAATGACATCAGCAAACTCCGGCAGGAGGCGGCAGCATCCAGGCCTCATAACCAGCTCCGGCCCAGGTTCTTCCTCCGCCGTCGTCTGCGGGGGCTCCCATCTCCTCATCCGGTGCCCCCCACTGTACCTGCCCCCCCCCCCCACCCCATCTGTTTCTCGTCAGCCCTGCGAATCGATCCCAAGCGGGCCGCTATTCCACCGCTCCTGGCAGGAGGAAGCTACCACGGTCGGGCGTAGGCAACGCCCGCTCCAGCCTCAACACCCGTTGCTCAACGTCTGGGCCCGCCTCCTCCAGCACCGACCGACCCCCTGTGTACTCCGAGGTCCCCCCAATAAGGCCACCCCAGCAGGACTCGAGGCAGCCCAGGAGTACGCTTTGATGGAGGATTATGACGAGATCTTGTGGGTTGCCGGGGAGCTCTCCCTTGCAGGGCTCGCTTGACCACGCCCCCTCTTACTTGCCACAGGTAAGCCCCGAGGGAGTGAACCCTGGCACGCCTTTATTTCTCCCGCTCTTTCTGAAAAACATTGGGCTGAAAACACACATCCAGCTGGCACGGACCCAAGCTGACATGAAAGCTAGGGCCTGATATGAATGTTGGCAGCAGTGATGGAATGTCCTTCCTGTCAACATTATCACCCGCCCGATTTAGACTCAGGTGGAGCACAGTCTGATGACGGCTGAGGCGACTGTCTCTTCCATGGGCACACACTCCGGCCGCCCATGGAGTAAGGGTCCTTGAAGATGTGGCTGTATGTCCGCCCACCTCATTCAGATCGATGGGCATGCAGCCTATTTTCATAGCCCGTCACCACCAGGAAAAATCTAGCGGTAAGGGGAATCGAAAAGTGTTGAAAGCCAACCCCCCATGGGAAGATTCCCATGGGGAAGAGGGCATTGTGTTTTTTATTTTGAAAAAGAAAACCCACTTTGGGGTTTTCTTTTTGAAAATGAAAAAAAACATTGTGAGTTTGCTGCATGGCTCTGTCATGCCGATGGAGCCGCCCATCAAACGTACACTGCACTGACAGGAACCACTGTGACGGTGGCCCCTGCCAATGCTAGAAATGTCTGCTGGGCGTCAAGAATTTCTAAATTTGGCAGGCGGCACCTTCATCAGGGAGACGAGCCATTTACTCTGTCACCCTGGCAGAGAAAAGGACTGCCTAGATATTTACAAACGAGGAATAACAGAACAATTTAGTTATCACAATTGCCCCTAGTGTCGGAACTACATATGCATAGTTTACAATGAAAGACAGACATGTCCTACTACTATATAAATAACCGTTTTACTCCAGAGCTGAAGTATGCTTCGTTCCCTTAGAGAAAAATCTTACTGCGGTCAAATGGCTATTTTAAATCAGCTCCATTTGCTACAAGGGAAACTAATAATTATAGTTTCTCCAATTTCTACAGTGGAAGCCATGACAAAAGCAGGTATTACTAATGCTCAAGGGTTACACCTGTGTTGAGTGCCGTGGGCGCCGTCTTTGAGTGTGGTTGATGTAAAGTTTGAGTATGATCCAACTCTCTGCCCACAAGAAGTTCTCCAAAATACACAAAATGTACTACAAACTCATATCCTACCCATCGAGGACTATAAGAGGGCCTTTTATACAGATGACTGTGCACAGCTGGCGGTTGGCACTCAACAGGAATACTCTGTAGCGTGTGCAACAGTGCTGGTTTATTTTTAAAATTGTGATTTCAACCTGCTAGATACTAACACTAGAACTATAGGCGATTGCACTGCACAGCTGGCAGGAACTCATGCCTTTTTTACTTGCACTACAAAAATCTGACCCACCAGTTCCCACACCAATTGCGTCAGATTTAGCTTTCGATATGCAAGGGTGCAATGTCGATTTAGAACATAAGTAATGTAATGGTTTCTGAGATTCAAAAGGGAAATCGTTTAAAAATATATCCCTCTGGGGAAAGGTGGATGTCTTACAAGACAAGCTTCCTTTGGTCCATGTTCAACATTCCTTAGCTCATAAAAGTGTAGGAATCCGTGCTAAGGGGAACTGTGCAGACGACATAGCCGCAAAGTCAACAGTTTATACTTTTAAAATAGCGGAGGTAAACAGATCTCAAACCAAGATCAGAACAGATAGTTCAGCAGCAATACAAGCCTCCAGATGGCTTTCCCTGTAAATACTCCTGCACCATCAATCAAGACAACTCTTCGATAGTTTCATTTCCTGGAGTGGGAGTAGACACATTACTGTTAAGCAAGTTAGAGTAGACCTAATTAAAGCAGCTCATGAGAGGTTAGCATCTGCCCAAGCTAGCATGAGTGCCACAGAATGCATGCTCCAGCAAAGACACTGGTGGCCGTAGCTACCTAAACAAGCTAATCATCATGTAAGGCAATGTAACATCCGCCAACAAATAAAAAGCTTTACTGTTTCAAGACCAGCGCAGACTTCCTTTACTATCTTCAATCACACTTTTCGGGTAATTTACTCAACCATATCGGGGCAATCGATCCAGTAAATGATACAAGTATATAATAGTTGGTGTCGGTTCATGCTCCAGATTCCTGTGGGTTTGGCCGCAAAGGAGTGCTGTTGCTTTAGTGGTCATAAATGATTTGCTGTGCCTAGTAGCATTCGGCACAGTTCATACCTTTCATTCGGACAATGGTCTTGCATTTGCCGCAAAGGTGTTCAGGAAAGCTATGTCTGTGTGGGAGCATATCTGCATTACTATCACCCATTTCGCATGGAAAGCAAAAGGTTAATAGACTGCAGCAACAGTACTCTTAAGCAAGCCTTGAGCCCTTGGGTGTTAAGTACAGGAGTGAGTTAGCTACTGAAACTGTATGGAGTTCAGAGACTATTAAATCATTTGTCTAGAAGAGTATTAGTTGGTCGCACTCCGTATGAGATGCTCATTGGAGTATTTATGTATGTTACCAATCTTAATAGTTCTTGAAAGGTGGCGGAAGAAAAAGAAATTGACCTGGATCAACGTTTGAATGTCTTGCAGTATCCAAGAGGCCACAGACACGCTATCTAATTTGAAGCATTCTGACTTTGCCACCGGCGAAAATAAGGTTCCTAAAGTTGCTGTCGGGTGGCTCTCCAAGATTGGCAAGCTAATTCAAGAATATATCCCTCTTAAACAAGTGTTTTGCACATCTTACAGATCACCTGTTGCAGTTCTGTGGTAGAAGGCACATAATCTGTAATCCTTCCTGGTTCAAAGCCCGGTATTCATCGAACACATTAAAAAGCTCTATGTAGCCAATTCCTTTAAGCATACTCCCCTTGACTCAAAAAAGTCTTCAGAGTAGAGCCTTACAATTTCTCCCTGCTCAAGAAGAGAATGAAGAAAGCAGCCGCACTGAAATCCTGAGTCCCAATCTGGGGACTGGAGAGCTTACTTTGTCTCCAGCTTTACATCAAGTGCCAATTTTCACGGAAGAGCCTCATGCTGCGATTACAGCAATCCAAACAGTTTCCACGGCTGCTATGGTTCACTATGAACCACCTAATGAGTCAACCGAAATTGAGATGATTTGCAAGAAATAACACTTTATGAAAATTATTCTACTTTGAATTAGATGGAATACTGACACACACCACAGCTGACACACTAACACACTCAAGGTCACTGCTGGTTCTCTGTACGCTGCTGGTTATGTTATGTACTGTAAACCTATAATGTAAAAATGGTTTCTAAAGGGCAAACTAATGCTCAAAAAGAGCTTCTAGACACTAAGAAAGCCTCCAATGAGATAGCTGAGCAATTAGAGAAAGCTTGATTATTAAGAAGCAGAGACTAGGCAGGTTTTAAGATCCATCAAAAACCCTTGAATGATTGTACCTATCCCTCAATGGCCATGGGAGTTTATTCCAAAACTTATCTCCTAACACAGTAGCCGAGTGACCACCTATGTTATGTTAAGTTATGTTATGTTATGCTATGCTATGCTATGTTATGTTATTATGTTTTATTACAAATCGATGCTTCATTATAGCTTAACCTCCTAACCTACCTGACACATTTATGTTATGTTATTGAAGTTTGTACAGCGCACAGCTACTCCTGGGAGTGTCCCGGTGAGGGGCTGGTAGAGAAAAGGGCAAAGAATTCCAAGCCGTGGCTGCCCTAACGGCAGGGACCTGCCCCCCATTCTTTGTAGGCGCACACGTGGTGTCTATACAAGAAGCTGAGATTCCAACCTCAGGTGTCTGGCAGGTGTGTAAAAAGCAAAGCCCTTCCTATGATATTCAGGCCCTCCAGCGTGTAGAGCATGATGCGCGATAACCAGGGCCTTGAACTTTACACGTTTCATGACAGGTAGCCAATGCAACATACGCAGATGTTCTTGATGCTCTTTCTAATAGGAATGTTAAACACAAGCCTAGCTGCCGCATTCTGGACCACCTGCAGTTTTCTGAGAGTATAATCAGGGAGGCCCATGTACAATGCGTTGGCATAGTCAACGCGAGAAAGGATCAGTGCCCGGGTCACTGTTTCCTTTGCTGTCCTAGGAAGCAGCGGAAGGAATTTCTTAAGGGACTTTAATATCCCAAAACAACTCCCAGCCAGTTTTTTTATTTGGGTCGAGAAGGACAGCTGCTGGTCGAACCAAACACCCAGGTTTTTTACTGGTAGGCCAGAGGAAGATGGCATAGGATAGTCAGATGGCCAGAGAGATTCTCTGAACCGGGGGAAGAAACTTTCCATAGAGAAGGATTTCCGACTTATCCTCATTGCATTTAAGCTAAGCAGCACACAGCCATTGAAAAACAGCTATCAGACACTCTTTTGCCTTCACAGTAGAGAACTCCGAATTACCCCAAGTAAACAGAAATTGGGTATCGTCGGCGTAAGCAAGATCTTGGCACCCTGCTCTTCCGCTAACTGGACCAGAGGGTTGACGTAGATAGTAAAGAGCAGGGGGCTCAGAGAGGACCCCTGCGGCACTCCCGTGGTCACAGATTGAAGCGGGGAGAAGAATGGTGGGAGCCAGACCTGTTGCGAACGTCCCTCCAGGAAGCATTTCAACCACCTCCAAGCCAACCCAGAGATACTTATGTCCACCAGCTGAGCCAGAAGCAGCGAATGGGGAACAGTATCAAATGCTGCAGACAGGTCCAGCATTATGAGTAGGGCTCCCGGTTTTATGGTATTTATTTTTTGGCCATTTCCGTCTGTATTTATCCATATTTATCTTGTGTTTTGCCTATAAATTAAGTTGTAAAACTGTATATTTCCATATCTATTTACCTGATAGACGTGCACTCACACTTTGATGTCTGTCGTGTTTTAGCTATTTAAGCTACCAAATATTACATAACAATACATCCATTGGGAAATACGAGCATTATACCATAAATGTCTTATTTAGAGAAATGTCATCCTGTTTTTTAATATCCCATGCTGTGCCTCTGCTCAGCTGCTGGCCTATAATTCATGAAAGACTGCACGTAGAGTCACTTAAAAGAAGCAACATTTTTTGTATTTATCCACTTTTAAAAATAAATACAGACAGAAAACACATTGTTTTCTGTGTGTATTTATCTGTAAAAATCAGTAAAAACGGAAAACAGGGAGCCTTAATTATGAGGGCCTTACTTCCACCAGAGTCCAAGCAGTCTCGAATAGCTTCAGAGACTTCGACTAAAGCGGACTCAGTGCTGTAGGCAACTCTAAAACCAGTTTGCGCCAGATGGAGTAGGCTAGAAACTTCCACAAAATCAGTGAGCTGTTTGTTAACTGCCTTCTCACAGATTTTCACCACACAGGGGAGCAGAGATATAGGGCGATAATTCCCAGGGTCCCTAGGATCCAGCAATGGTTTTTTTTAGCAGCGGGAGGATCTTCACCTGTTTCCACTCCACCGGGACAGCTGCTTCTGGAAAGGAGAGATTAATGAGTGTATTGACCTCAAGGTTGACCGGCTCTGCAACGGAGGTCAAGAGCCTAGCTGCGCACGGGTCCGATGGTGACCCGGATTTCATGGACTTCAGAATTTTGAGGGACTCTGACAAGTCAATGGAAGAAAAGGCCTCCAGCATAGATGCAGGAGCTAGCACCTCAACAGAGGGCACAACGTCCAGCCTAGGTAGGCTCTGACTTGTGAACGTTGCCTGGATGGCGCAAATCTTGTTACTAAAGAAACTTGAAAGCTTTTCGCACCAGGCAACTGATGTAGGGAGTTTAGTGGTCTCAGCCTTGAGGGCCATGAAGCTCTGAACAATGGAAAAGATTTCCCTTAAATTATTGCTGGTTGACTCTATCCGCTCGGCATAATATATGCCTTTGGCCTCACTAATGGCCGTGTAGTATCTTTTCTGGGCTTCTCTAAGTGTCTTCTTAGCCCCCGTACAATAGTCCTTACACCAGCAGCGATCCAGCTTTTTACAATGCTGCTTGAGTATTTTCAAATCAGCTGAGGACCAGGATTTGAGGGGGATTCCCTGCGTCGCATGTGACATGAGGGTGGTGAAAGACTGTCTACTGCCCGCATGATCCAGTCAGTGAAACTGGCCAATGCCCCTCTCAGGTCGGAGGGGAGGGCGGGTCTTGATTCTTCCAGAACGAGGCCAAAGGTAGCCGGATCGATTTTTGCAGTGGCAGGGCTTAGTCTGGACTGGTGATCCGTGGCACTGCCTTTCACAGCCCAAGTAAAACAGGATAAGAAGTGGTCCGACCACCAAGGGACCGGGAGCGGGTCCTCGATAATGATAGGAAAATTGGAACAAAATGGGATCGAGGATATGGCCACCACAGTGGGTAAGTAAATTGACCCACTGGGTAAGCTGAGCCAGGTTCAAAGTGTCCAAGAAATCATAGTTATTACCTAACCCCGTATGTTCCAGGTGGATATTAAGATCCACAAGAAAGAGATATTGCGAAAAGCGCAAGGCACGGGGGACAATAATATCTTCCAATCCACTAAGAAAGGGCCCAGCAGATCCAGGGGCCCTGTAGACTAAGGTCCCTCCCAGCGTGTATTGTGCCGAAAAAGCAATGGTAAAATCCAAAAATTCGCCCTCCCCCAGTATTATGTTCTCCCCACGAATGAACTCCCAATTATCCCTGTACCCAAGGGCAACACCGCCCCCTCTGCCACTATGGCGGTCATTCTGGGAGATTTTAAAACCTTCTGGAATGGCCATCTGCACTATCGGACTAGAGGATTCATTCAGCCAAGTCTCGGTAATGAACAAAAGATCAATGTGATTATCCAGGATGAGGTCGAATATGTCCTGGTAGTGTTTCACCAGCGAGCGGCTGTTTATCAGCGCAGCTCTAACAGTGGGCCTCTTTTTAGCAGCAAAGGGGGCGCCAATCGATTGTCCTCCCCCCCCCCCCCCGAGCCTAAGCCAAGGTGGAACTTGCACTCCTGACAAACTCTCGGCTGATGAAGGGACACATCCCAACTAGTATCTGGTTGGCACTGGCATGGCCGAAGCAACAGCAGCTCATTACGGCTATAGCATAAAGGGGCCTCCTGTTGAGAAGTAAGACGGGCAGCATACCTGGCTCTGGTCGCTTCCGGGACGCTGACGAGCGCAGTCGGGCTTGCAGCCCAAACAACTAGAGTGCACACTCCCAAAATGGCGCCTCTAGGTGTCCAGAAGTCCTGACGCACACTCGCAGTATCGGGCGGGAATTGCAGAAAAATGAGGTGAGGGGGACACTAGTACAAGCAGGAATACACAGTCACTTTTAAAATTTGTTAAAAGGTAATTTTTAAAAGCAACATTAAAACGGCTAATGAAAATTAATCACGGAGTCATTTTTATAAAAATCGTTGAAAAGTAATTTTAAATCAGCAGTGAGAACAATGTGCAAACAGCAAAAGTAAATTAATCACGGAGCAAACCTCTAAGGCTTCATTCTTCCTCCAGGGTTGAGTGGACGCCCCGTTCCGCCACGGCTGTTGTGCCGATTGTGCGGATGGCTGAGCATCTCAACCACTCACCCTCACTTTCGCCGCCAGGCACTTCCGGTGGTCGCGTTCTAGGCTTCCACCGGGGATATTGTATTTAACGGCCAGATGGTGCGGACGCGCCGCTAGCGTGCCAAATGCGTGCCTAAGGCAAGCCCGTCTGAGCCTGGACTGGGCCCAGGGACATAACCCCTTGTCCTTTTGACTTGCATGGACTTAGGTACACTACGAGGGATCTGCTTCTCCTCAATAAAACCATGGACAACTGTTGTATTTTGATCCCTGGTGGAGAGCAGGCAGAATTTCCTTGCGGATTTTCACTCCCGCAACCACGGAAGATCAGAGTGTCCCACCCCCCTTCAAGTCATACGAGTTATCACCCATCCAAACACTCAGCGAGTGTAGACATTCACTGTGGCCTCGCTAAGGTCAGGTCTCTCGCAAAGCACAAATATGAAATTGCACACATTATCTCCAATCTTGAGTTAGATATACTTTTTATTACGGAAACCTGGGCAGACCCTGCCTTTGACCCGGACTTTTTTACTGCAACCCCTACTGCATTTCGATCTATCATGGTTGACGGGCCAATAAAACTAGGGGGAGGAGTAGCTATTATTTTTATGGAGAAGTTCACAGCAACTTTCCATCCCGTTTCAACTCCCTTTTCGGAAGCCATTTACTTTGCTCTCAGACTGTGCCCTAGGTCGACCTTCAGATGCATTTTACTGTATCGTCCTCCAAGCGCTAGAAGCACTTTTATTCAGAATTTGGACAATCTTCTTGAACCAACTCTTTTAAGCAATGAGTTCACAATCCTCGGAGACTTCAACTTTTATCTCAGAGATCAAGATGATGGGGAGACTGGTGCACTACTAGACACACCGGGGGCCGTAGGCTTAGCTCAGCTAGTACAGACTCCCAGGCACGAGGCCGAGCACACACTAGACGGCATCTTTACCTCGGTGCAAGGACTAACACTAAAAGAAACCCTCCCACTGACTTGGACACATCATTCGCTAATCAAGTTCATCCTTTCAGTCCCAACGGTAGGGCACAGGGAGGCTACAAAGCCCCTTCCCCCTACCTACATAGAGTGGAATAAAGTAGATAAAGAAACCTCCGAGCATATTTGGAAGACTCCCGACCATTACTCAATGTTCACTCAGAGGAAGCTGTCATCGAATACACCGACTGGCTGAACGATGCAGTTAAGGCCTCGGTGCCTACAAAAAAAAACCTCAGGGAATAGGAGTAGCCCCTCTGCCCCCTGGTTCTCTGACGCACTACGGAAGGAAAAGCAAAAGCGCAGTCGATGTTGGAGAACGAACTACCACATAGCAGACAGAGAGGCATATAGAACTGCCCTCTCACAATATAAACACTTACTGATATCAGAGAAAAAGGACTTTTTCACTAAACAGATTGAGAAAGCAAAAAAGCCCTCCAAAGAATTATTTGCGATAGTAGATCAGCTAGCCGTACACAAGAGCATAGGGAGTAAGGGCAACCAAACGTTTTGTGATGATATCGCAGCCGCCTTTAAAGCCAAAGTCCTGGACATTTTTAAGGTCTTTGAAGATACTTCAGCCCACTTTCCCATTACTCGAACAGTAAGCCCTGAGTCTATAAATGACACCCTCCTCTGTTTCTCCCCTACGTCCCTAGAGGCAGAGGAAAAATATATAAGAGAAGCAAAGTCGGGGTCTCCTTCTGACCCATGCCCGCCTGCGTTTCTGAAAGAAATTGCGGAAGTGCTGAGCCCTGGACTTACAGAAATCTTCAATTCTATGTTCAATTCTGGTAATTTTCCTTCCAGATGGAAAGATTCCTCCATCCTTCCATTGCTAAAAAAAACCAATCTGGATGGATCCAACCCCAATAACTATCGTCCTATGGCCCGGCTGCTGCTGCCAGCCAAAATAATCGAAAAAATCATGAATACTCAGTTGTCTCAATTTATTTGTGAAAACAATTTGCTCGATCACTCCCAGTTTGGCTTCCGTCATGAGCATAGTACGGAAACGGCACTCGTTAAAGCCACAGAAGAGATCAGAGCGGTGATGGATAGAGGAGGTATAGCCTCCCTTGTGCTCCTCGATCTATCAGCCGCTTTCGATACCGTGGATCAATCTCTCCTGCAGCAGCGGCTGGAGAGCTTGGGGGTCAGGGGATTGGCATTAGCCCTGCTATCCTCCTTTCTCAAGGACAGGAGACTAACAGTATCAGTAGATGGTTATCACTCAGAGCCATAAACCCTCCCGTGCGGAGTGCCACAGGGCTCTTCCTTCAGCCCTTCTCTCTTCAATGTCTACATCTCTGAACTTGCTCCCCTGATCCAGGACTTTGGGTTTAGTCTGACGTCCTATGCCGACGACACCCAGATAGTGGTGGCTGCCTATAAGAATCAAGCAGCTCCTGCTCAACAATTTCAGAATTGCATGAGTGCAATAAATAGGTGGAGGAGTACACATTGTCTCAAACTCAATTCTGATAAAACAGCGGTCCTAATTGTTGGCAATATGCAACCCAACTGGGGCAGCCTATGGTGGCCAGCAGAGATGGGCGAATCACATAAACCAGCGCACACGGCAAAACATTTGGGAGTGTGGTTTGACAATAAACTAACACTCTCACATCAGACAAACGCCATCGTCTCTGCCTCCCGTTTTCATATTAAGAAAATAAGGAAGATCTTTCCTTACATCCCCGCAGACACAAGGAAAATAGTGGTAACATCGCTTATCCAGGCAAAATTGGACTACTGTAATGGGCTTTATTTGAACATACAGAAGCAATGCTTGAAAAAACTTCAGACTGGCCTCAGCTGCTGGTTAACATTCCTAGGCACAAATCCGTATCCAAAGAGATTTGCGGCCTGCACTGGCTCACTGTATCACAACCCATCAAATTTAAGACCCTATGTCTGGCATTCAAAGCACTGACCCGCACAGGCCCCTCCTTTCTTCAAAACCCCTTTGTCTGGTATGAACCAGCCAGACAACTTCGCTCCACAAGGGCCAGACTCCTGACAGTACCCAGAATTCGATTGTCGCACTGAGCGGTCGCAGTTTTCTCTACGGCACCTCTAAACTCTGGAATACTCTTCCAACTGATCTTAAAAGTGCTAGCTCTCTCTCCATCTTTAGGAAAGGGCTAAAAACCTGGTTATTCCAGAATTAGACATTGGGGCGGGCCTACTGGGTTCTCAGCGCCAAGACACACCCGGGTATTTGTGCGCTTTATAAATCCCATTAACATTAACATTATGCTATGGGGATTTGTATAGTCCTCTTATCACCCGAGGGGATCCAGATGCTGGAGTAGGTGACTCGACTGATTGGGTTCCTAGTCATAGCCAGCTATTCAGTTTCTTGTGGAATTCGAGAAGGGATGGGGAGGACCTGATGTAGTGTGGAAGGTCGTTTCAGGATTTGGCAGCGATGTAGGAAAAGGAGCATCCTCCTCACTTGCTCCCCTGGATGTGCGATATATGTGCGAGGAGGAGTGAGGCCGAGTGCAGGTGCCTGGTGGGTTGGTGGAAGTTGAGGCCATGGTTGAGGTAGGCAGGGCTGATGTTGTGGAGAGCTCTGTATGCATGCGTGAGTAGTTTGAATTGGCATCGCTTCTGGATTGGTAGCCTGCGCACCTCTCTGAGGTGGGGCATGATGTGAAGATGAGTCTGGTGCTCGCGTTCTGGGTGGTATGGAGAATTTGTAGGAGTTGATTCGTGATACTGGTGTAGAGTGCGTTGCTATAGGCCAGCCTTCTGGTAACGAGGGCCTGGGTGACCGTACATCTGGTGTTGGTGGGAAGCCAGTAGAATATTTTGCTGAGCAAGCGTAGGATGAAGAAGCAGGAGGAGGGGATGGCATTCACTTGTTTAGCAATTGTGAATTTGTCATCCACAAGGATACCACAGTTTTTCATGAAGTCGGTGGGGGTGGACATGGGTTCCAGGTCTGATGGCCACCAGGAGTCCCATGGAGAGCTCTTGTTTCCAAAGATCAGGACTTCAGTTTTGTTTGTGTTGAGCTTTAGATGGTTCTGTTTCATCCAGTTAGCTACATGGGACATGCAGGTGTTGAAGTTGGTCCTGGTGGTGTGGTTGGTGTTCGTTTGTGTTAAACAAAACCTAGGCGGTAGTAAGCAATGAGTATTGGCTGAGTCGTTGGCTGTGAATAGATTTTAAAGAGGTTCTGTAAGATCGAAGATCCTGAGTTGTGTATCGCTCTATAAATATGGGCTAGGACCTTGAATTCATTCATTCATTCATTTTTCAATCAGCAGCCAATGACATTCTCTAGGCTTGAAAGAGATTGACTCCTGCCGAGGAGAGTTAAGCAGGAGTCTTACTGCTGAGTTCTGCACAGTTTGTAATCTGCGTATTAGAGAGGCAGGGGTGCCGAACACAGAGCTAGAATAATTGAACCTGGACGATACCAGGGATTGTACTGTTTTTCTCGCTGCCAGACGCAGAAACCATATGCGCTTCTCATAGTTTTAAAGATGCCGAAGCAGGATGCAGAGGCATTGCTGGTTTGCTGGTTACAAGGTAGTTGAGTATTGAATTTTACCCCGAGGTTTCTGACAACTTAGGTTGGGATAGATGGAGATTCCAGTTCAGTAGGCCAACAGAGGTTATTCCAAACTTGCTGATCCGTGCCAAAAATCACCATTTCTGTTTCATCTGCATTGAGTTTTAAATCAGTTTTTTTTCATCCAAGAAACAAACCTTCATTAGGCAGTTTTTAAATCCTGATAAGCACCAAATTCATTAGAAAATGGACTATGATCTGGGTATCATCCGCGTAAGAGAAGACTTTGAATCCAAAGTTATGGATTATGGATACCAGAGGGATCATATATGTGTCCAAAGAGTCGGATTCCAAGTATAAGGGGGAAAACCAATAGCCTGAGATCTATTGGTGAGCTAGTTGATTAACCACGTCAGGGCTGAGTCATTGATCCAAATCTCTCTCAACTGAAATGGTTTCAAATGCTGCCGATAAGTCCAAAAGGACCAAGGCAGCCGTAACATCACCAGCTAAGATGCTCTTCAGGTGTCCAGAGACTCAGTGGTGTGGGCGGCACAAAACCCAAATTGGGACACATCCATATGGGATTGTGTTCAAGATAATGCAATAGCTGGTGGTTGATATGTTTTCCCAAACTTTTCGCCGTAGCTGGTAATCGTGTGATTGGCCTAATATTAGCAGTTATAGCAGTGGCGACCAACTTAGTCGTAGAAAAAGGAGCAGTGTCGGCACCAACAAGGTCCAAGTGACTCACCATGAGCAGATAAGTCAGAGCAGGCCCAGAGCAAGCTGGGGAGTCCACAGGAGCCAAAGAAGACACTCGAGAGGACCCACGGGCCAAAGGCACAGGAGTCGCAAGAGGACCTTGAACAGCTCATCAAAGGATGAAGGCCCGCAGTGGGAAGGATACGGTGCAGGTGAAAGATCTTGGCTGCAGGAGATGCTTGAGGCTGGAGCTTCTTGAAGCCTGAAGATCTTTGGAGGAGAAAGTCAACAAGCCTTGGCAACGGCAAGTTGACGCGGTGCACAGGGGTACTGCTCCAGCGTTTCCGACGAGGGATACTGGCTTCAATTTTGCATTGTGCAGACCGGGCAGGCCTCGAGGGAATTGCAGAACCACCACCTGTGTTGCTGAGCATTTCGGAGTCCATGGCAGCCCAGGTGCAGCAGAACGGTCAGTTTCCTTGCGGTGCCTGCAGATGCAGGGGAGTTACTCCTTCACACCAAGGGAGATTCCTTCGGATGTCTTGGTTGTCTACAGGCCTTGTGAAGAACCTGTATGGAGCACAGGCACAGACGTTGCAGTAGACTTGCAGGATGATGAGACCAGGTGAGCAGGAGCCTTCCCAGTTGTAGTCTCAGTTCCCAAATGGAAGTCCAGTGAAGCCCAAAGTGCCTAGATGGTTGAAGTTGAAGTGGTTTTGGATCTGAATCTTGTCCCATGACGAATCTAGGGCCCCACCCACAGCTAAGGAAAGGGTTGGGACGATTCAGGGGTCCCTAACAGAGGAGCGGCTGGACAGTGGAGAGGATACTCCCATGTCCTGTGTCCAGTTTTGCGCCAGAGCCAACGGCTTACTGAACTAGTTCCAACTGGAGTATGCAAGAAGCGCACCAAATGTGCACTTCAAAGCAGTCTAGTGGCACTGGCAAGTTCCCCCACCCTGTCCCAATACAACAATTACTGTCTGGGAGATGGTCACACCTCCCAGTGAACAGGAAACCGATTGTCCTGTCTTCCCCCATTCGAGCTTAGTTCGGCAGCTAGAGGGCAGAATCATGTCTCTGGTCATCAGCAGCCATAGTTTGTTGTCCGTGTCCAGAAGACTAGCACCTGGAGCACTGAGGGCCTTTCAGGGGAGCTTTACAGTGCATGGAATTGAGGGTGTGGTTCCAACATGTTTGATACCAAACACAACAGGGTTCGTTCCAGACAGTTTAGAGATAGGCATCGCGTAATGACGCATGGCCACTGTATGAATCGTAATGGCTGATGCACTTACAACCTGGGAGAATGGACTTTGAGGGTCTTAGGGGTGCAGGGGCACCCTCACATTTAGAACTGAGCACCCTGCCGTCAGAATTGAAAGGCCTTCCTTAGGAGTGACTCATAGGATTTGAGTGCAGTGACCTCAGATATAAGGAAACTTATATCTGTCCTAGGTGGTGCTAGCACCAGCTTACACAGGCTACAATGGCAGGTATGTAGTCACAATTTGAGTGGTCTTCCATGGGTTGCATAATACATGCTTCAGCCCATTGGGGACCCCTGTTGTACCTATGCCCTGGGTACCTTAGTACCATATACTAGGGGCTTACAAGGGTACACCAGTAGCCAATCTGGATTGTATCAAAGTACTCACCATGTCCTATTTAGGGAAGAAGCACAGAGACAGGTCCCGATTAGCAGGATCCCAGTCAGACTAGTCAATAAAACATAATGACACCAGCAAAAAGGGGGTTGGCCATGAAAGCAGATCCTACTTTCCTACACAACACCCAGCCCCCCCAAACGTAAGGAAATGATACTAACCTTGCCCAGTTGAGTCTTCATTTTCTAAGTAGGAATATCTGGAGAGTCCATCTGCATTTGCATGGTTACTCTCAGGCCTATGTTACACTGAATAGTCCATCCCCTGTAGGGAAATGGACAACCTTGAAAGTTTGGGGTTTTCACCCTTCATCTGTTTTAGCCATAAGAGGGGCTTATGGTCTGTCTGAACAAGGAAGTGAGTCCCAAACGGGTATGGCCTCAACTTCTTCCAGGACCAGACCATAACAAAGGCCTCCCTCTCTATAGCTGACCAGCGGTTCTCCCTGGGTGTCAACCTTCTGCTTATGAAAGCTGCTGGTTGGCTCTGGTCCTCTGCATTTAGTTGTGACAAAACAGCTCCTACCTCCAACTCAGATGCATCTGTCTGAACAATTAAGGTTTTGGAATAGTCAAGACTTTGCAGAGTGGGAGCAGTGCACTTGGCCTGCTTCAGGTCAACAAATGCCTTTTGAAGGCTAACTGTCCACTGAACTTTCTTAGGCATTCTCTTGGAGGTGAGATCATTAAGGGGAGTCACAATGCACCCATATTCCTTAACAAACCTCCTGTAGTACCCGGTCAGGCCCAAGAAAGCTCTGATCTGTGTCTGGGTAGTGGGAGCCACCCAGTCCATGGTGGTCTGGCTATTGCTCTCCAATGGTTTAACGTGGCCTCCACCTACCAGGTGACCCAAGTATACAACCTTGCTCTGTCCTATCTGTCCCTTTGTGGCCTTGATAGGGAGGCCAGCCTTCTGCAGGGCCTCCAGAACATTCCTGAGGTACACCAGGTGATCCCCCCAGGTGGAGTTAAAGATAATTATATCATCTAGATATGCTGTACTATAGGCTTCCAGACCTGTGAGAGCTTTGCTCACCAACCTCCGAAATGTGGCAGGTGCATTTTTCAGACCAAAGGGCATCACAATAAATTGATAATGCCCACTAGGGATTGAGGATGTGGCTTTTGGCTTGCATCCTCGGCTAGTCTGATTTGCCAGTAGCCTGCAGTTAGGTCAAATGTACTCAGATATTTGGCTGAGGCCAAAGTGTCTTTGAGTTCATCTGCCCTTGGAATAGAATGGTCATCAGTCCTAGTGAGGCCTCTGAAGTCCACACAAAACAAACCTCATCTCTCTTTTTCCACCCTTGGTGTGTGGTTTTGGCTAACCCCGGGCGTAGCACTACGCTTCGCCCACGTAGTGTACGTAGCGCTGCCTGCTTCGCACTTTCCGAAGTAGGCGAAGCAGGGCAGTGCTACGCACACGCCGAGGGCGAAGCGTAGCTGCCTGCCACCCGCCACCCACCTCCCGCCTGCCCTCCTTTTAAATAATATCAGCAATGAAAAATAAATTAAAGTAAAGCGACTTACCTTAAGCGCGGCGTCTCCGGGGCTCCCTCTTTCTCGTTTCTAATTTCTTCTGGCAAATGCGCATGCGCGGACACCCGCGCATGCGCATTTCTTGCGAGAAATGCGCATGCGCGGGCGTCCGCGCATGCGCATTTGTCAGAAGAAATTAGAAATGAAGAAGAGGGAGCCCCGGAGACGCCGCGCTTAAGGTAAGTCTCTTTACTTTAATTTATTTTACATTGCTGATATTATTTAAAAGGAGGGCGGGCGGGAGGTGGGTGGCACGTAGTGGGGCTACGCGAAGCGCGTAGTGTGCGTAGATTTGGGCACACTACGTGCTGCTTCACGTAGCCCCACTACGCCCACCCTTAGTTTTGGCACAAGGACTACTGGATTACCAAGGGCTATCTGACGACTCAATGACCCCCAGTTCCAGCATCTTTTGGACCTCTGTCTTTATGCAGTCCTGACATGGTCAGGCTGTCTATAGACTGTGTTCTTCACAGGCAGGCTGTCACCTGTGTCCACTTCAGGGGTACACCAGGTGGTTTGACTGAATGTCAGCGAGAACATGTGGTTGAACTGGTTGTGGACTTTCCTGCAATCAGCTTGCTGCTGGTCAGTGAGGCTGCCTGCCAAGGCTACTCCTTCCACTGACCCATCAACAGGGTTCTGAGAGAGGAGATCAGGGAGAGGGTTTCTCTCTTCTTCCTGTCCCTCATCAATGACTGTCTACAAACGGTTTTAGGTGGTTCATATCAAGTACCCTGTGGGGACGTTTTGGAGTGCCTAGGTCCACCCAGTTAGGTGACCCCACCTTTCTTTTCAAGGATGGTGTGGGGGCCACTTCACTTGTCTTGGAGAGCTGTTGGGGCCAGAGGCTCCAAAACCCACACTTTCTGCCCTGGCTGGTAAACAGTCAGCAGAGCCTTTTGCTCATGCCAAGCTTTCTGAAGCTTCTGGTTGGCCTCAAGATGTTTGCTTGCCATCTTCATATACTCAGGCATACTTGAACGCAGGCCAAGGACAAAGTCCACAATATCCTGTTTAGGAGGCTTGAGAGGTTGCTCCCAGCCCTCCTTAACTTGACACAATGGACCCCTAACTGGATGTCCAAACAGAAGCTCACATGGGCTGTAGCCAACCCCTTCTGTGGAGCCTCTCTGTAGGCAAAGAGAAGGCAGGGTAGTAACACATCCCATTTTGGCCTGAGCTTTTCTGGGAGTCCCATGGTCATACCCTTTAGGATCTTGTTGAACAATTCAACAAGCCCATTGCATTGTGGGTGGTAAGGTGTGGTAACCATACAGTTTACTCCACACTCTTTCCACATTACAGTGATGTAACTAGACATGAAGTTGGTACCTCTGTCTGTTAAGACCTCCTTAGTGAAGCCCATCCTGGAAAAGATTCCCAGGAGGGCCCTGGCCACTACAGGTGATGTAGTGGTTCTAAGGGGAATAGCCTCTGGATGCCTAGTGCCATGGTCCACCACCACTAGGATGTAACTGTGTCCAGATGCAGCTGGAGGGTTCAAGGGACCAACAATGTCAATTCCTACCCTCTCAACGGGAACCCCAACCACTGGGACAGAATTAAGGGGGCCTTTGTAGTGCCACTGGACTTACCACTGGCTTGGTAAGTGACACAGGAGTGACAAAACTCCTTGGTGTCTTCATACATATGGGGCCAGTGAAAATGAGGGACAATCCTGTCCCAAGTCTTGCTTTGTCCAAGATGTCCTGCAAGGGGAATGTCATGTGCCAGGGAGAGAAGAAAACCTCTGAACTTCTGGGGTATTACCAACCTCCTGGTGGCACCAGGCTTGGGGTTTCTACCTTCAGAAAACAGAAGCCCATATTTCCAATAGATCCTGTGGGACCCACTGACACTCCCTTGTTCCTCAGCAGCAGCTTCCTGTCTGAGCTGTTCAGGAGAGGGGCATGATTGCTGCTCCACACTCAAGTCTGCCCTGGAAGGGCCCCCTACCCCCAAGAACTCCGCTTAGCCAGGCCCAAGTTCCTCTGGGACAGTTCCTTCACAGGGGCTGAGATCATCTCCTCTGGAGAGTGATCCTCACTGGGAGTTTGGGAGGAGGATAATTCCTTACCCTTCCTGCTCCTTCTTTTAGGAGTAATCTGGTCCATTCTTTCAGGATCCCTCAGTGCTAAGCTGTTTGGCCTGAGACCTGGTGACAGCAAATGCACTGGCAGAGATGCCCATTATCTCTGCATGTTTCCTGGACTCTACTTCAAACCAGGCTCAAGTTTCTAGATCATTGCCCAACAGACAATCCACAGGTAGGTCTGGGGAAACCACAACTCTTATAGGGCCAGTTACCCCTCCCCAGCTGAGATTCACAGCTGCCAAGGAACGATCAGTCCTGACATTGCTAGCATTGGTTACTTGGTACAACTGACCAAGTATGATCTGCTCAGGGGCCACAAGTTTCTCTGTCACCATTGTGACACTGGTCCCTGTGTCTCGTAAGCCATAGCTTCTTTTAAATTTATTAAAGGGTGTTGTCTGTACTTGCCCACATTAGTGGGACTTACTAGTAATGTGGCAGGATCAACCATCACAGAGAAGAACAGCCTGAGTTGGAGTTCTGACTAGGCCAGAACCCACCTTAGTACCCAAGGTTAACCCTACTAATCCCTTGGTTGCTGTACTACCACTTGTACTGGTGCTAGGGGGAGAAGTTGCCTTGGGGCAGTGGTAATAGGTTCCTTGGCCTATGGACAATCAGCATCTCTTGTCCACGGGGTCTTTACTTTACATAAATAACACCAAGGTTTCTTTTTACCCTTCTCTGAGTTTTGGGACTCACCCTCAGATGCAGGTTTTTGGGGACCATGAGAAGACTCCATTTTGTCTTTGCCCTTCTCCCCACCCTTCTCCTGGGGTTTAGAAGAATCTTGCTTCTTCCGGTCACCTCTACCACCATGGTTTTTCTGCTTAACCCTGGTGCGGACCCATTTGTCTGCATTCCTTCCCAATTCTTGGAGAGAGGTCAGATCAGAGTCCGCCTGGTACTGGTGCAGTAGTTGATTCTGACACTTATTAAGGATGTTCTCCCTCATCAACAAATTATACAATCCCTCAAAGTCCTGTACATTGCTTCCATGAAGCCAGGCTTCCAGCACCTTAATAGCACTATCTATAAAATCAACCCAGTCTTGGGTGTGTGCCTTCTGGGTGTCTCTGAACTTAATCCTATACTGTTCAGTGGTTAGGCCAAATCTATCTATGACAGCAATCATTTTCAGCATCCTCTTCTCTAACAGTGAGGAGCTTGTCTCTACCTCTGTTAGCAAAAGAGTGCCACAGGATTGCTGCCCACTGCCCTTGTGGGACCTTCTGAACTTTACAGGCCCTCTCTAAGGCAGTGATCCATTTATGGATATCACCTCTCTCCTGGTAAGGAGGGACTATCCTGCTCAGGTTCCTAGTACCAAAGGATGTTTCCCTGATTCTAGGCACACTATTACTGCCCCCATGGGCCTCTAGTCCCAGTTTCTTCCTAGCTTGCTGTACTTCCAGGGTCTCTTCGTCAAGGGCCAACTGAACTTGCCTGAGCCTGAGTCTAACTCTCCCAAGTTTGATCAGGTGGTATTCCCTCTCCAAGGAGTCCTCCCTCTTGCTAGAGATGGAGGTCACTATGTAATGATCTGAAGCATTGGACTTGGCTGGGGGGGGGGGGGCAAACCTCCTCTGCCTACTCTGAACCCTCCCGGGAGGTGTAAAGGGGAACCTACTTCTAGGGACACCCTCTGTGCCATCTGTACTATTCCCTGAGGGATCAGAATTTGCCAGTGTGAAAATCTTAGACTCCACCTGGCCATACTCAGAATTAAGTTCAGTAGGGGGAACCCCTCCTGGCCTCTCTTCTGGAGCATCCCCACCTACATTGTCCTGTTCCTCTGCCCCACCAGAACTCTGGTCATCCTGGTGAATTACCTCTAAGAGGTAGTTTATAGTGGAGTTGTTACCTGCCTTTATCCTTATATGGCTACACAGGGTCCTTAGTTCCTGGAACTTAAGGCCCCTGTATTTAGCCGACTGGGACCCACTGAGATTTTCCACTAACAAAATAGTCAATAGTTGTAGTGTGGCATTTCACCTACCTACCCTAATGGAAACTAAACTTCCTAAGATTGGGGAAAGGGTTGTGCTAGACCCTTAACAACAAATCTAAAAGTTCAGTAGAACTTACTTGTCTATAAAATATTATATGTGCAAAATGCTAGTGATGGTTTTTCAATTAATCCACAGGTAGATTAGCTGGTAAAACAGCGCAGGATTGACTCCCTACCACGGCACACCAATGTAGGAGGCTAGCTTAGCATATAGTGCTCGCTTATGTAAGAGTAGCACCCTGCACTAATCCAGACAATCCTTATAGTGGTGTTAGCAGTCTCAGACAACCATAGAAAGCTCTCTAAGTGGTAGCTGTGGAGAGCAGCCTTTAGACTTAGTCTAGAAGGAGTGTAAAGCAGCTTGTTTTGCCAGTACTAATCATATTGTGTAGGTTACGTGGAAAAGAACCCCACAGTGTCTTTATAAAAATATGTATTTATTATAAACACTCACTAACACATTGCAATATCTCCTACTCAGAGATATAGTCATAATACACACATTACTTTAGTAATAGAACACATGAGTAGCACAAATACACAGTGGTCTCCAGGGGGAAACCAAACCATATACTAATAAGGTGGAATGCGAAACACGACCTAAGTCAAGACTGGACCCTGAAAACATAGAAGAGCTGGGGACCCAAGGAACCACCCAGTGTAAGTACCCAGGAACTGAATAAGAACAAGACCGCGTGCTCAATACAAGTCAATGGGTAAGTCGCGGTTGCAGTTTTTAAGAAGGACCCTTCCCAGAGGACCCTGAATAAACCCCGTAGAAGATGGAAGGTTGGAGAGTCACCCCACCCGTGGATACCCTGGAAACCAGGATACCTACACCAGGGAAGCCGAGTGCAAAAGTGCGAACTGACGTCAGAAACCGCTGTAGACCACAATAGAGAACTTCAGTGAAGATGCCGCTGGTGAAGAAGGTAAAAGAGTCCAGTGGAATTCAAAGGTGGATTCATGATTAGAGGTACCTGCAAGCAGAGGGTACAGAGTCTATGCCACTCAGGAGTGACCAGGAGGCACGGAAGATGAATGCCGATGTTAGAAGATACAGGAGAGTTGACTGTGACCTTGGCGCAGTAGCTTTGTGGACCAGGCAATGCTGTGGAAGACCAGGAGCCATTCACAAGCTGTCCCACATCAGATGTGAAGAGCCAGCAGTGTTGTATTCCGCTTTAGGTGTCTGTATATAGATTTTCCTGATACATGTCCTTATATAGGCACAATTCGCATTGCCCTTATATAGGCATAAGATCCCAGTCCTTATTTAGGCATTAGCCATGCTATCCAAATACAGGCATGGTCACCTACATCCGTCCACTCCAACATCACAACGAGTTCTTAGAAACCAGACCCTTAAGCTCTTGGGAGTTCCCCTAGCACAGGATTATTGATTTCTCCAAGAACTAATTTATTATGCATGAACCGCTATTCTTAAGGGTTCATTCCTGACATCTTCCTCTGCCCGACCTTACGTCAATGCTAACATTCCAAGGCACCTGCCAGATATAAATATACCTTCCCTTGCCCAAGCAAGTAGGAGGAGACCTCAACTTCAGAGGAGCCCGTGTCCCTGCCTGACGCACTAACAAGAGACGCTGTCATCTCTGCTTGCAGAGAATCCAGCTTCCAGTGTTCTGACTCCCTTCGCGGGGTGTTAGAGTTCGAGACCCGGAAAGAGATTCCCACCTCTCTCATTCTCATGGTATGGAGCTGACTAGAACCTAGAGGGACTCTTGGCATACCAGACTTGGCATACCAGACTATATCATACCATACTATAGAATACATCACCTACTTCTTACCTTGTACTACACTTAGGTTAGGTACACTGGGGTAGAACTAGTAAGAGAAACATCTTATGAGTACTCGCATTTTTAGTTTATGTTATTTATGTATATGAATATATGTGTCATAGCTAAAAGATAATGCTAGGGCAGTATTATTTCTTTCTACTGCTTACTCTGTACATAGCATATGTCGCATACTGTCTTACGATTGTAACAGCTCATATCTCTTACACGAGAAATAAGACTGTTCAATAAATCCTTTTATTGAAATGCCCATCTATTCTTTCTGTGTAACTCTGAAGAAACTAAGCATGCACCATTAGCTGAGTGAAACTGTTATCTGTTGTTTCCACGATTCTGAGAGTGTTCCGATTCTAAAGGGAAACAAAGTTGTCATGTTTATGCGGTTGCCAGAAAGTACTCCCTTCTTGTTTATAAGGAGTTTCTAGTGGCCTCTGAGTTATCTGGCACAAAGTAATTAAGTTTAATATACTCGATAGGGGCATACTGACCTCAGTCCTATGCCAAATCTATAGGGTATATTATTCCAATGCGCAGAGCTTATTAGGGAAAAAGGAACTACACTACATGGCACCCAACGTTTGGTAAGGCACTAATTGAACGCTAGATACTGAAGTAACTCAGTCGTGATTTTCTCAGAGACCCCTACTTACATACTCCATAAGACGTCTGGAGTGGGTAGGGTTAAGTATCCGCCAAAGCTGAATAGGACAAAAATCCTATATATTAGCTGTTTGCTTTGTTCAACGTTGAAGGATAGTGTTCCAAAATATTGTGCACCTTATCTTTGTTTCCTTGAAACTTGTTCTACATTTTTCAAAAACAGTGTCCCTTAATGGGGATACTAACACCGAGAACGGTGTAGCTGCGGCTGACCCAGTCGTAACAGCTTTTAATTTTACAGGTTTAAATGAAACCTATGAGGGTGTTATAAACATCCCTCCAAACTTAAGGAGAGCTGTCACTCTAAAAATTATAAAACACAGCCTAACACCAAGAGGTGGTAGAGCAGTTTTCATGAAAGGGGCACACAAATCCTGTCAGACAGAGATATTCTATTCATGGATTGTATTCCCTGAATCAAATCCAGTAACAAAAGTATTTAACTTCTTTAAAGAAGATGGACCACCTGAGGAATATATTCCTTTCGAGGATATTAAAATTCCACTCACATACCAGGAGTATAATCTCTAGTTTAAAGGCGCCCTAAAACATCACAAAAACATTACCAGACTCGGTCCACTAGGTAGACCAGGAGCAACATGGTCGATTCTAGCCGGCTACACACCTTATCCTGACATCGAAGAGATGTCTGATGAGGAATTACTCACTCATCTACAAGAGTTAATAAAAATGTACAGACAATTAGTCCAATATGTCATGCGGACTTTCACAGTCTAACCACCAATGACCATTCCAAATCAAACCCCTCAACAGGAGTATACACTAAAAATTACTCCACAGACTTTACACACAGTCATGAGTAAAATGCCCACAAAACGTGAACAAATTCCATTCTGGATAGCTACAAATATTACTCAAATCGAAGCAGTATTTCCAAATACTAGCCCTTATTAGAAACGCAGAATTCCAACAATTTGTTTACCAATGGGGATCACACCACAACTGGAAGACTGCACCACTTGGGGCACAGTCTTTGCTGCCATCTATACTAAAACACATGGTGTTCCGTCAATTGCAGTAATACCAGATATCCTGAAACAAATTCAAAATGAATACGGGGCAGAGCCTGCACTGAATTTAGGTATAAAATTACTAAAAAACTTCTACCAGGTCTCAACAATAATATTATCTACTATTAAATGGAGGCAGCATCAGTGGCGATGCGCCAACACTTAAGGAAATTTGATGTAACAGAACATCAACATGAACTACCCAAAATAATAGAAACATTTTATGCAGAATTAGGCAGAAACAGTTTGGGTAAAAAAAACTGTCTGAAGGTCCTGAGAAGGACTCTATTAAACAAAATCCTACATCTTCTAAAAATAAGTGGGAAACTAATAAACAAAATTCAAAAGAGAAACGTTCTCAATCCCGAGGTAGGTCTCCTCAAAAGGAGCCCTATGAAGGGAGGTATAACCTCAGGAACAGGGATAATTTGAGAAAACCTGACAGGTATCAAGATACTCATACACGTTCCTCTCGTACCTTTCAGATATCGTCACAGACATCAGAAGGAAGAGGACGGTCCGATCACAAAGAAGAACACGTGAAGTCCAAAGATGATCAACACGTTCAGAAAAATAAATAAAAGCCTCAATTCACCAAAAAGAAGGTAGCAGGTCTGAAGATCAGGCATGCAGAGAATACTGAGAACACAACTCAAGAACGGAGTATGGGCTCAGACAATGCTGGACAGTGCAGCAGAAGTAACAATAGCTCACCAGAACCTGAAGGAACTTCTGGAGATAGTGGACTTGAATGAGTACATCACAGTAGAGACTGTTGACACCAGGGTTAGTACTCCACAAAAGTTATATGAAATAACACTCTGGATGAAGGGAGACATACCAAGAAAAGTGAAAGCACTCTTTTGTGAGAAACCTTCAAGGGGTTATGATATACTTCTAGCAGAACAGGACTGGCCACCAAAATTTGTCAGGGAGTGCCCACGTGGTGAGTACATCATTATGCCAGCTTTCTCCAACCATATTCCAATTCACCTAAAATATACTTATGCCAGGAAATGAGCAGTTGCCCAGGCCCCAGCATTATACAAAAATCCTGTAGGATGGGATGAGGACTCGGCTTATCACAAAATACAGCTAAAAAATCAACCTACTGCACAAAGGCAGTACTCGATAAAGCAAGAAGCGAAAAAACAGGTCAGGGAGATCTTAGATCAACTTGAATACCAAGGGGCGATTGAAACATGCACCTCCTCAATGAACAATCCTTTGTTTCCTATATCCAAACCAGACAATACATGTTGTCTAGTTTAGGATTACAGACATTTGAACACTTGTTCCAAAACATTTCCTGTGCAAAATGCACATAGTACAGCATTAATGAATAACATTGTGTGTAAAAAATATAAAACCACATTGGACATTTCAAATGGTTTCTTTTGTCAGAACATAGCACCTGAAAGCAGGTACTTAACAGCTTTCTCAATAATGGGGACTCAGGGTCAATTTTGTTGACTCCCACAAGGATTCAAAAACAGCCCGGCGTTATTCTCAGCAAGGATAACAGAGTTACTACAAATTTATGATGACGAGGCATTGTCATATGTCAATGACATCTAGATGACAGACGATGACCTAGATAGGCACTTGAACAGGGTGAGTACCATTATACTGGGCTTCGCCTCTGAGGACTATAAATTCAACTTTAAAAATTCCAGAATTGCTCATCTCAATGTCCTTTTCCTAGGATATGAGCTTTCAAGTGAAGGCAAAAGCCTGGCAGCAAATTTTTTAGAAAAGTGTGCGCTGCTCCAACCTCCAAAAACGCTGAAAAATTTACAACCCATCTTGGGTTTCCTAATTTTTGGAAGAACTAACACTCTAAATTACGCAGAAAGGGTTCAACCTCTCTAAGAATTAATCAAACCTGATTTTTCAACAAAACATTGGACACAGGAACACACAGACATCCTGCGTTCACTCCAAGCTAACATGTTAGCAACAAATTACTTACAAACACGCGTAAATAAATGCAATTTAGTGATCCGAATAATTTCGGGTCAATGCGGATTCATCTATTTAACATTTAATGTGGGTGAAAGAGTACCAATAGCATACAAATCACATTTGTATACACAAGCAGAAATGCGCTTCACTTCAACAGAAAAAATGCTGACAACAGTTCAAAGTGCTGTAGCAAAAGAAAGAGCACTATCTCAGGAGAAACGCATTATTGTCGTGACTCCAGTACCAGCCTTAGAGGCGGTTACAAAATCAAGCATTTCAAATGCAAAAGCTTTACATCCTAGATGGATACAAAGGGTTAATTCTCTTGCTGCAATATATGTTGAATATGTTTTTGATCCTGATTTAAAAACACAAGCGTTCCTGCAATATGAACATGAATGTCCTCTGCCCACTGAAATTCTGCCTCTCGATCAGTACGAGTTTATAATTTATACTGACGGATCAGCACAACCCGCTACAGGGAGTAAGCAAGCTTACAGTGCAGTGTGAGCAATCGTTAAAGGTCGCATGCGCGATGGTAACTTGCGACCAATGGTCACTAAAACTCAATCTCTAGGAGATTGTACAGCTCAGTGAGCTGAACTATAAGCATTCAAACTGGCACTTGAAACTACAGATTGCGAATTCCCCACACTTATAGTGTGCGATTCCTTTTACTGTGTTCAGTCATATAAGGAATATTTACAGAATTGGCTCCAAAACGGATTCAAAGATGCAAAAGGTGGCACAATCAAGCTTAAAACGCTTTGGGAGCAAGTAGTTCAGTTGTGAAACTAACTACCAAAAGCTCACATGACACACACGCTGAGTCATCAGCGTGATAGTGTTTAGGTTGCAGGGAATTCATTGGCTGATGAAGCCACAAAGGGGGCTGTTCAGATGGCTTCCGTAGCTGTGAGCACTCATTTAAAAATGAGAATAGGCAGTGAGATATTGTTGGCTGTCAATGCTTCAAGCAAAGGCAGTGGTGCAGCGTTACCAAAGAAATTTCCACTCAACTACTCTTATGTAATTGATGCGAACAACGTTCCTTTTGCTCGAATCCCTGGAGCGGTCGATAGGGTAATTCCAAACATGGAACGTAGAGCAGCTTTGATTTATGAAACACATCTGGGAGAGGGTCTGTCACATCAGGGGATCACTAAATCCATATTAACATTAAAAGAGATGTACTGGTGGCCTGGAATGAATACACTGATTCACATCTTCATCAGTGACTGCAGAGACTGCAAAAGACAGCGCAGTGCAGAACGCCATCAGACACCAGACTACGAAGTAGCCTGCCCAGTACAGACACCATTGTTAGACAGCATTAGACTATCTACATGCAGGCATCCTTTATGACAAATGCATTCCCACAAACACTAAGTCAAGGTTCCTATAGATGTGGCCTTGGCGCTCAGCTGACGCTCGAACTGTTATAAAAGATTTGCGAGTCTTTATCACCACATACACAATTTGCACACTACATTCTGACCAGGGCCCTGAGTTTAGCTCTCGGGCTTACAAAGAAGTCATGGCCGGTTTGGACGTAGCATTGCGGTACTCCTCTCTGTTTCATCCTGAGGGAAATTCTGTTGTGGGAAGGAAAAACCGGTACATAAAGCAGTCTATAACAGCTAGAGTATTAGGTTTGGGTGATGGGTGGGTCAAACATCTTTATGGGGTCCAACGCTCATTAAATAATTTGCCAAGAAGTTCTCTGGGTTGGTCACTCCATATGAGGTCCTAATTGGGACAAGAATGTGGGTTCCTGATCTCGAATGTAAAGGCACAGTGGTGGAAAATAAACCCTTTGAAATTAAAGATCGTTTGGCTGTTTTACAGGATCTAAAAGAACTAAGATCGAAATAAAGCAACGTGCTCCTGAAGCCAACCACCAATGGGGAAAAACCGGCAGTCCCAGCAAGGCCTGTCTGGATCCCAAAATTTGGGGATTCAGTCATAGAGAAGATTGTGGACAAGAAGGAATTTGGACATTCTTTTTTTTTTTTTGTTTTTTTTTTTTTGAAAACCTTTATTGACAGTTCAATAAGAACAAGTATGGGCCTACAACCCCCCGGGGCCGGCCGCTAAGCAATCAGAGCAATAACGACAAGTATAAACACAGGCAGCACTTCAGGGAGCAAAATCGTACTACTAATACTGTGAACAGCGTAAGTAGGGCACCAGGAGAAAAAGGTTTTCATTTTATGATGAAACAAGGCAGAAGGATCAGGTGACAAGCAATTTTAAAACAACGATCACGGATATGCAGAGTAATGAACGTTAGCGATTTACAGCAATCTATTCGGTCAATGGCGCAAACACAAGAACATCAGGATGGAGAAAAACATAGTCTACAGCTGCGCCCACAGTCCCCTGCCAGAACTCGCCAAGAACACCCCGGAAGTTGTGAACACATGGAACGGCAACGAGGCATAGCAAAAGGAGGTGTATCACGCTGATCCCAGAAAAAGAAAGACAAAAAGAATCAGAGAAGAAAAAGGAGGCCATGGAAAAAGATGAAGGAATACAGAGTCCCCTCCCCCAACCCCCCACCCTGCACCTCTGCAGATGAGTACGGCCCCCCCCCCCAGCAGTGTGCCTGTCGCCCTGGAACCAGACCCGAAATGTAGGAGAATAGGGAAAAAGAAGTAGGAAAGGACCCCCACCAGACGGGGGGGTAGAGAAAGTATTTATAAACTGGAGGAGGGCCTTCATAACAGACCCCCGGCTTCTCCCTCCCGCACGGTAAGGTTCCCCTAAAGTGAACAAGGAACAGCACAAAAACAATCTTCTCAAACCACGATGGGGAGCATTATGCGTCTATTGTGCCAGTAGCTATGTCAGGAGAGCACACCACCCCAAGCCCGCCCGTCCACTAGGCGACCACCCCCGAGGGGCCAGCCTCATCCCTGACCACTCAGTGGAATTCTGCCCATGCCAACCCCTCGACCCAGCACCATACCCAATGTTCCTAGGCAGAGGAATGTCCAACAACGACAGAGAAGCGACGCACACAGGTGGGGTGGAAGTCTCTGAGCATCAACACAGTCCGCCGCGTGAGGAAACAGGCTTCCAAGTGCTGCCCTAGGATCTGCACTGCACGCAAGGTTCAGGAAGGCAGAAGCAGCCAAAAGAGACATTAGTTGCTGGAGTTGTCTCTGGGTCGCAGGAGGGCATGCACGGGATGAGGCCACCACATCCCACTCAGGTCCAACGCCTCCGGGACAGATCAGGCCCTCAGAAGGTCGAACACACTGTAGCATACTGGCCGGGGCGTCCAGTCGTGTACTAACCTCAGGGGGGGCCGCCACAGCGTCCTCCTGCGCGCAGTGTGGGTAGACTCTGTGTTCGTGCGGACAGGCGGGCCGCCACTGCCCCAACTCCGACGCCACACCATCGAGCTTACTCCCCAAGATCACGAAACCATGAACCAAGGAGGAGTGAAGAGTACCAAGAGCCTCGAGGAGGTCGCCGTACCCCAGCTCAGCTCTCTGTGATCTCGCCGCCACACTCCCAAAAATCGTACGCTCACAGGCCCGCTGCGGCCCAGCGGACAGGATGGTAGGCTTCATCGACCCAAGATGGCCGCCAAGTATGCCCGACCCTCACCGGGGCCGGGACCCCAGGGCAAGCGTCGCGATGTCCCCGTCGCGGGTGACCGGGTTCCGGGGGCAGGCAAAAAACTATCCGTGGTCACGGGCAACAGTCGTCCCCACCACGGACCAGCTCCCGTAGAAATCCGGGGGCGGCCCGCAATGATCGGGGCAGGATACGGACGGCGGCCGGGCAGCTCACCAGCAAGGCAGGGGCAGTCACCGGAGGATCTAAGATTTGCACCCCCGGTCATGCACTCGGTCAGCTACACTGGGCAGTAGAAGTGACCACGCCGAAATGTAGGCCGAGTTTGGCACCGCTCCGGTGGGCCGACTCCACCCAGTCACCACCGGCCGCTGTTGTCGCACTGCCACCCGGCCACGGCGTCCACTCGATGTCCCGGCTCCAGGGCCGCACAGGCCGCAAAGTTCAGATGCAGTTTTCTCCGGCGATAGCACGGCTAGAAACCTCGGAGTCACACAGTCGGGAGCCCCTCTCCTTCAGAAACACGACCACGTAGCACAAGTTGAGGATCTCAGGCAGGATATCCGTGCGGGATGCGGAGGCTCACGGAGCCGGGGGTCTACGCTGCCGTCCCGGTCGCCATCTTGGCTCCTCCCCCGAATTTGGACATTCTTACAGACAACCAGTACCTGTCCTTGCTGTCCATGGAACAAGAACAGTACTTCTGCCGCCCCTTGCTGGAAAAAAGGAGAAAAGATTTGTGTCAATCGACCTCATCAAACCACACTATGTGGGCGATACTAAATAGTAGGCCTCGTGGACTCCGACCTAGTAGCAGACGCCCTCCTCTCGCTACTATCCAAGAGGTTCAGACTGAAAGATTCATAACCATTGAGAATTCAGCAGTAAGAGATGAAGCACTAAGCAACAATGCTATGGAACTCATCCCTCTTGAAACTCAAGTAACAGTTCCTCCAGATACACCTGTCTACACCAACATAACACATGATCAACTGGTTCCAGCGATTTCGACGAATCCTGATGCAATTCCAACAATTGACCGAACTGCTTCTGGCTACTTCATTAACTTTGATACGTTTTCTGAGGATCCAAGTGAGCCTGAAACGACGCCAGCCCTAAACACTTTCAAACAACAAGTACAAGATTTTTTTCATTTTCTGAAAGACACTTATCTGGTTTCACCATGGATTGAGCAATGGATTATTTCTGGAATATTTTTCTTTCTGCTTTGGCTAGCTTTGGTAATGACTCTTAGCATGCTTATAAATGGCAGATACATTCGTTTGGACACTGAAAGTAAAAATGTGAACTTACATTTAAAGCCACACAAATCTTCCCATCGTGAAGCAAGAGACTTGTCAGCAGTGAACATCACAGCCGTTCCTATACAGGATGGTATAGTTTGGGACAAAACCGATTTTGACATATTCGGTCCGACTGAACTTTTGAAGATTCCACATTTATTTAAAATTTCATTAAGTGACTTTATTACCTCCAGTACCTATTCTGATGATTGGGACTTTGAGACGGTTAATAACCTGATGTCTGATCTAGAAAGATCTGCTGCGTTTTCTAGCAATGAAAACTTAGAGGGTTCATCAGATTACGAACAGCTTTATTGTTACAACCACTATGGTCATCATTTCTTGCATTAATCTGCAACACCTACAAATGTGTTTATGTTTAACTAATGGGATCATTGTCCTGCACCACCAAAGGGTAGTTCAAAAATGTTTGCAAATAAGTTTCCATATTTTTCAGGGTACAATACATCTGATCCAGAAACATTTTTCAATAGAAATGTGAACAAAACAGGACAGAAAAATATGTTAACTAATACAAATCAGATTTATTCTACAGCCTTTATTGCACAACTGTCTAGACAAGGGTTTGACTTTTGGAAGGCCATAATCGACACAAAATCTGTCTGGGGTTCTAACGATTGGTGAGTGCAGGGGATAGAAGCTTTGTTTAGAGCCTGTATCATCCCACAGCAGATAATGTTTTTGAATGACACTGTGCAACAAATGTTTTGCCTTGGATTAGCCAAGATCAAAGACATTAACACACCTTCTGTACCAACACCTGCAAGTAATAGCACTACACAGGGAGTCGTCTCAGTAGACACAATACTACAAAACAACAGATCAGATCCTGATTGGAAAAAAAGGTTGCTCTGGCCCACAGACACAAACATCTGTCGAGAAAGATTCTGAATAGAATACAGAGCTTTACTATCCATAGACCAGACCCACAATATGTTGAATGACAGCACCCGGGGGTAGTAACAACATACAGTGTAGGAAAATTGTGCCTCGACTGGTTACAAGAATCTACACTCGAGGATGTGAAACAACACTTATCTTTACTTAAAGAAGATGCAGACCGTAGAGATTTCTTGCTAGGACCAAGAAAACCGCGTCAAAAACGTTTCATATATGCTGGCATTTATGCTGCTTATAATGAAATATGGACGGTTTCACAGGCAGAGGCCGCAGAAAGAATACGTGAGCTTGATTGTATTAACTTAGAGAAATCTCTCACTGTGGTCGACAATGGGTTAACAACTTTGTCATCCAGAATATATTCACTGGACAACATTGTATCTTCTGCTATTGACATACTGGAACAAGATTTAGCCATGTTACAAAAAGGTCAATCTCAGTTACGTTCTATTATGTTATTAGGCTGGACGCTGCAATCCTTGCGTGCAGGCTATGTGCCTTGGCGTTTTATCAACACGTCGTCTCTGTTTTCAGAATACAATCTCAAGGATAAACAGATCGAGCTGGCACAAAGGGGAGCAAAGTATACAGTGCTGAGAATTAAAAAACTGGAAAAATTACCATTTAAGGTAGCAGAAAAACGAGCTACAGAATGGCTTATCCATGGCAAAATAACTGCCTGTCACTACTTTTCATATTCAGTATTGCCTCAAACAAATACAAGCAGGCAAATATGAAAGGTTGGGTAAAGAATACATTGAGGCATCCTGGGATTTACCTTACGAATACAGATGTTGGAGTGGGGGTTGTGAAGTGTTTCTAAGCTGTACGCACTGTGAAAATACACTGAGCGGATCACTCATATGTCAGGACATTTCTTTACACGGGGCTTGTAATGGTTCTGTGGCAAACTTGTCCTGTCACCTGCAGGGTACACCAGCTGCTGTGATTAATCCAACGTTTGGCCAACTTTCTAACGGGAGTTACCTCATGTTGAATGATCAAAGTTGCTGTGGCTTGTTGCCAGGAATTCCATATCTGGTAGCTCCAGGGTTACTTGTTGTATGCAAGTATTTTTCCCCCAAATAGACACAGTCAGGGAGTCGCCTCTATGGCCTTCATTGAAGGATTCTTTTATATGTTTTGATACTTTAAGCAGAATGAAAGCCATGCTTTTGCAACAGACCGTGCTTTTGACCCCGGCCAAAGAAACCTATGTTCTACAAATTGCAAGGACTTTGGCTCTAATACGTACAAACTGCCCTATACATTTCATGGAAATTATGGGACATATCTTAAACATGTCTGATACGAGCGGGATTATGCATGTATTTAAGACCATATGTTCAGGACTGTTAACACCTTTTCAGGCAGTCCTTGGAATCATTCCAAACTTTCTGCATTCAGTGTTTGGTGGTCTGCCATTAATTCTAGCACTCATTGCAGGAATCCTGTTTCTATTCCTACTACTGCGCTATGGCAAGTCTGTCCACTGGCGTCAATCCCAGCAACTTGGAGAAAGCTCTCCTAGAACGGAAGTGCCGTGAGCGCATAGTGCAACTTTTGGGCATACCTCATCTACGGGAACTTAATACAACATGGTTTCTGTCATTTAGACCAATCTGGCAAGATTGCATCTTACCTGTTCTACACTGCCTGCTTTGCTGTGGAAAATGCGTGCTAGACATCTGTCTAACACTCCCATCAGTCATGCCAACGGATATCAATACTCTGCTGGACCTGATAACGGCCCATGCTCTGTGTCATCCCCAGAGGCTACCAATGCTGATGACGGCATTCGTTGAGATCTCACAGACGCTTCCTGCTGCTGCTGAGGTACGAGATGGCTCAACAGGCACAGAGGTAACAACAGACGCAAACATTGCTGCGGCATCTCATGCTGAATGCGATGCTTCACATCTCTGTGCAGTTAACCTTCTAAACGAGGTGTTCCAACTGTCACCGACATCGGTAGACGATCTTTTGTCTACAGGAGTAGATGATTTCATGTTTACACCAGACCCATACACTGACTTTGATTTGGCTCACAGTGTACCGGGGAGCTATGAATTTGGCCTCCATATTTTCAAAAGAGAACAAAACTTGGAACTCTTCCTAAAATTGATTTTTTTTTCATAAATTTGAAAATACATGACAATTCAATCTGCTTACAGTAGAACTATTCATATAGAACGGACTCCTTTGAATACTTCCAGGGACACATTGTCACCTTATTTACCACTATTTCATTTAGTACCATGTTATGAAATGGATTTGTTTTTTGAACGATTGTCCACCATTTCGTCATATGTATATATTTCTATTCATTCATATTGCATTTAATTCCGATATATGCTTAGAATGAAAAAATGCTTAAAAATGTACAGTACCTTTGCAGGACATGTTTACCAAACGTTTAAAAAAAAATCTTTTAGTATTCTTTTACAAATGTTTTTTTACAACATGTGGTACTCAGTTTAATGTTTAGCATTTTATGTTTAGCATTTAGTATTATCGTTCATTCGAAAAAAATGGAGTGGGTGTTGCATTCTGCTTTAGGTGTCCGTATATAGGTTTTCCTGATAGATGTCCTTATAGAGGAACAATTCACATTGCCCTTATATAGGCATAAGATCCCAGTCCTTATTTAGGCATTAGCCATGCTATCCAAATACAGGCATGGTCACCTACATCCGTCCACCCCAACGTCACAACGAGTTCTTAGAAACCAGACCCTTAAGCTCTTGGGAGTTCCCCTAGCACAGGATTATTGATTTCTCCAAGAACTCATTTATTATGCATGAACCGCTATTCGTTAAGGGTTCATTCCTGACGTCTTCCTCTGCCCGACTTTACGTCAATGCTAACATTCCAAGGCACCTACCAGGTATAAATATACCTTCCCTTGCCCAAGCAAGTAGGAGGAGACCTCAACTTTAGAGGAGCCTGTGTCCTGGCCTGACGCACTAACAAGAGACGCTGTCATCCCTGCTCGCAGAGAATCCAGCTTACAGTGTTCTAACTCCCTTTGCGGGGTGTTAGAATTAGAGACCCGGAAAGAGATTCCCACCTCTCTCATTCTCAAGGTATGGAGCTGACTAGAACCTAGAGGGACTCTTGGCAATCCAGACTTGGCGTACCAGACTATAGCATACCATACTATAGCCTACCATACTATAGAATACATCACCCACACCCTTCTTGTTTACATGGAGTTTCTAGTGGCCTCTGAGTTAGCTGGTACAAAGTACTGAAGTTTAATATACTCAATAGGGGCATACTCACCTCAGTCCTATGCCAAATCTATAGGGTATATTATTCCAATGCTCAGAGCCTATTAGGGAAATAGGAACTACACTACAGGGGGTCGGTGTCCGACGGGAGCACCAACAAGCCTTGGCAATGGCAACAAATGTAGTAGACAAAAAAGGTGCAATGTTGGGTCCAGCAAGATCCAAGGGACCTACCACGAGCAGGTAAGTCAGAGCAGGCCCCAAGCCAGTAGGGGGACTCACTGGAAACAAAGCAGACCCTCAAGAGTACCCACAAGTCAAAGGCACAGGAGTCGCAAGAGGACCGCGAACAGCTCATCAAAGGATGAAGGCCCACAGTGCATAAGATGCGGTGAGGACAAAGGGCCACTTGCATCAAAGGAAGTTACTGCGATTTCTAAATTGTGATTTTTAGGAAATCGCAATTTAGGAATCGCACAAAAATTGCGATTCCTACACATTCCTTAATTGCGACTCACAAATTGCGAATCGCAAATAAGGAATTGCTTCCCATTCATTCCTATGGGCTTATAGGCCCATGGGAATCAATGGGAATTGCATGCGCAATTGGCGAGTACCAAATAGGTACTCGCAAATTGCGCGTGCAATTTCAAGGGTGCAAGGGTGCCAAAAGGACACCCTGTTGCACTCCTAAAATCGCCATGTGACTACATGTTGCGCACACACACATGCCCCAATGGCATGTGTGTGTGTAACATGGAACTTTGTAAATTGCACTTTATTGCATTTTTCAAAGTTTTGGCAAATTACTATCAAGTTTAAATTGCTGGTAATTTGCGATCCCTAATAGCAAAATCGCTATTTGCAATTGCATCATCCATTGCATTTAGGGAATCGCAATTTGCGATTCCCTATATGCAATTGCAATTTAAGTAATCTCAAATTTAGCGGTTACTTAAATTGCGATTTTTGCTTTTGGGATGATGCATCCCAAAAGCTTGCTGTGAAGACAGTGCAAGCCTCGAGGGAGTTGCAGACCCACCTCCTGTGTTGCTGGACCTTTCGGAGTCCATGTGAGCTCAGGAACAGCAGACCAGTCAGCTTTGTTGCGGTGCCTGCAGATGCAGGAGATTGACTCCTTCACTCCAAGGAAGATTCCTTTGGGTGTCTTGGATATCCATAGGCCTGTAGAATAACCTATATGGAGCACAAGCATAGACGTTGCAGAAGAGTGGCAGGACGACGAGACCAGGAGCAGCAGGAGTCTTCCCAGGTGCAGTCTTGGTTCCCAAAGCCAAGTCCAACGAAGTCCAAAGTGCTCAGACGGTTGAAGATTAAGTGGTTTTGGATCTGAATCTTGTCCCACGACGAATCTAGGAACCCACCCTCAGGTAAGCCCTTAAGTACCCCAAGGAAAGGATTGGGACGATTCAGTGTCCCCTCCCACAGGAGGGGCTGGAAAGTTGGGAGGATGCTCCCACTTCCTTTGTCCAGTGTCACACCTGAGCGGGAGCCAAGGCTCCCTGAACTGGTTCCAACTGGAGTATGGAAGGAGGGCACCAAATGAGCCCTTCAAAGCAGTCTAGTGGCGCTGGCAAGCGCCCCCACCCTGGCCCAATACACGATGCCCTGTCTAGGAGGTGGTCACACCTCCCTGTGACAGGAAACCTATTGTCCTGCCTTCCTCTGCTCCAGCTTCGCTCAGCAGCAGGAGGGCAGAATCCTGTCTCTGGTCGGCAGCAGCCATAGTCTGCTGTCCGGTTCTGGAAGACTGGTTCCGAGAGCACTGAGGGCTTCCAGAAGGGGCCCTACGGTGAATGGAATTATACTTCCAACACTGTTTATGGTTTAGGGGTATAATTCCAACATGTTTAATATCAAACATGCCATGGTTCGTTACAGCCAGTTTAGAGATGGCCATCGCGTAATGACGCATGGCCACTCTATGTATCGTAATGGCTGATGCACTTACAGCCCGGGAGAATGAACTTCAAAGGTTGTAGGGGTGTTCTGCTCATGCAAGGGCACCCTCACACTTATAACAAAGTATCCTGCCTTCAGTATTGAAAGGCCTGCCTTAGGGGTGACTTAGAGGTTTTAAGTGCAGTGACCACAGATATAAGGAAACCTATATCTGTTGTGAGGGGTGCAAGCACTAACTCACACAGGCTGCAGTGGCAGGCCTGTAGTCACAATTTGAGTGGTCACCCATGGGTGGCACAATACAGGCTTAAGCCCATGGGGACCCCTGGTGTACCTATGCCCTGGGTACCTTAGTACCATATTGTCAGAACACACACAGGTTCACCACTAGCCTTAGAAGCCGGATACAGCGGGAGCGATGGATGATGCTGCGTAACCCTCTCCCCACGATGGAATGACCTGCGAGTATATGACTACCACTCAACAGGAAGTACCATGATAGGGGAAAAGTGAAAAAAGGTACAAAAGAAACAATAACGATGCGGCTCCGGAAACACGCAATGGGGAATGGACCTGGAGTTGTAGGCTTCACTCCTGCTGTCTAGCCCCATATTCCCTGTAGTAAAACACAAGCACAACACATATGTAACAGCCACAGCATGTAGACAGAGCATGGCACTTTACAATTCTGTGAAGGCACCTACATTTAACCATGCCGCACTCATCCTCATGTAAAAAACACAAAATCCAAAAATTAAGCAATGAAACAATAAGCATTCCTGCACATGGGCCCCTTGTGCCTGTACTCTATTATGCAGAGGGACTGCACCCCTGAAACCAAAACATAAGTGTACTTAGCTTGGTAGAAGCAGTCCAACGTAATGAGAATGTCTCCTCCATGCAGGGTTAATTCCAAGGCACTGGAAACTACGGCTTATGGTCGTGCTTCAGTGCTTCTGCGAGGGGTTCTCTGAAGACAAATAAAATAGGAAGAACTGCTCCAAGCCTCTCAACGGCTCATGGAGCGCTTCAACGCATTGGTAATACCCCAAAATCTGCAAGGAAATAAAGAAACAGTATCGAGCCTCACAGCGGCTTGTAAACGCGCTCCAGTATGTTTGACACGAAAGTGTCTAGAGTCTCGCAGCTGATCGCAATTATGCTCCAGCGCGTTTCCAGGAATCTGCACAGTAACGGAAGGGGAAGACGACAAGGAGGAGACGTGGGGCATGAAGTCCTCTAAACCCAGCATGCAGCAACACAGAGTCTGAGAAGGGCTATCCAGGTGAATTACTAATCATAATTGACAAGCACCGGGCTGCCAGTAGGCGGTGCTTAAGTAGTTCCCTGTAGTAGGACCATGTGATCCTCTCCCCTGGAATTATGGGAGATGTACTTCTACCTCACGCGTACACCATGCTTCCTGTTCCACACATTTCTGTGCCTAGTATGTGTGTCTCCCACGCTATCTACGCCTAAACGTGACACATATACTAGGGACTTACAAGGGTACACCAGTAGCCAATCTGGGGTGTAGCTAAGTACTCACGGAGTCCTGATTAGCAAGATCCCAGTCAACTTGTCAGAAAAACATAATGACACCAGCAAAAAGGAGGGGTAACCAAGGCGTTTATAGCAAAATTATGTTTGTCTTGGTGGAACTTTAGTGTTGCCAAACGTATGAACATCAGATACAATTCAGATGCCATAAAAACCCCTGTATTTGACCATAGTTCAGAGTGGTTTTGTGATTGAACTATCAGGCCAGAGATCACACCAGTTTGCTGCAAACCAGTCCCTTTCAGAGGGTTACTCAGGCTCCAACAGTCCCGCAAAGAAGTGGCTGTCAGCCCAGCATTGCTCATCATCCCTGGGATATGGCTGTGATAGTGATTCAAAAAGATAAGAGGGAGAGAGGAGGAGAGATTCATTCAGCTTCCAAAGTAACAATCTTATTATCAAAGGGGAATGAATCAATCGTGTCAACAATCCAGAGTCTCAGGGAGATTGTTTCGGAGACCCTCAACCACACATTCACAGTACGTGGTATATGTTTTCCCCGCTCATGTCATTAGGTGGATAGGGTCATCATTGGGTCATCATCACTTGAGGGTACGGTTCTACAAGTGATTAAATATCCTCCGATAGGAGGAAAATTGTCATGGTAGTGGCAGTCATGAAAAGTGATTCAAAAATATCTCTTATCCTGTAAGAGGAGTTTAATAGTCAGGAAAGGGACATGATTCAAAGAAAGAGGGGTGCTTAGGTGGATTCGTTTCTGATCCAGTGCACCTCATGAAAGGTTGACATGTTTTTGCTAAAAGTTGCCTATTCGGGTCAGGTGGCCTTCATCAGGACAATGGTGTGAGCGGTCTCAAAGTAAGAACACTCAAGAAGTGGTAAGGGTGAGTAGACTCACTTACCCTTCTTTGTCAGTGAGTGCTTTGCTCATAGCAGACGTAGTCATAGCTGTAGATGTTTGTCTGTGACTTGATAATGAGGCTGTGGGACACGGAACGTCATAAAGGTCCTTCGCTGGTGTTTTTCTGTGAGCGTTGCTGCAGTCCTCCTCACCCCAAAGATAAACAATCTTCCTGAGACTCTGGATTGTTGCCACAAGTGATTCATTCCCCTTTGGTGACGAGTGTGGTCGGGATTACTAAGAAAGGTGCGCTGTGTGATCCATCTTAAGAAACTTGATTCACATTTGAAAGGCTCGCTATTTTCTGCATGTGCTTAATTTTAGGATAGCACTTAGAAGTAGCGATAGGGTTTTAGGGTGCTAGGAACATACTAACCATGCTGTATTCATTTTCCTATTCGGTGTGGTAACTTTTTATATTTCATGCAATGTACCTTAGTATTTGAGGTTCCACTGCCTAGTGATAGTGGGCTCAGAACAATACCTGGTTATTGAGGGCTCGGAGCTGTACCTAGTCAAACTCTGCCTGAGTTTTGAGGTTTCAGAGTAATGTACCTGGTTAGAGTGTGTTAAGGACACTGTGACAGGCCTGCGTTACAGTGTCCACAACGACGGATCCCATCTCGATGAACTCTGACTTCACCAGAATATAAGCCTTCTTGTCAGCACTAGTCACTCGTGTCTTTCCCATCGTTGGTATGACCTCAGGCCCCGGGCTGCTCATGCGTGAAGGATATAATGTATGCTATTGATTAAATCACCAATATGTATGGGAGTGTCCACCCATCCAACGATTCTGGAGTGCGATAATCTCATGTATGAAAGAAGCCATTGGGGGTACAGTATCACTGTATCCTACGGTGTGCCTGTTGAATGTGTGGGAACCCACTGATCTCGATCGGGCTGCGCAGCTCTGGACTACCATGGGATTAATGATTGCGAAACGCAATATTGCTCAACGATGGGGAGTGGCGGAGACGCCTCCTCTGGCTGAATGGAAGCGAGATATGGACTGGCGCATGATTGACGAACCAGAAGTTTATAAAAATAGAGGTTGCCCCCGGAAGTAGGACGGGTCTGGAGAAAATGGAACGAGTTTAGGGGAAATATATGTAACCCTCCGCAAGCCCGGAGGACACCTGCTGGGAGGGCAGATGGAGGAGTCGAGAACCTATCTCCAGCCCGATGAGGTGATTTAATGTCCTTGTTAAACTGCCTTGGAGGGTGTAGTGGAAGATTGTGCCCATGCGGGCTAAGTGATGCATTGCTGCTAAACTGTTTTAACTCAAAATGTTCAATAAAAGATTTTTCACAAAAAATATCACCAATATGTAAAGCACTCTGATACCCTGGTAGGTCTGGGCTGCACCATAGAAAACCAGAAATAATAAATAAATACTGAGCATGTTGGACATTCAGCCTCTTTGTTGATGGTTCATGGTGCTGCACATGCTGAGGTTTATGGCCCATTGTATCTGGCTATTGAAGGCTCAGAGCACTGTACCTCCCCACTGGCCACTTTAGGGCACTATACCTGGGTATAAAGTATTCTGTGCACTATACACACCAAGGTAGCGTTGAAGTCACCATCGTCGGTTATTGTGAGTTAAGGGGGCATTATGCCTAGTTATTCAGGGTTTGAGGCACTGTACCTGGTTATTGAGGTACCGTGTCTTGTTGTTGAGGACACTGTGCCTGAGGAGTGAGAGTTGAGTTCATTGTGCCTGGTCATTGAATGTTTACTGGACTTCACCTGTTTACTGAAGGGTCTTAGGGAAAGACTCTAACTGCTGGAGCTTCAAGCACGGCGCTCTGGGAACTCAGCACTCAGAGCCCTCTAGCTGGGCACTGCTCCTAAGAGGTTGGGACACTATGATAAGCGTGTACAAGTCCTTCTATAAATATGGTTCAAATAGACTTTCACATTCCCCTAACAAGCACAGGTATGAACCACCTTACCAACAGAAGCAGACAAGACATGCATGCTATTACTCAGGGATCCACCTTGATTCATCTGAAGATAATGCGTGAGGGAGACCGCGTAGTCAGGGCAGAGATCTCTACATGGTAAAGTATAGGGAAAAATCATAAAGGTATGTAATTCAAACATAAATATATTAAAAATATTTTATGTTCAATATGAATGTAGATTATTTATATATATTTACTTTAAATGTAGAACAAAATAAAATAAGTTACAGCACTGTTAAATTAATTTTGAATAAAAACTGTAATTAATGGACATATATTAAATTAACATTATTTTTTTTAAGTTTAAATTAAAAAATACATTTCCTCCTAAAGAGAACAATTAATTGTTGTTGTTCATTTATAATTATTAAAAGTGCTGTATAGAATTAATTACAATTAATCTAATTATTTTCATAAAAAAGTGTTACATCGTTTTCTAAATTCAAAATAAGTTCTTCAAATGTTAAATAATTAATACATACTGTTTGCATTTTTTAACATTAACCCCTTTGATGCTCATGACGGAGCGGTTCTGTCATGGGCATCGGTTGGGCTGTGCTTATGACGGAACCGCTCCGTCATGAGCACAGCCCCTGGGGGAAGCGCTGGCGCTCCCCCCCTGGGGCATCGATCCTGCCCCCACAGAGGGGGATGGCAGCGGAAGAGTTTCCGCTGCCACCCCCGACCCCCCCCCCCCGCTTCCCCATGACGTCAGCGCGCACAGCGCGCGCCGACATCATCAGGAAGCGCTGGGACGCCTGGAAGCCATTTGCTTCCAGGCGTCCCAGCAGCAGCAGCAGGTATGTTGTGATCTCCGGTGGGGCCGCGGGTGATTTCGTAAGTATTGAGGCATCGGGGGAGAGGAAAGAGTATTTCCTCTCCCCTGATGTCTCAATTAGGGGTGGGCGGAATTTGCGAAATCCACTTTCGCAAATTATCGCGAAAATGTTTAAAATTATCGCAAACAAGCGGAAATTTCGCGAAGATGCGGATTTTTTTTTCCCGCATGTTCGCGAGATTTTCTGCATGGTTGCGGGTCGCCAACTTACCCATGTGGATGCTCGCGGGCGCGGCCATCTTGTTTTGAGTTGTCTCGCGGTGCATGATTGCGAGAAGAAAGACGTGATCGCGCGACGCATGACGTCACTGCGGGCGCGAGCTGTCGCGAGACAGCGCAAATGGCTAAAAACAATCCAACATCTCATGGAGAACACGACCGGATCAAGAAACTTGTCGGCGAACGCAGGGATTCAGGTAAGGCGATCGCGCGCGAGAATGTATTATTTTACAGCGCGAGCAAGAAACAAATTATCGCCAAGCTGCGGAAAGCAGAAATGTTGACATTTTCGCGCTCTCCGCGGAACGCGAAAATGTCAAATTATCGCAATTTCCGCGAACGGAACGAAATTTTCGCCCAGGCCTTGTCTCAATACAGGGCCTTCCTGCAGCACGATCGCGCACAGCGTCGCGATCGTGCTGCGGGAATTCCACCACTAGGCACCAGGGATGCTTTGTTGTCATAAAAGAAGCGACCCCTTGGGCAAGGGCCGCTTCCTGGGGCCCCATTATGTTTGGAAGACTTTTCTGCCCCCTCTGGGGGCAGATCGGTTTAATTTTGTTGCCGTTTCCGCTCCCAGGGGGGGGGCAGAAAAGCCCACTAGACACCAGGGATGTGTTTGTTATTGTAGGAAGAGACCCCTTGGGCAAGGGTCGCTTCCTGGGGGCCCAAATATTTTTCAAGACTTTTCTTCCCCCCCTGGGGGCAGATCGGTCTTTTGTGTAGCCGTTTCTGGTCCCAGGGGGGGCAGAAGAGCCCACTAGACACCAGGGATGTTATTTTTTTGTGTAAAGGAAGCGACCCCTTGGGCAAGGGTCGCTTCCTGAGGGCCCAAATTTTTTTCAAGACATTTTTGCCCCCCCTGGGGGCAGATCGGTCTTTTGTGTAGCCGTTTCTGGTCCCAGGGGGGGCAGAAAAGCCCACTAGACACCAGGGAATTAGTTTAAATAAAAATAGAAGTGACCCCTCGCTTCCAGGGTGCAATTTTTTCTAATATGCATTTGGCCCACCCGCCCCGGGACAGAGTAGCCTTTTTTTCCTGCTGTTTTCTGCCCCACCTGGCACACAACCCGATTGACCGTTTGGGTAGTAACATAGCATGTTATAATGTTTATTGTTATATTTTTTGTGAATTGCAATTGTAATGTTTTTTTTTTTACTTTTTTGTTCTAGGTGAAGGCTTTTGCTCTTTTCAGTTTGCCGTTTTGTTACTGTTGGTTCTGCTGTTTGTGTAGTTTGGTAAGAGACTTTTTTTGTACAATGTAAATGTGTTTGATTTCTCTGCATGAATTTGTTTTGCAAATGGTGTAATAATAGCAGTATGTTTGATTTTTGAGTGTCAAAAACTTTTTGCATTGGTGCTCGATGTGTATTTTGTTGTCTTGTGAGTAATTTGTTTTTTTGTCTTCTTTCTAGTTGGATATCGTTGGTTTTTGCTGTGTCACTGCAGAGTTGGTTTCTGGTGAGTGCAGCTGTCTCTTGTAATTGAATTGTATAGTTTTTTAGTACATTGATCTTTGTGATAAAGGTACACATTTCTTTACTTACTTGGTTTGCACATTGTTGGTTGTTGTTGACTTGTTTGTGCAGTCTTCTATCTTAGTAAGTATAATGGCTAGCCGCAGGATTACTGCTCAGCAGGTTGTTGGTTTGCTGTTTGAGTCTTCCTCTGACCATGGTTCAGAGACTGACTCTGCATCTGAGGGAGAGGAGGCAGGGGACGATTCTGGCAGTGAGTTGTCTCTCCGTATGGAGTCATCGGATGATGAAGATACTCTTAGTGCGGATGAAGTGCCTGTGTTAGCGGAGGAGACTGATGTGCCGATAGTGCGGCAAGAGGCATCTGGGCTGCAGCCTGGGGCTGCAAGGCTTTCCGTTGGTGTAGTGCGGCTGCAAGGCTTCTGGGCTGCAGCCTGCGGCTGCAAGGCTTCCCTTTGGTGTAGTGCGGCAAGAGGCATCTGGGCTGCAGCCTGCGGCTGCAAGGCTTCCCGTTGGTGTAGTGCGGCAAGAGGCTTCTGGGCTGCAGCCTGCGGCTGCAAGGCTTCCCGTTGGTGTAGTGCGCTGGGAGGCCCTAGGGTAGCCATGCGCTCTATAAATGCCTCTTTCAAGAGGCATCTGGACTGCAGCCTGGGGCTGCAAGGCTTCCCTTTGACGGTGATGACCTCTGGGTTGCCCCTGGCATGGTGCAGCGGGCATTTCCAGAGTTTACTGGTGTTCCAGGGTGTAGAGTGAATACTGAAAACTTTTTGCCGGTAAATTTTTTTCAGTTGTTTATGGACGATGTGTTTTTGGCAGAGATTGTTGAGCAGACTAATTTGTATGCCGAACAGTTTTTGAGGGACAACAGTGCCAGTCTTAAGCCATACTCTAGAGCTACCCGGTGGACTCCCACAAATCTTGAAGAGATGAAGAAGTTCTTGGGTTTAACTTTTTTGATGGGCTTGCTAAGGAAGCCATCAATGTCTTCATATTGGTCTAGCAGTCCCTTGATGGCAACGTCTATTTTTCCGGCAGTCATGAGTCGTGACAGGTATTTGCTTGTGCTTCGGATGATGCATTTTGTTGATAATGGTTTAGCGTTGCCACGAGATCACCCTGAGTGTGACCGTCTTTTTAAGATTCGGCCTGTCCTTGATCACTTTGTTGATCGATTTTCAGAGATTTATGCTCCTGGGAAAGAAATTGCAGTGGATGAGTCTTTGGTGTTGTTCAAGGGCCGCTTGGTTTTTAGGCAATACATTCCTAGTAAGAGGGCAGGCTATGGAATAAAGCTGTATATGCTGTGTGACAGTAGGACTGGATATGTCTCTAATTTCAGGGTGTACACCGGTAAGGAATCCAGGATTAACCTCCCTGGTTGTCCGTCCACTTTTGGAGTGACTGAGAAAATTGTTTGGGAACTTGGTAGAGGATTTTTTAACAAAGGCCACCATTTTTATGTAGATAACTTCTACATTGGTGTGCGGTTGTTCAGGGAATTGGCCAAAGTGGACACTCTTGCTTGTGGCACAATCCGCTCTAACCGTAAAGGTTTCCCGAAAGAACTTGTTTGTCAAAAGCTTGTGCGGGGACAGTGCAGTGCGTTGCGTTGCCAGGAGCTTCTTGCTGTGAAGTTTTCAGACAGGAGAGATGTCTACATGCTGACTACCATCCATGATGAAAGCACTGCACCTGTGACTGTTTGGGGTCAGGTCGCTGAAGCGTGCAAACCTGTGTGCATTTTAAACTATAATGGGCACATGGGTGGTGTTGACAGAGTAGATCAGAGGTTGGAACCTTACACTGCTCTTCGTAAGGCTTACATTTGGTACAAGAAGTTGGCTATCCATCTTTTCCACTTGGCAATGTTTAATGCTTTTGTTGTGTTCCAGGATTCTTGCCCTGAGTCAAAGATTACTTTTGTTAATTTCCAGGAGTCTGTAATAGGCAGCCTTGTTGTTGTGGAACAGGCAAGTGTTCCTAGAGTTGGAGTGGTGGAGGATGTTGCTTTGATTGAAAGATCGCCACTTTCCTGATCACATTCCTCCCACACCCTCAAAAGATTTTAGGAGATGTAGAGTCTGTTGGCGAAGAGGTACGCGGAAGGAGAGTCGTATGTACTGCCCTGACTGTCCTTCTCAACCTGCACTGTGTGTCCCTGCTTGTTTTAGAGCGTACCACACGCGAAAGAATTTTTGGGAGCATTCATGAGTGGTAAAGTGAACTGCCTGGTCTGTATTCTTTGGATAATTTGATTCTGTTTCAAGGTTGGTGTTAGTGCAATGTATTTAGTTGCTGATTTTGTGTTTGAAGATTTGTATCTATTTGCGATTTGTTTGTGTTTTTATTTTTTTCTAAAAGAATCCTAAATGTGATGGCGGTGTGTGTAGGCTGGCGCTTGGCTGTTGGTGTGCGTGGACAGGTGCTTGGCTGGTGGTGTGCGTGGACTGGAGCTTGGCTGGCGGTGTGCGTGGAATGGTGCTTGGCTGGCGGTGTGCGTGGACTGGTACTTGGCTGGCGGTGTGCGTGGACTGGTGGTGTGTGCGGACTGGTGCTTGGCTGGTGGTGTCGTGGACTGGCGCTTGGCTGGCGGTGTGCGTGGACTGGCGATTGGCTGCCGGTGTGCCTGGACTGGCGATTGGCTGGCGGTGTGCCTGGACTGGCGCTTGGCTAGCGGTGTGCGTGGACTGGTGTTTGGCTAGCAGTGTGCGTGGACTGGCGCTCTGCTAGCGGTGTGTGTGGACTGGCGCTCGGCTGGCTGTGTGTGAGTAGTGACTTTCTGCTGGTCACTACACACACTGTTAGCTGAGTGCCACTCCACGCAATCCATCAGCCTGTGTAGTTGCTGTGTCAGGATTGTGGGCGTGTGAAAGTGATGGGCCCTTGAATGGCGCTGTGTGCTGGTGTGAGTTTTGTTATGTGATGGGCCCGCGGCTGGCGGTGTGAATGGTTTTGTATGTCTCACACGTATGAAAGGTGTATGAATGGCCTGTAAAGAGGTTGGTGCCTTGTCGTGGCTTTACAGCTCACGAGCTGTGAGTCAATGGTTCAGTTTCTCGCCCTTTCAATTATTACCAGTGCATTTCATTTTTGTGAAATCACTTGCTAATACAATTGTATCTACTGAACCATCACTCACCCTCGTGCCAAATCCAACCAGTATGTGTGTGTGCTTGCGGATTACATGGCTGTGCAGTAATATTTGTCTTTCTGAAGCAGGGTGTACCTTGTCCCTTTTTGTGAATTTTGTAATGTGTTGCTTTTGTGCCTGGTGGTGCGAATGGTCTTGTTTGTATCACGTATGAAAGGTGTGTGAACGGCCTGTAAAGTGGTTGGTGCCTTGACGTGGCTTTACAGCTCACGAGCTGCGAGTCATTGGTTTGGTTTTTTGTGAATTTAATTATTGACAGTGCATTTCATTTTTGTGAAATCTCTTGTTAATAAAATTTAATACACTGAACCATGACTCGCCCTCGTGCCAAATGCAACCAGTATGTGTGTGTGTTTGAGGAATAGATGGTTGTGCAGGAATCTTTGTCTTTAGTTTCTCTGCCAAGGTACACTTTCCATGGAAGAATAACCCACCAACTGTAGATATTGTCGAAAACCCATGGGAGTTCATGGTGATGTCTCTCTTGTGAATTCAAAAAGTTTTTTTATCCCCAATGTCCTGCAAACCTCAAAATGTCTGCCACATTTTCATCGCAATATTATTCCAAAATTCTCACGCTGTAGGAACAATAGTTAATCTGGTTTTGCAAGGGGGGTCACTTTGGTTTTTGGCCCGGTGCTCAGCGGCCATCTAGGGAAACCTACCAAACCCACACATTTCTGAAGACTAGACACCTGGCGGCTTCCAGGGAGGGATGGCTTGCGTGGATCCCCCAACGTTTCCTTACCCAGAATCCCCTGCAAACCTCAATTTTAGCTGAAAAACCCACTTTTTTCACACATTTTGGTATGGGAAAATTGTGGCATCACCGGGCACACACAAATTTACCACCACCCAGCATTCCCCCAGGTCTCCCGGTAAAAATGGTGCCTCACTTGTGTGGGAGGCCCAAGAACCCGCGGCAGGCAAGGGCCCAAAACGTAGTGAGGCAACATCAAAATGGCCTATTGCAAAACCACCTGGTTTTGCAAGGGGGGTTGCTTGGGTTTTTGGCCCGGTGCTCGGCGGCCATCTAGGGAAACTTACCAAACCCACGCATTTCTGAAAACTAGACACCCGGCGGCTTCCAGGGAGGTATGGCTTGCGTGGATCCCCCAACGTTTCCTTACCCAGAATCCCCTGCAAACCTCAATTTTAGCTGAAAAAATCACTTTTTTCACACATTTTGGTGTGGGAAAGTTGTGGCATCACCGGGCTCACACAAATTTACCACCACCCAGCGTTCCCCCAGGTCTCCTGGTAAAAATGGTGCCTCACTTGTGTGGGAGGCCCAAGTACCCACGGCAGGCAAGGGCCCAAAACGTCGTGAGGCGACATCAACATTGCCTATCAAAAAAATGTTTGGGCCCTTGCCAGCCGCGGGTACTTGGGCCTCCCACACAAGTGAGGCACCATTTTACCGGGAGACCTGGGGGAACGCTGGGTGGTGTTAATTTTGTGTGAGCCCGGTGATGCCACAACTTTCCCACACCAAAATGTGTGAAAAAAGTGATTTGTTCAGCTAAAATTGAGGTTTGCAGGGGATTCTGGGTAAGGAAACGTTGGGGGATCCACGCAAGCCGCCGGGTGTCTAGTTTTCAGAAATGCATGGGTTTGGTAGGTTTCCCTAAATGGCTGCCGAGCACCGGGCCAAAAACCCAAGTGACCCCCCTTGCAAAACCAGGTGGTTTTGCGATAGGCCATTTTGATGTCGCCTCACCAAGTTTTGGGCCCTTGCCTGCCGCGGGTACTTGGGCCTCCCACACAAGTGAGGCACCATTTTTACCGGGAGACCTGAGGGAACGCTGGGTGGTGGTAAATTTGTGTGAGCCCGGTGATGCCTCAATTTTCCCACCCCAAAATGTGTGAAAAAAGTGATTTTTTCAGCTAAAATTGAGGTTTGCAGGGGATTCTGGGTAAGGAAACGTTTGGGGATCCACGCAAGCCATACCTCCCTGGAAGTCGCCGAGTGTCTAGTTTTCAGAAATGCGTGGGCTTGGTAGGTTTCCCTAGATGGCCGCCGAGCACCGGGCCAAAAACCCAAGTGACCCCCCTTGCAAAACCAGGTGGTTTTGCGATAGGCCATTTTGATGTTGCCTCACTACGTTTTGGGCCCTTGCCTGCCGCGGGTACTTGGGCCTCCCACACAAGTGAGGCACCATTTTTACCGGGAGACCTGGGGGAACGCTGGGTGGTGGTAAATTTGTGTGAGCCCGGTGATGCCACAACTTTCCCACCCCACATGTGTGAAAAAAGTGATTTTTTCAGCTAAAATTGAGGTTTGCAGGGGATTCTGGGTAAGGAAACGTTTGGGGATCCACGCAAGCCATACCTCCCTGGAAGCCGCCGGGTGTCTAGTTTTCAGAAATGCGTGGGTTTGATAGGTTTCCCTAGGTGCCGGCAGGGCTAGGGTTCAAAAACTACAGCTCGTCACTTTGCCAAAAAAGGGTAATTTTTCACTGCAAAATTGAGGTGTGACCATGTTGCGTTTTGCGCCGTTTCCTGTCGCGGGCACTAGGCCGACCCGCACAAGTGAGGTACCATTTTTCTCATAGGACTTTGGGGAACGCGGGGTGGGTGGAAATTTGTGGATCCACGCAGATTCCCGAACTTTCCATCACAGAAATGTGGGGAAAATGTGTTTTTTTTGTCAATTTTTTACGTTTGCAAGGGATTCTGGGTAACAGACCATGGTGGGAGGCAGTCAAGTCACCCCATCCTGGTTTCCCCTGGGTGTCTAGTTTTCAAAAATGTAAAGGTTTGCTAGGTTTCCCTAGTTGCCGGCAGGGCTAGGGTTCAAAAACTACAGCTCATCACTTTGCCAAAAAAGGGTCATTTTTCACTGCAAATTTGAGGTATGACCACGTTGCGTTTTGCGCCGTTTCCTGTCGCGGGCACTAGGCCGACCCGCACAAGTGAGGTACCATTTTTCTCGTAGGACTTTGGGGAACGCGGGGTGGGTGGAAATTTGTGGATCCACGCAGATTCCAGAACTTTCCATCACAGAAAAGTTGGGAAAATGTGTTTTTTTTGTCAATTTTTTTGACGTTTGCAAGGGATTCTGGGTAACAGACCATGGTGGGAGGCAGTCGAGTCACCCCATCCTGGATTCCCCTGGGTGTCTAGTTTTCAAAAATGTATAGGTTTGCTAGGTTTCCCTAGGTGCCGGCAGGGCTAGGGTTCAAAAACTACAGCTCGTTACTTTGCCAAAAAAAGGGTCATTTTTCACTGCAAAATTGAGGTGTGACCACGTTGCGTTTTGCGCCGTTTTCTGTCGCGGGCACTAGGCCGACCCGCACAAGTGAGGTACTATTTTTCTCGTAGGACTTTGGGGAACGCGGGGTGGGTGGAAATTTGTGGATCCACGCAGATTCCAGAACTTTCCATCACAGAAATGTGGGGAAAATTTGTTTCTTTTGTCAATTTTTTACGTTTGCAAGGGATTCTGGGTAATAGACCATGGTGGGAGGCAGTCAAGTCACCCCATCCTGGATTTCCCTGGGTGTCTAGTTTTCAAAAATGTATAGGTTTGCTAGGTTTCCCAAGGTGCCGGTGGGGCTAGGGTTAAAAAACTACAGCTCGTCACTTTGCCAAAAAAGGGTCATTTTTCACTGCAAATTTGAGGTATGACCACGTTGCGTTTTGCGCCATTTCCTGTCGCGGGCACTAGGCCGACCCGCAGAAGTGAGGTACCATTTTTCTCTTTGGACTTTGGGGAACGCGGGGTAGGTGGAAATTTGTGGATCCACGCAGATTCCAGAACTTTCCATCACAGAAAAGTTGGGAAAATGTGTTTTTTTTTGTCAATTTTTTACGTTTGCAAGGGATTCTGGGTAACAGACCATGGTGGGACAGCAGAAACCACAGTGGTAGGGACAATTTGCGCAGGGAAGTGAAAATATTAGTTCTGAAAGCAAACTAGAACCCTTGCTACAAAGTAAACAATACGACGACCACCAGCGTCGTAATTTAGGCAAACTAAGTTTACCTCATACATTAACAAATTTTGAAAACCGAGCAAAAGGATTTAAAAGTAAAGATCATATAATGGTGCAAGTACACATCAAAAATGAAGTTCTCTGATTAAATGCCAAATGTTCATATCTTGTCTTTATTCCGTGATATACTTCTTCGCTGCAAGCCCACTGCAAGCCAACACGTGTTTCGTCCTGACATTAATAAGTCATGGACTTCATCAGGGCTGAAGACAAAGAAATAACTGAGTTTCACAAAATGTATACTGATAATGACAAAGAATACATGTAAATATTCTAACATCAATAAATAAGAAACATTTAATAGTTAATAAAAAGATGTTAAAGTGCTATTCCAAAATTACATAAAAACCTAATAGATAATCATGACGGGAGGAGAGATGGATATAATGTGTAGTGTCACCGAATAGTAATAGATGAGGATAAGTAGTGTCTATAGGAAAGAGGGGAAAACCTCAGTGAGGGAGTAAAAATGATAAGATGAAGTAAAAAACCCAGTGAGGATAAATGTGTGTAAAATCAAATGTAAACCGTGAGAAGGTATAGAAAACAAGGAGAGTTAAAGACAAAATAAAATAAAAAACAATACCTATATTAAAAGGAATGTTTAAAGGGAGAAGCTACTATCTTATAGATAGAAGAACAAGTCAAACTGTCCTAACAGTGAAGATCAAGTGAAGGGAGGCAGTCAAGTCACCCCATCCTGGATTCCCCGGGGTGTCTAGTTTTCAAAAATGTATAGGTTTGCTAGGTTTCCCTAGGTGCCGGCAGGGCTAGGGTTCAAAAACTACAGCTCGTCACTTTGCCAAAAAAGGGTCATTTTTCACTGCAAAATAGAGGTGTGACCACGTTGCGTTTTGCGCCGTTTCCTGTCGCGGGCACTAGGCTAACCCGCACAAGTGAGGTACCATTTTTCTTGTAGGACTTTGGGGAACGCGGGGTGGGTGGAAATTTGTGGATCCACGCAGATTCCCGAACTTTCCATCACAGAAATGTGGGGAAAATGTGTTTTTTTTGTCAATTCTTTACGTTTGCAAGGGATTCTGGGTAACAGACCATGGTGGGCGGCAGTCAAGTCACCCCATCCTGGATTCCCCTGGGTGTCTAGTTTTCAAAAATGTATAGGTTTTCTAGGTTTCCCTAGGTGCCGGCAGGGCTAGGGTTCAAAAACTACAGCTCGTCACTTTGCCAAAAAAGGGTCATTTTTCACTGCAAAATTGAGGTGTGACCACGTTGCGTTTTGCGCCGTTTCCTGTCGCGGGTACTAGGCTGACCCGCACAAGTGAGGTACCATTTTTCTTGTAGGACTTTGGGGAATGCGGGGTTGGGTGGAAATTTGTGGATCCACGCAGATTCCAGAACTTTCCATCACAGAAAAGTTGGGAAAATGTGTTTTTTTTGTCAATTTTTTACGTTTGCAAGGGATTCTGGGTAACAAACCATTGTGGGAGGCAGTCAAGTCACCCCATCCTGGATTCCCCTGGGTGTTTAGTTTTCAAAAATGTATAGGTTTGCTAGGTTTCCCTAGGTGCCGGCAGGGCTAGGGTTCAAAAACTACAGCTAGACTCTTCGCAAAAAAAGTGTAAATTTTCAGTGTGAAAATGTGGTGTGTTCACCTTAGGTTTTGAGCCACTTCCTGTTGTGGGCACTATGCCTACCCACACAAGTGAGGTACCATTTTTATCGGGAGACTTAGGGTAGTTCAGATTTGTAAAGCAACTCTTATTACCTATTGATTTTTGATGCATTTCTCCCTTCCAAATGAAAGACATCGTGTAAAAAAAAAGTCATTTTGAAAAATGACCAATAATTGTCATGCAAGTATGAGTATTCCCAATTTCGAAAATGTGCAAATATGCACTGTTTCTAAACTCTGTAATTTGTTCCCATTTCAGAAATACATAGGTGTCTTTCATACCGATTTTTCCATGTATACATTTTCCCACAATAATTGCTACATACCCGGAACAAAAAAAAAAACATTACAAAATGCTGCTCAGTTTTTTAGTCTGGGTTCGTTGGGCTCTATATATCCCCACAACTAGGAAGGTCCACCGGATGTAACGGTACATTTCTTTCAAAGAGATGTCATAATTAGAAGAAGTTACAGGTGAAAACGTTGACTCAAAAGGCTGGTTTTTTCAACAAATTTGTAATTTTTCCAAAATGTAACTGTTAGTTTCTATAAAGAAACCTTGATGGATCTACACAAATGACCCCTTGCTGAATTAAGAATTTTGTCTACTTTTCAAAAATGTATAGCTTTCCAGGATCCATTATTGCTTTTCTACCCATTTCTACCATTATCTGGAAGGAGGTTGAAAGCACAAAAAATAGCAAAAATAGGGTATGTCCCAGAAAAATGTCAAATCTGTGTAAAAAATGTTGGATTTCTGACAAAAATCTGTCATTCCCTAAAAGCTGGAGAAATGGTGATTTCAGCCCCACAAACCCTTTTTTGATATCATTTGCAGAGAAAAACCCAGACGCTTTCATTTGCAGCCACTTTTCCCCATTTTTCACAAAAAAAACAAAATGTTGCTGTATTTTGACTAATTTCTGGGAACCCTCTTGGAGAATCCACAAACCCTGGGTACCTTTAGAATCCCCATGATGTTGAAAGAAAAGGACGCAAATTTGGCGTGGATACCTACTGTGGTCAAAAAGTTACAGGGGCCTAAGCGCACTACCCCAAATAGCCCAAAAAAGGCTTAGCACAGGAGGGGAAAAGACCTAGCAGTGAAGGGGTTAATTTATGTTCATTAATATCGTTACCTATTTTAATATTATTTCCTATGGGGCTATATTTTAAGACCCGACTGCCATTGTTTTGTATTGGAGGGTGTTTCAGTACCAGTGTTTGACCATGTCAGTAGTGCTGGACTTACCACTGTTTCTTTCATTAGTAACTTACACTCGGAGTTTGTGAATACTGAAAAGTAGTGAACCTACTCAAATATGTAAACTTACACCAAAGTGATTCCGGCCCTATGTATTTTAAAAATGATTTATATAATATTAAAGCCTGGCTCTGGTGCAGACTGTATGAATGTGCATTAATTCAGAAATAAACATGATGGTGGAAAGCAAACATGCAATGCGTGAAAGTAGGAAAGAATAGTGACGTATCAGATGACGATCATTGAGTCAAAATAGTGACGGAATCAATCTGTATCGGAATCTGTGCGTTTCAAGCCCTCAGCTAATGTATATCTTAGCACCAAAAGGGCCCTCACAGGAGTTTCCTAGATGGCCGCTCTACAGACGAGTCTTTCGCTCTGAGCCTTTCGGTGTTTCTCAGTCAGTCTCGGGCAAGCGAGGCCGGCCCTGTCTCTGCTAAGTCTCGCTGTCATTGAGGAAGTCACGGCGCCAGCGTGTGCCACTGTGTGACCTTGGGCAGTCCGCTGCAGCTTCTCTCTTCACTCAAATACATCTGTACACAACTTATACACAAAGCCTCAGCATTATTATAACAACAGACCTCGTGATTTGTGATGCCAAGTGTAAAGAAACACGTCCATTTCTCTTGCACATTTGCCCAAATCTAGTGTGCTTTATAAAGCCCCAAATTCAGTCGATATCATAAGAGTTATCGATGCACTATCAACCGACATCAAAGCATCGCACAATATAATGATTATAAGCAATAAAACACTGAGGAAGGCAATGCACTCATAATACATACATGAATGCCATGGGGGCTCCGACGCCGAGAAAACACAGACCACCTCACAAGCGCGCCTGCTATTTGAATGTTTTGGGACACTTTGTCTTGTTATTCTGCGTTAAGGGCGCCGTATAGGGTTGGGGACCGCTTAGTTGACTATGCTTGGTTGGTGAAGGTCCCAATGACTCTGCCCGGTTGTTAAGGGTGAAGGCAGTGGTACACCGGGTTATTGAGGGTTAGCCGTACTGTGCTGAGGGTTTCGACTCTGTACATGGTGACTGGGCATGTTGTGCATCGCTCCTATGTACTGTACCTCGTCATTCACTGAGCGCCCGGGGCCCTGTACCTCTCTATTGAGGGGCAAAGGCACTGCCCCTTCGGGTGGCTGCCTATTGTACCTGAGTATTTAGGACGCAGGGCACTGTACCTTGTTATTGAGTGTTGAGGGCACTATACCTGTTCATTGAGGCTGCTGTGTATTGTACCCGGGTATTTAGGAGGTAAGGCACTGTACCTTGTTAGTGCATGTTGAGGGCACCATATCTGTTCATTGGGGCATTGGGGCTGGTGTGTGTTGTACCTGGGTATTTAGGACACAGGGCACTATACCTTGTTATTGCTTGTGGAGGGCGCCAGTCCTGTTCATTGAGAGTGCTGTGTATTGCACGTGGGTATTTAGGACGCAGGGCACTGTACCTTTTTACTGCACATTGAAGGGACCGTACATGTTCATGGAGGCTGCTGTGTATTGTACCTGTGTATTTAGGACGCAGGGCACTGTACCTTTCTACTGAGGGCTGTAGGCACTGCACCTTCTGGAGGCTGCCTATTGTATCTGTGTTTTTAGGACGCAGAGCACTGTATTTTGTTATTGCATGTTGAGGGCAGTGTGCCTCTTCATAGAGGCTGCTGCGTAGTGTACCTGTGTATTTAGGACGCAGGGCAGTGCACCTTGTTATTGCTTGTTGAGGGCACCGTACCCAGTCAGCACGCAGGGCCGCATCAGCCAAAGACAAGCCGCCACCTGTGTTGGCATGAAAGGCCCACAGACACCGTGCTCAGCGCCCACCGATCTTGAAGGGTGGACCCCATCTCTGGTCTCCGGTCCTAGCACTGAAGCTGAAGATGTGAAGCCGCTGATGCAGCGGCCCATGGCTACGACTCCTCTGCATCGCTGAGCATGTAACGCAGTGCCTGTCTGCATGAACTGAGGGCCATAGTGTGAGAAAGTGCCATCTTTCTTGCATGGTATGCCCCCACTTTTTGCTAAGTAACGCAACGCAGCGCAGCAAGTCACCTTGATGCGCTGCAGTGCTTTACAGTGAAAGGGCAGGAATGCGCCGGATTTGAAAGAATATGGCACATTCCTGTCCTTTTCTTCGTGCTGGCGCCCTTCTGGCTGTCTAGTACTGATGCACCCACCCTTGCATTGCACCGTGGTGCAAGGGTGCCTGCGTTGCAGACGGGATTGTTTTTTGTCCAGGAAGGGACATCTTCCGGCACAAAAACTATCCTGAGAGGCTTTTTCCTCTTTCCATGAGTGCTTCGGCGGCACGCATAGAAAAAGGAAGTAACCAGGGGAAATAAATTCCTGCTCGCTATGCCTCACCTGGGGAGGTGTATTTTTTTGGAACATTCTCAGGTTTACAAGTTTTGGTAAATCTGGGTCGGCATCAAAAACCGTGGAAGTTGCATTGGAACACTCATACAACGCCCTTGGAAGCGCCTTCCTGATGCAGAGTAAGGCAACGCCGCAATTAGCGCTGCGCTGCTTTACTCTAGATCGATGAAGCCGCTCAGGTCCTCGCAAAGTGGCATTGCGGCATTGCGCGGCTTCACAAATCTGCTTTTGTGTTGCTTCGCTCTTGAACCATCTTACGGGGTGCAAGAGCGACACAACAGGGCTTATAAATATGTCCCTGAGAGACCTGAACACTCATACAACGCCCTTGGAAGCGCCTTCCTGATGCAGAGTAAGGCAACGCAGCAATTAGCGCTGCGCTGCTTTACTCTAGATCGATGAAGCCGCTCAGGTCCTCGCAAAGTGGCATTGCGGCATTGCGCGGCTTCACAAATCTGCTTTTGTGTTGCTTCGCTCTTGAACCATCTTACGGGGTGCAAGAGCGACACAACAGGGCTTATAAATATGTCCCTGAGAGACCTGAAGACCAGCAGTCGTTGACCTTTGTCGGCATGAAACTCTTGGGCCAAAAAACAACTGCGCTGAGCAGGGCTTTAAGTGGGCCGGGTCTCACCGGGCCTGAGCACCATTAGATTTTTAAAGGAGGCCTCGAAGCAGGTCTCTATCGGGCTCTGTTTTGTGCCCTGACACAGGCGGTCCTTTTTTTCCAGGCTGCAGTGACAGCAGGCACATCCATGAGCGCCTGCTCATACTGCTCACTTCTCACTAGTGGAGAAGTTACGTCATGCCAGGTGAGCATTGTAGGGGAAGGGAAATCCTTTAAAGAGTCCTTTTCTCTCTGGATTTCCCTTCTCTTTTTAAAACTCAGAAGCAGCAACATCGTCGTGGTGTCACCAGCGTTTTAAGTGGAAGCTTTTTCGATATTATATACAAGCCATAGTTGGTGCTTATTTATCTTATGCAAGTAGCAACCATTGACAAAGCCAATAGTCCTGACTTGTAGGTATGATGTGACTTGTTGGTGTATCATATATCTGGACGCAATGACAGCAACAGAAAAGTACAAGTCGGGCGGCACACTGTGCTAAGCACAGATTTTTACCCTGTGTGTTTTAAGCCACACCCTTAATTGCATTGCCCATGCCCTCTTGAGAGACCCCCCCAGTTTTTTCATGCCATTTAAAGCCCTGGCGCTGACCTCCAGGCCAGTCCTTGGGTTAATGCCTGTCTCCTGTACCAGCGCCCAGCCTCCAGAGAGTACGCCGGCGGAAGCCGGCACCACAGGGATCCCCTGGGGGCCACAGCCCTGTAGCGGAACCACCTCGGGGTTGTGCGGTGTTTAGTGCTGCGCTGTGATGGGAGTACATCTATCACTCCACAGACCAGCACGGTCTGGACATGAGGTGATTGTATCTGTTGGGTTGTTGGCAGTGCTTTCAATGGGCCGGTACTCACTGGTACTGAGTACCGGCACTTTTATATTTTCTCTCCTTGAGTACCGGGACCTTTCCTCGGAAAAGGAGAATACCGGTACTCATGACGGCCCGGTTTTGATGCGGGTGGTGCTGCGCTTCTGAGCTCCGTCCTTGGCAGGTCTTTCTGAACGGCCTGCAATGGTTTAAAGCTCCTTTCAAACCGAGCTGAAGCCTGGGCTGAGCTGTTTTAAAAGCGCCAGCAGAGCAGCTCGCCTTCAGTAGAACACAGAGCTGTGTGTGCCTCACTGGAGTGAAAGGTGGAGTGTCGCTGTGTGCATCTCTGGAGCGAAAGGTGGAGTATCGCTGTGTGCCTCTCGGGAGTGAAAGGTGGAGTATCGCTGTGTGCCTCTCTGGAGTGAAAGGTGGAGTGTTGCTGTGTGCATCTCGGGAGTGAAAGGTGGAGTGTCGCTGTGTGCCTCTCTGGAGTGAAAGGTGGAGTATCGCTGTGTGCCTCTAGGGAGTGAAAGGTGGAGTGTTGCTGTGTGCATCTCTGGAGTGAAAGGTGGAGTGTCACTGTGTGCCTCTCGGGAGTGAAAGGTGGAGTGTCACTGTGTGCCTCACTGGAGTGAAAGGTGGAGTGTCGCTGTGTGCATCTCTGGAGTGAAAGGTGGAGTGTCGCTGTGTGCCTCTCTGGAGTGAAAGGTGGAGTATCACTGTGTGCATCTCTGCAGTGAAAGGTGGAGTGTCGCTGTGTGCCTCACTGGAGTGAAAGGTGGAGTTTCGCTGTGTGCCTCTCTGGAGTGAAAGGTGGAGTATCGCTGTGTGCATCTCTGGAGTGAAAGGTGGAGTATCGCTGTGTGCATCTCTGGAGTGAAAGGTGGAGTATCGCTGTGTGCCTCTCGGGAGTGAAAGGTGGAGTATCGCTGTGTGCATCTCTGGAGTGAAAGGTGGAGTATCGCTGTGTGCCTCTCGGGAGTGAAAGGTGGAGTGTCGCTGTGTGCATCTCGGGAGTGAAAGGTGGAGTGTTGCTGTGTGCCTCTCGGGAGTGAAAGGTGGAGTGCTGCTGTGTGCCTCCCTGGAGTGAAAGGTGGAGTATCGCTGTGTGCATCTCGGGAGTGAAAGGTGGAGTGTCGCTGTGTGCATCTCCGGCGTGAAAGGTGGAGTGTTGCTGTGTGCCTCACTGTAGTGAAAGGTGGAGTATCGCTGTGTGCCTCACTGGAGTGAAAGGTGGAGTATCGCTGTGTGCATCTCGGGAGTGAAAGGTGGAGTGTCGCTGTGTGCATCTCTGGAGTGAAAGGTGGAGTGTCGCTGTGTGCCTCACTGTAGTGAAAGGTGGAGTTTCGCTGTGTGCATCTCGGGAGTGAAAGGTGGAGTGTCGCTGTGTACCTCTCGGGAGTGAAAGGTGGAGTGTCGCTGTGTGCCTCACTGGAGTGAAAGGTGGAGTATCGCTGTGTGCCTCTCGGGAGTGAAAGGTGGAGTGTCGCTGTGTGCCTCTCGGGAGTGAAAGGTGGAGTGTCGCTGTGTGCCTCACGGGAGTGAATGGTGGAGTATCGGTGTGTGCCTCTCGGGAGTGAAAGGTAGAGTGTCACTGTGTGCCTCACGGGAGTGAAAGGTGGAGTATCGCTGTGTGCCTCTCGGGAGTGAAAGGTGGAGTGTCTCTGTGTGCATCTCGGGAGTGAAAGGTGGAGTATCGCTGTGTGCCTCTCGGGCGTGAAAGGTGGAGTGTCGCTGTGTGCCTCACTGGAGTAAAAGGTGGAGTGTCGCTGTGTGCCTCACTGGAGTGAAAGGTGGAGTGTCGCTGTGTGCCTCTCTGGAGTGAAAGGTGGAGTGTCGCTGTGTGCCTCTCTGGAGTGAAAGGTGGAGTGTCACTGTGTGCCTCTCTGGAGTGAAAGGTGGAGTATCGCTGTGTGCCTCTCGGGCGTGAAAGGTGGAGTGTCGCTGTGTGCCTCTCTGGAGTGAAAGGTGGAGTATCGCTGTGTGCATCTCTGGAGTGAAAGGTGGAGTGTCGCTGTGTGCCTCTCTGGAGTGAAAGGTGGAGTATCGCTGTGTGCATCTCTGGAGTGAAAGGTGGAGTGTCGCTGTGTGCCTCACTGGAGTGAAAGGTGGAGTGTCGCTGTGTGCCTCTCGGGAGTGAAAGGTGGAGTATCGCTGTGTGCCTCACTGGAGTGAAAGGTGGAGTATCACTGTGTGCATCTCTGCAGTGAAAGGTGGAGTGTCGCTGTAGGAGAGTAGGGTCTGCTTTCCTATGGTCACCCCATATTTTTGCTTTTTGCTTCACTGGTTTTTGACATATTGAGGCTGTGGGCCTGCTAATCAGACCCCCAGCCTGCTGTTCTCTCTAACTAAATTGACACTATGCACCCTAGGTGCATAACCAATTGGAAGTGGATCACCCTGTGAGCCCCTGTACCAGTGTACACTAGGTACCCAGGGCATTGGTGTATCTAAGGCCTGCCAGGGGCTGAAGCATGTATTATGCCACCCAAGGCTTGGCCTAACAAATTTGACACAACTGGCTGATCACTCAGCTGGGGTAAGTTGGTGTAACCACCTCTTACTTAGGTGTAGTATACCTATACCTAACCTTAAATGGGACACATGTTAACCTATAAGTCACTCCTATGGCAGGCCTTAACAATCCTGAAGGCAGAGTGCTTGGTTCCATGTGAGATGGTGCTCTGGCATGAGCTGAGCCTGTCTGCAGTGGTCGGAACCACTTCCTTCTACTGTTTCCAGATATCGTCATACCATATACTCTTAAGTGCATTATGAACCTCGCCGTTAAATGCTATCTTTGGTTTGGCTTTATCAAAACATGTCGAGTAAGGTGTCATACGAATTGGAATACTAACCCCTCGCCAATTCTGGCGACAGGGTTAGCATTCCACCCTTCTAGAGGGACACGACATGTACAGTACCTGAAACCCGGGTATAATCAGACCTAGCCTCAGCTCCACAAAATGGATGCTGCCACCACAGACACAAGTCTGCCCTCCTGCTGCTGGGAGTCCTTCCAGCTTGGGAGGTGTGGACAAAGGGTTTTCTGCCAGGGGAGGTGCGTGCACCACCCCAGACAGGATTTTGTGTATTGGTCAGGTAGGGCTTGAAAGAAACCAGACATGCCTGAGGCTCACAAGGAGCCTCGGTGCATATGCCAGTTCAATCCGGTCCTGGGGCACACCAGTCCCGGGCCTGGGGCGAGCTGGACAAAGGATTGGGGGTGTAACCACCCCCCTTCCTGGTCCCACCCTTAGGGAGGGACCTAGCAGGTAGTCCGGCCCCTAGAATCCGCTTAAAGGTAGGAGCTGTGTCCTAAGACTTCAGACATCCTGGAATCAACTTAACTACAAGAAGAAGACGGGAACTTCGACGCTCTGCCGCACAGAGGACTGAAGCCAATCTCCCCTGTGGTCAGAGAGTGACCACCTTGCTAACGCAAGCACCATCCAGCGAATCAATGTCTGCTTTGCCGCCGCCTCCCGCCGGAGCCCGAGCCCAGAGACTGACAAGACCTGGACCTCCAGACCTCTCACCGCCCGATCCACAGTCCCTGAAAAAGAGGAACCCGTAGAGGCACCGAGACACGTGGAGCCAGCCATCTTGAAAAGACTACGACAAGCTGCAAGCGCAACAACCGAGGCTCCCTCCAAGTTGTGCTTTGGGATCTGAGAAGCCCATCACCCGAGCAGCATCTGCACCAAAGGTGAGCCCTCCAGCATCTCCACGATCTGTGTGGGGCCCCTCTGCATTTTGCCACTCGACGCGCCTAACCGGTTGCTGGCCCGCTGGCTAGTGGCCATCTTGGCGACGAACTTCAAGAACTACACTGCTGGTCTGGTTGCTCCAGACTGGCCCTTGCTCCCCTCCAAAGGAGCAGTCCCTCTGACCTTGCTGGTCAGAACCATCAGCTTATTTTGTTTTCCACCACAATTGCTTTTGCCAAGGCTTGTTTGCTTCGATCAAGTCGCCGACACCGCCGACAGCGAGAGGCTGCGTGGGACAGCTCGTGAACCGACTCCTGGACGTCGTCGACCTTCAGGGACCACGGGGCTGCAGAGACAAGCTGCACCTTTCTTCCTGTTTGCACCCGACATTGACTGGTACCCACCTGGTGCCACGCTGGTCACTGGCTAGTGACTGTGAACACTGTCCCCTCTGCTTACAGGTCTTCGACAACTCCGATCCACTCTTGGATCCACCGCATCTCTTCCGGACCGATCACCTGCAGCATCTTTGACTACAGGCTCCATTGAACAGATAGAAGAAACCCGACGCACTTCGAGACCTATGCACCCGCTTCCTGTGGGTGAGGTAAAGCTGGCACTCCGGTGCCCAAGTGTAGAGTATCATCTCTAGTGTCTGTGTTTCCAATCTTGAGTTCATAGTCCATCCGGAAGATCCTTTTTGCAGTAACTTTGTAACTTTTACGCACCCATTGAAAACCTATGGGAGCTCGCGTGTGACTATTTGCTCTGCACACACAACCCGTGGACCTCCTGGTCACTAACTAAAGTTAGCTCCTTGTAGGCCCAGCGATTCTAGAGGCCCTAGGCCTTTTCCCTTTTCTGTTCGTGGTACTTATACCACTATTTTAGTATATGGTTTGAGTGGCCACCAGGGCCTATCCATATAAAGTGCAACTTCTGTGTATTCTAACGTATTCTTGTTTAACGATTTGTGCTCCTGTGCTCATAAAGAGTCTAGGGGATACTTTGAGAAATAAATACATATATATTTTCAATATATATCTGTGTGGTGTCCTTTCATTGGTATAAAAGGGGGTTGCATTTGGTAAAACAGCTTGCTTAACACGCTTCACGAGTTTAGCCTCAAAGACTGCTTAGCCTACGCTACCACTAGGGCAGCTAGTCCGAAAAGGTTGACTTACAACCACACCATAAGGGTTGCTTGGCATGGTACAAGGTGGTCACTAGAACTAGTGAACAGCATATACCAGGCCAACTTCTCACATTGGTGAGCAGCGGTTGGATTTGAGCTTGCTGTGTTTTACCATTGTAATCTCTTGGTTACCAATTGAAAGATCATACAGGTACCTGTAGGTACATATAAAACAAGATTAGATATACTTAAGTTCTACAGAACTTAGTGTTGTAGAGCAAAGGGAGTAGCACACACTGACTACAACTACTAGATAGGTTTAGTAGGTAAACCCAAGTGTAGGTAGATTGCAACACATCCATCCACACTTAAGAGCAATGGCTGGGGCAGAGGGGTCCAATGTACCCATCTCTGTTGAGAGTGACCCCCAGAGGGCACCATCCATCTTTGCTCCCCTAAATCAAAATGAGCTCAGGCAGTTGGCAAATATCAGGGGCCTTAAACAGCCCAAGAATCCTACTTCTGCTGAACTCAGAGAGCTTTTACAGGCTGATGAAGATCAGAAAGCTCTCAGGAAAGCCTCCCAGTTAGGCCCCTTAGGGACAGGAACAGGAGGCCCCCCTTCTGAAGATGCTACTGAGGTACCCCTTTCCAATAGTCACCCCTTAGATGAGATTCATACTACAGAGGATGGAAGTGAGAAGGGTACTGATACAGAAGGTAGTGAGGATGAAGGGAGAACTAGCCCAGTGCCAAGTGTTATACGTGGCCCAGCTAACTTAAGGCTATTGGGGACTGACAATGGGATCATCCCATTGGATCTCCCCAGTGGACTTAACCAGGGGTTTGGGAGGCAAAGGAATCACTCAGGTGAATCTAATGCTTCTCATGCCTCTAGAGGCTCTCAAGGTCACTCCAGGAGAAGGATGACCACACCTCAGAGGAGGGAGCATGAGGCCAGAATGCAGGAAGCTCAGCTGAGAATCAGGAAGCAGGAGCTAGAAGTAGCTCTGATGGAAGAGAAACTGAGCAAGGCTAGGCAGCATAAAGAGAGTGGGTCTATACCCACTGGTGGCAGCATTGTCCCCAAGGACAAAGATAGGGTCTTTGATAATAGGAACCTGTCCAAGGTTGTGCCCCCCTACAAAAGTGGGGATGACATCCATAAATGGATGACTGCTCTTGAGAGAGCCTGCAAAGTGCAGCAGGTTCCTGAAGACCAGTGGGCAGCAATCTTATGGCTCTCCTTTGAGGGGAGAGGCAGAGATAGACTCCTCACTGTTAGAGAAGAGGATGTCAGAAATTACAGAGTCCTGAAGAGTGTCCTAGTTGATGGGTTAGGCTTAACCACTGAACAGTACAGGTTAATGTTCAGAGACACCCAAAAGACACAGACTCAGGACTGGTCTGAATACATTGAATGTGCCACTAAGGCTTTGGAGGGTTGGTTGTTGGGAAGTAAGGTATCTGATTATACAGGATTGTACAATTTGATGATGAGAGAACAGATTTTAAATAACTGTCAAAACCAGCAACTGCATCAACACTTGGTTGACTCTGATCTGACCTCTCCCCAAGAATTGGGAAAGAAGGCAGACAAATGGGTCAGAACCAGGGTTAAGCAAAAGAACCAGAACCAGGGCCAAGGGGGTGATCAGAAGAAAACAGACCAAAAGGGTGGAGATCAGAAATCTAAAGACCAGAAGTCTTCAACAGGGCCCCAAACTAGTACTAAAGAGGGTGGGTCCCAGCCTAAAGGGAAGAAGAAAGAAGGTCAAAAGAAACCCTGGTGCAACTCTTGCAAGAATTCAACTCACTGGACAAGTGATTGTAAAAAGGGTGGAGCCCCCAACACTGTTGCCCCTAAGGCACCTGCTCCCAGTACTACTGTTAGCAGTGTTGGTCCCCAGACAAAGGGTGTAGTGGGAATCACTATGGGAACTGAAGGAGATTCTGACTTAGACAGAACCCTGACACAGGCAGTCCTGATCTGTGATGGGGACATTGATTTGTCCCTGACTGTGAGCCCCAGTAACCTGGGAAAGTACAGACAGACTCCTTTAATTAATGAAAAAGTGGCTCAAGCCTACAGGGACACATGTGCCAGTGTCACTATGGTGACACCAGGCTTTGTGGATCCTGGACAGTACATACCAGGTGAGAATTACCTGGTGACCAATGCCAGCAATGCCACTACTTCACATAGTGTGGCAGTTGTTAACTTCTCATGGGGAGGGGTAACTGGCCTCAAAAGGGTTGTGGTTAGTGCAGACCTCCCAGTAGAATGTTTGTTGGGCAATGACCTAGAGAGTTCTCTATGGTCTGAAGTGGAGTACAGGACACATGCAGAGATGTTAGGTATATCACCACATGTCCTTGCTGTGACCAGGTCACAGGCCAAAAAGTGCCTTACTGAACCTCAGGTCTTGGATCCTGGAACAATGGACCAAGCACCTACCAAGAAGAAGAACAGGAGGGTCAAGGCTATGCCTTCCCCCCTGCCTCCAAGTGATGATCCGCCTTCCCAGGAAGCTGATCTAGAGAACCCTGAAGGAACTGTCCCTGAAGAGCTTGAACCTGATCAGGTTGAGTTTCTGGGGACAGGGGGACCTTCAAGGGCTGACTTGAGGCAGGCTCAGTTATCCTGTCCCTCTCTTGAACCCCTCAGACAGCTGGCTGCTGCTGAGGCTGCTGGGAATGCTCAAGGTACCCATAAAGTGTATTGGGATGAAGGGCTCCTTTATTCAGAGGCTAGAGACCCCAAGCCTGGTGCAACCAGGAGGTTGGTTATACCTCTGCAATTTAGGGGCTTCCTTCTTACCTTGGCCCATGATATTCCTTTAGCAGGACACTTAGGCCAGAACAAGACTTGGGACAGGCTTGTCCCTCACTTTCACTGGCCTCACATGAATGAAGATACCAAGGAGTTTTGTCGCTCCTGTGTGACCTGCCAAGCCAGTGGCAAATCAGGTGGCACAACAAAGGCCCCCCTAATACCACTACCTGTGGTGGGGGTCCCCTTTGAAAGAGTGGGAATAGATATAGTGGGTCCCATGGATCCTCCCACTGCATCTGGGCACAGATTTATACTGGTGGTAGTGGATCATGCCACCAGGTATCCAGAGGCAATTCCCCTTAGGACCACTACAGCACCTGTTGTGGCCAGGGCCCTGCTGGGAGTATTCTCCAGAGTGGGGTTTCCTAAGGAGGTGGTTTCTGACAGAGGTACCAACTTCATGTCAGGATACTTGACAGCTATGTGGAAGGAATGTGGTGTCAACTACAAGTTCACAACCCCTTATCACCCACAATGCAATGGGCTTGTTGAGAGATTCAACAAGACCCTAAAGGGTATGATCAAAGGATTACCTGAAAAGCTCAGGCGAAGATGGGACATCCTTCTACCCTGCCTTCTGTTTGCTTACAGAGAGGTCCCACAAAAGGGGGTTGGCTACAGCCCCTTTGAATTGTTGTTTGGGCACCCTGTAAGAGGCCCACTGTGTTTAGTGAAGGAAGGATGGGAGTTACCTCTCAAAAAGCCTAAACAAGACATAGTGGACTATGTACTTGGTCTCCGCTCTAGGATGGCTGAGTATATGGAGAAGGCATCCAAAAACCTTGAGGCAAGCCAGGCCTTACAGAAAGCTTGGCATGACCAAAAGGCTGTCTTGGTTGAGTTTCAGCCAGGACAGAAGGTATGGGTGTTGGAGCCAGTGGCCCCAGCAGCACTCCAAGACAAATGGTCTGGTCCCCATACAATCCTGGAAAAGAAGGGAGAGGTCACCTACTTGGTGGACCTAGGAACTCCCAGGAGTCCCCACAGGGTACTCCATGTTAACAGGTTAAAAGCATATGTTGACAGGGCAGACATGGGCTTGCTCATGGCTACAGATGAGGGGCAGGAGGAAGAGAGTGACCCTCTCCCAGACCTGTTGTCTCAGAACCCTGAAGATGGCTCAGTTGAAGGAGTGACCCTTGGAGGCAACCTCACTGATCATCAGCAGACTGAATGTAGACAAGTTCTACAATCATTTCAACACATGTTGTCCTTGATACCTAGCCAAACTGACTGGTGTACCCATGTGGTGGACACTGGTGACAGTCTGCCTGTAAAGAACAAGCTTTACAGACAACCTGACCACGTCAGGGACTGTATAAAGGCTGAGGTACACAAAATGCTGGAATTAGGTGTCATTGAACCCTCAGAGAGCCCCTGGGCTAGCCCAGTGGTTCTGGTCCCCAAACCTCACACCAAAGATGGCAAGAGAGAGATGAGGTTCTGTGTGGATTACAGAGGACTCAATGCTGTCACCAGGACAGATGCACACCCTATTCCAAGGGCAGATGAGCTCATAGGCAAACTAGCTTCTGCTAAGTTTTTGAGCACATTTGACTTGACAGCTGGCTATTGGCAAATCAGATTAGCTGAGGAGTCTAAGGCCAAAACAGCATTCTCAACCCCAGGTGGGCATTATCAATTTGTGGTGATGCCCTTTGGTCTGAAGAATGCACCTGCCACCTTCCAAAGGTTGGTGAATCAAGTCCCTACTGGGTTGGATGACTTTTGTGCAGCATATCTTGATGACATTGCTGTCTTTAGCTCCACCTGGGAGGATCACCTGATCCACCTGAAGAAGGCTCTTGAGGCTCTGCAAAGGGCAGGCCTCACTATCAAGGCTACTAAGTGCCAGATAGGGCATAGTAAGGTTGTGTATTTGGGCCACCTTGTAGGTGGAGGCCAAGTTCAACCACTGGAGAGTAAGATACAATCCATCAAGGACTGGTCCCCTCCAACCACCCAGACTCAAGTTCGAGCTTTCTTGGGCTTGACTGGGTACTACAGGAAGTTTGTTAAGAACTATGGGTCCATTGTGACTCCTCTTAATGATCTGACATCCAAGAAGATGCCCAAAAAGGTTCAGTAGACAGTAAGCTGTCAAAAGGCATTTGATGACCTGAAGGAGGCCATGTGCTCTGCACCTATCCTGAAAAGTCCTGACTACTCCAAAGAGTTTATTGTCCAAACAGATGCTTCTGAGTTGGGTGTGGGAGCTGTGCTGTCACAACTTAATGTAGATGGTCAAGACCAACCCATTGCTTTTATTAGCAGAAGGTTGACCCCCAGAGAGAAGAATTGGTCAGCTATTGAGAGGGAGGCCTTTGCTGTGGTGTGGGCCCTGAAGAAGCTGAGGCCATACTTGTTTGGCACTCACTTCAAGATTCAGACCGACCATAAGCCCCTCTTGTGGCTAAATCAGATGAAGGGTGAAAACCCCAAACTGCTTAGGTGGTCTATTTCCCTACAGGGTATGGACTTTACAGTGGAGCACCGGCCAGGTACTGACCATGGGAATGCAGATGGTCTCTCCAGGTACTTCCACTTAGGACATGAAGACGAGACTGGTCAAGGCTAGTTTAATGTCCCTGAGTTTGGGGGGGGGTTGTGTAGGAGAGTAGGGTCTGCTATCCTATGGTCACCCCAAATGTTTGCTTTTTGCTTCACTGGTTTTTGACATATTGAGGCTGTGGGCCTGCTAATCAGACCCCCAGCCTGCTGTTCTCTCTAACTAAATTGACACTATGCACCCTAGGTGCATAACCAATTGGAAGTGGATCACCCTGTGAGCCCCTGTACCAGTGTACACTAGGTACCCAGGGCATTGGTGTATCTAAGGCCTGCCAGGGGCTGAAGCATGTATTATGCCACCCCAGGCTTGGCCTAACAAATTTGACACAACTGGCTGATCACTCAGCTGGGGTAAGTTGGTGTAACCACCTCTTACTTAGGTGTAGTATACCTATACCTAACCTTAAATGGGACACATGTTAACCTATAAGTCACTCCTATGGCAGGCCTTAACAATCCTGAAGGCAGAGTGCTTGGTTCCATGTGAGATGGTGCTCTGGCATGAGCTGAGCCTGTCTGCAGTGGTCGGAACCACTTCCTTCTACTGTTTCCAGATATTGTCATACCATATACTCTTAAGTGCATTCTGAACCTCGCGGTTAAATGCTATCTTTGGTTTGGCTTTATCAAAACATGTCGAGTAAGGTGTCATACAAATTGGAATACTAACCCCTCGCCAATTCTGGCGACGGGGTTAGCATTCCACCCTTCTAGAGGGACACGACATGTACAGTACCTGAAACCCGGGTAAAATCAGACATAGCCTCAGCTCCACAAAATGGATGCTGCCACCACAGACACAAGTCTGCCCTCCTGCTGCTGGGAGTCCTTCCAGCTTGGGAGTTGTGGACAAAGGGTTGCCTGCCAGGGGAGGTGCGTGCACCACCCCAGACAGGATTTTGTGTATTGGTCAGGTAGGGCTTGAAAGAAACCAGACATGCCTGAGGCTCACAAGGAGCCTCGGTGCATATGCCAGTTCAATCCGGTCCTGGGGCACACCAGTCCCGGGCCTGGGGTGAGCTGGACAAAGGATTGGGGGTGTAACCACCCCCCTTCCTGGTCCCACCCTTAGGGAGGGACCTAGCAGGTAGTCTGGCCCCTAGAATCCGCTTAAAGGTAGGAGCTGTGTCCTAAGACTTCAGACATCCTGGAATCAACTTAACTACAAGAAGAAGACGGGAACTTCGACGCTCTGCCGCACAGAGGACTGAAGCCAATCTCCCCTGTGGTCAGGGAGTGACCACCTTGCTAACGCAAGCACCATCCAGCGAATCAACGTCTGCTTTGCCGCCACCTCCTGCCGGAGCCCGAGCCCAGAGACTGACAAGACCTGGACCTCCAGACCTCTCACCGCCCGATCCACAGTCCCTGAAAAAGAGGAACCCGTGGAGGCACCGAGACACGTGGAGCCAGCCATCTTGAAAAGACTACGACAAGCTGCAAGCGCAACAACCGAGGCTCCCTCCAAGTTGTGCTTTGGGATCTGAGAAGCCCAACACCCGAGCAGCATCTGCACCAAAGGTGAGCCCTCCAGCATCTCCACGATCTGCGTGGGGCCCCTCTGCATTTTGCCACTCGATGCGCCTAACCGGTTGCTGGCCCGCTGGCTAGTGGCCATCTTGGCAACGAACTTCAAGAACTACACCACTGGTCTGGTTGCTCCGGACTGGCCCTTGCTCCCCTCCAAAGGAGCAGTCCCTCTGACCTTGCTGGTCAGAACCATCAGCTTATTTTGTTTTCCACCACAATTGCTTTTGCCAAAGCTTGTTTGCTTTGATCAAGTCGCCGACACCGCCGACAGCGAGAACCTGCGTGGGACAGCTCGTGAACCGACTCCTGGACGTCGTCGACCTTCAGGGACCACATGGCTGCAGAGACAAGCTGCACCTTTCTTCCTGTTTGCACCCGATATCGCCTGGTACCCACCTGGTGCCACGCTGGTCACTGGCTAGTGACTGTGAACACTGTCCCCTCTGCTTACAGGTCATCTACAACTCTGATCCACTCTTGGATCCACCGCATCTCTTCCGGACCGATCGCCTGCAGCATCTTTGACTACAGGCTCCATTGAACAGATAGAAGAAACCCGACGCACTTCGAGACCTATGCACCCGCTTCCTGTGGGTGAGGTAAAGCTGGCACTCTGGTGCCCAAGTGTAGAGTATCATCTCTAGTGTCTGTGTTTCCAATCTTGAGTTCATAGTCCATCCGGAAGATCCTTTTTGCAGTAACTTTGTAACTTTTACGCACCCATTGAAAACCTATGGGAGCTCGCGTGTGACTATTTGCTCTGCACACGCAACCCGTGGACCTCCTGGTCACTAACTAAAGTTAGCTCCTTGTAGGCCCAGCGATTCTAGAGGCCCTAGGCCTTTTCCCTTTTCTGTTCGTGGTACTTATACCACTATTTTAGTATATGGTTTGAGTGGCCACCAGGGCCTATCCATATAAAGTGCAACTTCTGTGTATTCTAACGTATTCTTGTTTAACGATTTGTGCTCCTGTGCTCATAAAGAGTCTAGGGGATACTTTGAGAAATAAATACATATATATTTTCAATATATATCTGTGTGGTGTCCTTTCATTGGTATAAAAGGGGGTTGCATTTGGTAAAACAGCTTGCTTAACACGCTTCACGAGTTTAGCCTCAAAGACTGCTTAGCCTACGCTACCACTAGGGCAGCTAGTCCGAAAAGGTTGACTTACAACCACACCATAAGGGTTGCTTGGCATGGTACAAGGTGGTCACTTTAACTAGTGAACATCATATACCAGGCCAACTTCTCACAGTCGCTGTGTGCCTCACTGGAGTGAAAGGTGGAGTATCGCTGTGTGCCTCTCGGGAGTGAAAGGTGGAGTGTCGCTGTGTGCCTCACGGGAGTGAAAGGTGGAGTATCACTGTGTGCATCTCTGCAGTGAAAGGTGGAGTGTCGCTGTGTGCCTCACTGGAGTGAAAGGTGGAGTATCGCTGTGTGCCTCTCAGGAGTGAAAGGTGGAGTATTGCTGTGTGCCTCTCGGGAGTGAAAGGTGGAGTGTCACTGCAGGGTGTCTGTGAGGGGGGTCGGAAGGTATCCATAAAACCTGATAAGCGCGAGTGTGAGCCACATTGTTCCGGGCATGCAGCTTGTTAGCATGCCCATTAAACGCCCGCAAATCTCCACTCATCAACAATTTAAATGAAAGGGATTTGCATGAAACAAAATTCCTGCCCTCTAGATTAAATCAACGCGTTCATGCTTTTATTTAAAACTGCAGCACTAGTACTGTTTCGTCAGTGTGCCATATATTGATAAACATTTGTTTTATAACCATAAACTTAGGTAAGTACTATGTAAACGGTTAGACATTTTTACAATGCATGCATATTTTTTGCATACCAAAGGTTCGAAAGGGAAAAAACAGCCCCGCCCCTTGCCCCTCTCCAAACTCCACCCCCAATCTACTGCTCATTTTTGGTGAGTGTCTGCGCTTATTTTTTTCCATTTAAAGCACTGGTTGTAGGACGGACCCCAGTGCCAAACAACGCAAACGGTCATGGTGGGGGCCCAGCAGCTGCTGCCTGCCCTCTGGCCCCTGATGGGGACTGGCACATACAGGGGGGGGGGGCTCTGTCAACCGTCTCCACCCATTCATATGCTGAACTCTAATTTACGCTTTGGCTCCGCCCAGGCCACAAAGGATATAGCACGCGCAATGGGCCCGCCCACTTCAGTCATTGGCTATTGTGAGTGAGAGCATCACCTGTTGCCATGTGCACATCCACCTAAAAAGAAGTTCATCTGCAGGCAAGGCTCAGTGTGTGTTTGCGCTTTGTTTTCAGGGTGCCGTAATTCAAGCCTTTTCTTTGCACCATTAAGAATCGTGATTTCCTGTTATGTTCATTTAAATTTGAATAAAGGGGTTTTACGCCTATTATAATAGCGCCTGGTGAGAAGCGCTCGCTTTGAGCTATAAATATTGTGTGCCATGTTCTTTATGTCTTGCTTCTTTTAACTGTAAGTGTGTGCCCAGCGCCTCTAACTGGCCGCGTGCGCTTTCTTCTTTTCTATTTACTTTACTTTTTGTGTCTTGTGCTTGAGTTGCAATAAGCCCCCTCTGAGATGCCCCTCCCGCCGGTGTGCCCGGGGCTTGAGTGCTCCGCGCCCCCCGTTTCCTTGCCTTTCTCCTTCTGTGAGTTGCTGTGCGCTGGTCAGAGTGCGCTCCGCTCCGCTCCGCTCCGCTCCGCCGGGGTAGGTCTCTTACGCACGTGATTCTCTCGCTTTAAGGGTCCGGTCAACCCCCTACGCTGAGAAGATGCGTCAGCTGGGTGCATGGGCACAGCCTTGGTCTTCGAAGTGCCTACTGTGTGGGGGGGGGGGGGGGCACAACTGAAGGCTCGGAGGACCCTGAGGGAAACTGTAGAAGCCGTCACTATTTTTCAACATTACTCCAGGGTGCAGCACTGCTAAAACCCACTCAGCAATTAATCACGCACACGACCCCCTTGAGCGGCCTCGGAAAAACGGCCTGACGTCACAGCAGAAATGGATGATGGGAGGTCGCAATCTTGTCGGGGCTCAAACTAGTGCACTTAAAAATTCTCCATAGGATACACTATTCTGGGTCACCCTTGGCGCGGGTGGGGTATAGGGCAGATCCCGGCTGTAGGTGAAACGGGGTAAAGAGGGCAGGTTCATACATATTCTGTGGGACTGCGCCGTAATCCGTAAGTACTGGATAGGTGTGCTTAAGTGTATGGGGGAGGTGCTTGGCCAAGACCTAAATCTAGAGGCTGGGGCGTGTCTGCTTAATATATGGGGGCTGAAGGATTTCAGTAGCAGGAGAAAATCTGTGCAACATTAGGCCATATGGTGGCTAAGCGCAAGATTACTAGAATGTGGGGAGCGAGGGAGCCCCCCGGTCTCAACTCTTGAAACAAGACATGGACAGGTGTATGTTCCAGACACGGACAGGTGTATGTTCCAGACATGGACTGGTGTATGTTCCAGACATGGACTGGTGAATGTTCCAGACATGGACTGGTGAATGTTCCAGACATGGACTGGTGAATGTTCCAGACATGGACAGGTGAATGTTCCAGACATGGACAGGTGTATGTTCCAGACATGGACAGGTGTATGTTCCAGACATGGACTGATGAATGTTCCAGACATGGACTGGTGTATGTTCCACACATGGACAGGTGTATGTTCCAGACATGGACTGGTGTATGTTCCAGACATGGACTGGTGTATGTTCCAGATATGGACAGGTGTATGTTCCAGATATGGACAGGTGAATGTTCCAGACATGGGCTGGTGTATGTTCCAGACATGGACAGGTGTATGTTCCAGACATGGACAGGTGTATGTTCCAGACATGGACAGGTGTATGTTCCAGACATGGACTGGTGTATGTTCCAGACATGGACAGGTGTATGTTCCAGACATGGACAGGTGTATGTTCCAGACATGGACAGGTGTATGTTCCAGACATGGACTGGTGAATGTTCCAGACATGGACTGGTGTATGTTCCAGACATGGACTGGTGTATGTTCCAGACATGGACTGGTGTATGTTCCAGACATGGACTGGTGTATGTTCCAGACATGGACTGGTGAATGTTCCAGACATGGACTGGTGTATGTTCCAGACATGGACTGGTGAATGTTCCAGACATGGACTGGTGTATGTTCCAGACATGGACAGGTGTATGTTCCAGACATGGACTGGTGAATGTTCCAGATATGGACAGGTGTATGTTCCAGACATGGACTGATGAATGTTCCAGACATGGACTGGTGTATGTTCCAGACATGGACTGGTGAATGTTCCAGACATGGACTGGTGAATGTTCCAGACATGGACTGGTGTATGTTCCAGACATGGACAGGTGTATGTTCCAGACATGGACAGGTGTATGTTCCAGACATGGACAGGTGTATGTTCCAGACATGGACATGTGTATGTTCCAGACATGGACAGGTGTATGTTCCAGACATGGACTGGTGAATGTTCCAGACATGGACTGGTGAATGTTCCAGACATGGACTGGTGTATGTTCCAGACATGGACAGGTGTATGTTCCAGACATGGACAGGTGTATGTTCCAGACATGGACAGGTGTATGTTCCAGACATGCACTGGTGAATGTTCCAGACATGGACTGGTGTATGTTCCAGACATGGACTGGTGAATGTTCCAGACATGGACTGGTGTATGTTGCAGACATGGACTGGTGTATGTTCCAGACATGGACAGGTGTATGTTCCAGACATGGACTGGTGAATGTTCCAGATATGGACAGGTGTATGTTCCAGACATGGACTGGTGAATGTTCCAGATATGGACAGGTGTATGTTCCATACATGGACTGATGAATGTTCCAGACATGGACTGGTGTATGTTCCAGACATGGACAGGTGTATGTTCCAGACATGGACTGGTGTATGTTCCAGACATGGACTGGTGTATGTTCCAGATATGGACAGGTGTATGTTCCAGATATGGACAGGTGAATGTTCCAGACATGGGCTGGTGTGTGTCACAGACATGGACAGGTGTATGTTCCAGACATGGACAGGTGTATGTTCCAGACATGGACAGGTGTATGTTCCAGACATGGACTGGTGTATGTTCCAGACATGGACAGGTGTATGTTCCAGACATGGACAGGTGTATGTTCCAGACATGGACAGGTGTATGTTCCAGACATGGACAGGTGTATGTTCCATACATGGACTGGTGAATGTTCCAGACATGGACTGGTGTATGTTCCAGACATGGACTGGTGTATGTTCCAGACATGGACTGGTGTATGTTCCGTCACAAAGCAGTGTATGTCTCCAGGGGATGTCCGAACAAGTGGTCCTAGGTGTGGACTAAATGGAATGCCTAGAGTGGAAATATTTGTGCTCCCCCTGTTCTCCCCCCCCCCCCGCCCCCTGGAGGAGCCTGAAGTTGTTGATGATGAAAACTGATTGTCAAAGCGGTGAATGGCACGTGCTCCATTTACAATCTATCTGTATCTGCTCTGCAATGTTTTGAATACCCAATGACTGACTATGTAAAGTTATTACGCAGTTTACAATAAAAAGAATTATTAAAAAAATAAAAACCCACTCAGCTCCCCAAGCGCTTCCGGCCCAGGCGTCGCCCAGCAGCCCGTCCCTGTGAGCAGGAGCCATCGACTCACACAGGCACACCTTGCAAGCTGAAATATCTCTTTATTGTCATACATTACACGGCAGTTTGTTTAATTAAATGTCACTCCAGGCTGAGCGTCCATTACTCATTTCTGGTAGAAAAATAAAGACATGTTGATATCGGGGAGGAGTAGAGTACCTAGGGGTCACTTCCGGTCAGGGGACATTCCATCCCGGGGATGGGAGGGGTGGTCCTGGGGTCCTTCCGGGTGCTCACCTTGGGCTCTCTTACTGTACACAGTTTCTTCATAGGTCTAAGGCGGGGAGATTAGGAAGGGGAGAAATGTGCAGACCCTGCCCCTGGAGTGCCCACCCCCACTTCCATAACACCCCAGAGTTAAATGGACCACCCCGGCCTCATTCAACAGTTTGCGCTCTGTCACTCCCTGCGGCTCGCATTAAAATGACGTTGAATCCAGGTCCCAACCGGGGTCCGCTGGGGGAGGTGTGGGGTCCACCCTCTGTACAGGGCACCAGCAGAGCTGGAGATGCGATCGCCTGACCCGAAAGCACCGCCCCCCCCCCCTCGCGCGGCAAAGCTTTGCTGCTCAGCGACTCCACCCCCACCAAGGCGGACCCCGCCCTTCAGAAAGAAGCCCCTCTGGCACCTCTTCCTCTACCCCTTAGCTCCTGGGGGCTGCAGTCGAATTTGAGGCGCTATACAGGTGGTTGCATTCAAAAAGTGCATGCCATTACAGGGCGTAACCGCAGGGGGGCGCTCCTTGGACAGTGGGGATGGGTCGGGGGCTCTTGCATTTCCCTGTGGGGGCGAGGAGGGGGGGGCTCCACTCTCTGCCCGCTGCTTGGTGCCGGTAGGCTCTCTGGAAGGGTCGCTCAGAGGACCCTTCTCATTTGGGATATGTACGTCATTTTCACTTCAGTGGAGAGGGGTGGGGGCACTCGCTTTTCTTTCCGTCTCTGCTCTCGAGAGGCTCATCTCTCACTCAGGGGGGCTCACTCAAGACCCCGGCCCAAGGGATACCTGCGGCTGCAGCGTCTTCCTTCTCTTCAGGGGGAGCTCTCACCTCTCTGCTCCACAGGGGACCCTCCCCTCTCTCCCCTGCTCTACAGGATACCCTCACCTGCCTGCTCCACAGGAACCCCTCACCTGTCTGCTCCACAGGAGACCCTCCCCTCTCTCCCCTGCTCTACAGGATACCCTCATCTGCCTGCTCCACAGGAGACCCTCCCTTACCTCACCACCCTTCTCTACAGGAGACCCTCCCCTCCCTCATCTGCCTGCTCCACAGGAACTCCTCACCTGTCTGCTCCACAGGAGACCCTCCCCTCCCTCACCTTCCTGCTCCACAGGAGACCCTCACCTGTCTGCTCCACAGGAGACCCTCCCCTCCCTCACCTTCCTGCTCCACAGGAACCCCTCACCTGTCTGCTCCACAGGAGACCCTCCCCTCCCTCACCTTCCTGCTCCACAGGAGACCCTCACCTGTCTGCTCCACAGGAGACCCTCCCCTCCCTCACCTTCCTGCTCCACAGGAACCCCTCACCTGTCTGCTCCACAGGAGACCCTCCCCTCCCTCACCTTCCTGCTCCACAGGAGACCCTCCCCTCCCTCACCTGCCTGCTCCACAGGAACCCCTCACCTGTCTGCTCCACAGGAGACCCTCCCCTCCCTCACCTTCCTGCTCCACAGGAGACCCTCACCTGTCTGCTCCACAGGAGACCCTCCCTTACCTCACCTGCCTTCTCCACAGGAGACCCTCCCCTCCCTCATCTGCCTGCCCTTCGCAGGGGGCTTAGTCCGCACCCTGACCTGAGGGACATCTGATGCAGACCCCCCCGCCCCCCCTGCCGTGAGCTGCTTCCCTTAATGCCCTTCTCTTCGGGACCCTCCTTTATCTGCCTACTCTTGGCGGGCCTTCCTTTATGCCTGCTCTCAAGGGCCCCCCTCTCTCCACGTGGCCCTCCCTCACCTGCTTACTACCCGCTGGGGTCCTAGACCCCTTGCCTGCTTTTCGTGGGGGCCCCAAGTTCAGCCGCCTCGCCCGAGGGCCTGTCCTCGCAAGCCTGATCTCCGCGCCCCCTTCTTCTGCCCCTGCCTGCCTTCCCGCCTCCCCCACCTACCTGTTCTTATGAAGGGCTTCTCTTCGGGTACCCTCTCTCACCTGCCAGCTCTCTGAGGGACCCTCTCTTATCTGCCTGCTCTCTGAGGGACCCTCTCTCACCTGCCTGCTCTCCAGGAGGCCCTCGCACCTTTCCTGCTCTTTGGGTGGGTGTGCCCCTCACGAGAGGCCCTCCTACAGCTGCCTGCTCTCCGAAGGACCCTCTCTTATCTGCCTTCTCTGCAGGGACCTTCCCTCAGCTGCCTGCTCTCTGAGGGCCCTCTCTGCTCTCTGGGGGAGGGGAGGCATGGGGGAGCTCTCCCGGCCTCCTCATATACCTGCTTCCCCGGAGCCGTTCTCTAATCTGCCTGCTCTGGGGGGACCCCCTCCCTCATCTGTCTGCTCTCCTGGAGGCCCTCCCACTGCTGCCTGCTCCAAAGGGCTATCTCTTCGGTGACCCTATCTCACCTGACTGCTTTCCGAGGGACCCTCTCTCATCTGCCTGCTCTCTGAGTACCCTCTCTCATTACCTGCTCTCTGGGTGAATGGGCCTGTCCCGGAGCCCCTCCCCACTCTAGCTGTCTACTCGCCCCAGGGGGCTCGCTCTACACCCTGCCCTGCGGGGCATCTGCAGCAGGGGCCCCTGCCTGCTCTCTGTTGGACCCTCTCTCACCTGCCTGCTCTCCGGGAGGCCCTCTCTTATTAGCTGCTCTCTGGATGGGTTGGCCCCGGGCACCGTGGCTGGGCATCTCACAGGAGGCCTTCCTACAGCTGCCTACTCCCTGGGGAACCTCTCTCATCTGCCTGTTCTCCAGCAGGCCCGTTCTCATTATCTGCTCCCTGGGTGGGTGGGGCCCGTGGGTAGGCCCCTCACAGGACGCCTTCCTACAGCTGCCTGCTCTCTGGGGGGCTCTCCCTCACCTGCCTGTTCTCCAGCAGGCCCATTCTCATTACCTGCTCCCTGGGTGGGTGCCCCCCTTTAAGGAGCCCCCCCCCTTCCCCAGCTGTCTGCTCGCCGCAGTGGGCCCGCTCAGCACCCTGTCCTGAGGGGCATCTGCAGCAGGGGCCCCTGCCTGCTCTCCTGAGGGTGGTACTTGCTCAGGTGTCTGCTGAGGCCCGAAGAGCTGTAGAAGGTGGCAGGGCAGTGTCTGCAGGGCAGGATCTGTTGTGGCCCCTGGGGGCCCCCCTCCAGCCCCAGGGGCAGGAGCAGCTCGTCGCGGACAGCGTGCCAGAGCCTGTGCTTGTCCCTGCTGTCCGCGGAGGGCAGGTGGGCCCCACACAGGGGGCACAGGTGGGGGGGCTGGGCGTGGCTGGCCAGGTGCTTGCGCAGGTATGTCTGTCTGCGGAAGCTCTTGTGGCAGCAAGGGCAGGGGAAGAGGTCTTCGGACCCAGGCCTTTCAGGGGTGTTGGGGGGCAGTGGGACTCTGGACTCCTCGTGCTCTTTGGGGGGCCGCAATGCTGTTTTTTCTTCGGGCTGGCCGGAGGGCAGAAGGTGGCGGTGTGTGGAAGGCAGTAGGAGGCAAAGCTCCTGGGCTTGTGAGGTCGGATCATGAGGGCCAAGCCTCTCATCCTGGGTGCAGGGGGGTGGGAGCTGTGGAGCCTCCAGGTGTCCGGACAGAAACATAGGCCCGAGCTCCACATGCTGTGTTGGGGGCACCTGCGCCCTGAAACCCTTGGAATGGGTGGGAGACAGCGGAGCTCTGAAGCCCTCCGGCCGGTTCGGGGACAGTGGAGCTCTGAAGTCTTCAGGGCAGTTCGGGGACAGCGGAGCCTGGAAACCCTCGGGGCCAGAGGGGCTCAGTGGAGTTCTGAAGCCCTCGGTGGCAGAGTGGGACAGTGGAGTTCTGGAGCCCTCGGTCTCAGTGGTGGTCCGTGGAGCTCTGCGCCCCTCACCTTTCAAACAGCACTCTGTATGGCTCGTGCGCGCCTCCGGCAGAGGGCAGGAGGCTCTCTCCTCAGCCGGTGGTCCAGGAGGGGAGTTGTCCTCGCCCCGGTGAAACCTGTGCATCTCTCTCCGCGGAGACCTGTCCGGGTGTTGAACGGGGCTGTGCGAAGTTCCCTGCTGATCAGTTCTGCTTTCGGAGCTCCCCATGCCACGGAAGTTCTGCTCTCGCACCCTGGAGTTGTCCATGACCTGCTCTGACCCAGGGAACCTGTCCAGGTTCTGAAAGCCTCGAGTGGAGCTGTCCGTGCCCTGCTCTCTCCCGGGAGAGCTGTCCAGGTTCTGAAAGCCTCGAGAGGTGCCGTCCGTGCCCTGCTCTCTCCCGGGAGAGCTGTCCAGGTTCTGAAAGCCTCGAGTGGAGCTGTCCGTGCCCTGCTGTCTCCCGGGAGAGCTGTCCAGGTTCTGAAAGTCTGGAGCTCCCCTCTGGGAGCTGTCTGTGTTCCGCTTGCTCCCAGGGGAGCTGTGCCGGTGCTGAAAGTTCCGATCTCCCCTCTTGGAGCTGTCCATGCCCTGCTCTGCCCCAGGGGAGCTGTCCAGGATCTGAAAGCCCCGAGTGGAGCTGTCCGTGCCCTGCTGTCTCCCGGGAGAGCTGTCCAGGTTCTGAAAGTCTGGCGCTCCCCTCTGGGAGCTGTCTGTGTTCCGCTTGCTCCCAGGGGAGCTGTCCAGGGCCTGAAAGCCGCGAGTGGAGCTACCCATGCCCTGCTCTGTCCCAGGGGAGCTTTCCAGGTGCTGAAAGGTTCGATCTCCCCTCTGGGAGCTGTCGGTGCCCTGCTCTCTCCCAGGGGACCTGTCGGAGTGCTGAAAGTTTTGATATCTCCTCTGAGAGCTGTCCAGCTGGCGAACACCACAGTGGAAGCTGTCTAGGCGCTTTCTTCCCTGCCCGCTCGTTTGAGCGCTCTCCAAGTGCTGAACTGCGTCCTGGGAGTTTCCCGGGTGCTGAGTTCCTTCAGAGCACTCCATCTCGTGAGCTCCCTGCTCTCTGCCCAGGGAGCTCCCCAAGGGCAGAAAGTTTCTACCTCTCCCCTGGGACAGGATGGCTTCCTGGTCTCTCCACAGGAAGCTGTCCTGTGCCTCCAATCCTCGGTCTGTGGGGTTCTGGACCTCACCTTGTCTCTCGGGAGCTCTTAGGTTCTGGCGTGGGCTGCTTGCTACTTTTGTCGGTAGGTCATGGCTGCTTTTCAGCCTCTGGTTCTGTGTCTGGGAGTTTAGCTGGTCCTGCATGATTGGCAACCCCAGTTTGTTGCTTGAAAGTCTCGGACACTGCTCTTGGGTGGGTGGCACCCCTGGGTGTTGGTCTTGGGTGCTTGGCATTTTTGCATACTGTTGTTGGCAGCTGGGCACTCCTGGGAGCTGCATTTGGTTGCCTGGCGCCCTTGGACGAGGGTTGTGGCTGTTTGGGAGTCTCAGAAACTGTTCCTGGTTGCTTGGCACCCTTGCATGCCTGTCCTGGTTGAATTGCCCTCTGAGCTGCTGCTCGTGGGTGCCTGGCATCCTTGGGTGCTGCTCCTGTACTCTTTGAAATCTCGAGTGCGGTTCCTCCACATTTAGACCGACTAGTTGGTGGTCTGGGCCGGCTAGCGCCCTTTGGGGCAGCTCTTGGTCGACTGGCACTTCCATTGGCACCCTGCTATTCTCCTTGCCCTCCGGGCTCAGTGAGGGCCCCACCAGTGGGTGCTTGTTGGTCATGGTAGCCACCAGGACGTGCTTGGTGGCCGCTGGCAGCCGGTGCTTGGTGGCCACATGCCCTGGAAGAGAGTTCTTGGGGGCGCCGGAGTGTGGCGCGGGGGCCCCCGGGCGTGGCTTGTGCCAGCGGCGGTGGGATGCCAGGTTGGCCGGGCAGCTGAAGACCTTGGCGCAGTCGGGGCAGCGGTATTCCACGCGCACGATGCGGGAGCAGCGGTGCTGGGCCAGGCCCAGGGGGTCCGGATATTCCTCCCCGCAGAGCTGGCAGATGAAGCCCCCCAGGGGAGCGGCGGGCGCGCGGGGGGCGCAGCCCGGCTCTTCCTGCTTGATCCTTAGCCCCAGCACCGGAGACGTGGTGACCTCATCGGCGAAGCTCAGCCTCCTCATCACCTTGGGCTTCTTGGGGGGCAGCCGGCTCCGGCAGGGGGGCCCCCTGCCGCCCCCCACCGCATCGGGACTCCGGAAGTGGCTATCAAGTGCCAGGTCCTGCCGCTCCAGGCAGGGGAAGAGCCCGTCTGAGGAGAGGCAGGCCAGCCCCCGCTTCAGGAAGCACCTCCTCAGACCCAGATCCACGTGCAGTGGGGCGCTCTGGGGGCTGCCGGCAGCCGAGCTCCAGACCCCCTCTGGTCCGAAAGGGCTGCGCGTGGGACTCCCCTCCTCCGAAGCGGAAGCCTCCCTGCTGGACCACGGGCACGCATCCTTCTGGGGCAGTGGAGGTCCGGACTGGACAGTGGGGGACTGGGGGTCTCCCTCGTCGGGCCGGATCCGGTAGGAGCCGCAGGGTCTCCAGCTGCGCTTCACCAAAAACCCCCGGGGCATGGTGTGGCCTCAGCTGTGGCACCGCCAATCACCGGCTCTGCTGTATGGGGGCACCGAGAGGATGCGCTGCTGGGGCCCCCAGGGGCCTTAGTGCTGCTGTGAGGAGTCTCTGGCTAGGCTGTGTGGAGGCACAAAGAGTTACCGGCTGTGGAGCGTGGACTCACCCGCTGTGGTACGTGGGTTCATCGGCTGTGGTGCGTGGCGACACCTGCTGTGGTGCGTGGAGTCACCGACTGTGGTGCGTGGAGTCACTTGCGGTGCGTGATCTAACCGGCAGTTGTGCGTGGAGTCACCCGCTAGTGGTGCGTGGAGTTACTGTCTGTGGTGCGTGAACTAACTGGCTGTGGTGTGTGGAGTCACCTTCTGTGGTGCGTGGAGTCACCTTCTGTGGTGCGTAAACTCACCGGCTGTGGTGCGTGAAGTTACCAGCTGTGGTGCGCGGAGTCACCGGCTTGTGGTGCGTGGAGTCACCTGCTGGTGGTGCGTGGAGTTACCGGCTGGGTGCGTGGAGTTACCGGCTGGTTGCGTGGGGTGACCGGTTGTGGTGCGTGGAGTCACCGACTGTGGTGCGTAGAGTCACCGACTGTGGTGCGTGGAGTCACCTTCTGTGGTAAGTGACGTTACCAGCTGTGGTGCGTGGAGCCACCGGCTGTGGTGCGTGGAGTTACCGGCTGGGTGCGTGGGGTCACTGGCTGTGGTGCGTGGGGTCACCGGTTGTGGTGCGTGGAGTCACCGGCTGTGGTGCGGACGCGCCCGCTCTGCTTCAGCCCACTACAGTAACAGTCCTCGCCTCCGTCTGATGCTTTTATACCTGAGGGGTGTATTGCGGGGGCTAGGAGGGGGCAGAGGGAGGGATCGAGGGGGCAGACTAGTTCCAGGGGGCACCAGGCCCGCCCACAGCTGCTCTGAGCCGAGCATCACACTGTACACCCAGGAACAGACACAGTACACACAACAAGGTGTCACGCAGCAAGCAGCTTGTCCTACACGCATCACACACAACATGTTATATACACACGGCATGGGTCGCAAGCTGTAAACAGCACACACCGTGCTCTTCGGTGCATACACCCCACGCAAGCTGCACCCCATAGCACGCATAACACACAACATCCCGCCCACGCCGCGGGCGCCTACACTGCATGCACTACACGCACCCCAAGCAACAAAACCTGCAGTGGAAATAGGGAAACGCACACAACAAAGATACCCACTCAGGAAGGGCACAAGGTGAAGTGTCCGATGAATGGATGACAAACACAGACAGTGACACGAAAACCAAGCAGCGACGCAATGAAGGGGGAGAGAGAGACGAGAGCAGGTAGGGGCACCCTGAGAGGGGGACAACAACAAACACTGACAAACACAACACAACACAGATACAAACTCAAAACACACTCTAACAAACAGACCCAGCGAAACACACAGAAAATCAAAGCACGGGCACGAGAGACCAAACACGCACAGCGACACTCACACCTCACAGAACCAGGAACAAACAACGCCCGCTCGCGCTCGGAGGCACGTGCCACCCAACACACAGGAAGAGAATACACAGGCATCTGCACAGCAAACAGACACACAGAAGAAGCACACCTCTGCTGCACACATTTGAACAGACTATCACAGATGGACACACGCGCACGCACACACAGGCACCCCCTCCCCCCTCACACACACGCTCGCGCGCTGGCAATTACCCACAGAGGAACACGAGGGAAAAGCACCCACAAAAAACAAAGGCACAAAACACACAGGGACAGACAAATCCAACAATACATTCTGCTCTGCAAGAAAAAAACACACGTGGCGGATACACATAGCAACTTTGAAATGCGAACGGAAAACTAAAGTGGTGTTCTCACCGACCACTCAAAACAATTCAAGGTGACGAAACAGGCACACACAGTGGAGGAACGCACACACACTCTCCTCAGATTTAATCAAGGTACGGAAACAGGCACACACAGAAGATAAAAACACACACTCTCATCAGAGGTAAGCAAGGTAGAGAAACAAGCACGGTAGAGAAACAAGCACGCACAGAGGAGGAACGCACGTAAAGTCTATTCCGAGGCGATGAAGGTACGGAAACAGGCGCACACAGAAGATAATAACACACAAACTCTCCTCAGAGGTAAGCAAGGTAGAGAAACAGGCACACAGAAGAGGAACGCACACAAACTCTCCTCAGGTAATCAAGTTACGGAAAAAGGCACACACAGAGGAGGAACGCACACACACACTCTATTCAGAGACAATCAAGATAGAAAACAGGCATGCACAGAGGAGAAAATCACAAACTCTCTTCAGAGGTAATTAAGGTACGGAAACAGTCACGCACAGAGAAGTAACACAGGCACACTCTCTTCAGAGGTAATCAAGGTACGGAAAGAGGCACGCACAGAGAAGGAACGCACACAAACTCTCTTCAGAGGGAATGAAGGTACGGAAACAGGCACACACAGAGGAGGAACGCACACAAACTCTCCTCAGTGGTAAGCAAGGTAGAGAAACAGGCACACACAGAGGAGGAACGCACACAAACTCTCCTCAGTGGTAATCAAGGTACGGAAAAAGACACACACAGAGGAGGAACGCACGCAAACTCACTTCAGAGGTAATCAAGGTACGGAAACAGGCACACACAGGAGAAGTGCACACAAACTCTCTTCAGAGGTCATCAAGGTAGAGGAACAGGTGCTCACAGAGGAGGAACGCACACAAGCTCTCCTCAGAGGTAATGAAGGTACGGTATCAGGCACACACAGAGGAGAAACACACACATTTTCTTCAGAGGTAATGAAGGTGGAATAACAGTCGCACACAGAGAAGGACCGCACACAAACTCTCTTCAGAGGTAATCTCATGGATGCTCTGATCAATAAACTACTAACTGGTTACCTTGAACAGAACAACTTACTTTATCCTTCCCAGTCAGGCTTCCACGCGCTGTATAGCACCGAATCCGTGCTTACTGAAGTAACAGGTACGATTAGGTTGGCCTTAGACAAAGGGACACCTACGATGCTGGTTCTCCTCGATCTGTCAGCAGCGTTTGACACCATCTCGCATCAAATCCTATTGTATAGGCGACGAGAGATTGGCGTCAGTGGAACAGCATTAAAATGGCTCGAAAGCTTCCTGGCTGACAGAACACTACGTGTCCAACTAGATACGTTTACATCGCAGACCACGGCTGCAGATAAAGGGGTCCCACAGGGTACCATCGTAAGCCCCACTTTATTCAATATCTATGTGTCTTCTCTGGCCACAATGATCAGATCTTGTGGGTTTGATTCCATCTCATACGCGGATGATACCCAATTGATAGTTACTATTGATACGGATCCCACGTCAACTAGAGAAAAATTCAAAAATTGCATGTTAAAAATGGATGTATGGATGACTACGAATTGTTTACAGCTTAACACCAATAAAACTGAGATTCTGCTGTTTGGGAAAGAATGGGAGCTCTGGGCCTCAGACTGGTGGCCGCCTGAGCTTGGAGAACCCCCTACGCCCAAAAATTTGGTGAAAAATCTGGGTGTTCTAATTGATGACAGACTCTCCATGGAACAACACGTGAAAAGCATCTCGGACACTTGCTTCGGCTTGATGCGAACGCTTAGGAAGATCTTTCTCTGGATCCCTCTCTCAGCTCGAAAGTCCCTTATACAGGCACTTCTAGTGCGCAGACTAGATTATGGAAACTCCCTACTGGTAGGGATCAGGGAAGATCTACTATCCAGGTTGCAGGTTGTACAGAACACAGCCGCGCATCTAGCCCTCAATCAGGCTGTTCGAACCCCCTCGGAACCCCTTCTACGACAGCTCCCCTGGCTGCCCATAAAAAAAGAGCATAATTCAAGCTTTTATGTCTGGTATTCAAAACACTCCAGGGGAAGGGTCCAGCTTACTCAAGGAAGAAGCTAAAACCATATATCCCCTCTCACCAATTGAGATCAAGTGATCGACGGCTGCTGTGCCCCTTGAGTATTGATAGAGTCAGAATGGGTGGCTGCTCTTTCTCGTACCTCGCCCCCTTTCATTGGAACAGACTGCCAGACAACATTTGTGCATGTCCCAATCTCTGGCAGTTTAAGAAACTTCTTAAAACCTGGTTGTTCTGTCATTAACCAGTGATCTCTGTTCTGCTTGAGGCGCCGAGAGATCCCCATGGGGATGATTAGTTTGCGCCCTACAAATACAAAAATAAATAAATCAAGGTACGAAAAGAGGCATGCACAGAGGAGGAAGGCACACAGACTCTCTTCACAGGTAATGAAGGTACGGAAATAGGCACAAACAGAGAAAGAATGCACACAAACTCTCTTCGGAGGCAATGAAGGTACAGAAACAGGCACGCACAGAGGAGGAACGCACACAAACTCTCTTCAGAGGTGATGAAGGTGCAGAAATAGGCACGCACAGAGGAGAAACAAACGCAAACTCTCTTCAGGGGTAATGAAGGTACGGAAACAGGAACGCAGAGAGGAGAAACACACACAAACTCACTTCAGAGGTAATAAAGGTACGGAAACAGGCACGCACAGAAGAGGACCACACACAAACTCTCCTCAGAGGTAATCAAAGTATGGAAAAAGGCACACACAAAGGAAGAACGCACACAAACTATCTTCAGAGGTAATGAAGGTACAGAAACAGGCACGCACAGAGGAGGAATGCACACAAACTATCCTCAGAGGTAATGAAGGTACGGAAACAGGCACACACAGAGGAGGAACGCACGCAAACTCTCTTCAGAGGTAAGGAAGGTACGGAAACAGGCAGGCACAAAGGAGGAACTCACTGTAACTCTCTTCAGAGGTAATGAAGGTACGGAAACAGGCACACACAGAGGAGGAACGCACACAAACTATCCTCAGAGGTAATGTAGGTACGGAAACAGGCACGCACAGAGGAGAAACACACGCACATTCTCTTCAGAGGTAATTAAGGTACGGTATCAGGCACACACACAGGAGAAACACGCACATTTTCTTCAGAGGTAATCAAGGTAGAAAAACAGGCACACACAGAGGAGGAAAGCACACAAACTCTCTTCAGTGGTAATCAAGGTACGGAAACAGGCACACACAGAGGAGAAACACACACATTTTCTTCAGAGGTAATGAAGGTAGAATAACAGTCGCACACAGAGAAGGACCGCACACAAACTCTCTTCAGAGGTAATGAAGGTACAGAAAAAGCCATGTACGGAGGAGGAACGCACACAAACTATCCTCAGAGGTAATGTAGGTACGGAAACAGGGACGCACGGAGGAGGAATGGACACACACTCTCTTCAGACGTAATGAAGGTTTGGAAACAGGCCTGCACGGAGGAGGAACACACACACACTCTCTTCAGAGATAATGAAGGTACGGAGACAGGTACACACAGAAGAGGAACGCACACAAACTATCCTCAGAGGTAATGAAGGTACGGAAACAGGCATGCACGGAGGAGGAACACACACACACTCTCTTCAGAGATAATGAAGGTACGGAGACAGGTACACACAGAAGAGGAACGCACACAAACTATCCCCAGAGGTAATGAAGGTACGGAAACAGGCATGCACGGAGGAAGAATGGACACAAACTCCCTTCAGAGGTAATGAAGGTACGGAAAAAGGCATGCACTGAGGAGGAACGCACACGCACTCTCTTCAGAGGAAAGGCCACCCAGCAACAGTGGGAGCTGTAGGCTCATATGGGGCTACAGTGGGCATCAAAGCCCACACGTCTGTGATGGGCACAGAGAGCTTACACGTCTGTGGTGAGCACCATGGCTCAGAAGTGAGCATAAAGGCCTCAAGGGGGTCTAAAGAGGGCACCAAACCCCACACAGATCTACAGTGGGCACATAGGGCTTACAGGGTCTACAGAGGGCACTGGAACTCATACAGGTCTGCAATGGACACAGAGGTTCACAGGGGTCTACAGAGGGCGCCAGACCTCACAAAGATCTACAGTAGGCAGATACAGCTCACAGAGGTCTGTAGTGGGCACAGAGGGGTCACAGGGGTCTGCAGAGGGCACTAGACCTCGCACAGGTCTGCAGTAGGCATTGAGAGCTTCTACAGGTCTGAGGTGGGCACAGAAGGTTCACAGGGGTCTGCAGAGGGCGCCAGACCTTACACAGGTCTACAGTAGGCAGATACAGCTCACAGAGGTCTGTAGTGGGCACAGAGGGGGTCACAGGGTTCTGCAGAGGGCACTGAACTTCACACAGGTCTGCACAGGGCACTGAGATCACATACAGCTCATCATTGGGCACCAGAGACCTCACAGGAGTCAGCAGTGAGCACAGAGGCCTCACAGAGGCACCCCAAGTTCACACATGTCTGCAGTGGGGGCCACACAAGAATGCAATAGTTTCAGACAGCACACACATGTCAGCGGTGGACACCAGAGCTTCCCCGGGTATTCAGTGGGCATCCGAGATTTTCCACAGGTCAGCAGTGAGCACATGGGGCTCACATAGATCTGTATTGGGCACCAAAAGCCGGCATTGAATTGAAGGGGGCTCTAGAGGTCACAGGTTTTTAATGAGGGTACAAGAGCTCACACAGGTCACACGTGTCTACAGTGGGTTCCAGAGTTCACACAGGGGTTCACTAGATACCCAGAGCTCACACGGGTCACACAGATCTGCAGTGGGTTCAAGACCTCACACAGGGGTTCACTAGATACCCAGAGCTCACACGGGTCACACGTGTCTGCAGTGGGTTCAAGACCTCACGCAGGTCACATCTGACTGCAGTGGGTTCAAGACCTCACACAGGTCACACATGTCTGCAGTGGGTTCCAGAGCTCACACAGGTGTGCACTAGATACCCAGAGCTCACACAGGTCACATGTGTCTGCAGTGGGTTCAAGACCTCACACGGGTCACACATGTCTGCAGTGGGTACCAGAGTTCACACAGGTGTGCACTAGATACCCAGAGCTCACACAGGTCACACATGTCTGCAGTGGGTTCCAGATGCTCACAGCGGTGCGCACTGGATACCCAGAGCTCACACAGGTCACACATGTCTGCAGTGGGTTCCAGATGCTCACAGTGGTGCGCACTGGATGCCCAGAGCTCACACAGGTCACAGATATCTGCAGTGGGTTCCAGATGCCCACAGCGGTGCACACTGGATGCCCAGAGCTCACACAGGTCACACATGTCTGCAGTGGGTTCCAGAGTTCACACAGGTGTTCACTAGATATCCAGAGCTCACCCGGGTCACACGTGTCTGCAGTGGGTTCCAGACCTCACACAGGTCACACGTGTCTGCAGTGGGTTCAAGACCTCACACAGGTCACACGTGTCTGCAGTGGGTTCCAAACCTCACACAGGTCACACGTGTCTGCAGTGGGTTCAAGACCTCACACAGGTCACACTTGTCTGCAGTGGGTTCAAGACCTCACACAGGTCACACATGTCTGCAGTGGGTACCAGAGCTTACACAGGTGTGCACTAGATACCCAGAGCTCACACAGGTCACACATGTCTGCAGGGTTCCAGATGCTCACAGCGGTGCGCACTGGATACCCAGAGCTCACACAGGTCACACATGTCTGCAGTGGGTTCCAGATGCTCACAGTGGTGCGCACTGGATGCCCAGAGCTCACACAGGTCACACGTGTCTGCAGTGGGTTCAAGACCTCACACGGGTCACACGTGTCTGCAGTGGGTACCAGAGTTCACACAGGTGTGCACTAGATACCCAGAGCTCACACAGGTCACACATGTCTGCAGTGGGTTCCAGATGCTCACAGCGGTGCGCACTGGATACCCAGAGCTCACACAGGTCACACATGTCTGCAGTGGGTTCCAGATGCTCACAGTGGTGCGCACTGGATGCCCAGAGCTCACACAGGTCACATATGTCTGCAGTGGGTTCCAGATGCCCACAGCGGTGCCCACTGGACGCCCAGAGCTCACACAGGTCACACATGTCTGCAGTGGGTTCCAGAGTTCACACAGGTGTTCACTAGATATCCAGAGCTCACCCGGGTCACACATGTCTGCAGTGGGTTCCAGACGTCACACAGGTCACACGTGTCTGCAGTGGGTTCAAGACCTCACACAGGTCACACGTGTCTGCAGTGGGTTCCAGACCTCACACAGGTCACACGTGTCTGCAGTGGGTTCAAGACCTCACACAGGTCACACGTGTCTGCAGTGGGTTCAAGACCTCACACAGGTCACACGTGTCTGCAGTGGGTACCAGAGTTCACACAGGTGTGCACTAGATACCCAGAGCTCACACAGGTCACACATGTCTGCAGTGGGTTCCAGATGCTCACAGCGGTGCGCACTGGATACCCAAAGCTCACACAGGTCACACATGTCTGCAGTGGGTTCCAGATGCTCACAGCGATGTTCACTAGATACCCAGAGCTCACCCGGGTCACACGTGTCTGCAGTGTGTTCCAGATGCTCACGGCGGTGCGCACTTGATGCCCAGAGCTCACACAGGTCAGGTCACAAATGTCTGCAGTGGGTTCCAGATGCTCACAGCGGTGCGCACTGGATGCCCAGAGCTCACACAGGTCACACATGTCTGCAGTGGGTTCCAGAGTTCACACAAATGTTCACTAGATATCCAGAGCTCACCCGGGTCTACACTGGGCACCAGAGACCTCACATGTGTCAGCAGTGAGCACAGAGGGCTCACAGGGGTGTGCGTAGGCACTTAGAGGTCACATGCGTCTGTAGTGGGCACTAAAATCTGACACAGGTCTATATGGGCACCAGAGCTTGCAAGGATCTGCAGTGGGCACTGAGATCTTGCACAGGTCTGCAGTGTGATCCAGGGCTCACATAGGTGTGCCCTAGGCACCTCAAGCTCACACAGGTCTGTAGTGGGCACTGAGAGCTCACACAGCTCTGCATTGGCCACCAAAGCTCACACAGGTGGCAGTGCACCTTGAGTCGCACATGGTTCTGTTGTGGGCACAGAGGGCGTATATGGGTCTTCAAGGGGCACCGGGACCCCACACTCAAGGGTCAGAATCGTGAATCAGACACCTCCCCCCCATCCCGCCTCAAGTTACACGCACTCTCGTAAATGTTTGCTGAACTGGAGATACAATAACACATCTGCCCTCCCCAAATCTATACAGATTCTCAAATATTTATAGGACTGCAAATTACTTTATTCAATATCACCTTCTTTTAATGTAAGCAGCGTCAACAATTGCACGTAGCCTGAACTTACAGTAGTACACATTGTTTAATTATAGGAATTATATAAGTAAAATAATATTTGTGGACTGTTACTCAGACAATTAAGCCACAACACCTTTAAGTATAGTCAAATTAACTAACAAATGCTATTTAAAAATATGTAACTATTACAATTGTTATACAGTAAGATCAAATAAAACAAAGTATAGTTTTTTTAAATCAGTCAATTCTTTATTTGTATGATAAATAAAAACCATTACAATATTCTCTAATTCCGCATACTAAAACATTAGAAAATAACTAACATAAAAAGAACATACATGTTCATATTCAAGGAAAGCTTTATTCGGCTGCTATTTAAAACAGACATAAAAGCACAAAACAATATACAAAATTACATTCATTTTATATACAACAAAATATAAAATGGAATTAATTTACAGTTAAAAACCTGATGCAGCCATTACCGCTCCAAAGTGATTCTTTTCCTCGTATAAAACGCTACTTTTAAAAACTGCGCTAATCTCCAAGCGATGTGCTCGTTATCCAATGATAGGAGGAGGAACATAGCTTGACGACACTGCCTAAGCCCTAAATTTCTTAAAAATGGAACGATCCAAACTTTCCTTGGTTCTTGATAAAATTTGCAAAACAGGACTAGGTGCATAGTAAACTGGGCAGAGGTGTTATCGCACGCGCAGGCTATTAGGTTGCGCGACCAGTCATTCAATTTCGGGAAAGACAGCAGTCTATGAATGATGCCCAGTCTAAGCCTGGTTAAAAGAAATCTATCAAAGGTACCTGGTACGAATGATAAGTAAGGCTCCATCCCCAGTGTGGTACTATCAGCTGGTGGCTCCTCACTGTAGTTTTTGCTGATATTTCCCCAGCCATTCTGTTTGCTTCTAATATCTGCAGACCCTCTTTCCTTAAGGCCTTTCTCGAGATCTCCATCATCGATGTGGGATTTAAAAAATATTCTAGATGACCCAGATCATTCATGAAATCATGCACAAATTTAATCCAAGGGATTGATAGGGCCCCCTCTAATCTCAAGGTATCTTTTAAAATCTCCCTGTTTAGCCTGGTCTGATCCTTACACCAGACTCTATGCCACAGGAGTATAGGTTCAAGTTTTACCAGGCCTGCTATGTGGTGGAGACCTAATTCCTCGTGGCAGATAAAAATTGAAGTGCTAGGGGGAACAGAGAGAATATACCTTATAAAAGCATTTTCAACTGTTTGTAGCGGGGTAGTATCTACGAAGCCCCACACCCCAGCTCCGTAAGTTGCAATAGTGACACATGTTTTAGCAAAAGTTGCGAGTGCCGCAGTAGATCTTGAAAATGCCAGTTTTTTAGTGGATATAGTTGCGGCCCAGGAGTCGTGCTGGTTAAAAAGGACACCTAGATAGGAAAAGTTTTTTATGGATGACAACCTCTTCCCATCTATATACATTTCGCGGGTCTTCTGGGTCCCTTGCCTACATCTCATGACGTAAGTCTTGGTTATGTTGGTTGTGAGACCGAGGTTGCTCATTAATATGCTAAAACTATAAAGGGCTCTCTGAAGCCCGTTTTGAGTGCGTGCCAACAGAACTGCATCATCCGCATAAAGAAGTGTGGGAATAGGGTGGCCACCTGCTTGGGGGAAATCTTTACCTTGACAAAGCAATGCATCTTCAAGTCCATTTATATAAAGATTAAGGGACATATCATCAAGAAACGGCGTTAAAATTATCGCCGCTTTAGCGGCAGAAAACTGCCGCGAAAGCGGCGATAATGGGCTTGATAATATGCCCTTGAGAATTCCCATAGAAGCCCATGTTCTGGTGTCAACATGGGCTTCTATTGGAATTCTCTGCGGCATATTATCAAGCCCATTATCGCCGCTTTAGCGCAGTTTTCTGCAGCTACAGCGGCGATAATTTTAACGCCGTGCTTGATAAAATGCCCCTTAGAAGTAAAGGGGCCAGAACACAGCCTTGTCTGACCCCTCTTCTGATTGGGAAGGCTTCAGTGCATACATCCTTCTGACCGAACCGGACGCTTGCAGAAGATCCGCTGTACAACCGCCTTAGGAGCGTAATAATTTGTGAATCCACCCCTACCCTTTCAAGTACCTCCCAAAGCATGCTGTGCTTAACGGAATCAAAGGCCACGGTGAGGTCAACAAAAGCCAAACATAAACTTCCTTTTTTTGCTCTAGTATACTTGCCTATTAATATAGAGAGGTTTAACGACTGTTCGATGGTTCCAAGACCCTCACGGAATCCATACTGCAAGTCAGAAAGTATCTGGCTGTCCTCTGCCCAGTCTGAAAGGCGCTCCAGAATCACTCTCCCTAGCACTTTGACCATAGAGTCCAGGAGGCAAATAGGTCTGTAACACCCCGGGTCTTCACGGTTACCCTTTTTAAAAATTGGAATTATTGTCGATTGCGCCCAAGTCTGGGGGAGGAAGGCCTTTATACTCGCATTGAATACCTGGGTCAATATAGGCCCCCCACAGGGAAACATTATTTTTTAACATGTCTACTGGGACCCCGTCGGATCCAGGGGCTTTGCCACCCAAACTTTGTTCCAAGGCCCTGATCACCTCCTCCAACGTGATTTCTAGGTCAATCACTTCGCTGTTTTTTGAATTGCGATCATCGGGCTGCCACCCTGGATTCCCCTGCTCGTTGCAAAGCTTTGAGAAGTGGCTAATCCATGTTTCTTTTTTTTTTTTTTTTTAAATAATTTTTATTATTTTTTCAAAAACATCCCATTAGTCCCCCACCCCCCCTCACCCTCACCCGTGGAACAGTAACAGGTAAATCAAATATTTTACCAACAGAGAGCTTATTTATACATAAATAAAAAAATAAAAAACATGAAAGGCAAACAAGATTTTGCGATGTACAATATATCAGCATCGAGTTTCCACAATCAATTTTCTTGTGACCAAGCAATCAATGGTGCCCAGATCTTCATACCCCTCTTCCTCTTATCCCTCCCTTTATTCTTATAAATGGCAACCTCCAGACTGCAAGTCGCCAATAGCCGAGCTCTCCATACAAAGAATGAAGGGGGTATTGGATCTATCCAGGCTGAGGCGACACATATCCTGAAGATGGCCATACCAACAAAAATCAGTCCATGTTGCTCACTGGAGCGAGTGTTGTTGGAAACACCCAACAGTACCTCTATATTCGCAATGTTAATCTTACAGTGTAAAATCTTTGATAGGAAGTCAGAGATTTCAGAGAGGACTTTGGTTAAAGCGGGGCATGAAGCAAACATATGTGTTATATCAGCTGCTGGAAGAGCACATCGCGGACAAAACGTTCCAATCCCCGTCCCCCATTTTGCTATTTTTTCTAGAATATCACACCGATGAAATTTGATGCTGCCACCCATTTTCCTACATAAGAAATCTCTCACTTGAAGAAATTTAAAAAAATCCTGATTTGTCAAATGGAACTCAATTTTTAATTCATCAAATGATTTTATTCCCCTATCAGAAAAAAAACATCCACCTAACTCAGCCCATCGTAGTATATATATGTCATGAAATATTTCTGGAAGATCCGCATTCTGAAGTACGGGGGTATAGTATGAATATCGGCCTACCCCGATCAATTTTTTTATATTACACCATACTTTAAAAATGCTAGAGATAGTTTTAAATTTTACTTTTTTGAAGTAATCGTCGTTCATATGGCGCCATAGGCAACCGATACTGTCATCGCGCAGAATAAGTTCTTGCGGGGTGGGTGTATTATGACCCGTTGAATTCTCCATTAGGAGGCAATTGCTATACTTTAATACAGTGGCCCAATAATATAGTTTAAAGTTTGGTAATGACCATCCCCCACGTTCTCTAGGTAAAGTGATCCATCTAAGTGCTCTACGTGATTTGTTGTATCCCCAAATAAAATGTGAAAACATAGAGTCGATGTTTTTGAAAATTAGTGGGGAAAATTCAAGACAAATGGTTCTAAAATAATATAAAAATTTAGGAAAGAATAACATTTTAACCACATTGGATCTTCCACCAATAGTTAAATGTAGATTGTGCAGCCGAGATAGATCTTTTTTAGTTTGGATTATTAGGGGCTGAATATTATCATCCACAATATTTTCGATTTTAGCACTAATGCTTACCCCGAGATATATTGCTTTATCAACAATCCTCTTATCATTCATAATGATTTTATTATTTACTACTATCTGGGTTTTGCTGGAATTCAATTTATATCCAGAAATCCGACCGAAATCCAATGCTTCTTGCTCTATATGTTTCATCGCTTCGGTGGGATCGCTTGTAACAATAGCTATGTCATGTGCATCGCCCAAACATTTTATTTCTAGATCTCGTATTTTAATGGGAGTTATTGAAGTTTTAAATTTTAGTCTTTGTATAAATACATCAATATAGATGGCAAACAAAAGGGGTGAACAAGGGCATCCCTGTCTTGTACCCCTATGAATAGCAAAACTATCAGACAATGTCCCATTGATCAAAACACGGGCAGTGGGGTTTATATAGAGTTGTTTTAATGCCTGTATATATATTTCTCCAATCCCACAATTTGCCATGGCTGCCCATAGAAATTTCCAGGAGACCCTGTCAAAAGCTTTTTCTGCATCCAGCAGTATAAGCGACATAGGGTCTCCTGTCACACTTGTGTAATCAAAAAGGGAGATAACTCTTTGTATGTGATCGATTGTGGATCTCCCGGGAATAAAGCCGTGTTGTTCTTCCGAAACAACTTTATGAATAATTGGTGCCAATCGGGCTGCTAAAATTTTAGAGTAAATTTTTGAATCCCCATTAATCAAAGTAATCGGGCGATAAGAACCCATTTCTTTAGCGTCTTTATTTTTCTTTTGTAATAGGTCTTTCCACTGAGGGGCCGTTACTTGGTGCTAGGAGAGGGGTTCTCAGGACCTTCCGGAGCGCAATGCTATCTTTCTGCTGGGCCGCACTATGTAAAGAGTCCCAGGCTTCATTTCGCAGGGTTTGTTTTCTTTCTTTTAGTGCCCTTCTGTAATCTAATCTGGCTTGACGTATGTTAGATGATAATCTGGGTTGTGTGTGCAGCACCTTTTTTAAATTAGCGTATGCCCTAGTGCATTTCCCATCGAACCAGCCCGGACATTTCACTTTGTTACTAAATTGTACTGTTAGTACATTTTTAACCTCCCTCGTGATATCTGAAAAGGAATTCACAATGGCAACGTCCGAAGCTGTCTCGCTCCGGCACATATCTAGCTCAGGCTTACATTTTGCTATCACTTTTTCGATTAATAGATCTGCGTCCACTTTAGACCACGTTAATGAATAGCCGTTTGTTTTATGCTAAAACTGTGAATAGGTAACGTAAGCTCTATAGGAAGGGGAAATGATCACTTATAGCAATGCCATCAACCTCAAAAGAAAATACCAAGTGCGAATGGGAACGTGTGGTCAAAATAAAATCAATTGTGGTTGTGTACCCTCTCCCATTGAAGGTAGGGGGCATGCCAACTGGTTTGGTTAATAGTTCGTTGGCAAACCCAAGGTCCAGTTTAAAAATGAGTTGATTAAATGAATCCCCCACATTGGTGTGATTGAAGTGGCTACTATTATCTGCTTCAATGTAGGTACCACATAGTCTCTCATCAACAGGGTCATCGTATCTTTGGCTTTCCCATTACATATTTTTGTGACGGCCTCTATAATATTCTTGACCACCGAGTCTAGGCCATTTTGAGTGGCGTTATTGTATAAAATAATCAAAAGAATCCGATGGTTTGCATTTGGATTTAACTCTACTAAGTGGTAATGAGTACCCCCCTCGAGGAACACAATATTACTTATGGGCATCTTGTTTGAAATGCAAGTAGTGATACCACCTTTTGGTCTCCCTCCCAAACCTTTCACAGCCTGGGTATGAAATGTCTCATAACCGGTGATATGAATGGGTTCAATTGCCCAAGTCTCCTGCAGGCATAAAATAACTGTGTTCTCAATTAAAACATCTCAGATCGGATTCTGTATCTTAGTGCTTAATCCATGAGATCACAGAGGTCATGTTAGGGTCAGATATATATGGGATTTATTTATAATCTGCCCGGCATCACAGGGAGGGTCCTGAATGAATGGCGTTAGTAACCCTGACATGTCCTCATGTTGCTCCAACGGGGACACTGGGGCCCCGTGGTATCCCCTCCTACTTGTATATTCTTCTATACACTCGGGGTTTTGGTCCTGGTTGATTCCTCTCTCACATGTAAGCCCGTTTGCAAGGCGGAATCCAGGATACTGGTTGCTCCTTGCTCTCCTCTATCTCCAATCATATCAACGGGTAACACCAGTCAATCGACCCCATCCAAGCTATAAAGGGGATCAAAGACATTAGATGTTGGAATACCATATCTGTGTTGTGCAAAGCCCCTAGTGTAACAACCTGAGAGGACCTGCTGGGGGGCCGGGGGGGGATTGATAAAAGAAACCTAAAGGGACCACACTTACCCCTCTCATGCCGACCGGATAATATCCGGACGCATCTAGGATACATCTAACCAAGTCCGGAGACCTAAAAGTGATAACAACACAATCCCCTGCCAGGGTTTTAGGTGAAGATCCTACCCACAGAATTCGGCGAGCCATCTTAAATTCTGTGAACAGGGCTTGAGAGTGACCTGTTCCGGGATTCGTCCGGGGGTCGTCCCGCGTGCGTCCCGCGCAGCGGGTGTAGAGGCAGCGCTATATGCACGATGGCCACGCCTCCCCCTCACTCGCGGCAGCTCCGATGTAGGTGTTGCACCTTGGGGATTGCAGTCCTCCCCAGAGTGAAGGTGGCAGTGCTGGCTGGACCACGTAGCCCTGGAACCCTTATACCAGCAGGGATTCCTCCGGTTTACAGTGAACAGCGTCCCACTAAAGCAATGACGAAAAAGGCAGCAAAAGTCTCATACATGTTTAAACATATGTATTTAACATATTGGTATCAACACATACAAATCAATGCATACGTATCCTGACATACACATCACTAAAAAGTAGGTGTTTTTTAAAATCAATGTTTATACTAAAATATATAAACATACATACATTTTAGGAAGAACATACATATTGCAAAAGTAAATTATAAATACATAATATATTTAAACATATCACACATTTATTGAAATTAAAAATACATTCGTTATTCATTTTTTTATTTTACTTTTTGGATTTTGCAACAACAAGTGATAAAAAAGAGAAACAGAGGATATACACAAGGGAAGCAGAGATAAAAACTAGTAAAAAAAATCAATAAGAAAACAATACAGAATCCCATATATGCCAGTGAGCCACACATACAAGAAAAGTGTACATCTATTAAATGATGGAAAGGATGAGCAAGTAAAGAGAATAAAAGGAAGGGCTAGGAGGAGAATAGATAAATGTGCCAGTCACTACCTGGAGGGCGCCCTGGGGCTGGCTGTAGTGGGACGTGGGTCAGGGAAATCCTGAGAACTATATCTATGCACTAAGTTGTGCATAGATTCCAGTAGGCGCACATCAATCATCTCGGGGGCCGTCCTTAGCAGCCGGGGAAAGCTCCAAATAGTCGCAGAGTGGCTGCCATGTGTCCTAAGGTGTAGAGGTTGGGGGCTGTAATGTTGCATACATGTCACTCGTGGTATCGCAGTATACCAAATCGCGAATCCATGCGACTGTCGTCGGGTGGTGGTTCTGCCCCAGTGTAGGGATACTTGACGCTTAGCCAATAATAAGGCGATAGCGGTATAGTGCCAGACTGCCGCCGGCAGTGGTTTAACATAGCCCAACAGCACCATCAGTGAAGTCGGGGTAAGTGCAAAAGCAATCATGCGTGTTTAAATGGAAAACATTTTCCCCCAATAAGAAAGCATTGGTGCAAAGTTCCATGCCAGATGTGAGAAATCGGCGTGTTCCGCCGTGCACCTAGGGCAGCAATGTGATTTAGAGGGGTCTGTCTTGGCCATGGGATGTGGGGTAGTGTACACCCGGTGTAGATATTTACAATGCAATAGCTTGTGTCAATGGTTGTTGGAGACCAACCTTGTTTGCTCACAACAATGGTATCATGTCATATCCGGGCGTGGGTTTCCCAAATCTCTCTCCCACGCAGCCCGAGCCCTCTCCACTCCAACAGGTCTCAGTAGGAGGGATGCACGATATATTCAAGAAACCAAGTGGGCAATATCTGGGGCCGAGATGATCATGGTGAGTGGTGGGAATTCCATAGGTTCTGCAGGAAAGGAAGGGAGTGCAGAACGAATACTATTATATAGTCGATATAGGTTGAACCTGTCCATACGGATCACGTCATACCCCTCTGTCAGTGAGGTCACAGAGCGTAGCATGGCATCAGCAAAGAGATCGCCCGGGTTGCACGGATGACACGTGGTCATTGGACGCTTCATCAATGTCTCCCCAGTCAATGGGAGACAAGGATTATTAGGGAGGGCGATATGTGGGGAACAGAATAGATCAAAGCCCGGGTACCATTGAAGTCCAGTCCAGGTCCAGTACGTAGTAGGGAGTGTCGGTATCTCTTAGGGAGGCCCTGTAGTCTAATGGCAGAAAGGGACTAAGGGCGGGCATGTGTCCATTCTGGTTTCAGGAACTGCAAGCATCTGGGTGATACCAATAATACGCAAAATGTGCTTGCACCTTAAGCTAGTATAGGTATAAATCAGGTTCTCCGAACCCTCCACAAGCATATGGCATGGTCAATGTTTGCCAGCGGACTCTTGGCTGTTTGTTTGCCCAGATTAGCCGTGTGAGCATACTACACAAGGTGTCGAAGAACTTTCCAGTTAGAACTATAGGAATATTGAGCAAAAGATATAAGAACCAGGACAGTACCACCATCTCGATAATGCCAATCCTGCCAGCAATGGACAGAGGGAGCCGGATCCACATACATTGGTCATTCATAATATGTAAAATGACAGTAAACCGAATAAAATATATAGGTACATTTGATAAACATAATGGAGTAATTTTATTAAATATGTTTCAGGATAACATCTTAAAAAAAATACAATTCCCACCACTTCTGTTTTTTAAATAATATATTTCTTACAGTAATATTGTTATAAAAATTATAGTAAAAAATAATATATGTTGCATTAGAAAAATATTTTTAATGAACATTTTACATGATATAACAACATTTATTTCTACTTTTTTCCAATGTACGTTTTGCTTTCATTTTCAATTTGCCGCCATTTTGTTTTTACCATTAGGGGCATATTATGATTTCGGTCAGAAAGCCTCCAACCTGAGGTTGGAGGCTTTCTGACCGAGATCATTGGTTTCAATTCCGATTGTTTAATGATAATCTAGTCGGTTGGAATTGAAACCGGCCGGTCATTCTGGCTGGATTCCGAAGGGCTCAAGGAGCCCGTCGGCCAGTCGGAGCCTGTCCCGTAATCACAATGGATAGCATTTCTGCCGTTGGGATTACGATGCTGGGCTTTCCCACATGGAAAGCCTGTCAGAAAGTGAGTTTGGGGGCCCCTAGCAGGGCCCCCTTCTCTTTGTGGCCTTTGGTTGGGTGTCGCCCTGTTGATCCCTGCACTGTGTGGCAGGCACTGTGAGGTGCCTGCCATGTGGTGCAGGGATGAACACAACCTCCCAATCCCCTATGGAAGCTTGTGCTACAACCGGTATGTGACCACACAAAGGGGCAGCTTACGATGTCGTGCAGAAACTTTCTGCCTGACTCCTTCTTGGAATTGGATCTGACCGACTTGTGATTGGCGGTTACACCTGACCGATTACGATGAGACTGAACACTGTTTGGTCGGAGTCCAATTTACTTCTAAGGGAGCCCGTGTTTTGCCCAACAACACTAGCTCCTACGGGGAAGTGGGGTGTGTGCAGAAAGTCCTGCACCCTGTCCAAGCACCCCATGGTGCCTGCCACACAGTGCATGGTTTTACATGGGGGTCCTTTGGGTTCCCCCTCGGCCCCCAACCGTAGGCAGCAGGATGAAGGGGAGCCTGCCAGGGGCACCCAAAGTCAGTTTCTTACAGCCTTTTTGTGTTGGGCAGGCTGACTCGGAAAGGCTATTGGAAACCAACATCATAATCGCTCTATCGGAAACGCTGTCCATAGAGCTGTACGATACAGGTCCGACTTACACAGACACTCCAAGAGCCGGCCAGAACCGATTCTGAAAGACCGTGAGGTTTGCAATCCGACCGCGAACATCATAATTGGTCGGTTGGATTGGAAACCAAAGGGATCCGACGCAGTCTAGGAGAATACGACTGTCGGTCGGAGGCTTTCCGCACAACATTGTAACCTGCCTCCATGTGCGGTCGAATCGTAATTAGGCAGTTGGCCCCGATTCTGTGATGATGTCGTTCGGAGGCAAGTCTGACCGACATCATAATCGGCCCCTAATTCTATTGGATAGAGTTTTTTTACATCGTTTCAGTGAGAGGTCAGAGAGCGTAGTAGTTGCTGTTATCCAGTTCCCTGTTTCTTTGTTCTGAAGCTTTACATTTACTACTTCTCAACCACAGTTGGGTCAGTGTGGATTCTTTAAAGTTTTTTAGGGGGTGATACATTTGTTCCCGGTTCCTTTGTTATCACATTGCAGCAGATTGTCCTCGGCCCCCAGAGAAGGACGGTATTGTACCAAATTTACCCGCTGAAGCGAGAGAAACAGATAGGTCGCCTGTGACCGGCACATCTCTAACAACTTACCTGGAGTTAATGTATATTGGGCAACTATGGATTCCTGAATACATTTTATTTAAGTGGTTTCCTGGAATTATTTTTTTCCAGACGTTTGCACGTACAAGAAATCCACACTATTATTTTCAATAGCTTTATTCAGTTATTAAAGTCCAATATCAGTACAGAATATATGAAAACGTGTCATTGCAATAATTAGCATTATGGTGAATAAAATGAAGGCTTCTCAGGGATAAGTGAGTTCATTTTAATTCGAGCTCGGTGGCACTTACAAAGGTGAGACTTCTAATCCAGAGAATCGAATGCTGATCGCGATACTGGAGCTGATGGTGAAAAGCAAATCATGCTGACATTTGAAGAAGCCAAAGAGACAGGAGAACTGGTTGCATTGAAGGTGTCACTGGAGTTGCTAAGATGAAAATGGTTGTCTGAAAAGTAAAGTTTAAGATGGTCCTAATGAATAAGATGTCACAGCCAGCATCGAAGCTTGTGAGGCAGCAGCCATGACAGGAAATGCAGGAATTTGAGGGCTAGATACATTTGAGTATGGTTATAGTGTAGTTCTAACATCTGGAGCCGGATGTACGGAATAAAGTCATTCCACAGTCAGGGCTCGAGTCGGGGTACCACGCGGGTGGACGGCGTCCCCCCACTTATTTTACCAGGTTTTTCCGGGTGGACGCCGTCCCCCCTGCCCAAAAGCTGGACAGCATTGTGTGAGCAGAGAGCCCGGGTGGGAGGGAAGTTTCCCGTAAATTACCAAAGATATGCTAATATTTGTAATTGGAGACTTTAAGAGGCACCGGTGGTGTGTGCAGGCTGGAGTGATTGGGAGGCGGAGCGAGCAGGCGTTGGCGGTTAACGCTTGGAATTTGTGTCCTTCTGTATCTTGTGCACTTTTGAGCACTTTGTTGTGCAACTGGGGCACCCCCTCGGGGGAGTAGGGGGGAGGGGGGGTTGCAAAGGACATCGAGGAACAGACCAGGGGTAGCAGTGCTGTGAAATATAGCACTGATCGAGTCTATATTAATATATACTGCACTAGAATACTGTCTAAGGACCATTGTCTTTAGAAATAGTTAACTTACCCAAGGTCCCTGACCAACTGCATATTGGGTTCCCTTGTGTTTTTCAACAGCCAACTGCCGTGATGGCACAAGGGTTAGAACTTTGCTCTGTTGGCTGCTGCCTGTGATACCAACTGCCGTGATGGCACAAGGGTTAGAACCAACAGCCATGATCGCACAAGGGTTAGAACTTTGCTCTGTTGGCTGCTGCCTGTGATGCCAGCAGCCATGATGGCACAAGGGTTAGAACTTGGCACTGTTGTTTACTGCCTGTGATGCCAGCCGCCGTGATGGCACAAGGGTTAGAACTTGGCACTGTTGTTTACTGCCTGTGACCCCAACAGCCCTGATGGCACAAGGGTTAGAACTTGGCACTGTTGTTTACTGCCTGTGATGCCAGCAGCCCTGATGGCACAAGGGTTAGAACTTTGCTCTGTTGGCTGCTGCTTGTGATGCCAGCAGCCCTGATGGCACAAGGGTTAGAACTTTGCACTGTTGGCTGCTGCCTGTGATGCCAACAGCTTTGATGGCACAAGGGTTAGAACTTGGCACTGTTGTTGACTGCCTGTGATGCCAGCAGCCCTGATGGCACAAGGGTTAGAACTTGGCACTGTTGTTTACTGCCTGTGATGCCAGCAGCCCTGATGGCACAAGGGTTAGAACTTGGCACTGTTGTTTACTGCCTGTGATGCCAGCAGCCCTGATGGCACAAGGGTTAGAACTTTGCACTGTTGGCTGCTTCCTGTGATGCCACCAGCCGTGATGGCACAAGGGTTAGAGCTTTGCTCTCTTGGCCGCCCCCAGACCCCGAGAGCAGTGATGGTACATCAGTCGGCACCCCACATTCCGAGAGCCCCCTCCACCCCCAGCCGTCACTGGGAGTTTACACAATGCACGCTTGTTGTCGTGCGTTAAATGTCTCTGATGCATGCGGCGCGGCGCTCGCCGGCCACCGTACAGCTGTTCGATTAGAGGCCTCGCATCTGACGCTTCCTCCAGGGCCGCTAATGGGACATAACTTGTTTGTTTCTCTCAGACACGAGCCCCGCTGCCTGCGCCGATAAATTCCTGTAATACCTAATGGGCGTCTGGAAGAATTCTTGTCCTTATTGGAATCTGCGCGGGATCCGGGCCTGGGGGGGCCGCGGGGGCCGGCGCCGCTAATCACACATGCAGCATTCATTAGCCGCCGCCCGCCGCTCCCCTAATGACGCTAATGAAAGATCAGGCACAGTGCGCGGCGCAGCAGATTGAGCGCGCAGCGCGCTTACCGATGGCTCATTAGCGCAGCGCGGCGGCGGCTTCCGGCGCAACACGTGCCCCTGTGTTTGCATGTGTGTGCGCGCGTGCATGTGTGGTGGTGGTGGGAGCCCTGCGCCGAGCGGCCTGCTTGAGGTGGACGGGGGTCTGATCCATGCACCACCTTCCACACCGGCTCACTCACCACCTTACTGGCTACTCATACGGGTTCACTCATCACCTTACTGGCCAATCATAAGGGCTCATTCTGGCTACCCCACCTACACGTTCAATCACCACCTTACTGGCCACTCGCACTGGTTCACTCACTACTTTACCGGCCAATCACAAGGGACTCATTTGTTACCTTACTACCCACTCCACCTATAGGTTCACTCACAACCTTACTGGCCACTCGCATTGATTTACTCACCACCTTACTAACCACCCCACACATGGGTTCACTCACCACCTTACTGGCCACTCACAAGTGGCTTATTCATCACCTTACTGGCTACTCACAAAGAGCTCACCCACCACCTTACTGGACACTCACAAGGGGCTAATTTTGGCCACCCCACGTACACGTTCACTCACCACCATACTGGCCACTCCCAAGGGGATCATTCACCACCCCACTGGCTACTCACAAGCACAAGGGGCTCATTCACCACCTTACTGGCCACTCACAAGGGGCTAATTCTGGCCACCCCACGTACACGTTCACTCACCACCTTACTAGCCACATGCACGGGTTCACTCACCACCTTACTGGCCACTCACAAGGGGCTAATTCTGGCCACCCCACATACACGTTCAATCACTACCTTACTGGCCACTCGCACTGGTTCATTCACCACCTTACTGGCCTCCCATGTACACTTTCACTTACCACCTTACTAGCCACACGCATGGGTTCACTCACCACCTTACTGGCCACTCACAAGGGGCTAATTCTGGCCACCCCACATACACGTTCACTCACCACCTTACTGGCCACTCGCACTGGTTCACTCACCACCTTACTGGCCACTCACAGGGGGCCCATTCGAACCTTGCTGGCCACTCCATGTATAGGTTCACTCACCACCTTAATGGCCACTCGCATTGGTTTACTCACCACCTTACTAGCCACTCAAGGGGCTCATTAACCACCTTACTGCTCCCACGCATGGGTTCACTCATCACCTTACTGGCCACTCACAAGGGGCTCATTCAGCCCTTACTGGCTACTTACAAGGGGTTCATTCACCAATTTACTGGCCACTCACAAGGGGATCATTCTGGCCACCCCATGTACACGTTCACTCACCACCTCACTGGCCACTCGCACTGGTTCACTCACCACCTTACTGGCCACCCCATGTACACATTCACTCACCACCTTACTGGCCACTCACACTGGTTCATTCACCACCTTACTAGCCACCCCATGTGCACATTTACTCACCACCTTACTGGCCACTCGCACTAGTTCACTCACCACCTTACTGGCCTCTCACAAGGGGCTCATTCGCTACCTTGTTGGCCAATCCATGTATAGGTTCACTCACTACCTTATTGGCCACTAGCATTGGTTCACTCGCCACCTTACTAGCCACTCAAGGGGTTCATTAACCACCTTACTGCCCCCACGCACTAGTTCACTCACCAAGTTAATGGCCACTCACAATGGGCTAATTCACCACCTTACTGGCCACCGCACGTACGGTTTCACTCACCACTTTAGTGGCCACTCACAATGGGCTAATTCTGGCCACCCCACGTACACATTCACCCACCACCTTACTGGCCACTCACACTGGTTCATTCACCACCTTACTGGCCACCCCATGTACACGTTCACTCACCACCTTACTGGCCACTCGCACTGGTTCACTCACCACCTTACTTTCCTCTCAAAAGGGGCTCATTCGCTACCTTGCTGGCCACTCCATGTATAGGTTCACTCACTACCTTATTGGCCACTCGCATCAGTTCACTCACCACCTTACTAGCCACTCATGGGGTTCATTACCACCTTATTGCCTCCACGCACAGGTTCACTCACCACCTTACGGGCACCCCACGTACGGGTTCACTCACCACCTTACTGGCCACTCACAAGGGGCTCATTCTGGCAACCCCATGCACACATTCACTCACCACCTTGCTGGACACTCACATTGGTTCACTCATTACCTTACTGGACACTCACAAGGGGCTCTTTCACCACCTTCCCAGCCACCCCATGTATGGGTTCACTCACTACCTTACTAGACAATCACATTGGTTCACTCCCCACATTACTGGACACACACAAGGGGATCATTCTGGCCACCTCACATACAGATTCACTGACCACCTTACTGGCCACTCGCACAGGTTCACTCACCATCTTACTGGCCACCCACAAGGGGCTCATTCACCACCTTACTGTCCCCACACACGGGTTCACTCACCACCTTACTGGCCACTCACACTGATTCACTCACCGTCTTTCTGGCCACCCACAAGGGGCTCATTCACCACCTTACTGCCCCCACACATGGGATCACTCACCATCTTACTGGCCACTCACACGGGTTCACTCACCACCTTACTGGCCACTCGGAAGGGGCTCATTCACCACCTTACTGGCCACCCCATGTACGGGTTCACTCACCACCTAACTGGCAACTCACACTGGTTCACTCACCATCTTACTGGCCACCCACAAGAGGCTCATTCACCACCTTACTGTCCCCACACACGGGTTCACTCACCACCTTACTAGCCACCCCATGCACGCGTTCCCTCACCACCTTACTGGCCACTCACACGGGGCTCATTCATCACCTTTCACCCGGGCTCACCCCACCATCTTACTGGCAACTCACAAGGGGTCACTCACCGCTTTAATAGACCACTCAGCCAGGCTCACTGCTGGCTTCCTAGCCACTCACACAAGCTGGTTCTTAGCTCAATCAAACGGGGCTCACACACCCAACTCACATAGGGATTGCTTCTATCTCGCCTGCCCGTGCACAAGAACTCACCTGCTGCCATGGGGTGCACGTGCCCATTACCTACCACTCACTGAGGATTCATGTGTGCGACTATCTCCCTGCAAGGCTGGTTCACATGCCGGCTCACCAGCCCCGCTCGCTAAAGGGTCACATGTGTTACCATCTGCTGGCTCACACACCGGCTCACCAGCCCCACTCACTGTGGGGTGATGTATGCCACCATCTGCCAGCTCACCAGCCCCGCTCACTGAGGGTGTCACGTGTGCCACCATCTGCAGACTCAGATGTTGGCCCACCATCCCTGCTCACTGAGGGGGATCACGTATGCCACCATCTGCCAGCTCACACAACAGCTCACCAGCCCCACTCACTGAGAGGTCACATATGTTACCATCTGCTGGCTCACCAGCTCCACTCACTGAAGGGTCACCTGTGCCATCATATACCTGCTCAAATGCCGGCTCAACAGCCCCGCTCACTGAGTCGTCACGTGTGCCACCATCTGCCTGCTCAAATGCTGGTTCACCAGCCCCGCTTACCAAGGGGTCACGTGTGTCACCATCTGCCTGCTCACACTGGTTCACATGCCAGCTCACTAGTCCCGCTTGCAGTGTCCTGCTGGACACAATGCTATTTTCCAGTCACTCCCCAAGGGCTGGCCTTACACTCAACCCACACCCATCCAACACAGGCATCACCGGTCAGGTGACCCTGTCAATAAAATGGCCTGAGCATATGTGCTCCTGGCCAGTTCTCTACCCCTTATACTAGTGTATGTTTCGTCCTTTATTCATCATGTGGGCCTAGTGCCCAGAACATCACACCGCTCACTGAGGGTTCACATGCACCACCATCTGCCTGCTCACACTGGCTCACACACCGGCTCTCCAGTCCCACTCACTGAGGGTTCGCGTGCACCACCATCTGCCTCACACACTGGCTCACCAGTCCCACTCACTGAGGGTTCGCGTATACCACCATCTGCCTCACACACCGGCTCTCCAGTCCCACTCACTGAGGGTTCGCGTGTGCCTCCATCTACCAGCTCACGCTGGCTCACCTCCCAGCTCACTGCTCACCAGCCCCACTCACTGAGAGTTCATGTGTGCCACCATCTGCCTGCTCACACTCAAATCAAATCAGGTGTTTGTTAAGCGCGACTACTCACCCGTAAGGGTCTCAAGGCGCTAGGGGACGTGGGGGGGGGGGGCGGTGGGGGGGGTAGCAGGTTGCAGTCTATCAAGGAGGGGGTCTGTCGAAGAGCCAGGTTTTGAGGTTTCTTGCGAAGATGGCTCACACACCAGCTCACCAGTCCCACTCACTGAGGGTTCATGTGGGCCTCCATCTGCCAGCTCACGCTGGCTCACCTCCCAGCTCACTGCTCACCAGCCCCACTCACTGAGAGTTCACATGATACTTTACCGGCATGGCTTACAAGGTCTCAACACTGCATCACTGCCCTCTTACTGTTGCAAATAAACATGATTGTGATAACCCCTGAGTTTTACACCTCTGCTCGTGATAATGCAGTCTGTGTGCTCTGCTTTATTGCATCATAGGTGAAGTCATATGTGTTGTCATCGCTGATGTAATCAATGATGCAGTTTTCTACTGAAATCAGAAGCAATGGAGTAGCAGGGAGTGGAGATGAGTTTGCACAGTTACTCTAAATTTGCTGTATATCTCAGTTTAAGCAGTTATAATGAGCCATCCTCTTGGGTGGAGAGGCTTCCAGGCGCTATGTATCCTTCTTGTGCTTGATCTGGAAGTTACCACACATTAAATCTCCACCTTACCGCTTTCTGTCTCTGTTTCTCATTAATTCTGGCTGCTGCCGGTTCTTACTTGATTCTATGTGTCAGGCCAGCGCCTGGATACCTGCACAGGTGATAAGAGGCGCTCTAGCGCCGGGACACTCTTTCTGAGAAGCTGCGCGCTCTATAAATGCTCTTTCATTCATTCATACAAATCTACTGATTGATTGATTGAGGCATCAGACTGGATCTGGACGTTTTCCATCTTTAATTCATCACCAGCGCCAGGTGTCACCTTCTGGAGTTCGGAGGCATGTCACACGCAACCTCTGGAGGATGTCATGGGCCACCTCTGGAGCATGTCACAGGCCACCTCTGGAGGATCATGGGCCACCCCTGGAGGATGTCATGGGCCACCCCTGGAGGATGTCATGGGCCACCTCTGGAGGATGTCACAGGCCACCTCTGGAGGATCATGGGCCACCCCGGAGGATTTCACGCCCACCTCTAGAGGATGTCATGGGCCACCTCTGGAGGATCATGGGCCACCCCTGGAGGATCATGGGCCACCCCTGGAGGATGTCATGGGCCACCTCTGGAGGATGTCATGGGCCACCTCTGGAGGATGTCACGCCCACCTCTAGAGGATGTCACACGCCACCTCTGGAGGATGTCACACGCCACCTCTAGAGGATGTTACGGGCCACCTCTAGAGGATGTCACACGCCACCTGTGGAGTATGTAACGCAACGCCTTTGAACGATGTCACGCGCCACCTCTGGAGTATGTCATGCAACACCTCTGAAGGATGTCACAGGACACCTCTGGATAATATCATACGTCACCTCTGGAGGATGTCATGTGCTGCCTCTGGAGGATGTCACACACCATGGATGGATGTGAAGCAGACACATCATACATTGTGCTCCAGCACCAGCCGCAACAGTTTTTTCGTTCCTCTATAACTGCTGCTATTTTTACCAGTATTTTTACCTGATTTCTGTAGTTTCCCACTCCTTCTTGGAGATGCTTCCCTCTAGCTACTTGGGCTCTAAGCCCTGTTTTACTTCCTCATGACCAATGTCTGTGGTGTGTGTGTGACCTCAGCCCCCAGATGACCCAAAGGCCATTCGGGAAAAGAGTGTCAAACTGGTGACTGGGTCCATGAAAGGGTAGTGTGGGAAAGTGCCCCTTTTTGACCTGGTCATCCCCACTTTTTGCCTGGTATTTGATGTGATTTCGACTGGAAATGCACTGGGTTCCTACTAACCAAGTTCCCAGTGCCAGAGCTATTTCCCAAAACTGTACAAGAGTTTTCCCTAATTGGCAATACCTTTAGCACTCTCTGTAAGACCCCACTAAATGGTACCCCTGGTACTTTGGGCCTGAGGTGCTAAGGAAGGATCCCTAAGGGCTACAGCATGAAGTGTGCCACTCTAAGAAACCCCTCACCAAACACATGCACCACCACTGCAGGCTGCGTGTCTAGGTGCAGACAAAAGAGAAAACATGACATGACACACATCCCTGTGTGGCCTGTGCCCCAACACTGCATGTAGTATTTGTAAGTCATCCCTACAGCAGGCCTAGTAGCCCTGAGGCAGGGTGCCTTATACTACATGTGAGAGCGTTTTTGTTTGAGCAGTTATGCCCCTATGCTAGTGAGTTCCATTACTGCCAGTACAAGTGAACAGGAAAGCCATTTTAAAACATGTGCTGGACACTGGTGAAAATGAATTCCCCAGCTACATAATGGCTTCACTGAAAATAGGGATGTTTGGTATCAAACATCTCGTATTATTAAACCCACACTGATTCCAGTGTTGGATTTATTAATACATGCACCCAGAGGCCATCCTAGAGGTGTTCCCTCAAAACCTACCAGCTCCTGGGAGTTGGCTGACTGGTTTCTGCCAGCCTGCCACCAGAGACGAGTGTCTGACCCCCAAAGGTGAGGGCCTTTGCTCTTGGGAGGACAGGAACAAAGCATGCTTGGGAAGAGGGTGTTCACACCCCCTCCCACGAGATGGCCTGCTGATTAGCCGCCCAAGACACAGAGCTTTAAAAAACTGCCACCTTTGGAATGCAAGTTTGGCTTCCCTCACAGGAGAGGAAGCTAACCCCAAGATGGCGGCCGGTCACTCAACTGTGTGAGCATACGCTGTGAACTCCCCTGGATAATTTCACCCATACAAGTGACCGCTGCGATGAAACGAGCGGAAGGCAGTGTATAGTGCAAACTGGTATTCTTTAGGGCTATGCTGTGGCGGCTGTCTATTTCTGCTTCGACTGCTCCCAGCTTGGCTCAGCGCACCTCGGACACTCTGGTGTGCCTATGCAGCAATGGCACCGAAGCCGCCGCCGAAGATGCCGAAGACCCGCGCTGGTACTGCACCAACAGTGAGCCCTGGAAAAACCCTCGGCGGAAAAGATCTGCAGAACCGCCTGCGGAGCAGAGGAGATGGTGGCGGGTGCCTCGGGTCGTGTTCAGACGGCCGGTGTTGGAGCCGGTAAAACGAAGCAGACGCTCCCCTCGATTTTCAAGCTGCAAGCGGGGAAATCTGGAAGATTGACAACTCCGGTGAGTGTGGGTCCCGGTAAACGTGAGCAGATGGCAACTGAGAAAGGCTCACCTACCAGCTTAGAGGCTCCTAATGGAGATCTGTCAGTTCCTGCCCTCGAGTCCAACATTTCTCCTCGTGTGGAGCAGGCTGGGGGTGATGTATTGGTCCAAGGGGCGATCTGCCCAAGCAGCAACTTGTTACAGGGTCAAGGTAGTGGAAATCTTTCAGAGGCAGCACTTAAAGAGAATAATGTACTCCATACCATGGCACCTGTCCCAACCAGTGGAATTATGGGAAATGTAGTTCATCTCTCTTCTGTTGTGTCCAAGGGAGCTCGGCTGAGTCAAATGAATACGGAAGCACTCAGTAAGGACTTTGATATGACAAGAGCGGAGGTTCAAGAACCTAGCCTACAGACTTTTAGTGATGGTAGCGGATCAAGTAAAGAGGTGGAAGGGGCAGACAAATTCTATTCTATGTCGGACCATGCAGGGTCTTCAGAGGATGAAGATTTTGACAAAGAGTGGACGGATGACGATAGCGACTTAACCGACTGGCAGTTTGAGGGAGCACAAAAGGCTGAACTCTTATCCGGAGGCGAGGGAACTGTGTGAAAATTTGCAAGACATAAATCACTCGGTCAAGGGGGGCCGGCTCCAAATAAGACATCTGGTCTAGCGGGGTCAGCAGGATCAATGGCATGGGATTATTCGTTCTCTACCCAGTCCGGCCCTACCATCGATGTTTCCAAACCTAATGATGGTGCTCAAGGGCCTCCTGTAGAAATAACGCTATCAACCATTTACCAGACTATTATGGCCCATAGAGAGGAGGCGCGCCAGGAGAGCTCTCGGACACAGGGAGCATGCCGCAAGATGCAGAAATCAATCTGGAGAGTTGCCAAAACATGCTCAGATATAGCTTCAAGAATTGTAGAGGCCGAGGAAAGGATCGCTGCCTTGGAAGATGACCTGGCAATACAAAAGGGTCTCACGGATATGGTCAAGGCACAAAGGGATGATATGATCTGGAAGTTAACTGATTTGGAATATAGAGCCAGGAGGAACAACTTAAGAATCCTAGGTATTCCAGAAGGCAGAGAGGGGTCTGATCCCAGGAAAGTTTGTTGTCGAGCTTTTCGCAGAAGCATTTCCGGATTTAAAACAATGGGATTGGCAGCTGGAGCTTCAGAGGGCACATCGCTTCCCTTTCAAGCCGAAGCAGAAGTCGGGATCAGCTATGGATAAGCCTCGGGCTATATTGATCTGCCTAAATAACTTTTTAGCAAGAGAGGGTGTCTACGACCTAGCAAGACCAGATAAGAAGAGAGTTGGGAAAGGCTGTGAGTTTTTTGTCAGACCAGATTTTTGCCAAACAACAGTTGAGCGGAGGTGGCAGCTCTGCCAGTTAATGGCGGCGTTCCAAGCGAAAGGGGCACAAGCTTTTTTGCTTTTTCCATCAAAGCTGAAAATAATCTATCAGGGTCAGACAAGATTCTTCCCATCTGAAATCCAGGCAAAGGAATTTTTGAATGCTATGTAGGTTTATGATGCCTGTTTATGGCTTGTCATCGCAGGGGTCACTATCCTTTGTAGATACAGAAGTGAGGGGATGTTTTCTCTCCAGCGGTTGATGTTGATGTTACACTTGTTTATTTTGAACCTCCCTTGCTGGTTTTTCTTCATTTTTTTTTTTTTCGGGCTAAGATGGGTGGAAGGATCTAGGGGAGAGCGGAGGGCAGCCTGCTCATTTAACCATCATAAGGACTCAGGTCCTGTTGCCTCGTAAGGGGGTTGTAGCTCAGGGGTGGGGGCGGGGTTGGGGGGGACTGGATGGGGGGTTGTTCTGGTCTCAAGGGCGGAGGGGGAGGGGGGTTTTGGTGTTTGGATTTTGAGGTTTCATAGTCATGACAAGCATAATGTTAGTGATGAGGTTGATGAAGATTACATGAATAAAAAGGATGGTGTTTTCATAGTAGTATGTAGGGATAAAATGAGCTTGGGACATTTGCATTGCTTAAATGGTGCAGGGTAGGTTGCATATAGCTATATGGAATATCTGTGGCCTGAATGATGGTAAGAAGCAAGCGCTCTTATCTAAAGTTCTACAAATTATGCAACTTGATATCTTATGTTTACAAGAGACGCATGTGCCATGGGGTAAGCGGGAGTGTCTGAAATTCCCGGGGTTTGATTTAGTAGCCTGTACAAAACAGTCCTCAATGATCAGAGGTGTGGCTATATTGTTAAGGCGCGGGGTTGGTGTCTGCAAAAGAGCCAAAGTGGATGGAGCTGGAAGGTGGGCACTAGCTGAAATTTTGATCAATAATGGGCCTATCTCGATTTGCTCCATCTACGGCTCAAATCTAGATGATCCGGCAATTATGAAATGTTTAAATATTGAATTAGCATTGTGGCCGCACCCAATGGTTGTTTGTGGGGACATGAATATTCATTTGCCAGGCAATTGTAATCTTTTAGGCAACCAAAAGTATCATGGGAGGAAGCCAAGGGTTTTTCAGGCCCTTCAGGCGTTAACCTCTGAACATGGACTTGCCGATGTTTGGCACTGGCATAAAAAACTGAGGATGGTTTTACATACTACTCTGCTCCCCATAACAAAATGGTGCGGCTAGATTATCTCTTTATGTCAGATCAACTGATAGGGGAGGCTTCGGTTGAAGTTCCTCCAAGAACATTATCAGACCACAATGCGGTGATTATGGAGTGTCCCTGGGTGAGGGTGGCTAGAGCCCCAAGACCATGGACTTTTGAAAAAAAACTTATCTTGGACCAGTCCTATCGGGACCATATGATCAAATGGATAGGAGAGTTTTTTAGTTTCAATCGAAAAACGGCGTCAGATGGCATAGTATGGGATACATTCAAAGCCGCGGTGCGGGGAGAGACCAAGAGCTTCGCGGCTTATCGCTGGAGGACTATTCAGGATCAGATTAAGGGTTGTGTAGAGCAGTTACGGGTTGCAGAGATGGCGTTGACATAGAATATCAAGGAAGGTCTTAATTCTGACCAAAGTCAACAGACGGTGGCCAAGGTTAAATCTAACCTACTGGAATTCTTTGGGAAGGACTTGGCTGCAAAATATACTCAATATCGTGCGACGATGTTTGAATTTGGCGAAAACTGTGGCAGAGTTCTTGCCAAACGGCTCCAGCAGAGAAGTATGGCAAACAGAATTAGTAGTGTTCTGGATCAGCAAGGCCAGTTACAGGTCACTCAGGAGGGGGTTTTGGATGTTTTTGCGAAGTTTTATAGTCAGTTATACAAGGAAGAGAAGGCCATGGCTTCTATTGAATCTCGGTTTTCTGCAGGGAATAGATACCTCCAGAATTACAATAGATCAGAATGAAGTCCTCTCGGCCCCAATTGTTTGGGAAGAGGTTGAATTGGCTATAAAATCTTTGGCTAACGGGAAGGCCGCTGGTCCGGATGCTATTCCTTCGCCCAAGTAATTCGACAGACGTCTTATCAGTGTTTAGGGACGCCCAGAGGGGCATTATACCCGCATCTTGGAGGCAAACAACCATTGTACTCTTTAAAAAGAAAGATAAACCTGCCCTGAATCCGTCATCTTACCATCCTATTTCATTAATTAACACGGACAGTAAAATTTACTCAAAGATTGTAGCTACTAGGCTCGCTGCGGTAATTACCCCATTCGTGTCTATCCGGCAACATGGCTTTATTCCTGGCAGGGACACAGCTGATCACGTAAGGCGGGTTATCGCCTTGCTAGACTGGGCGCAGGCCAAGGAATCTGCCCTCAGGGTGATCCTATTGGACGCCGAGAAGGCGTTCGATAGGGTTCTCCTGGGGTTTTTTGTGGGCAGTGCTCCGTTGGAAGGGATTTAGCACCGAATTTATACAGGCAGTGCAAGCACTGTATATCTCTCCACTTGCAACAATTTGTATTTCAGGGTAAGAAACTGGGTTATTCAATATTGGTAGGGGCACAAGGCAAGGCTGTCCGTGTTCGCCGTTGCTCTTTGCTCTGTACATTGACCCATTCCTTAGCAAAATTGAAGAAGATCTAAATATTTTACTGGTTAGGGTTAATGGCACAGACTATAAGACGCTGGAATAAGCGGAGGACATCGTAATTTTAACAAGAGATGTCTCCTTGGCGTTTGCAACCATAAAAAATCTGGCAGAGCAATTCGGATTGTTGTCAGGATATAAGCTGAACGTCGATAAGACGCAGATTCTTCATTCAACCTCTATGTGTCCCTCCGACGTCCCTATTATCACAGAAGCGACGTATCTGGGGGTTAAAATTACTGCTTCAGTATCTAGTATCCCTGAGTTGAATATGCTCCCAGTGGTCAAATCTATCAATATAAAACTTGGAAGATTAGATCATCTGCATCTTTCTTTATATGGTCGATGTAATAATCTTAAAATGCTGGTTTTACCGAAATTAATGTATTTGTTTAGAACTATCCCGCTGGAATTCTCTCAAGCTTCTCTGAGTAGTGCCGAGAGGGCTGGCTCTAGATTTCTCTGGGGCTATCGCCAATCACATAGGGCAGCCAAATGGATGTGTCTCCCTAGAGATCGAGGGGGATGGGCGGTCCCTAATTTCTTAATGTATTAATGGTCAGCTATGCTGCAACATTTTGGAATACTTTTAGTAGGGGAAAGGGCCGAGGTGCCTTTAGCAAATAGGCCTACTATCTATGAAATAGGCCTGGGGGATGCCGCTAAGGGCATTTTAGTAAAGATACTTGAACCAAGCTACTTTAAAAAGACAAGGTTCAAAGTAATCTATGCAGCGTTTGCGATCTGGCGGAAGATTCGCCGCAGGTGTGCAATTGCAAACATTAATATATACACGCCCTTTTCTGCTGCTGGTACGCTGCCGTCGATCTTTCAGGATCAGGTAATTTTTAGGTGGCTGTCATTGGCCCTGCAGGTTAGTGGTGATTTGTGTTCGGGGGGGGCAAATGTCTTCCTTTTCTTTTCTTAGGGAGAAGTTTAATTTACATACCCATGATTTCTTCAAATATCTCCAGATCAGAAGTTTTCTTGATAAACCCCGAAATGAGATGGCTATTAAGCTAGGAAATATTACTATAATTGAAATGGCTCGAAAGAAAGCAAGAATAGGTACGGTTTATCAGTATATTTTATCCTGTCTACCGGATGATTTGGATCTGCAGGATTCGAAGTGGGTGGGGAAATTTGGCAAGACGGGGGTTGACATTAGGCTTACGGTGCAGCTAGCAAGGCAGATCTCAGCCTCCGATAGCCTACAGACCCAATGTTATATGGCGATGTTTGATTTGTACTACACACCGGCTAAGATTGCAAAGTGGGGTGGACGGAAGGGTGACAGATGCGCTAGGTGTGGATTTCAAGGTGCGGATGCAGTACATATGTTTTATTTGTGTCCTAAGTTGGGGGTATTTTTGCACGAAATTGAGCATTTTATCAATGTAGTGTTAACCCCTTGCATGCTTCTGACGGAACCACTCCGTCATGAGCCACGGGCGCCGTGTGCTCATGACGGAGTGGTTCTGTCATGCTGCGGCCGTTGGTGGCCGCTCCGCCCACGCGGCGCTGTTTCCCCGCCTGTGCGGGCGATCAGCGCAAGTGGGTGGAGTCATGACGGAACCACGCCATCATGAGCACAGCTCGCCCGTGACTCATGACGGCGTGGTTCCGTCATGAGCATGGCGGCGCCGCAAACCCCCCAAACTCCCCCAGCGCTGCGGCGGAATTCGCGCCGCAGCGAAGGGGTTAAAGATTCAGGTCAAAATCTCCTCTGAATTTGTGATAATGGGATGTGATGGCACCGGGTCTGCGGGTGGTTCTAGATATACGGCTGCTTTTCTTTTTCTAGCAATGGCAAGGATTCGGTTATGCATTACATTGCAGTGGATCAGCCCGGAAGCTCCAACCTTTTTTAATTGGAGAGCCAGGATGCTAGCATTATATAACTTGGAGTCGTCTGTTTATCTGTTAAGGGGGAGAAATAGGCGGGAGTTGGGGGCTAGAATTTGGGCCCCCATTACGGAGTGGTCTGATGGCTGATGGGTATGATCGCGCTGGTCCAAGTATCGGCTGCATAGCTATTTAGTTGTATCTTATGTTGTGCTCATGTCTCCCATCTTTGCTTTGTTTATTTTGGCCTCTCTCACTGTACTAGTCTTAATATGCCAATCCCTGATAGCGTCCAGGATTTTTAGCTATCTAGGCAATTATTTAATTATTCCATGTTTTATGCTGGCTGTTTATGTATTTTTCTTCTTCTTTGCTTTTTTCTTCTTACTATTATGTTCTGTATAGTATGCTTGTCATGTTTTGTGTTAATTATAAAATATAAAATCAAAATAAAATTGTAAAAGAAAAAGGAGAGGAAGCTAACCCCTTTGTCCAGAGCCCTCTGGCACCTGGAAAGGCAGGACAATGAGCTAGTCAGGTCGGCGTGCCCACTCCTAGGCCAGTACCACCCTTAAGGTGGCCTAACCTGAAGTGGACATGACTTTTCAGAGTTGGCCATCTTTGTGATGGCAAACTTAGGAACTCTGGGACCGGGTTATGCCCCCTTCCCACAGGAAGTGGTCATTTAGGGGATGTAGTGACCCCAGGGGCTAGTAGCCCATTGGCTACTACCCTACACTCCCCTATAACCCCTAAATTCAGTATTTAGGGATGTACCTGGCACCAGAAAATCAGATCCCGCCAACCTGAAAGAAGAAGGCGGATGTGAAGAGTCGCAGAGAGCAAGAACTGAAGCCCCAGCAACAGACTTGGCACCAACCCGGCCGGCCTGCTGACTTTGCCAATTTTCAATAAACAACTTGTCCGCAGCTGTTGTGTCTCCAAAGCCTGGGAGACCTGCTTGTACTTCACCCAGGAACCAAGACCTCCCGTGAAGCAGAGGGGCTGTTTTCCTGCACCTCGCAGGTACCAAAGACTCCTGAGAGGACTTTGTGACTGCAGAAACCAGAGGCCTGAAGGCACCACTGCACCCGTCGCTCCAAGCCCGAGTTGAAGTGGCCAACAGTGCCAGCGTGGTCCCCCAGCCCTCCAGAGACTGAGTCCACTGTGGTAGCGCCTCTCATGGACTCCCCAACATCACCTGCAGCCTCTGCATGCAGGCCTCCTCTACGGCGACTGCTCCTGGTAAGGAAAACCTGACACCTAAAGACACCTCTGAACCAGTCACCTCTGGGCTGTGGAGAAAAGGACCAAAGGGGCCCCCACTTCTCTGAGCACCGTAAGGCCTGAGCCCCCCTGTTGGTTCATCCCGACTGGTCTCCCAGTCAAAGCCTGCAGCCCCTTTACAGAGAGACCGATCCCTATAGAGTAACATTGGGCACCCAATGCTGTTTTACACCTCTGCACCCAGCCGCCCTAGTGCCGCTGGTGGTGGTCTGCTGGTGCTGCCTTGGACCGTGCTCACCACTCACCTTAAGTCCCAGAGAGTGGTCCCGTAAGTTGCTGTACTGTACCTGAATGCTGTACTTGTTCTTCCTCCCATAGGATAACATTGTAGCAAAGTGTTGACTTTATAAATATAAAAATAATTCTATTGAAAAACATACTTACCTGATTGAATTGTTGTAGTGCCTAGATATATATAAAGATTAACCCTGGACAGAGTTCGCATAGCCGTGCTATGTGGAACTCCGGCGAAGCGGTTAAAAAACTCCGCTGCACTACGAGAAGTTCCGTGAGCGGACGGAGTTGCTTGTCCCACCCGTTTGTGCGACGTTTCCACCGTATGTCAACACGGATTGCGTGTTCGGGTGGAAATATCGCACGAACTGCACTACGCTGTCTCACACGGGTGCGGCCATCTTGTTTTCTTACTCTGTTTATAGTGCTGGGGCCTACTTTTGCTGCTTATTCATTCTTTGCAATCCTTGCTGTCTAAAAAAAAATTCCAATCTTTTTTATTTATTATCTTACCCTTTTTTCTCTAAGTGTATATTTTTCGTTTTTTTCTACTTTTTGTGTGTTTTTTTGTGAGTTTTGTACTGCTTTTCTCTATTACTTGCTATCTATTTTTTTTTACTTCCATCCTTCTTCTCCCTTAATTTTTTTATACTTTCTAAATCCCCCCTCTCCACAACCCCCAGCATCATGGCAGAGACCAATGCAACCATGTGGAATGCGGCGCCTAGAAGTGGTGTTGTTTTTCGAATTGGAGGTGGCTTCGCTAGTTTTTGTGTGCAGCTCCCCCTCCCCTCAGCAGGCAGCAGGCCTGGGTCTGGGTACGGGCACTGGGAGAGCCAGCAGCTGTGGACAAGGGTGCGCCGGGCAGTGTATCGCTGGTCTTGAGTTCGGCGCACCCACAACCAGCTGACGCACTGGTGGTCCGACATCCTGGACAGAGAGCAGGAACTGCTAGTCCTGCTAGTCCTGCTGGACCTGCTAAGGGTTGAGGTTGTGGGGCTTGGTGAGTAGCTAATTATTGTTAGATTTGGGGGTCTCTAGTTGGCAGAGGTAGGTACCCATGACAAATAGGGACCCTTGCGTCTAGTCAGGATAAGGGACTACACTCCCAAAATAACCCCTGCTCACCCCCTTGGTAGCTTGGCACGAGCAGGCAGGCTTATCTCAGAGGCAGTGTGTAAAGCATTTGTGAACACATACAGTAATACAGTGACAACACTACAAATGGACACCACACAGGTTGTATTATAAAAATAAGTATTTTTATATAGATTTAACACAAGACCAAACGACAAAATATCCACAATACTTTACTTAAAAATAGTCTCTCAAATGTTATAAAATAGCTTAGTTTTCTCAAGTTGTAAATGCGACACTTTACTCTCAATGTACCTTAGATGTGTAACGCAAAGAAAACAAAAGGGTCACAGGGAAGGTGATGCATCGGTTCCTTACACGCAGGGGATTGGATGTGTTGGTTCCTTACTGCTGTGCAGGGGAGTTGATGCTCGCTTCCTTACTGTGTGGGGAGTTGATGCGTCGGTTTCTTACTGCTCTCTGCTGCGATGCGACACGCTGGCACCTCGATGCTATACTCTTCTCCGGTGCAATGCAACAAAATGGCGCCCTGGTTGCGATGCAACAACGTTGGTGTGATGCGTGCATGCCCGACAGCCGTGCGGTGACTCGATGTTCTTTGGAGCCGCGACAGGCCCTGCGACACGCTTCTCCGGTGATGCGACGATGACCTCTGTGGCAGCGTCCCGCTTCTCCGGCGATGCGCTGCGCTTCGGCTATGCGATGATGACAGCGGCGGCTTGCTTCTTCGACAATGCGAGGACAGCAGCTGTGGTGGCGACACGCTTCTTGTTGTTGCGTCACGCTTCCAGCTCCCGGCGACACACAATCTCTCAGAGGGCCCAGCACAACAGCAGGCACTTCAATTCCCAGCAAGGGAATTCAGGGGAGAGCTGGTTGGGTTGGTGAAGTCTTGAATCCCCGAGACTTCAGGCAGGAGGCAATCTCTAGTTCAAGCCCTTGGAGATTCTTCTTCAAGTTGATGGAAAGCACACTCAGTCCTTTTCTCCTCTCTTTGGTAATGAAGCAACCACTGCAGGCCAACCCCCAAACACACAGCACAGGGGTAGTCTCCTCCTTCAGCCTCCGGGTTCTTCTCCTCTGGTTAGTCCTGGAGCACTTTGTTGACATGTCTCCTACTTTCCTTTCACAGTGCAGGGCATGGACATCAGACAGACCACAGGAGGTGGAGCCAGCATTGTGGAGGGAAGGCTCAGCCCAATTCAGATCCCAGGTGAAACCCCTCTCACCCATCTAGATGCAGATCTCTCTATTCAGCCCTGTGCTGACTCACCCTGTCTCCTGGAAACCCCAGCCCCTGTCACTCAAACTCCAGACAAGGAATACAAAACCTAGCAGAGGCAGGCTTGGATAGTTAGGCAAGAAAATACCTCCTTTCTAAAAGTGGTATTTTCAAACACAGAATGTTAAAACCAACTTCACTAAAAGATGTATTTTATCATTCTGAGTTCAGGGATACTAAACTCGAATTTCTACCATGTTCCCTGAGTCAGTTAGGATTATAAAATATAATAATCAAATTGCCCATTCTGGCCTATGGAGAACAGGTAGACTTGCAATAGTGAAAAACGAAAATGGCTGTAATTCACTATCAGGACATGCCACACACATCAGGACATGTCCTACCTTTTACCTACAATGTACCCTGCCCTTGGGCCTACCATAGGGGTGACTAATATGTATAAAAGGGAAGGTTTAGGGACTGGCAAGTGGGTGCACTTGCCCAGTCAGCATGGCAGTACCAGACTGCACACAGGTTCTGCAGTGGCAGACCTGAGACACACTTTACAAGCTGCTTCTGCTGGTGGCACAATCAGTGCTGCAAGCCCACCAGCAGTATTTGGATTTACAAGCCCTGGGCACACGCAGTGCACTGTACTAGGGTCTGACAAGTAAACCAATCAAGCCAATCATGGAGTCACTAATCCATACGTCAATTTACCATAGGGAGCACTTGCACTGTGGCACTGAACAGCAGTGGCACAGTGCCCAAAGCAACTATAACCAGCAAAAACACATGAGGCAACAGCAAAAAATGGAAGGGAGACCCACGCCAATGGTGCTAGGTCTAACAATTATTATTATTATTGTGTGTTCTATGTAATTGCTAATATTTTTTTCCAAATAGCAAGCATGCTTCTCACATGCAGGTAAGTTACGTAACGTTGTACTAGTTTGCAACTTTGCATTTGCACTCGCATCGGGTGGGTATTAAAGGTAAGTAATGCAGACAAGAGAGAGACTCCTTTCCTTTGTCCTCTCACTACGAATCAGTGGCAGTTTCTGCCGTAGGGCGTCGGGGCTCCGCCCCCCCCCGTTTCTGCACAGAAATGTTTTAACAAACTTTATTAAACAATGTAAACATCATTTTAAAAAATCCCCCTTGTCTAATTTTTTTAAAGTCAGGCACTGTCTTCCCCACTTATTGACACCAGCTGGACAACGTGAAGCTGAAGTGAACACGGTCACGTCACTAGTAGTGTCACATGACGTGACTCTGCAATGCTTGTCCCCTGGGCGGGCCCAAATGAAGCCGAGTTTATTGCCGGGCTGACAACCTCACAGCCCTGAAGCCTGTGAGGTCATCAGCTCGGCAAAGACCTAGCTTCAGGGCCCAGTCTCCACCCCCTGATGGCGTGGAGGCAAAGTTAGGCCAGGGCGTTTGAAAACCAAGCCCGGTATCGCTAAGCCTCCACGTCAATCAGAGAGTGGAGAGCATTGGCACCCCACCCTTTCCCAACACGTTACTGGGCGTGGGTGGGACCCCAACCTGTGACGAGTTGGGAAAGGGTGTGGCAGGTGGGAAGCAGAAATCGATTCTGCGCAGACTTGACCAGTGACTGCTTCCCGCGTGAGACTCTGCAGAAATTCTGATGAGCTCGCTGCGCTGCTGTAAATCCCGCGGCCGGCCCGTCCGGAAATGCAGCTTATTACAAAAGAATAACGCGCAATAGATTATGACCGGCTTGTCATTCGTGCCTGCCTTTTATCTCCATGTTTTGGGTGTGAATATTTTCTCGGTTTACCTCGTGGCTTGCTGGGACATTAAGTCCAAGCTTTCCTAGATTCCTTTGGAAAATGAAACTGGAAGAACTACAAGCCCCAGAAAGGCCCTCCCTGGGAATCATAACACTTTCCTGTGCACAGGCATACACTATCAGAGCCGCGAAGTAAGGGCAGTGTGATCAGCTGTTCCTAAGTGAGTGGAGTCGAGGGACACGGCAGGAGGCGTAGGATGGGCGCAGAGGAGCAAGGCTTCAAGCTTTCCAAGACCCTGCTGGTAAGGAGGATTCCTGGGAGGGAGAGGAGCGCAGGCAGGGAAGGCCAAACAGCAAAATGCAATCAATCCAGAGGGTGAACAATAGGCAGCCCCCTGTGTCTCCTGCGTAGACCTTAGTGTCACTCTGTAACCCCTATCCATTCTGTGTGCACTTGCACTGGCTGTGGAGTCAGTGGACCTCTTTTGTACACCACGCAGGCCCAGGCCTCCCCGGTATTTTCTACAGAACCCCCAGGAAGTGTTGCGGGGATTCTGCTTATGCACAGAACTATGCGCAGGAAACCAGGACCTCAGAGAATTGTGGTGTACCAGAAACTCCCCTCAGAACCAAGAACCCCTATCCGACTAGCTTAGTGTCCCATTCGTTATCCGAGGTTTAGCTTGGCAGTCCCAATGTATAGACAACCCAGAACAAGCGACTTAGATATTCTCAGGAGTGGTGGGAATCCAAAATACCCGTTGGTATCTATATATCAGTCCACAACAGAATAACAAAGACACGGTAAAGTTTAAAGAGTTTATTTTATAAACCTCGCGTCCTAAGATGCAGTACTTTGGCTAACATAAGCAGACAAATGGTTAAGATCAGAACTAGGCCTGGGCGGTAAATTCCGTTCCGCTCGCGGAATTTGCGGAATTTCGCTAATTTCGCGTTCCGCGGAGAACACGAAATTGCCCAAAATTCGGCTTTCCGCGACTTCGCAAAATGTTTTCTTGTTCACGTTCTCAAAAAATGCGTGTTCGTGAGATATTTCTCCCCGAGCACGCAAACAGCAACTCTGAACAGGAAAAAAGCATCGCGAACAAGCAATTCCGCGTGTTCGTGCTATTTCTGCATGTTTGCGGAGATTTTTTACCGTTTCGCGGAGATTTGCGTAACGCGATTACGCAAATTCCGCCCACCCCTAATCAGAACCATCAGCATTGTTACAATACCATAGAAAATGAAAGGAGCAATCATAATAATAATGACAGTGGAAAGCGACCACCCTCCTTTCTCTAGCAACTAATAGGTTATTATTAGACTAATACAAGGTCTCTTAGGCTTGCACGGGGGACCCCATACCTTATAGATCAGCTTAGTGGAATCACATCACAGGATCAGCTAGGCTCTCTCCTGCAACAGCTCTTCGTTTCGAATGAATGTGAAAACATGCTGCTCTGCAATATTAAAGGACTCGTCTTTCAGGCATTGGCAGCTGTATGTATGTCATGGCTAAGAAGTGGTACGATCAACCTGAACACAACAACCTGCACCGTCTAGTGACCCAGACTCGTTCTTTACACGGTGTACAGACCAAGGTCACTACTTACTGTTAAGGATGTTAAACAACAGACGGTTCGCATGTGAAGCAAAGTCGAGTCAGCATTTCTCGAATGAATAACATGTAACAGTGTTGCGTGCAAAAGCAGCAAAAGCGGCAAGCTGGCTTTCTAACAGCCGACGTGGTTATGCTAACTTAGCGTTGTACATAGGGAGTGGTTAACCCATACTACAGAAGGCCATGAGCCCCATGTAAACACCTTAACCTTCAATACTTAGTGTATTGACATTCCATACAACCATTTTAAATGTAACCTCCGTTCCTTCTCTGTGCACACTGCTCTCCTATATAAACCCCAAGCCATCGCTAATCTCTGGGCCTCCTTTGTACACTGTGACTAGCAAACCCCGAGCCTCCTGTACTGTACACAGCTACACTGTGACTGGCCTCCTCAGTAAGCAGTAGCTGGATCTCCGGGGTCCCAAGATACCCTTCCATTTCTGGTGATTACAGCAGTTTTAAGATCTTCTTAGAGTTTTGTTTTTGCTCAAATGGGTGTCATTTCTGATATTTATGTTTCCCTTATCTTCATTGCTTGATTTTGCTCCCGAGAAAGTGTCGCTCATAGTCGCTGAATGTTACTCATAATTTCACTGAAATTAGGAAATTGTCACAAATAGCAATCTGAAACCTTGGCAGCTATGTCGGACTGCCTGAAATTAGTTTTGTTGGATTACTTGGCTGTAAAGGAGGCGATGAGAGTCTGGCCCTTTGTACGCATATCTGCATTCTCACAAGCGAAGCGATCTTTTCATAGGACTGTGCCCCCCTCCACGAGAGTCGACCATCAGGCACCCAGAGAGCTCTTAGCGGCCACCATGCGGGATGTGAGCCAGAACAAAAACATTCTATTTCAAAATTAAAACTGCTGTTACTTAGCTAGGCGCGAGGGTCCACGCTGAGAGGTTTTACAACCTCCGTACAAGAAAACACGCCTGGTGAGGCCAATTCCCAAAAGCAAAATGAGTTTGAACGGAAACAGGACTGCTGAAGGTGAGAAAGGTGAATTTCAGAAATGTGCAGTACAGAGATTTTAAGTAGAATTTAAACACACATTCACTGTTGTGAAACCATGTTTCTGGGATGCTTGGATGCATGAAACATGGTGGGACAGTTTGGAGTAATAATTTTTAGCTGCCTGCACAACCCTTATTTGTCAATGAGAGGTCAATTTTCTTTTATGAAAGAATAATTTCCACTAGATGCACGAGGAGCTATTCGTGAGTCCTGTGCGTGCCACAGCGCCAGACAACAAAGTTTCAGCTCCCGAGGCTCAGGCAGGCTCCTCCAGCTCTTATTCGGAAATCTCAGCTTCTCAAAATATGTGAAATCTTCGTTTAGCTTCCGAGGAGAAGGGTGAAGGGTGAAGTCTGCAGAGGAGACCCAGAGCAATTATCTGGGAAGAGTACGACGATCAGAATGCAAAAAGCAGCTGCTGGAAGAGAAGTAAGTGCGGACATCCAGTTGTCATGCTTGGTGGCGTTTATTTATTGTGCAGTGTTATAAAGTGCTGCGAGGCTGAACATTTCCATTTTGTGGCGCCTTTTGAACTGCTGCTGCATGTGGTTGAATCCAAGCAACTCGTCTGATGTACCATTCATGGGTACTGGGCGCCCATATTTGTCCTCGGGCCTGCTCTATTACTGGACTAGGTATTAACTATGCGTGCTTGCCGTGTGTAGCGATGCTAGTCCTCGGTAGCGAGTAGATCCTGACGCTAGCTATTGGATTCGTGTCTCAGAGGTGTAATATCAGACTCAGAGCAATCTCTGTACTGGAGAACTGTGATCTGAGGTGAAAAGACAAGGAAATAGAGAGGGTGGACAGCGTTAACAGTGGAGGTGAGTGGCGACTGAGGTCCTGTTGTGTAAAAGCTCACCATAAGAGAGATGGGTGATCACATTACCGGATAGTGTCTTAGTCACAGCTTACAGCATGTCCTCCTAAACCTCGTGTTCTTGCTGTCAGCATATTTATGGCCTGACACATGGCTGGCAGCCTACAAGCAGGGCACTCTGGAATGCAAGCAATAACATTCAAGCCTTTTGTCTGGTCATAAACCACTTCACAGGCCTTAGTAACAGATTTCATGGGATCGCACCAATAGTTTTCTTTTCTCGTGGTAGTATGGTCAGTGGGGGCTGTTTTATTTTGACCAAAACACAGCTTGTGTGTTCGTTTGGTTATTTGCACCTTTGCACTTTTGAGGCTTGAATTGTTTTGTCGTGACGTTGTGGATATTTAGAGCAGTCATTACTCGCTGTCAGAGTAACGTTCTAGAATACTCTAGGTAAGGTAACTGTGCACTTGCAATACTCAATAATCTAATAGTAAATGTTGCCTTTGCTTAAGCCAATGGTTTTGAACTCAGCATTGCTATTTCAAAGTCTGTTATGAAGTTCTCTGCTTATACTGAATAAGCAGCTGCCTACATCATTATATGAAATCTATTTATTGATGTTATAACTAGACTTTCACAATTGCCGTATTCACATTCTTGCTTTCTCAAATTTGCTTGAAAATGCACCATTTGTCCACACTTTTTTTTTTTTTTAATTCTCAAAGCCCCCTTTGGGATTGTCGGGCTCGCTCACCATGCTCGCTCACCACAGGTCACTCATCCCGAATGTTTACGCCTCACCACTTTCGAATGTCACCATTCGCCACTGGTTCATATGCTTTGCTGGTTGCTATGTTCTGTCTTGTTGTGCTACATGGTGTCTAGTGATTTTTTAATAGATTTGAGAATTGCCAAACATTTCTTCTTGCGCAACCTTGCAGAAAACTATAACTAGTGTGAAGCTTAAGAAGCTGTAAAGCTGAGCTTCACTAGGTATAGTTTTCTGCGAGAAATACCCACTGGTATTGTGCTTCTTCTGTCATTGCCTCCAGATATATAATACGAGTGACATTCAACCTACAACCAGCCAGGACTATAGGCTTTGTCAATGGTTGTAAGTTGCATAAGATAAATAAGAACAAACTGCAGCATTTTCATTATTATATACAATGAAAACATAGGTGGTTCAGAGATGTGTTACAGGTGGGAAACACTTAGAGAGCCCGTTTCCGTTGGTTTTATGTGCTTGGCTTGGTGGTCATTTTGCAAGCGGACCAGTTTGAGGATTGGGCACATTTTTGATTTGATTCTAATGTTTTCTTCACACTTGTGCTTCAAAATGCTATATTTGGACCCCCCTTTTTTCAACAATTTGCAGTAAATATGTGGTGTAAAACCCACCATTTGTATAAAAAAAATTCAAAAATTTCTTGCGGGGGGGAGAACCCCCCCGCACCCTCCTTTTGCAGTTTGGGCTCGCTCGCTTAGCTCGCTCGCTTGTTGCAATAGGGTACAACAATTTTCACCTCACCACTTTCAAAATCCACCATCCGCCACTGCTACGAAGATAGTAAGTATTAGTAATTTAGCGGTGCGCGTCCCATCATTTCAGTTCATAGAACCTTTTTGTAGCTTATACAGTGACAAGTAAACTAAACAACCAATTTGGTGTATGCAATGCATGCGTTCATCTGTGCAATTAAAGACAAAAATCAAAAATGCAGACTTAGTGAATTGGCCCATCAAAGGGGGTTGAGAATGATTTTGAATGAGATCGGAAATTAGAAGCAAATATATTTCATTGCAATTTATTCCAAAGTCTTTGGAATAGGCAGGCTGGGTAGGTTTAGGAAATGTGGAATCAATAGGACGGTCTGCTGTACTAGTCTACTACTAGTCGATATGATTTAGGAAAGTTCAATGTTATTGCAATTGCCGTTTCCTCTTCAAAAATTGTTTTGGGGCGATTATCTCTTTACTACCAATTATTTTTTGTCTCTTTAATGATGTCTTATATGCATCAGCAACCAGGGGAAGAGGTCGTCGGAAGCGGGTGAGGGAGCTGAAGGTGCCTCTCAGCAGGAAGAACGTTTGTCCTCGGCTGATGGCTCTGCTGGCCCTATTTAGTCTTCCTGTTGTTAATATTAATATATATTCCCCTAACTTTTACTGCTACTTAATTTGAACTATTTTCTACCTGTTTCCTAATTTTATTTATTTCCCAAATCCTCTTTGATCTATCTGTTTCAAACATTTTGTTATGCCTGCATTATCCTATTATTTACTAAGTTATTTTATATTTCTAGTGTCTGTATTTCAACTCAAACTGCCTCTGTCTGTAGCTTCCTTTCTTCTGGTTTTTTAGTCAGCATTCCGTCTTTCCATATATATTTTGTGGTCTGCCTAGTGGTGGTTCTGTAAGACTCAGAGACCCCATTGGTCCTTGCTATTATACTAGTAGTACTACTACTCTGCCGTGCAGAATGCATGCCCAAGTACGGTATTCTACGCATGTTTGTTGAACTGAGAAGGCTTTCTTTTATTTTCTCATGTTCAATCAGTAAAACGAGAGAGTGGTCATGGTCACGTTGGACATCCCAAAGTTGTGTCTTCTTCTTATCTAGGCCTAGTATTATTTATTAGCAGCAGTTGGTGGTGAACTGATCACCGTGCACCATGGCTGGAAGGAATTTTGAGGAGGAGGACAGCACCAAAACATTTGCCAACCAATAAGACTTTATGTCCGTTTGTCTGGCCAGTTGGCCACTCTTATTTCTTTTTAAAAACTCCGATTCACCATTAGCTCTAGCCACTCACTTCAGTCCTTTACACTACATGTTGTCAAGTTGAGAGGCTTTTCAAAAATTGCCACGAACAAAAACAAAATGCTCAATCGGATATTTTATCATTTTTGATAGGACATACTGTCTGTACCCGAATTGCTAATGATGTGTGTGGTGTATGTATTTTCAATTTTGCACTTGAAAACAATAAATAGGGGGAGGCGCATATGGAATCTAAAAAATGTTTAATGTTTTTTCTAGCCGCACCGACCACCAGTGCCGGGGCCAGCGGGATGGCACCACCAGTCAGCAGGGAACAGATGCAGGAACTGCAGGTGGTCAGGCAGTGGCAGGCAGTGGCAGGCAGTGGTAAGTCATATTGGTTGCTTATTGACAATTTATATACTCACTGCAATGGTGTACCTTGTACTGTTAAGAGTGAGACTAAGTTATGAACAGTTGAAGACACCCTCTTTACTTAGCATCAGCATATACAGCGGGAGTTGAGTAACTAATGCCCTCTTCTATCTTCAACTCAGAAGAGAAAGTTTCATGAAGAAGAGTCAGACTGATGGTTTGATGAGAAAGAAAGATGGAAGGAGGAAGGATGGGTGAAATGTAATATGACTGGCAGAGAAGGATGCATGGGTGAAAGCATGGATATATATGTGGCTGATAGGGATGAATGCATGGGTGGGTGAAGGATAGGTGAAAGGTAAAAGAAATGATGCCTGCCAGCGTGTGCAAAAGTGTATGGGTGAAAGGAATCTTTCAGGCGGTTTGAAGGGTCAAAGCAAGGGCGCATGGGTGGTTAAAATGACAAATATATGTTGGTCAAAGATTTGTTGAGAATGATAGGCATTTTTGGATGGTAATAGTATTCCTAGTGAAAACTGGATGAAGGGAATGTAAAACTTAAACTGTGACTGAGTAGCAAAGCCAAGGGTGAAGAATAAAAACAATGCTAAAAATGCAGTGAAAAATGGAAAAGTCCCTAGGAAGAAGAGTAAACAAGGATTGTTTTTTATCAAGTTTTTTGATTCAAAGGTTTGAGCGAGTTTGTATTTCAGACTACTCCCTTAACTCACAGTAGTTTTCAAGTATAATATATATTATGTAAGGGCGGGCAGAGAACTCTAATCCACCAGTGTTGCGAAAACTGCGCATGCGGTGCGGAGTTCCACTGAGTTTTTTCCGAACTCCGTGGAACTCTGCATAGTGGCACTACGCCAGCTCCGCCCGGGGTTAATATTATGTACCCCTACCCTACCCACCAATCATCATCAATCGCCTCCCTTCGAGGCCCACTCCCTACGCATGGTATTTCGCCAGCATCAGCCATGGGTGGCCCATTGGCTGCATGGTTACAATAGTAGTGCCTTACGCTGCACCATATATCATTCATATATTAGTAACTATTCATCTGCCTTGTTGTAGTCAGGGTGAAAGTGAAAGTGAGCATTTGATTTAACAGAGCATGGCCATGATAGGAAAATAGATAATTGTGTGGTACAGCTGCGCACCTGCAGATAGTAGCAAAGTATAACGCAAGATGTGCAAGTTACGCGAGTCCGCGACAAAAGTATGTCTGTCTGAGGCACAAGCTGAGCTGGCATGCCTACATCAATTTAGCTAAATGAGAGAGAAGAAGAATATTTTTATACTGCAAAGTGCTTAATGCCTGGAACTGTAATCACATCAAAATTGAATGGGACGAGGAATCGAGGATACCAGCAAATGTTATGTACTGCCAGTGCTACTGTACCACTATATCATGTTATGTGTCACTGTTTTGCTAAGAGTATTGGTTACAATTTATCTTTTTTCTTTCTTGATATAGCTACTCCTGCCAATCCACCATCATCCTCATCACAACCCAACAGGCAGGAGATAGCAGCCAGGACCCGGCAAAGGAAGCTGGAGGCCATCAGTGCCGAATATCAGCAGCTGGAGGAGGAGGAGGCCCCAGTGCCTCCAGTTGTATGGTGTCATGGTCAGGCAGCTGCCCGCCACCATTCATCAGCCAGTGCTGCTCCCCCTATAGACTCAGAGCCTTTCAGTGCTGCATGCTCCTGAGGATAGCGCAAATGGAAGCCAGGATGGAGGAGCGGTTCAACCGCTTCGATCGGCAGATCCGAGCCCTAGCCCGCTGCTTGGTCTCTACTCTCTTGCTCCTTTTTTTATCTTATGTTTGGTGGGTGGGACTTGTTGGGGAGAGGGTGGGAATATGGGAGTTGGGGAAATCTGATTCTTGGGGTTTTTGGCATTTTTTTTTATGGACCTTTGTTTGGACAATTTGGACTTTCTTTAGACATTGGTTGGGGTTAGGGAGAGAATGAGCCAGGTATTGTGGGCTTTAGTTTATTTGTTAGGGAAATACATTTTGTATGGCTGTACATATGATTTAATTCTTTTTTGGGGGTTACTCTTTTACTTCGCACTGTTTCCTTTGCCAAGCAGGACCGCAGCCAGTTTTCAAAATCTGCTGATGTGTAACACACCAACAGATAATTATGCGGTACCCTCACTTGTCCCATTATTCTCTACTAGTCTCTGCAGTCTGCAACTATATTAACCCTAAGGACTCAGAGGGGGTGTGGGTGTGTGAATTTCCCTAGTATATAGATTATTGTAGCTCAACAATCTCCCACAGTTCTTCTCTTACCTGTGATTAGGCGAAGTGATGGCTGCATGGTTTCCCAAGGTGCCATAGTGGTTGTAGGAGACAGTAGCAGCATGCTTGCAGACTAGTAGTTGAATACTAATGAAAGCACCAGATCCAGAAGCGAGGTTCCACTCCCTCCTAGCTGAACTCAAACTGTAGGATGAGGTATATTCTTCGCAGGGAACTAATTACATTGAAATTAAAAACTGTGTATATAACGTTTTATATGCAAGCTTTGCACAAAAAATCGAGACAGTCACCAGAGGGAGATTAGAGTATGACTAGTAGTACACAAGAAGAAGACTGTCAAACAATTAAACATGATAGGCAATGCTAAAGTAAAGTAAATAATCAGAATGGTGAGCTAGTAAAAGTTGCAAACTGAAGTCGACATGAGTTATGAAGTGGACAAGCATAACCTTTAGTGCTGGAAGGATGATAATCGATGCCGTCAATTATGAATTATGTTCCTCTGAAAAAAATATAAATAATATATAGAATACTGTGCATGGGTGGGCAATCAAATATATAATAATATTGCTGCCGGGACTTTGCAAATATGGCACCACTAACCATCCTTTTTCTAGCTGGAGATCTGGAAGACAATGGATCTTCTGGAGCAGATTACTCTACTTCCTCAGCATGAAGCTCAATCTCTTTAACTGCTCCTACCTCGAGAGGAACTACTATTGGCGGTTGTGGCTGTTGTTCTTATTGTTGTCCATTTGTCTGAATTTCCTGCAATGATTGGGTACTACTTTCAGATAGAGATAAGTCAATGTTAACATCACTGCTCGTTGGTGTTGCTGTAATTAGACTGGCTGCCTCTGTCGCAGACATGGACTTGGGCCTAGATTGGGGTGGATACTTTGATTTGGGGGTGCTTCTACCAGCTTACTCCCCAGAGGTTGGTGTGGCAGGCACAGTTTTTTTGTTTTCCCAAAAACATCTAGATCGAAATACCAGTGGTGGTGGTGCTGGTAAGCTCCTTCTTCTTCTCACTGGATACTTTCTTGGTAGCAGTTTTAGGCTTAGCAGTGGCACCTTTCTTTGGGGTCATCTTGAAGCTGTCAGTCAGTCAAACTCTCTTTATTTCGGTAAATACCATAAAAGAAGAAACACAGGTACAAAGCATCGCCCATGTCAATAAGGAGACAGTGCACGTCATTAGATAAGACTTGACAATATAATTAAAAATTATCAGTCACCAAAAGGTTAAAATAACATGCGATAACATTTTTAAAAGTATCTTACAAGTGAATCATGCATCAGAGGTGCTTTCCAACCACAGAACGGTTAGTGTGCAAATTGGGCAAAATCTTTTGTCTAAAGTGCATGTGCATTATAGGGAAAAAGCGATCACTGGCAGTGGACATTTATAAAAGATATTTGAAAGATAAATCATCACAGTAGAGGAAGAAAACAGAAACAAATAGACGGAAGTCAAAAGTGTGCATTTGGCAAGGTCAAAATTAATACATGGCTATTCACATCATGAGGATCGGTAGCCAGAAAGTGCTTAAGTCTTCAAGGAAACACTACAGCGCTCCTCAGAAGTAGGCCGAGGTGCTCTCTGTGCCCTCCTTCTGATTGCTCATGAATGGCCTAAGAATTTCACAGTTGCGTGCACAGAAAGTTGTGATAGATCAGATTGCAGTATGCACAAGGCCTCACTAGAGTCTCTGGTACCAAGTTGCCTGCAAACAGGAGTCACTTACTCCTAGGTTTTGTGTATGCTGTGCAGGCAAAGAAGAAATGGCTGATAGTTTTGTGCAGGCAAGAGCAACAGGGAGAGCCCTTCTGCTGTGCTCTATTGCCCAACCAAGAGTTTGAAAAACCATTAACTGGCAAGCTGCCATGCCTAAACTGGATATACAACTTCCTATCAGCCGGCACTTTCATGATATCAAAGTAGCTTTCGAGAGTGTGGCTGGTTTTGAGGTCTCTGAATTTATCAGTCAATCTGCCCCGAGTGCCATCTATATATGCTTTACACTCTACCCAATCCCAATATAGTAACTTAATCTGCCGTCTGTTCTGGGTAGGAGGGCAGGTAATGCTATTGCCAGAGAGGCCAAGGCAGGACAAAAGACTTTTAACATGTTTGAGCCATCCTATGGTGTTTGCTCTGTCTAAGGCACAGACCTCCTCAAAGGCCGCAGCATAAGATGACAACTCTGGGGTAGAGACCATCCGCTGCCAGAACAACAGAGGGCGAAGCTTCTCTAGAGCACTAATGGGTTTAATGCCCATATCGAGCAGAAGTGGACAAAGGGGGATGCTTTGTGGTAGAGAGGTCAGGTTTCTGAGAAACGTATTCTCCTGGGTTGTCAAATCGCTTCCTCTTTCCATGCCCCGGAGCTCGGCTCCGTAAAGAGCACTGCACACGGCCTTGCAGCTATAATGTTTCGGGGCTGGTGCGATAGGCTTAGTGTAAGAAAGAGCTCCAGTTACCTGGGAAAACTTAAGATAGGCCTTAATGAGATGGTTCTTCCAGGCCATGTTCTCCTCCAATGTAATTCCCGGGTAAGCAAAGGAGCTAACTCTCTCTAGTGCAGTAGAGCCTGAAAAGAATTTTCCCTTAAAGGACTTGTGGGGATTCAGTAGCATGAGCTTGGTTTTGGAAGTATTAATTTACAACCCCCTCTTGTCGCAAAAGAGCTTGAATTGGTTTAAAAGTTTTTGCAAGCCCATCGGGGTCTTTGAGATGTGTAAAGTATTGTATGAGAACAAAAGGGTGGCAATTCTCTGCTTGGCCAGGTAGGGGGCGTCCGTTGGGGTGGCTGATAAGAGTTCGACAACACCATTGATGTAAAGTGAGAATAAGGTTGGGACCAGAACGCAGCCTTGGCGGACCCCACGGTACACACTAATAGAGTCAGTAACCTGTCCCTGGTTGCCCCATCTAACCCTAGCAAAGTTCTCTTCATGAAGCCTGACTAGAAGACTGAGAATGTTCAACGGCATACCCATGTCTCTGAGCACCCGCCATAAATTGTCCCTGGGAACTAGATCAAAGGCAGATTTCAGGTCTATAAATGCGATGTATAAGCTCCCTTTACCCAGTAGAACTATCTTCCAATAGATCATAAGGAGACGAAAGACCTGATCGACTGTGCCGGTTTTCCGTCTGAAGCCCACCTGGAGGGAAGAGAGAATGTCGTTCTCCTCCATCCAATTCATGATTTTCACTAGTAGCGATCGACAGAGGACTTTCTGGACACAGTCAATCAGGATGATCGGTCGATAGTTGGAAGGGTTAGACCTGTCGCCTTTTTTTAGGATAGGGATCACTTCCGCCCCCTTCCAAAATTCTGGGATCCTCCCTTCTTCCACGTTGTCATTGGCCACGGTCAGGATGTCTGTTGCCCAGTTTTCCCTATCAGAGCGGAAAAGATCTCCTGGGAGGCCATCCGGCCCAGGGGCTTTGGCGGGTACCATTGCACCCAGAGAGGTCAGTATTTCATCTCTGGTGAATACAAGATCATGTGATAATTGAAAAACTTTGTGCACTACTGATTCATTGTCAACATTTTCAAGGATTGAGTACAGGGCTCTGAATTGTTCTTGACCCTTAATGGCTGGGATGTTATTAGCCAGAGGTAGGGGCCTCTCATTATTACTCTTGCCCACAAGTGTCCAAAACAGCCTGGCATCTGGGTGCGAGATGGATTCCCCGAGCTCTTCCCACCTCCTTTCATCCCATTCCCTCTTGGCCTTGAGTTGCGCCAATATGTATAGGCCCCTCAGTTCTCGGATTAGCGGAATGTCCTTTTTCCTTAGAGCTGAGGACAGACATTTTTTCAAAGATCTGCACTCCTTTGAGAACCATGCGGTCTTATTGGTCGATTTCACCTGGTTTGGGCGGGCCTTAGATGGGGGAACAGTAAAATTTAGCACCAGGTGGTTGAAGAACAAGGAATGAAAGGCACTGCAGCTAATGGGACTGGTCGTGTCATTTGTCTGGGGAAACAACACCCCTAGATGACTTTCTAGGTCGCGTTTAAGAATACTACGTTTGTGTTCATCCGCCGCAATTGTGGGCCATATAAGCCGGTGTTTGTCGTTGGAGGGAGTCACCTCCCTTGTAGCTAGGAGAACGGGAGCAGGTCTATTCTTTTTACTCCACGGGTGCTCCATTGTCAGACTCAAAGGGTAGTGATCACTCTCACATGTCTGGGTTATCGACATGTCCAATACAATGGGCCATAACGTGAGGTCCACGAGTACATAGTCTATCCTGTTTGAACCCTTTGGCCCAACAAAAGTCATTACCCCTCTTTTATCGAAAATAGTCCTTCCATTTGCTGCCCGAAGCCCGTGTGCCAAAGTGAGGGAGGTCAGCAGAAGGGCTGATAGTGTCCACTTCTTCACTGGCGGTAGTTCCAAGGGAGGAACCAGCTAGTTGTTATCCTCTTTATTGAGTTCGATGAGATCTTACCAATCAAGGGGTTCGAAGGTTACATGGAAGTCACCTCCAACAATCATGGGATGGGCAGCCTGGTTTGTGTCCAGTGCCTCAGCTAGGGCCTGCAGGGTTAGTGATTTACCAGCTCTTGGGCTCCTTGCATAGACATTAACAATGTCAATGCACTTGCCCAAAGAGCCTTTAAGTCTAATCCAGAGAATATCACAGTTGTTAGTGGCGAGTTCCTCGAAGGTGCAGTTTAGCGTGTTACTAATCAAAAGGAGGAGCCCTCCGGCAGAGCGGCCGTGTTTAGAAGGTTACAAAACCTGGGATATAAGTAGGACTCAAGCTCCAGGTTTCCTGCAGGATGCAAATCTCGTGAGAGTTAATAAACTCAAGCCAGTGCGGAAGATCTGGTTTCCCCCTTATGCCCTCCACATTGCATGAGACTATTTTTAACTTCCATACGTCTCAAGGGGGGGATAAATGGAAGTGGTAATTGTCGTGGCAGAATGGGCCATATGACTGGGTGATTGAGTACACGAAATCCTTTCATCGGTCTGAACGCCATCTCCCGAATTGTGGCCGGTTGAGTACATAAATGAGAATGGATACAGGAGGCCTCTACCTCATGCTCGGAGGTACAGCCTGTAGGGGCAATATGCGACAGAGGGAAGGTAGCATTTTGGTTGTGAAGAGGACTCAGACATTTCCCTATGAACTCTGCTGGCAGCCAATCGTTCTGTGAAAAAGACGAAAGTGGTATGTCTCTGGGTGGCACTACTCTATTCTTAGAAGTGAACAGAATTAGTAATAGGAGTGTTGCGTGTTATTGGTGGGTTAGAGGCGATGGACTGGTTGAGATGTACAGGCGTGATAATACCCCGAGGACCCAGGGATGGTACTAATTCCAGATTACTGCGATTATGAGATAAAGTTTGGAAATAAGGGTGTTCAGGGCCCCCACTGTTTCCTTGAGGGCTGTGATTTCCCTCAGAAGTTCGAGGATGGTTGGTGAAGTCCTGATGTCCGCCACCCTACAATCAATGAGTATTCATGATCACCCGCAGGGTGCTGCGACGGCGGTGCCCGAATGCTCCCTCGGGGTTGATGAGTTTGAATTGGCTATCTCATCTGCAAGGGGTGCAAATCTGTGGCTCAAGGTAAGATCTGTAAGGGCCCCACCTTGGGTGTTGCTAGGGTTACTCTGGGGGCTAGAGGGGGTGAGTTGATGGCTTTGGGGCTTCTGGTGGCCGTTTGGTGCTAGCTGCCTTTTTGAATAGACTAAAACGCTGCCAGAGCCTGAGTTGGCCTGTAAAGTAGCAGGAAGGGTTGAGGATTGGTGGACCTTGGGGGAGGATGCAAGTGCCGTGAGTAATCCTTCACAATCATTCAGTATGTTGTCTATTCGATCTAACACACTGTCCCCGCGTGCCCCATCTCTCTCTGGCCCACGACTGGTAATCCGAGTCCGCTTCTTGGATTTCTGCTTATGGGCGTCTCCCAAACCTCCCTCAGTCACTTTCCTTTTATCTATTTACACCAAGCTTTATAATTGATCCCCAAAAAACTGTGTGGGACTAGGTGAAATCAAGTCACAGTACCTTTGAGTGGGGAGATAGCCGTGAACCAGGAGCCTTGGGTTGGTATATGTTAGATGAATGGCTCAGCCCAGCCTCCTCCGGGCTCTGACGGGCGTAGACGGGCCTGCCCTTGGCGTGGGCTTTGCCTGCACCCGTCCTGTGCTGCGGGAGCCCTGATCAGCTTTTAAGCGCCTCCTGGTGCTTACGGGATGCGTAGGCGGCTCCTGCCGCGATGGAGGTTGGGGATGGAGTCCCCGGAAGATGCAGGCAAGGCTGCTGCTGCTGTGGTGGTATGAGAGGGCTCCTGTCAGTTAGCAGTGGCACTTAGCTTCACAAGTTATGTTATGTTATGTTACGTTATGTTATGTTATGTTAGATGGGTATTTGTAAAGCGCGCAGCTACTCAATTGAGTGTCCCGGCGCTGAGGCATGATGACGAAAGTTAGCCATGCGCTATGACAAGCAGGTTGAGTATTATTGCTGGAATAACCAGGTTTTCAGTGATTTCCTAAACGCTAGGAGATCTTGCGTCAGTCTTAGTTCCACCGGCAGATTATTCCACAATTGCGCCGCTTGTACCTGGTAGGAGCGCCCCCTATCCGCGCTCGGTGGTATTTGGGGTGCGTGCCAACTCGAGTGTAGAGGACCTTAATGTACAGTGAGGACGATAGAACTGGACACTCTTCATGATGTACCCGGCACCTATGCCGTGGAGAGCCTTAAAAGCCAGGACCATGGCCTTAAAATGGATCCTCTTGCGGACTGGGAGCCAATGTAGGGATTTCAACTGTGCGGACAGCATGAGTATTGCTCTAGCTGCCACATTCTGGACCACCTGAAGGCTTGTCAATAGATAATCCGGCAACCCTAGGTACAGTATATTCACGTAGTCCAACCTAGAGACTATCAGTGCTTAGACTACCGCTTTCCTGTGAGTGATAGGCAGGAGAGGAAGAAACTGCTTTAGCATCTTCCGCATGCCAAAACAGGCTACAGCCACTGCCGGGATCTGTGCCTGCATGGAGAGATTCTCGTCCAACTTCACCTCTAAATTTTTCACTGTTTTTACGGAAGTTGTAGGGGGAGACATATCAGCTGGCCACTAGTTATGCCAGATGTTACTGGCGTGGGTGGCCAAAGAAGATGATCTCTGACTCTTCAGGATTGATATTAAGCTGATTAGCCTGAAGCCAGGAGAACACTTCTGTTAGACAGGAGTTAATCCTATCTCCTTTAAAATCCGAGTCTTTATCGCAGGTGAAGAGCAGCTGCGTATCGTCCGCATACGATACAATTTTTGCTCCATGAGCCTCGGCCAGAGACTCTAAGGGTGCCAAATATATATTAAAAAGGGTGGGGCTCAAAATTGAGCCATGAGGAACTCCCACCTCCAAAGGGAGGATAGGGGCCGCAAAAGGCAGGGACCAAACTGTTTGCTGGCGATCCTTTAGAAAGGAGGCAAACCAGTACCGTAACCCCAAAACCGCACTCCTGAAGTCTCAACAGGAGTCGGTCATGGGGGACGGGATCAAAGGCCGCAGATAGGTCCAATATTATCAGTGCGGCCTTGCCACCCTTATCCTAAACGTCCTTTATGGCTTCCGACACTTCCAGCAGCGCCGTCTCAGTGCTGAAATTTGCCCTGAATCCAGACTGACTCTGGTGGAGTATTGAATTAGTTTCAACAAATGCGGTGGTGACATGATTCACAACTTTTTCCAGGGCCTTAGAAAAGAAAGGAAGCCAAGATATTGGCCTGTAATTAGAGGCCAATTCTGGGTCCAATGTTTTTTTTTTTAATAAGTGGAGAATTTTCGCCCTTTTACACCTGTCGGGGACCCCGCCCGTCTGCAGAGAGAGGTTAAGGACCCGATTAACCGCAGGATTAATAATCTGCGCTATTGATGCCATAATGATGGCAGGGTATGGGTCGGAGGGAGAGCCGGATTTGAGGCCTTTCATGATTTCTAAAGATTTATCCAAGGAGACCAATGGAAACTGATTCAGAGACGTTGAAGAGATGTCTGATGTGTGGGTCACTCAACCATCATGCCAGGCACAGGACTTCTTTCTGGCAGTGCTGTGAGCGATGCATTCATCAGTTGAACATGGCATTGTTGCTGTTCAATTAGTGGCACAAAGAAAAAATATCATTTATTGTGTGGTCACTGCTGTTACTCCCTTAATTAACAAAACAGTGTAAATTTATCTACTCATTCGTAAAACGGAAAACCACACCAACAACATTTAAATTATAATTACTTTCATGGTGACTGACCACTCAGGAAGAATGAGAGAGAGCAAAAACAACAACAACAACATACATATGAAACTGTTTGCTTTATGTACAGCATGTGACGTCACGTGACATCACTCACGATGTGACACTGACTGAGAGAGGTGCACTTGACAAATGACAATGGAAGTAGTAATCCCTAGATAATGAATGCTGTTGTGCATCTATATACTAGCTGACATGGGTTTTATTTGATTGAAGCAAGATGTAGGGGGAAATGGTAATGTATAAACAAAGATTTCTTTTAATTATACAAAAATCTTTTTAAAAATTCGAAAAATAATTTACAAATTCATTATTAAAAAAATTGGAAAAATGTAACTAATTAAACATAAGTGAAGTTATCCTTAAAGATATAATAATAAGTTATTATTATACTGCTATTTCATTGCTCAACCATCCATGCAGCCTCTGGCAATAGGGGCTAAATTAGTTTGGACGCACAAAATGGCTGCCAACCAGTGCCACGTTGTCATCAACAACAACAGTGAACAGAAAGGCATTCATTGGGAACAAGGAGTATACATGCAGGCCTATAGGGAAAGCACACTGGCTGGATCCACAAAATGGCCACCAGCCACATGGTCCCAACAAGAAGCTGGAGGCCTACAACAAAGAGCACATGCAGGCCTATAGCAAAAGCACACTGGCTGCCTACACAAAACGGCCTCCAGCCACATGGTCACAACAAGAGGCAGGAGGCCTGTAAAACAATCAAACAGCACATGCAGGCCTAGGCTGGGACAATGCACTGACTATACAAAAAGACTCCTGGCCAGTAGCCACATGGCATCTGGAGCTATGGCAAGAGCACAAACACACTCACTGGCCAGAGAAAAGAGGCATGGTAAAACAGAGAAAACATAATTAATTCAGCAATGCCCCAAAAATAAATATTGGGCTGAAATTTGTTTTCACAACAAGAACAAACCTTCAAAGGCATTACCCTACCTAGTCTGACTCCTATATACTGTTTGCAGGGGGAAAAATCATAAAATAACACAAAAAAAGGACACTTTGTATTTCAATCCAAATCCATCCATGGCCTAAATGATGTAAACACCATAGAAAATGTTGTTTCATACACCCATGACTAGCACTGGGCCTGCTAACTGGAAGGCCGATTGGCAGACTACTAAGCCACATATTCAATCAACATTTCAAATGTATTAAAACAAATTTAGAAAATGTAGTAAACTGAGAAACATTTTTCTTTTACAAAAGAAGAAAGATAAAATGCGAAGAAATGACTAGGACCCTACTGAAACAACAGGCCACCCACCTCAATACATTTAAAAAAATTATGAAAAGTGAAAATAAATCCAGGTGCATGGCCCCAATCAAACAAACAACACCAGATTTTCAACTTACTTGTGAAATCTCAAATTCAAAGTCCTTAAATCCAATTCTATATATGCAGCAGACAGAAAGAGTGATCCTTAAATCAATCAATCAATCAGTCATTTGTAGAGCGCACTACATACCCGCGAGGGTCTCAAGGCGCTGGGGGGGGGTGCTATTGATCGAACAGCCAGGTCTTGAGTGTCCTCCTGAAGGTCAGCAGGTCTTGGGTCTGTCGTAGGCTCAGTGGGAGGGTGCTAGTTAGAGGTCGGCGGAGCGGAGCTGGCGGTTGGGGATGTAGAAGGAGAGTCGTCTGTTGAGGTAGGCTGGGCCGGTCTTGTGGAGTGCCTTGTGTGCATGGATGTGGAGCTTGAAGAATATCCTCTTGTTGACGGGGAGCCAGTGCAGGTTTCTCCGGTGGGGGTGATGTGGCCGTGGCATGGTATGTCGAGGATCAGCCGTGCCGAGGCGTTTTGGATGCGTTGTAGTCGTTTGATGAGCTTGGTCGTGGCTCCCACGTAGAGGGCGTTTCCATATTCGAGTCTGCTGCTGACGAGGGCCTGGGTGACTGTCTTTCTTGTATCTGTCGGGATCCATCTGTAGATCTTGCGGAGCATGCTCCAAATCCAAATGAAAATTGACCAGAGCTGGCAAAGCACTGGGAGGTGCCTGTTGGACAGGAACAGGAAGTTGAAGACTCTGCTACGCTTTCTTCCAGTTGAAACACAAGTAAAAGAAACAAAAAAAAGACTCCTTGCACAAAAAGACACTGCCAAATGTCAATCTGAGTAGTTTTTTTTATTCCAAATCATCAGATCGGGAAGATTTTGATGCTGCTCAAGGAGAGAATATTCCCCAGATTGCAGCCACAGTAGTTCCTGCGCATTTGGTATCGCATACAGCAGACAAGTTCCGCTGTAAGTCGCCTCCGTGCCCGAATGACGTGTTTGCGAATGCAAAATCTTGCGGGAGCATGCGGCCGGCTTGCAAATCTCATGGCACCTACGAATGGCCCTGAAAATCTCGTAGGTCGATCACAAGCGCCCGACAAGTTGCCCTGTGCATGCAAAATTACATTTCAAACATGGACCACAAAAAACTCAGCTGTATTGCGGAGTTTAATGGTAACTCAGCGTTCTCCGCGAAACATGGAGTTGCCAAATTCCGCAAACTCCACGAACGGAACGGAATTTTACACCTGGGCCTAATAAAGATACGTAATAATTTTAGAAATTGGAGTGGATCTCATTATTGAGTTGAGTTTGCCATTTATTGATCATAGTGTGTGATGTCTAACACTCCTCTCTGATAAGCCTAAGGCTGCTCAACCACACTAACCCAATGAAGAGAACCTTGGTTTTGCAAGAGCAATCCACTTGTCCACTCATAAGGGAGCCCTTGGACCCTTTGCACTGTATAGCTCATTTTGATATATCATATAAAGAGCCAGCTTCCTACAGGTAGTCTGAAGCACCTTGAAGACAGACGCTTATGTACTATTCCCAAACTGATGGTTGAGTCCATGAAAGTGTAGTCTTATGCGCCTTGAAAAAGGACTCGCTCATGTACCATTCTCAAACTGGTGGCTGGGTCCATGAAAGGGCAGTCTCAAGAGCCTTGAAGACAGACTCGCTCCTGTACCATTCTCAAACTGGTGGCAGCGTCCATGAAAGGGCAGTCTCAAGAGCCTTGAAGACAGACTCGCTCCTGTACCATTCTCAAACTGGTGGTTTGGTCCATGAAAGGATAGTCTCAAGCGCCCTGAAGACAGACTCGCTCCTGTTCCATTCCCAAACTGGTGATTGGTCCCAAGAAAGCGTAGTCTCAAGTGCCTTGATGATGGACTCCCTCCTGTACCATTCCCAAACTGTTCGCTGGGTCCATAAAAGAGTAGTCTTGAGCACCTTGAAGACAGACTCACTCCTGTTCCATTCTCAAACATGTGGCTGGGTCCATGAAATGGTATTCTGAAGCGCCTTGAAGAAGGACTCCCTCCTGTACCATTCCCAAACTGGAGACTGGGTCCATCAAAGGATAGTCTGAAGCACCTTGAAGACAGACTCACTCCTGTACCATTCCCAAGCTGGTGGCAGCGTCCATGAAAGGGTAGTCTACAGCGCCTTGAAGACCGACTCGCTTCTGTACCATTTCCAAACTGGTGGCTGGGTCCATCAAAGGGTAGTCTCAAGCGCCTTGAAGACAGACTCGCTCCTGTACCACCCCACAACATGAATTCCTTATAACTTGTAAAGATCAATTATGGAATTCAACTATTATATTGTTGTTAATGTGATGTCTTTTTAAAACCACTATCACTATTTCACACCACGCTTTCTTATCTAAAATTGAATTTGTTAAAATAAATACCTGTCCTCTTTTGACCTACATGACTCTTTACGTACTTTGTCTCTTGCTCCCACCGAATTGATTTCACTTCTTAAAAAACAAGTGCCCCTTCTTGGGTCACCTTTTCTTTCGGACCTTTTGGGCCATACTTGAACAATTGTTCTTAACTATCCAGCTGTCAAGGAGGCCACATTGGCTATGTTGTTGAAGGCCCTTCTGAAGCACCATGTGGTGCATTATTCCGCCATCTAGTGGTCAGGCCTGGAAAAGCAGACCACTAAATGCAAACATCATGGTGTATTTAAGGCAAGGTGAACAGCCTGAGGTGGCTCCTGTTATTCCAGGGGTCTTCAAACTGGGGGGCAGATTCCCCTAGGTGGAGCCTTAAGCGTTCCAGTGGGTGGGGCACCAAGCTCTGGCCAAAAGAAGCATTATGCTGATAAAAGTTATTTGTTTTATGCTGAAAAGTGAGTGGTAGTAAGCCACTCTGTAATGGTCATCACTAACATATTCTGTCATTTATATCTTGGCTCGGAGTGTGCATGCACAAGGAAGGGACTCCAAAATATTTTTCAAAACCCTTACCCTCACTTCTAATAATCACACTGTGGATACCTGTACACGTTAGTAAGTGCCGCCCAACCAGAATAGTATGTTTGTCAATCAATTCTTTGATTGCATTTTTAAAATGGTAACATAACTTAAATGCAATGTTTAAATAACACTAGACATATTTAAATATTACCAATTTAAAAGAATAATTGTAAAAATGTTAAGGGGCCCAATGATTGTTTTTTCCACTGATGGGGCATTTAAAGTATGAAGACCAATGTGTTGTAAGTAAGGTAAATGTTAAGGGGTCACCTGAGGTTCTATGCTCTGATCCTCAACCTGTAGCAATGTCTCAGAAACTATGACATCACAATTGTCATCAGGAACAGCATGGTTGATCACTTCAGAGATGACATCACCTATGATGTAATTAAAACTGGAGCCGACTTACAATTCCATTCGATCCTACAGAACTTGTAATACAGCGGACGGGATAACCATCACGTTTGTAAAAGAGTAACCGTGTCTGCCAAACTCACAATCAGGCCCCCTGTTGTTAACCTGGCTGCCCAAGAGTCGACCCAAGCTGAGAGGACGCACCCCACAAAGCAGCCGGCCAGCTCCCCGTGATCGGCGGTATCACCATGGACCTGGTCGTACAGGGCTCTTCCTCATCAGTGAAATGTGGTTCATTTCCATCCATCCCCCCGATAGGGATTATAAGCGCTTAGATCCACTTGGGACGAACATGCTTGCTCCTAGTAGTGTGCCTGCCGAGTTCACTAATGCTTCCTCCCTTGTCATACATGATTCACAAGCTTCGTGCGAGGTACCTGTTGTGATGTGGTCATTTGTGTAATATGGTCCAACATTGTAATGAGCTCCTTTGAAGGACTTCAGGATGTTTGGGAGTTCCTTTGCTGGCATGGGAGAGGTGGCATTCCAGGCTCTGACAGTTGTGAGGATCTGGCAAAGAGGGAAGTCTCGCTCAACCTCTGATCATGAATAAATCAGTACTTCGACCAAAGCTGCATTGCAGTGTGATCCTTCACAACAGTACTGCCTCTGATTTTGTCCTGAGCTCTATTTCACAGCTCTCTCCCTCTTACATCTCTCTCTACTCCTTTTACTGCCTCACCTCCCTACCCCTTGTTGCCATTCTCACTGTTGCCTGCCTCTTTTGCTGTCTCATTGTACCCCACACTTCGCCCTCTCAAGTACTTGCAGACAGACCTCACAGCCTGCACCCAGTCAGAGTGAGGCCGGCCATAAGTGAGGGGGATGAAAGGGAGGCTCTGGAAGTCTCCTGCTCCCCAGACCTTTCTCTGGCCTGTCTCAATACTCTGCACCAGCCCAGGCACACAATGCCTGTTGGGCTGAAAGGGCTTTAGCTGGGCTGGAGCCACCTCAGGATCCTTGGGCTAGGCTGGGCTGGCTTGGCTGGGTCCCCCTCACGATCCTTGCAATGGGCTGTCTGGGCTGGAGCCCCCACAGGACCTTTGTCTGGAGCCCCCACAGGATCTTTGGGCTGGGCTGGAGCCCCCCCAGGATCCATGGGGTGGGCTGGCTGGGCTGGAGCTGCCCCAGGATCCTTGGGTGAGGACGGCTGGGCTGGGGCCCCCCAGGATCCTTGGGTTCAGCCAGCTGGGCTAGAGCCCCCCAGGATCCTTGGGCTGGGCTGGCTGGGCAGGAGCCACCCCAGGACCCTTGGGCTGGGCTGGGCCCCCCCATGATCCTTAGGCTGGGTTGGCTGGACTGGAGCTCCCCTCAGGATCCTTGGGCTAGGCTGGCTGGGCTGGAGCCCCCCCCAGGATATTTGGGCTGGGGTGGCTGGGCTGGAGCCCCCCCCAGGATATTTGGGCTGGGGTGGCTGGGCTGGAGTCCCAGGATCCTTGGGCTGGGCCAGCTGGGCTGGAGCCCCCCCCCCCCCCGCAGGATCCTTGGTTTAGGCCAGTTGGGCAGGAGCCCTCCAGGATCCTTGGGTTGGGCGGACTGGAGCCCCTAGGATTCTTGGGTTGGGCCGGCTGGAGCCCCCTGAATCTTTGGGCTGGGATGAGTAGGCTGGAGCCCCACAGGGTTCTTTGCTGGACTGGCTGGGCGAGAGCACCCCCCCAGGATCCTTGGGCTTGGCTGACTAGGCTTTATCCCCCCGGGATTCTTTGCTGGGCTGGCTGGGCTGGAGCTGCCCCATGATCCTTGGGCTGGGCTGGCTGGGCAGGAGCCGCCCCCATGATCCTTGGGCTGGGTTTGCTTGGCTGGGGCCCCCCAGTATTCTTTATTGGGCTGGCTGGGCTGGAGCCCCCCCCAGGATCCTTTGTTGGGGTGGCAGGGATGGAGCCCCACAGGATCCTTGGGCTGGGCTGGCTGGGCTGGAGCCCCCCCCCCAGGATCCTTGTGCTGGGCTGGCTGGGCTGGAGCCCCCCAAGGATCCTTGGGCTGGGCTGGCTGGGCTGAAGCCTCCGCAGGATCATTTAGGCTGGCTGGGCTGGAGCCCCCAGGATTCTTTGTTGGGCTGGCTGGACTGGAGCCTCCTCCTTTGATCTTTGGGCTGGGCTGGAGCCCCCCAGGATTCTCGACCTGGGTTGGATGGGCTGGAGCCTTGGGCTGGGCTGGCTGAGATGGCTGGGCTGGAGCCCCGCTAAGATTCTTTGGCTGAGCTAGAGCCCCTCCAGGATCCTCAGGCTGGGTTGGCTTGGCTGGAGCCCCCCAGGATCCTTGGCATGGGCTGGCTGGGCTGGAGCCCCCCCATGATCTTTGGGCTGGGATGGCTGGGCTGTAGCCCCCCCCAAGATCCTTGGGCTGGGCTGGCTGGGCTGGAGCCCCCACGATTCTTTATTGGGCTGGCTTGGCTGTTGCCCCCCCAGCATCTTTGGGCTGGGCTGGAGCCCCCCCAGGATCCTCAGGATGGGCTGGTTGGGCTGTAGCCCCCCAATATCCTTAGGCTGGGTTGATTGGGCTAGAACCCCCTAGGGTTCTTTGCTGGACTGACTATGCTGGAGCCCCCAGGATCTTTGGGCTGGGCTGGCTGGTCAGGAGCCCCCCAGGATTCTTGGGCTGGGCTGGAGCCCCCCCCCCAGGTTCCTCTGGCTGGGTTGGCTGAGCTGAAGCCCCCCAGGATCCTTGGGCTGGCTGGGCTTGAGCCCCCCAAGGATCCTTGGGCTGGGCTCGCTGGGCTGGTGACCCCCAGGATTTTGTGCTTGGCTGGCTGGGCTGGAGCCCCCCAGGATCCTTTGCTAGGATGGAGCCCACACGGATCCTTGGACTGGGCTGGAGCACCCCCAGGATCCTTGGTCTGGGCTGGAGCCCCACAGCATCCTTGGGCTGGGCTGGTTGGGCTGGAGCCCCCAGGATCATTTGGGCTGGGCGGGGCTGGCTGGGCTAGAGCCCCCCAGGATTTTTTGCTGGGCTGGCTGGGCTGGAGCCCCCCAGGATCCTTTGCTTGGCTGGGTGGGCTAGAGCTCTATAGGATCCTTGTGTTGAGCTGGCTGGGCTGGAGCCCCATAGGATCCTTGGGCTGGGATGGCGGGGCGGAGCCTTCCCAGGATCCTTGGGCTGGGCTGACTGGGCTGGGGACCTCCCTGAATCCTCGGGCTGGACTGGCTGGGCCGGAGCCCCTTCATGATCCTTGGGCTGGGCTGGCTTTATCCCACCCACAGGATCCTTGGGCTGGGCTGGCTGGGCTGGAGTCCCCCCAGGATCCTTGGGCTGTACCGGCTTGACTGGAGCCCCCCCAGGTTCCTTCAGCTGGGCTGGCTGGAGACCCCCCAGGATCCTTGGGCTGGGCTGGAGAGCCCCCCATGATCTCTGGGCTAACTGGGCTGGAGTCCCTCATGATCCTTGGGCTGGGCTGGGCTGGCTGGGCTGGAGCCCCCCCCCGGAATCCTTGGGCTGGAGCCCCCACATGAACATTGGGCTGGGCTGGGCTGGCTGGGCTGGAGCCCCCAGGATCATTTGGGCTGGGCTGGCTGGGCTGGAGCCCCCCCAGGATCATTTGGGCTGGGCTGGCTGGGCTGGAGATCCCCAGCATCCTCTGGCTGGGCTGGCTGGGCTGGAGCCCTGCCTCCCCCCAGGATCTTTGGGCTAGGCTGACTGGGCTGGAGCTGAGAGCTTCTAGGCCAGATAACTCCAGAAATATTCCTTATATCCTTCTAAGGACACATCTCCGTTTGTATATATTCTTTGAACACCACTTTTCAACTCTGTAAATCTCATCTTTTCTGCTCAAAGTCAACAAGCAGTGAAGTGCAGTATATAATCTCAGTGGGGGACAGGTGTCAAATCACAGCGGGATCAAATCTGCTGCTACCGCATTTGTTTTATTGACAGATAAACAATAGGGAGATCCAGCAACAATCCCACAAAAACAAAAGGCAGAATAAGTTTCCATTATATGGCAATTAAAATGCAGAGGCGGGGACTTGAAATAAATATGTGTTTGCCTATGGATAAATATGTACCTTTTGGCAAGGCCTTGAACATACATTTGAATAGTGTTTTTATTTTCTTTGACCTGCAAATTGGAGCAGGTTTGAACCTGTAAATACACGCTCTACACGCGTTTTTGCAAGGTATGGAAGACTGCATGCATTTGTGCTTGCTGTAGGCAATGTTTGTTTTAGTATCAGGGAAATCAACAGTAAAAACCAGACCAGCAGACCATGAAACAGACCCACACACTTACCTGTCAGACCAGCCCGTCCGGCAGTGCCTGTTTGCCCTCTAGGCCAGTCCGACCCTGGGCAGGGTTGAGGGGGAGCTCCTGCTGAGTGGGGGCCTGGCACCACATGGGCTCCAGAGGTCCTTTTGCCAAGGCAAGGATGTGCTGTCTGATGCAGCACGGAGTGCACTCTATTTGTCTCCGAGGTTTGATATGTAATTGATATTTCTTAACCAAACCGTCTCAGTCGTTGCAAGTCTGGGAGAGGGGCGCACAATCATCTACATTTGACAAAGAGAGAACACATAAACGGAATTAAATGCTCTGCTTGACTTCCCTTTCCCATTGAGGTGTAAAGGTTGAAACAGCAAACTGAGAGTGGTGTTTAACACATGAGGACAGATGTGCTCATGAGCTCCTGGGGATGTTGACTCGGACCCCTAAAGCTGCCAGGGGGCCACGACCACAGAATGACAAACCTTGCCCCCCTCACCTTGTCTTGACTTTCAATGTAGAAGACGAACCCTTCCTCTCCCAGCATTCTCGGCTGCATGGCCCAGAGATAAAGTCTGCCTATGTGAACTGCAAGAGGCCTTCAGTGCATGCGAACATCTGTTTGCTAATGGAATATGGCACTCCGGATGGAAATGAGACATGTTTCTGAGTGAATGGTCACTTTGTGCTGCAGATGAAGTCCAGTGCGTGTAGGTACACTGTATAGAGGGATGCATTGAGCAAGGTCTCACTGATAGTAACAAGTTCCACATTACTGAATCCGAGCTGCGCCATCTTTGTACCCCGGAGCGGGCACACAAGAGGCCCTAGCACCCAGGCCTCATGACTGATATGACACTGGCGCGCTGCGTGTGCGACGCTGCAGGGAGGGGGTGCGTGTAAAGCTGCTCGGCAGCTCTCTCCTGTGGATACTGGTCTTGGTGCACGTCACAGTATTCGCTGGGCAGCCGTCTCCGGTGGATACTGGTCTTGGTGCACGTCACAGTATTAGCTGGGCAGCCCTCTCCTGTGCGAATTATGTTACTTGCTGAAAGACCACACGTGTGTGCACTGGTGTTGGCAGCTATCAGAGCTCTCGCCGAGCAGTCTTCCCTTGTGGGCACCTGTAACAGGCACTCAGTACAGTACTAGGGAACCGAAAGCACTAGAGTGCAGTGCTGCAGACACTGCTGCCCGCACAGGAAGTGTACTCCGCTGTTGTCCATCCACATGCGCCCATGACAGCTCTTAGCAAACATTGGCACATGGAATCTGTGAACACACTGTACGAGTTTGAAATTGAAGGAGGCGCAGACATATGTTGCAGTAAAGCACGGCAGCTTTGCGCAGAGGCCATTGTGAAAGTAAAAGCGGGCGCGTGCTGAAACATTAAGCGATGCACCCATGGGCCGAGACTGGGATGACGGCTGCCAGCCACCGGTGCCATTGTTAAATGTGTGCCCCAAATATTATGGAAGTAAAAGCGGGTGCCATGATGGAACATTAAGCACGGCACACGGGGTTGGGGGGTGAGACTTGGATGAGGGGATGTTAGCCATGCATTCTGGGGAAAAAAATGTTTACAAAAAGAAAGCAGACACCATGTTAAAGGTAAAGCATGTGGTGCATTGTGGAAAAAAATTATGTTTTAGGTACACAATGGCCTCTTGTGTCATCCTGCTTCTTTTGTGCATTGGAAATGGTAAAACATAAGACGTGCCATGCTGGTATAGAAGAAACAAGCGGTTGCGGGAGAGAGTGTCCTACCTGCAACAGCTGGTAGGAGAAAGTACTTTAAGAAAATAGTGCCCACAGACTGTTACTAAAACCTGCAGAGTAGAAACACAAGTAAAAGGGCCAGTCCTCATGGGAGGTTACAAAAGTAGAAAAGGCGGTACTAAGGAGGGAGTAGTAAGCCTATTTATGAACCAAAAGCAACCATTTAAGAAGGACAGTAACAAGAGTCAATTGAAAAGATGGGCGTAAAATGGGTGGAGCTTCAAGTCCATATCTGAATGCAGCATGTCTCGAAGAGACAGCGTAAGCGCTGCCTAGGCGAGACCTAAAAATGTGGAAACATAAAGACCCGGCCCACTACTACTGGCCCTGAATTCACTAATTTCCCGCAGATGCACACATGATCAAGTGACAAGCTGCCGCTCACAGGGCAAGAGAGCCAGTGGCAGAAGTGGGCTGACCCATTGCCCTCCTGTGAGGAAATGGGGTGTATTATATGGCGTGGTTGTGCAGCCTCACCATGTATTACACTTACCAACCCCTTTAGGTCCTGTAGGCTTAGTCTGTCAAACCCCTAGCTCAACCCTGTGTAGCTGTGGCTCCAAGCAGCAGGGCTTACACAAAGGAACAGGTGTGAAGCATTTACACACCACGAAAACAACTGAAGAAAAAAGCCACACAACACTCAAGAAACGCAAAAATAATTTATAAAAGTAGATTGTATTTTAGTGGGAATTTAGACCAAGAACTAAAAAGGTCAACGGGAGGATTCCGGAGATATAGATTTTACAAGAATTCAAAAATCAAAGCAATTTCACTCAACCACGAACAAGACTTGGTAAATTCAACGAATTTGACACTATGGGGCATATGTACAAGGGGGTTGTGTCTCTGGAAAGTAACTTTTTCCGAGGTTCCCGTGATGCAATGCCTGGCACCATATTTACAAAATGTCCTTAAGTCGCTTTGTGTGGTTTAACACCGCTTTGTACATATGGGACCCTTTCACTCAGTTTTCTATGTGAAAGGGGCGTGCAATGGGTGGGGCTGTGGGTGTTTGTGAGAAGTTGGCCTGGTATATGATGCTCACTAGTTAAAGTGATCACCTTGTACCATGCCAAGCAACCCTTATGGTGTGGTTGTAAGTCAACCTTTTCGGACTAGCTGCCCTAGTGGTAGCGTAGGCTAAGCAGTCTTTGAGGCTAAACTCGTGAAGCGTGTTAAGCCAGCTGTTTTACCAAATGCAACCCCCTTTTATACCAATGAAAGGACACCACACAGATATATATTCAAAATATATATGTATTTATTTCTCAAAGTAACCCCTAGTCTCTTTATGAGCACAGGAGCACAAATCGTCAAACAAGATTACAGTAGAATACACAGAAGTTGCACTTTATATGGATAGGCCCTGGTGGCCGCTCGAACCATATACTAAAATAGTGGTATAAGTACCACGAACAGAAAAGGGAAAAGGCCTAGGGCCTCTAGAATCGCTGGGCCTACAAGGAGCTAACTTCAGTTAGTGACCAGGAGGTCCACGGGTGGCGTGTGCAGAGCAAATAGTCACACGCGTGCTCCCATAGGTTTCAATGGGTGCGTAAAAAGTACAAAGTTACTGCAAAAAGGATCTTCCGGATGGACTAGGAACTCAAGATTTGGAACACAGGCACTAGAGATGTAATACTACATTTGGGCACAGGTGTGCCAGCTTTACCTCACCCACAGGAAGCGGGTGCATAGGCCTCGAAGTGCATCGGGTTTCTTCTATCTGTTCCGTGGAGCTTGAAGACAAAGATGCTGCAGGCGGTCGGTCCGGGAGAGATGCAGTGGATCCAAGAGTGGATCGGAGATGTTGAAGACCTGTAAGCAGAGGGGACAGTGTTCACAGTCACTAGCCAGTGACCAGCGTGGCACCAGGTGGGTACCAGGCAATGTCGGGTGCAAACAGGAAGAAAGGTGTAGCTTGTCTCTGCAGCCACGTGGTCCCTGGAGGTCGACGACGTCCAGGAGTCGGTTCACGAGCTGTCCCACGCAGGCTCTCGCTGTCGGCGGTATCGGCGACTTGATCGAAGCAAACAAGCCTTGGCAAAAGCAATTGTTGTAGGAGATGAAATAAGCTGATGGTTCTGACCAGGAAGGTCAGAAGGACTGCTCCTTTGGAGGGGAGCAAGGGCCAGTCTGAAGCAACCAGACCAGCGGTGTATTTTGTAAAGTTCGTCGCCAAGATGGCTACTAGCCAGCGGGCCAGCAACCGGTTAGGCGCGTCGAGTGGCAAAATGCAGAAGGGCCCCACGCAGATCGTGGAGATGCTGGAGGGCTCACCTTTGGTGCAGATGCTGCTCGAGGGTTGGGCTTCTCAGATCCCAAAGCACAACTTGGAGGGAGCCTCGGTTGTTGCACTTGTCAGCTTGTCGTGGTCGTTTCAAGGTGGCTGGCTCCACGTGTCTCGGTGCCTCCACGGGTCTCCTCTTTTCAGGGACTGTGGATCGGGCGGTGAGAGGTCTGGAGGTCCAGGTCTTGTCAGTCTCTGGGCTCGGGCTCCGGCGGGAGGCGGCGGCAAAGCAGACGTTGATTCGCTGGATGGTGCTTGCGTTAGCAAGGTGGTCACTCCCTGACCACAGGGGAGATTGGCTTCAGTCCTCTGTGCAGCAGAGCGTCGAAGTTCCCGTCTTCTTCTTAGTGTTAAGTTGATTCCAGGATGTCTGAAGTCTTAGGACACAGCTCCTACCTTTAAGCGGATTCTAGGGGCCGGACTACCTGCTAGGTCCCTCCCTATGGGTGGGACCAGGAAGGGGGGTGGTTACACCCCCAATCCTTTGTCCAGCTCGCCCCAGGCCCGGGACTGGTGTGCCCCAGGACCGGTTTGAACTGGCATATGCACCGAGGCTCCTTGTGAGCCACAGGCATGTCTGGTTTCTTTCAAGCCCTACCTGACCAATACACAAAATCCTGTCTGGGGTGGTGCACGCACCTCCCCTGGCAGGAAACCCTTTGTCCACACCTCCCAAGCTGGAAGGACTCCCAGCAGCAGGAGGGCAGACTTGTGTCTGTGGGGGCAGCATCCATTTTGTGGAGCTGAGGCTATGTCTGATTTTACCCGGGTTTCAGGTACTGTACATGTCGTGTCCCTCTAGAAGGGTGGAATGCTAACCCCGTCGCCAGAATTGGCGAGGGGTTAGTATTCCAATTCGTATGACACCTTACTCGACATGTTTTGATAAAGCCAAACCAAAGATAGCATTTAACCGCGAGGTTCATAATGCACTTAAGAGTATATGGTATGACGATATCTGGAAACAGTAGAAGGAAGTTGTTCCGACCACTGCAGACAGGCTCAGCTCATGCCAGAGCACCATCTCACATGGAACCAAGCACTCTGCCTTCAGGATTGTTAAGGCCTGCCATAGGAGTGACTTATAGGTTACCATGTGTCCCATTTAAGGTTAGGTATAGGTATACTACACCTAAGTAAGAGGTGACTACACCAACTTACCCCAGCTGAGTGATCAGCCAGTTGTGTCAAATTGTTAGGCCAAGCCTGGGGTGGCATAATACATGCTTCAGCCCCTGGCAGGCCTTGGGTACACCAATGCCCTGGGTACCTAGTGTGCACTGGTACAGGGGCTGACAGGGTGATCCACTTCCAAATGGTTATGCACCTAGGATGCATAGTTTTAATTTAGTAGAGAGAACAGCAGGCTGGGGGTCTGATTGGCAGGCCCACAGCCTCAATATGTCAAAAACCAGTGAAGCAAAAAGCAAAAATTTGGGGTGACCATAGGATAGCAGACCCTACTCTCCTACACAACCCCCCCCCCCCCAAACGCTGGGACATTAAACTAGCCTTGACCAGTCTCGTCTTCATGTCCTAAGTGGAAGTACCTGGAGAGACCATCTGCATTCCCATGGTCAGTACCTGGCCGGTGCTCCACTGTAAAGTCCATCCCCTGTAGGGAAATGGACCACCTAAGCAGTTTGGGGTTTTCACCCTTCATCTGATTTAGCCACAAGAGGGGCTTATGGTCGGTCTGAATCTTGAAGTGAGTGCCAAACAAGTATGGCCTCAGCTTCTTCAGGGCCCACACCACAGCAAAGGCCTCCCTCTCAATAGCTGACCAATTCTTCTCTCTGGGGGTCAACCTTCTGCTAATAAAAGCAATGGGTTGGTCTTGACCATCTACATTAAGTTGTGACAGCACAGCTCCCACACCCAACTCAGAAGCATCTGTTTGGACAATAAACTCTTTGGAGTAGTCAGGACTTTTCAGGATAGGTGCAGAGCACATGGCCTCCTTCAGGTCATCAAATGCCTTTTGACAGCTTACTGTCCACTGAACCTTTTTGGGCATCTTCTTGGATGTCAGATCATTAAGAGGAGTCACAATGGACCCATAGTTCTTAACAAACTTCCTGTAGTACCCAGTCAAGCCCAAGAAAGCTCGAACTTGAGTCTGGGTGGTTGGAGGGGACCAGTCCTTGATGGATTGTATCTTACTCTCCAGTGGTTGAACTTGGCCTCCACCTACAAGGTGGCCCAAATATACAACCTTACTCTGCCCTATCTGGCACTTAGTAGCCTTGATAGTGAGGCCTGCCCTTTGCAGAGCCTCAAGAGCCTTCTTCAGGTGGATCAGGTGATCCTCCCAGGTGGAGCTAAAGACAGCAATGTCATCAAGATATGCTGCGCAAAAGTCATCCAACCCAGTAAGGACTTGGTTCACCAGCCTTTGGAAGGTGGCAGGTGCATTCTTCAGACCAAAGGGCATCACCACAAACTGGTAGTGCCCACCTGGGGTTGAGAATGCTGTTTTGGCCTTAGACTCCTCAGCTAATCTGATTTGCCAATAGCCAGCTGTTAAGTCAAATGTGCTCAAAAACTTTGCAGAAGCTAGTTTGTCTATGAGCTCATCTGCCCTTGGAATAGGGTGTGCATCTGTCCTGGTGACAGCATTGAGTCCTCTGTAATCCACACAGAACCTCATCTCTCTCTTGCCATCTTTGGTGTGAGGTTTGGGGACCAGAACCACTGGGCTAGCCCAGGGGCTCTCTGAGGGTTCAATGACACCTAATTCCAGCATTTTATGTACCTCAGCCTTTATACAGTCCCTGACGTGGTCAGGTTGTCTGTAAAGCTTGTTCTTTACAGGCAGACTGTCACCAGTGTCCACCACATGGGTACACCAGTCAGTTTGACTAGGTATCAAGGAAAACATATGTGAAAATGATTGTAGAACCTGTCTACATTCAGTCTGCTGATGGGCAGTGATGTTGCCTCCAAGGGTCACTCCTTCAACTGAGCCATCTTCAGGGTTCTGAGACAACAGGTCTGGGAGAGGGTCACTCTCTTCCTCCTGTCCCTCATCTGTAGCCATGAGCAAGCCCATGTCTGCCCTGTCAACATATGCTTTAAGCCTGTTAACATGGAGTACCCTGTGGGGACTCCTGGGAGTTCCTAGGTCGACCAAGTAGGTGACCTCTCCCTTCTTTTCCAGGATTGTATGGGGTCCAGACCATTTGTCTTGGAGTGCTGCTGGGGCCACTGGCTCCAACACCCATACCTTCTGTCCTGGCTGAAACTCAATCAAGACAGCCTTTTGGTCATGCCAAGCTTTCTGTAAGGCCTGGCTTGCCTCAAGGTTTTTGGATGCCTTCTCCATATACTCAGCCATCCTGGAGCGGAGACCAAGTACATAGTCCACTATGTCTAGCTTAGGCTTTTTGAGAGGTAACTCCCATCCTTCCTTCACCAAACACAGTGGGCCTCTTACAGGGTGCCCAAACAACAATTCAAAGGGGCTGTAGCCAACTCCTTTTCGTGGGACCTCTCTGTAAGCAAACAGAAGGCAGGGTAGAAGGATGTCCCATCTTCGCCTGAGCTTTTCAGGTAATCCTTTGATCATACCCTTTAGGGTCTTGTTGAATCTCTCAACAAGCCCATTGCATTGTGGGTGATAAGGGGTGGTGAACTTGTAGTTGACACCACATTCCTTCCACATAGCTGTCAAGTATCCTGACATAAAGTTGGTACCTCTGTCAGATACTACCTCCTTAGGAAACCCCACTCTGGAGAATACTCCCAGCAGGGCCCTGGCCACAACAGGAGCTGTAGTGGTCCTAAGGGGAATTGCCTCTGGATACCTGGTGGCATGATCCACTACCACCAGTATAAATCTGTGCCCAGATGCAGTGGGAGGATCCATGGGACCCACTATATCTATTCCCACTCTTTCAAAGGGGACCCCCACCACAGGTAGTGGTATTAGGGGGGCCTTTGTTGTGCCACCTGATTTGCCACTGGCTTGGCAGGTCACACAGGAGCGACAAAACTCCTTTGTATCTTCATTCATATGAGGCCAGTGAAAGTGAGGGACAAGCCTGTCCCAAGTCTTATTCTGGCCTAAGTGTCCTGCTAAAGGAATGTCATGGGCCAAGGTAAGAAGGAAGCCCCTAAATTGCAGAGGTATAACCAACCTCCTGGTAGCACCAGGCTTGGGGTCTCTAGCCTCTGAATAAAGGAGCCCTTCATCCCAATACACTTTATGGGTACCTTGAGCATTCCCAGCAGCCTCAGCAGCAGCCAGCTGTCTGAGGGGTTCAAGAGAGGGACAGGATAACTGAGCCTGCCTCAAGTCAGCCCTTGAAGGTCCCCCTGTCCCCAGAAACTCAACCTGATCAGGTTCAAGCTCTTCAGGGACAGTTCCTTCAGGGTCCTCTAGATCAGCTTCCTGGGAAGGCTGATCATCACTCTGAGGCAGGGGGGAAGGGACAGCCTTGACCCTCCTGTTCTTCTTCTTGGTAGGTGCTTGGTCCATTGTTCCAGGATCCAAGACCTGAGGTTCAGTGAGGCACTTTTTGGCCTGTGACCTGGTCACAGCAAGGACATGTGATGATATACCTAACATCTCTGCATGAGTCCTGTACTCCACTTCTGACCATAGAGAACTCTCTAGGTCATTGCCCAACAAACATTCTACTGGGAGGTCTGCACTAACCACAACCCTTTTGAGGCCAGTTACCCCTCCCCATGAGAAGTTAACAACTGCCACACTATGTGAAGTAGTGGCATTGCTGGCATTGGTCACCAGGTAGTTCTCACCTGGTATGTACTGTCCAGGGTCCACAAAGCCTGGTCTCACCATAGTGACACTGGCACATGTGTCCCTGTAGGCTTGAGCCACTTTGTCATTAATTAAAGGAGTCTGTCTGTACTTGCCCAGGTTACTGGGGCTCACAGTCAGGGACAAATCAATGTCCCCATCACAGATCAAGACTGCCTGTGTCAGGGTTCTGTCTAAGTCAGAATCTCCTTCAGTTCCCATAGTGATTCCCACTACACCCTTTGTCTGGGGACCAACACTGCTAACAGTAGTACTGGGAGCAGGTGCCTTAGGGGCAACAGTGTTGGGGGCTCCACCCTTTTTGCAATCACTAGTCCAGTGAGTTGTATTTTTGCAATGATTGCACCAGGGTTTCTTTTGACCTTCTTTCTTCTTTTTGGACTGTTGTTGGGACCCACCCTCCTTAGCAGTAGTTTGGGGCCCTGTTGAAGACTTCTGGTCTTTAGATTTCTGATCTCCACCCTTTTGGTCTGTTTTCTTCTGATCACCCCCTTGGCCCTGGTTCTGGTTCTTTTGCTTAACCCTGGTTCTGACCCATTTGTCTGCCTTCTTTCCCAATTCTTGGGGAGAGGTCAGATCAGAGTCAACCAAGTGTTGATGCAGTTGCTGGTTTTGACAGTTATTTAAAATCTGTTCTCTCATCATCAAATTATACAATCCTGTAAAATCAGATACCTTACTTCCCAGCAACCAACCCTCCAAAGCCTTAGTGGCACATTCAACATATTCAGACCAGTCCTGAGTCTGTGTCTTTTGGGTGTCTCTGAACATTAACCTGTACTGTTCAGTGGTTAAGCCTAACCCATCTACCAGAACACTCTTCAGAACTCTGTAATTTCTGACATCCTCTTCTCTAACAGTGAGGAGTCTGTCTCTGCCTCTTCCTTCAAAGGAGAGCCAGAGGATTGCTGCCCACTGGTCTTCAGGAACCTGCTGTACCTTGCAGGCTCTCTCAAGAGCAGTTATCCATTTGTGGATGTCATCCCCACTTTTGTAGGGGGCACAACCTTAGACAGGTTCCTATTATCAAAGACCCTATCTTTGTCCTTAGGGACAATGCTGCCACCAGTGGGTATAGACCCACTCTCTCTAGGTTGCCTAGCCTTGTTCAGTTTTTCTTCCATCAGGGCTACCTCTAGCTCCTGCTTCCTGATCCTCAGCTGGGCTTCCTGCATTCTGGCCTCATGTTCCCTCCTCTGAGGGGTGGTCATCCTTTTCCTAGAGTGACCTTGAGAGCCTCTAGAGCCATGGGAAGCATTGGAGTCACCTGAGCGATTCCTTTGCCTCCCAAGCCCTGTGTTAACTCCACTGGGGAGATCCAATGGGGTAAACCCACTGTCAATCCCCAATAGCCTTAGTTTAGCTGGGCCAAGTATAACACTTGGCACTGGGCTAGTTCTCCCTTCATCATCACTACTTTCTGTATCCTCACCACTTTCCTCCCCTGTAGTATGATTCTCATCCAAGGGATGGCTATTGGAACTGGGTACCTCTGTAGCATCTTCAGAAGGGGGGCCTCCTGTTCCTGACCCTAAGGGGGCTGACTGGGAAGCTTTCCTGAGTTCTCTCTGATTCTCATCATTTTGTAAGAGTTCTCTGAGCTCAGCAGAGGTAGGGTTCTTGGGCTGTTTAAGGCCTCTAAGAGTTGCCAAATGCCTGAGCTCATTCTGGTTAAGGGTAGCAAAGCTGGATGGTGCCCTCTGGGGGTCACTCTCAACAGAGATGGGTACAGTGGACCCCTCTGCCCCGGCCATTGCTCTTAAGTGTGGGTGGATGTGTTGCAATCTACCTACACTTGGGTTTACCTACTAAACCTATCTAGTAGTTGTAGTCAGGGTGTGCTACTCCCTTTGCTCTACAACAACTAAGTTCAGTAGAACTTATGTATATCTAATCTTGTTTTATATGTACCTACAGGTACCTATGTGATCTTTCAATTGGTAACCAAGAGATTACAATGGCAAAACACAGCAAGCTCAAATCCAACCGCTGCTCACCAATGTGAGAAGTTGGCCTGGTATATGATACTCACTAGTTAAAGTGATCACCTTGTACCATGCCAAGCAACCCTTATGGTGTGGTTGTAAGTCAACCTTTTCGGACTAGCTGCCCTAGTGGTAGCGTAGGCTAAGCAGTCTTTGAGGCTAAACTCGTGAAGCGTGTTAAGCCAGCTGTTTTACCAAATGCAACCCCCTTTTATACCAATGAAAGGACACCACACAGATATATATTCAAAATATATATGTATTTATTTCTCAAAGTAACCCCTAGTCTCTTTATGAGCACAGGAGCACAAATCGTCAAACAAGATTACAGTAGAATACACAGAAGTTGCACTTTATATGGATAGGCCCTGGTGGCCGCTCGAACCATATACTAAAATAGTGGTATAAGTACCACGAACAGAAAAGGGAAAAGGCCTAGGGCCTCTAGAATCGCTGGGCCTACAAGGAGCTAACTTCAGTTAGTGACCAGGAGGTCCACGGGTGGCGTGTGCAGAGCAAATAGTCACACGCGTGCTCCCATAGGTTTCAATGGGTGCGTAAAAAGTACAAAGTTACTGCAAAAAGGATCTTCCGGATGGACTAGGAACTCAAGATTTGGAACACAGGCACTAGAGATGTAATACTACACTTGGGCACAGGTGTGCCAGCTTTAAGTGCGTCGGGTTTCTTCTATCTGTTCCGTGGAGCTTGAAGACAAAGATGCTGCAGGCGGTCGGTCCGGGAGAGATGCAGTGGATCCAAGAGTGGATCGGAGATGTTGAAGACCTGTAAGCAGAGGGGACAGTGTTCACAGTCACTAGCCAGTGACCAGCGTGTCACCAGGTGGGTACCAGGCAATGTCGGGTGCAAACAGGAAGAAAGGTGTAGCTTGTCTCTGCAGCCACGTGGTCCCTGGAGGTCGACGACATCCAGGAGTCGGTTCACGAGCTGTCCCACGCAGGCTCTTGCTGTCGGCGGTGTCGGCGACTTGATCGAAGCAAACAAGCCTTGGCAAAAGCAATTGTTGTAGGAGATGAAATAAGCTGATGGTTCTGACCAGCAAGGTCAGAAGGACTGCTCCTTTGGAGGGGAGCAAGGGCCAGTCTGGAGCAACCAGACCAGCGGTGTATTTTGTAAAGTTCATCGCCAAGATGGCTACTAGCCAGCGGGCCAGCAACCGGTTAGGCGCGTCGAGTGGCAAAATGCAGAAGGGCCCCACGCAGATCGTGGAGATGCTGGAGGGCTCACCTTTGGTGCAGATGCTGCTCGAGGGTTGGGCTTCTCAGATCCCAAAGCACAACTTGGAGGGAGCCTCGGTTGTTGCACTTGTCAGCTTGTCGTGGTCGTTTCAAGGTGGCTGGCTCCACGTGTCTCAGTGCCTCCACGGGTCTCCTCTTTTCAGGGACTGTGGATCGGGCGGTGAGTGGTCTGGAGGTCCAGGTCTTGTCAGTCTCTGGGCTCGGGCTCCGGCGGGAGGCGGCGGCAAAGCAGACGTTGATTCGCTGGATGGTGCTTGCGTTAGCAAGGTGGTCACTCCCTGACCACAGGGGAGATTGGCTTCAGTCCTCTGTGCAGCAGAGCATCGAAGTTCCCGTCTTCTTCTTAGTGTTAAGTTGATTCCAGGATGTCTGAAGTCTTAGGACACAGCTCCTACCTTTAAGCGGATTCTAGGGGCCGGACTACCTGCTAGGTCCCTCCCTATGGGTGGGACCAGGAAGGGGGGTGGTTACACCCCCAATCCTTTGTCCAGCTCGCCCCAGGCCCGGGACTGGTGTGCCCCAGGAACGGTTTGAACTGGCATATGCACCGAGGCTCCTTGTGAGCCACAGGCATGTCTGGTTTCTTTCAAGCCCTACCTGACCAATACACAAAATCCTGTCTGGGGTGGTGCACGCACCTCCCCTGGCAGGAAACCCTTTGTCCACACCTCCCAAGCTGGAAGGACTCCCAGCAGCAGGAGGGCAGACTTGTGTCTGTGGTGGCAGCATCCATTTTGTGGAGCTGAGGCTATGTCTGATTTTACCCGGGTTTCAGGTACTGTACATGTCGTGTCCCTCTAGAAGGGTGGAATGCTAACCCCGTCGCCAGAATTGGCGAGGGGTTAGTATTCCAATTCGTATGACACCTTACTCGACATGTTTTGATAAAGCCAAACCAAAGATAGCATTTAACCGCGAGGTTCATAATGCACTTAAGAGTATATGGTATGACGATATCTGGAAACAGTAGAAGGAAGTTGTTCCGACCACTGCAGACAGGCTCAGCTCATGCCAGAGCACCATCTCACATGGAACCAAGCACTCTGCCTTCAGGATTGTTAAGGCCTGCCATAGGAGTGACTTATAGGTTACCATGTGTCCCATTTAAGGTTAGGTATAGGTATACTACACCTAAGTAAGAGGTGATTACACCAACTTACCCCAGCTGAGTGATCAGCCAGTTGTGTCAAATTGTTAGGCCAAGCCTGGGGTGGCATAATACATGCTTCAGCCCCTGGCAGGCCTTGGGTACACCAATGCCCTGGGTACCTAGTGTGCACTGGTACAGGGGCTGACAGGGTGATCCACTTCCAATTGGTTATGCACCTAGGATGCATAGTTTTAATTTAGTAGAGAGAACAGCAGGCTGGGGGTCTGATTGGCAGGCCCACAGCCTCAATATGTCAAAAACCAGTGAAGCAAAAAGCAAAAATTTGGGGTGACCATAGGATAGCAGACCCTACTCTCCTACAGTGTTCCACCGCAACACCCATTGCTTTTTGACACTGCCCCAGATTTTCAAAGATCTGTAAATCTGAGGCAGCGCCAAACGCTAAAACCACTGAATAGCAGGCATCAGATTTGCGCAACGAAGAGAAATACTTTTATTTCTCCTCGCTGTTTGCTCTTTCTAGGTGTGCTGCATTCTGGCCAAAATGTTCACTGCTGTCTATCCTCTCAGCCTCAGCAGTATTACAATCACTTTAAGATCCTCCTAATGAAATATTTTGTAATAGAATTTTTACTTTTTTTAATGTTTTCTAAAATGATATTAAGGTGTATCAGTCTGTAGGTTGTAGAGGCTTCTACATGTGTTTCTTATGTGGGCAATTTTTTCTCTTTTATGTATAAGTCATTTGTATAGTTGGTTTGCATTTTTGTGGTATATCATTTATTTTTCTCTATAGATATTTCTTGAACCCCTGCACCGATGGGACAAAAGTCATGTTACATTCTGCTCTGCACAACATGCTGCTGCTTGTCGGATTCTTGTCAAATGAAAGTGTTTGAGTCTTGGATGTTGTTTATGATCGTCAGATCGAATGATGCGGCAGAATATGTTATTATGTCAATTGGAAATTAGAATCTTATCTTATCTCTATGTATGTGATTTTGTGATTTTATGTGGACCTCTTTGGAGTTCTACATTCAAACATAAAAATAAACTTGACCCTTGCTGCAGTCTGCTGCACACATAGAAGTAGCAAAATGCCATGAATGATTGTTTATGTGCAGGAAGGTGCCCCTCCTGCACAAAAACAATCATTAAAGAATGGCGATTCGCTCCATATATGTGTGCAGAAGAATGCAGCACATCGCCATTATTGATTGTTAATGTGCAAGAAGGGACACCTTCCTGAACCTAATCAATAATCCCTGCAATACAGGTACCCTTGCGCCTTGGCGCAAGGGCAACTGTGTTGGTGCTGGGCAGTTTTTATAGCGCGGTCGCAAGAGAAAACACAGGGTGCGCTGCATTCTTGTAAATGCATTTTTTAAAGGATGCAGTGCTGCAAAATACCTTGCAGAGCCATGCTGCACCATTTCCTAGTAAATATACCCAGTTGAAATGTTAAACTTTTTCAAACAAAACTTGGATAAGTGTCAACGCGTTCGGATGGAAGTAATTGGGGCGACCAACTCCAGCAGATTGGTAGTCAGGGGGACCAGCCAGGTCCTTAGAAACAGTTACCACCATAGAAGAAGCAGTCTTCAAGTTGTTCCAGGCACTTTGTCTGCTTTGCAATGGATTTCTGTGGAGTGGTCCTGATGCAAGGGATGAAGGATGCTGAAGATGCTCCAAGGATGCTGTGGATGCGACACGGTCTATGGGGGTCCTCCTACTTGTGCTGCTGGGTCCACAAAGATGGTATGTAGCTCCTGGTTGAAGGGTAGACATCTCACGAGGTCCTCTTTGGTCTGACTGAAGTTCAGTCGCCACTGGACTACCAGTCGCCCAATGTTGCGTCACAGACCAATCCTACCTGGGTCCATAACTCACCTTCTGAGGGTCCCAGCAACTGTCTGACAGCACTCCCAGGCTCTGCAAACTCTGGTGCAACTCTTTCTGTTGGGTTTTGGTCCCTGATACTGCACAGCAGTGGTGGTAGCAATTTGAAGATTTGGGGCTACCAACCTGCCCCAGCAGGCTTCTTCAGCAGTCGTGTCCCTGTGCTGCAAACAGGAGGCCACTTGGCCGGCCCTTCGAGTTTCTCTGCTTGACTGGACTCTGAAGACAGCTACCAGGTTCCCTCCCACCTGGTGACCATTTTTTGTGGAGGTTGGCATCTGGCTATCCCAGGATATACCATTCTGCCCACTTCCAAGATGGAGAGACCCCTTTCTCAGTGTTCAGACCGCCTTTGTCCACCCGTGGGGTGTGGCTACCTCAGGTCTACATGCATCTGGGGAAACCAGTTTGCCAACTGGGTTCCTCTCTCTGCTCTCCGTGCCAACAATGGAACAGCCCTCCTCCCTAGTGTGACACATCTGCCCTTCAAAGGCGGCTTCACATTCGAAGTCTGCCTTTTGTGGCTAAATCTGAAGTGGCTTCCTGCAGGAGGAAGGTAGCACCAGCCTGGCCTGCAATCCCTCATAGTTCTTCTTCCTGAGAGTTGTTGGCACATCTTTTCAGGAGGGCAGAAAGCTGCCTCGTGGAGCAGGCTTCATGTGTGCCCTGGAAGGTACAGGAGTTTTAAAGGCACTAATGTGGTAGCTTTGTAAAAGCTGCACACTGCAAGAAGTTACATTAATTTTGACTTGAGATACAAGGTGGGCTTAATGTAATGAGTTGTTTGATACTTTAAAGTGCCCACTTTGGTCGCACTGTTCAGGAGTTAGCACAGCCGAGGGGTCAGCGTGTAATCCTGTACCCGCTAATTGGGCGACCAAGTCTTTCCACACTAAAAATTGTGCTCTTGTGTGTTTACATTCAGGACATGTGAACTATATGTCCTGCCCATGTCATATGTTGCACCCTACCATGGGGCTCGGTAGGCCTGCCAGAGGGGTGACTTACACAGATGTACAGGGCAGGTGGTGGCTTTGTCATTGCTTTTAATGGCAAAGCCAGGCTACCAGTACACGACTGCTATACCAGTCTGCCATGGCAGACTGGGGGACGTGTTGTACTTTGGGGACCACCAGGATGGCACAACCAGTGCTGCAAGCCCTGGGGGAACGCCTCTAACTTTACCATATACTAGGGGATTACAGTAAAGGTAGCCATTTCCAATTGGGTACGGCCAATTCAACATACACTTTAGGGTCAGGGCACTGGCACTGATGTCTGGATAGCAGGCCACGTGCACTCTCAGAGTAAAAAAACAGCAGCATCGGTCAAAAAAACTTGGGGTGACCATACAAAAGAGGCATTTCCTCACACCTCTAACAACCAGTGTTTGATAAAGGGGCAGAACTCGTGCCTTCCATGGTAACTTGCATGATCCAATGGAACGTCATACCTGTCTCGATGCTTTAGCACAATGCAATAGTATCCACCGTTAAAGATCTATTGGTTTTAACATGTGTTTTTCACAATAAATATGACAAGATTATTGCCTTTGTTATATCTTGTCTTAATAAACCAATCAGAGCTAGCACATCTGATATAACCTTTCTCAAAGAGCCAATCAGGATTGTACCCTCTCCTCTATTGTGATGTCCCTGGCATCATTGTAGTTATCCTCAACATATTGTGGGCATCAAGGGCATAATGGTGCCCACACCTTGTATGATAATAGGTCTGGCATCATGGTGGTAGCCATTGGCATGGCATTCATGGCATGAGATGGTGAAATATTTGGGCAGAATGTATGCACGTGGGGCAGTAGTACAAGTGCATAATTGCTGAAAATGAAAAATAATGTTTATGCACTGAAAATTCTGCTTTTTGGCACAAAAATAATGATTTTCTCATGAATTTGATAAACTTTTGTTTTGAGAAATGTTATTAGCTTGTAAATTATGTTATGTTATGTTGAGTCATGGCATGTTAGTTATATGTTCTGTGCATTTGTAAAGCGCACTATCACCCGAGCGGGTATCCTGGCAGTGAGCAGGTGAGTGTTCTAGCCCTGTCTATGGTTTTTTGGTTAATTGAAAAGTCACATATTCAGCTTCTTGCAGAATTCAAGAAGAGAAGAGGTGGCTCTGATGTGGCGTGGGAGGCCGTTCCACCCTCTAGGAGTGATGTAAGAGAATGCTGTCCTTTTGACCTGGTTCTATGTATGCGTGGGGTGTGTGCGAGTAGAAGTCCTGTGGACCCAGGGGGTGCCTGGGTGTTGGTGGAATGAGATGTGACTGTTCAGGTAGGTGGGGCCTAAGTTCTATAGTGCCTTGAATGCGTCCATGAGCAGTTTGAAATGAGCATGTTTGTGTATCGGGAGTGAGTGGAGCTTCCTGAGATGTGGTGTAAGTTCTGTGCGGGAGATTAAGGAGGAGTCTGGCTGTGGAGTTCTGGGTGGTTTGTAGTCTACTAGTGTCATGGGTCTTAGTTAGGCCCTGGGAGAAACGCTGCCATTTTTATCATGTACACGTTTCCTAAGTTGCCTTCTCTTTTTACATGATGTCTTTTGACACACAAATGTGTGCATGACAATGCAGGATTAGTTTCTCTGAAACTACATTACTTACAGATTCCATTTAGTAAGAACATTATTACGACACCTTCAACACCACGTACAAGGCCTCAACACCGATTGTGCAAATGTCGTTATTTGTTTTCATCCATAAGGCGACGCAGCTATCAAAAGATCATAACAATGTCGGCCTGACTAAGGCCACGGCTCGAAAACAAGGATACTTCTTGTTATCAATAAACAAGCATTTCCGTTTTGAGGTATTTATTTATTTATTTGACGAGTTTTATATAGCGCTGGCTAGACCCGGAGGTATCAAAGCGCTGTAAATGAGGATCAGCGAGGTACAAGTTACAAACTTACATCCGTGACAGGAGCCAAGTAAAACATAGGATAAAAACAGTGATTCAACAATAACATGAGTTATTAGCGCATAGCATAGCCACGACATATGCCCCATGAGGTGTGGAAGGTAGAGGGGGAATGGTAAAAAAGGGGTAAGGAATGCAGATTGGGTGAGGTAGGCTCGGCTGGAAGGGGGAGGCAGGAACACGGAGAGAGGAAGGTGAGGGGGGGAAGAAAACACAGCAGATAGACAGGAAGAACTATGTCCAATGTCCAGCTGGGTAGGTGACAGCCGCGGGGTTTAAACCAAAGCTAATCTCCTCTATAGCTGTCTAAACAGCTCCACCGGGCATCGGCCATGTTGCTCGGGCTCCCCGGTCAGTATAACATAAAACATATATATTTTTTTTAAGGTTTAATCCAGACTTTTCTGATGTTATTAGGTCTATTGAGTTTATGTCTGATCTGGAGATCAATTTAAGGTTCTTTGCCTAGTGTTTAGTGGTTCTGTTACAAATACTCTTTTGCTAGTCGCCATCTTAAGGTCAGACAGATCAGTGAAAGTGAATTAAGGCATTGGGCGCCTTTTTGGTGGCCATTTTGAAGTCAGGCTGTTCCCAAGTAGTACTTAATGAATCATAAAAAGTAAGAAAATATGCCCCTTACTTCGGGATATGTCTCTTTTCTTTTTTGTATTTCTATAGTGGAGGTACAATGATTTGCTTCAGGCTCCCTTCGGTGACCGTCTTTTAGATCGCGTTTCCGAGTACAACATGCACTCCGAGGTAGAGGAGGACATGCTGTCATTGCGAGGTGACTATGTGCTGGACCTTCAGCCCAGCTGCTAGCTCAGCCCTCTGCACCAATCTGTGACCAAGACGAGGACCTACATTCTTTCCCTTCAGGTAATGGGGGGTTGGGTCATCCAGTAAGGAAATTCTTGGCAGAACACACACCCCAGAGACAACTAGGTTAGGGAACGCATTGCAGGAGTATACTATATTATATACCTATATATATTGTTTTATATGCCTTCATATATGCACTGTTTTAGCAAGATGGTGGACCTGTTCATTCTGTTCACTGTCCTTATATAGATAATCACTTTCATCTGCTTCTGTCTATTGATCCTTGCAGCGCACATATTCTATATTGAAAAACGCCCCTCTGTGTATTCCTGAGGGAAAGAGAGCATGACAGACTGAGCAAACGGTTTCTAGATTTGTTACCATGACCCCTGGGGATGCTTGAGGTTGTCATATTCCGTGGTCGCCAAAACCATTTGTCACCTGTCTAGGTGTAGGGGGCATACGGTGGCACTGTGAGCTAGCTGCTCTCTAGGACAACATATCCTGCGGGGGGCACGGAATCAGTCTAGCACCATCCCTACCTTGATGTTGCCCAACAAATGTGCAGTTCCTACTGGGAATAGGGAACTACACAACACTAGTGAGTTGCTTGGTGATCCCGGCATAGAGGGTGTTCCAGTAATGTAACCTAGTGGGGACTAGGGCTTGAGTGACAGTTTTTCTAGTGCTGCCTGGGAGCCCTTTGGAGATCTTCCTCAACATCTTCAGGGTGTGGAAGCAGGATGCAGTGGCAGTGCCGACGTGTACTTTGTTAGATTGTGCTCATTGATGCGCTCGTAATGCCATGTATACGTTAGCTTTCGCTGCGCCATTTTCTTTTTCAGACTCTATTTTTATTCGAGGTTTGAAACTAATCCTTCCCTGTTTCGAGAAATACCTTTGCTAAGTGTCGTTTCTGTAAAAAAGAACTGCTTGTGCCAGCGCACAGTTTTCCCTAGATAAAGAACCTCTCCCACCTGTCTGGCAATTTGATCGCAGCACAGGATGGAACGGCCTTGAGAGTGTCCTGAACAGTCCAAGATATGAGAGTAGAAACCTTTTTTTTTTGTCTATCGCTGTCCGGCCACATCTGTTTGGGAAATTCCACTGTGGGTGTGTTCTTAGCTAACCATGCAATGTACATAATCTATCTTCATGCTTTCAGTTTCTCAGTTCCCTCGGTAGTACTCTTACGAGACTGTGCAGACGGAGCCCCGCTCTGAGCGTACACTAATAAACGATCATTGGTGTATATTCCCCACTGTATCTCTGACTCTTCATTCGGTATGGAAGGCTGAGAGGTGATCTGTGGTGACCCGGGTGGCCCTAAGCGGGTCTCTTCTTTCAACCGTCATGTCCAGTTTGCCGTTGATGATTATTCTGAGGGTCCTGGTAGGGTAAGGTGAGGTAAAACCTTTTTGTACAGTTAATTAAAACCATTACAAACCATCATCAATTAAGACAGTTTCATGTTTCGAAACAGCCATAACAAATTACGAAAACACTATGGTAAACTATGAGTTAAAACTGCCATTAAAGTAATAAAGCTAAAACTATTAAAATGCAGTTAGAGTATAAGATTTGCCTCAGAACTGACTCGATTCTGTTCTGCCAATAAACACTCTGCGGGGGTGGCCCTCTGCACGGGCTAACTTGCATTCCAGTTCAATCCAGTTAATTATTGAAGCCTTAATGTGCCTGGGCCACGAGAGATGATCCACCGCATAAACTTATGCTTACTTAATCCAGCCGAAGAGAGAATTGCCACATGTACTACACAGAGAGCGAACGGTAGAGTAGGAAGAAAAGGGGTGCTGGGTGTAGGTTTGAGTTCAGCCGGCCACCGGCTGAATATCACTACTTCTGCCCTGTTGGTGTTCAGCTTGAGACAGTTGGGTTTCATCAAGGTATCAGCTTAAGTCAGGCAGACTAGAATGTGTTTCTTGTGCTGGGGGCCTAGTCCAAGAGGGAGCCAAAGAGTTAGTTGCATGTCTTCAACAATGACAAGGATGTTGATTCTTATGCGCAGACGACGTACGCCAGATAGATCAAGTATGCATCGAAGAGGGTGGAGCGGAGCAATGAGCCTTGAGTCAGATGAGTTTACACGCTTCTGAGGAGTAAGGTTTCAGGCTGACAGCTTGTGCTCTATCCGTTAAGAATGAACAGATCCGGCAGAGGGAGGGTCCTTGGATGGTAATCTTGTGCAAGCACCTGATGAGGATGGGTGTGAGACTGTGCCAAATGCTGCAGAGGTCCAGGATTATTCGGCCTGCTGTGTCTCCTCTGTCAAGGATCATGAAGATGTCATCTGTGAAAGCGATGAGTGCTGTTTCTGTACTGTGGTTGGGTCTGAATCTGAACAGCGTGGCGTCAAGGAGCTGGTGGTTGCTGAGGTGCTCAGTGAGGCGTCAGTTGATTAGTTTCTCTAAGATCTTTGCAAAGGAGGAGAGAGAGGTGTTGGTCTGTAGTTGGAAAGCGCGGCTGGGTCAGAGGATGGTTTCTTAAGCAGGCGCATGACGGTGGCATGTTTCCAGGTGTCCGGGAATGTGGCTTATTCGATGGCTGCGTTGTGGAGTTTTGTTAGTGCTTCGCTGATTGGAAGAAATCCTTTGGTGAAGGCAAAGAGCTCCTGAGTGGATGGTCTTCATGGTAACAGTGATTTTAACAGCGATGATGGCGGGCCAGTAGGTATGGGGTCATTCTTGGGCTATAATGATAAGTTGAGTTGTGACTGTGGCAGGTTCGTGGTGAGGGTCGAAGTTACTGTATAAGGAGGTGATTTTGTTACATAAGAATTACGAGAGCTTGTTACAAACATCTTGTGAGCGGGTGATGTTAGTGGAAGCAGCAGGAGACGCAGTGAAATCTTTGATGATGGCGAAGATGTCCTTGCTGCTTTTAGTGTCGGTGTCAATGCGATCTGCAAGAGCCGTACTCTTTGGTGTTCCACATCCACTGGTGGTAGCGTCTCAGGGCCGAAGAAGTCTTTATCTGGAAGACATGGCTTGGCAGTTCGGGCTGGACTGTTCCCATGAGACACAGGGTCAGACTGATTTGCATATGGCCATGTCTGAACTGGGGTGGCAGAGTGGGCTAAAGAACGGTGATGGATCAAACCCAGATCTGTTGACTGGGTGTGAGTGTTTGATTGGTTCTGATGCTCCGTCCATCACCACCCCCTTTTGTACCGCTTTGTTTGCCATAAGTTGGCAGGGTATGCTCAGACGTGAGTCCCTTGCTCACTTTGCCACTGGATTCAAGCAAGCCTGGCTGAAGACGGCTGAAATGCCAGAAACCGGTCCTAGGAAGCTTGTTTCCGGTCCAGGGAAGACATGGCTTGGCAGTTCGGGCTGGACTGTTCCCATGAGGCACAGGGTCAGACTGATTTGCATATGGCCATGTCTGAACTGGGGTGGCAGAGTGGGCTAAAGAATGGTGATGGATCGAACCCAGATCTGTTGACTGGGTGGGAGTGTTTGATTGATTCTGATGCTCTGTCCATCACCACCCCCTTTTGTACCGCTTTGTTCGCCATAAGTTGGCAGGGTATGCTCAGACGTGAGTCCTTTGCTCACTTTGCCACTGGATTCAAGCAAGCCTGGCTGAAGACGGCTGAAATACCAGAAACCGGTCCTAGGAAGCTTGTTTCCGGTCCAGGGAAGACATGGCTTGGCAGTTCGGGCTGGACTGTTCCCATGAGGCACAGGGTCAGACTGATTTGCATATGGCCATGTCTGAACTGGGGTGGCAGAGTGGGCTAAAGAACGGTGATGGATCAAACCCAGATCTGTTGACTGGGTGTGAGTGTTTGATTGGTTCTGATGCTCCGTCCATCACCACCCCCTTTTGTACCGCTTTGTTTGCCATAAGTTGGCAGGGTATGCTCAGACGTGAGTCCCGTGCTCACTTTGCCACTGGATGCAAGCAAGCCTGGCTGACGACGGCTGAAATGCCAGAAACCGGTCCTAGGAAGCTTGTTTCCGGTCCAGGGAAGACATGGCTTGGCAGTTCGGGCTGGACTGTTCCCATGAGGCACAGGGTCAGACTGATTTGCATATGGCCATGTCTGAACTGGGGTGGCAGAGTGGGCTAAAGAACGGTGATGGATCAAACCCAGATCTGTTGACTGGGTGTGAGTGTTTGATTGGTTCTGATGCTCCGTCCATCACCACCCCCTTTTGTACCGCTTTGTTTGCCATAAGTTGGCAGGGTATGCTCAGACGTGAGTCCCTTGCTCACTTTGCCACTGGATTCAAGCAAGCCTGGCTGAAGACGGCTGAAATGCCAGAAACCAGTCCTAGGAAGCTTGTTTCCGGTCCAGGGAAGACATGGCTTGGCAGTTCGGGCTGGACTGTTCCCATGAGGCACAGGGTCAGACTGATTTGCATATGGCCATGTCTGAACTGGGGTGGCAGAGTGGGCTAAAGAACGGTGATGGATCAAACCCAGATCTGTTGACTGGGTGTGAGTGTTTGATTGGTTCTGATGCTCCGTCCATCACCACCCCCTTTTGCACCGCTTTGTTCGCCATAAGTTGGCAGGGTATGCTCAGACATGAGTCCCTTGCTCACTTTGCCACTGGATTCAAGCAAGCCTGGCTGAAGACGGCTGAAATGCCAGAAACCGGTCCTAGGAAGCTTGTTTCCGGTCCAGGGAAGACATGGCTTGGCAGTTCGGGCTGGACTGTTCCCATGAGGCACAGGGTCAGACTGATTTGCATATGGCCATGTCTGAACTGGGGTGGCAGAGTGGGCTAAAGAACGGTGATGGATCAAACCCAGATCTGTTTACTGGGTGTGAGTGTTTGATTGGTTCTGATGCTCCGTCCATCACCACCCCCTTTTGTACCGTCTTTATCTGTGGTGTCTTGACTGTTCTTCATTCGTGCTCTAGTGATATCGTAGCTGTTGGGGATGGCTATAGTGATGCTCGGTGCAGAGGTTGGGTTTAGCCATGTTTCCGTGAGGAAGAGCAGGTCCAGAGCGTGGTCGTGCAGTAGGTCCCATGTCTCTGTAGCATGTCTGGTGAGGAGCATGCATGCGAGTGTGGTGTGTTGGGTGGGTGGTGTTTAGTCTGTGCGAGTGAGTGGATGGCTGGTTTGTGTGAGTGAGTGTGGTGCTGGGTGCTGTTGGTGCAGGAGTGGTGGGTGTACGGAGTGGGAGAGTGCATGAGAACTTGCATGAGGCGCCTGTGAATGCTCCTTCAGTGTTGTGTGGTATGGTGTGGCAGCAGTGTGGCAAGCTGTGGTCGGGGTTGAGAGCATGGAGCAGCATGGCAATGTTGTGGTGGGTAGGAGGAGAACCAGTGTTTCTGGTACTGGGTGTGATCCAGGGGCAAACTGGCTTACCTTTGGCATACCTTTGGCTTGCACTCAATCAATCAATCAATCAATCGGGTTGGTAAAGTACAGCTACTCACCCGACTGGGTCTCAAGCTGCTGAGAGTGGTGGAGGGGGTGCGCGCTGCTCCTCTGTACTCAGGGGAGGCGGAGGGGGCGGAAAGGGTTCCCTGTCCTATCGGGTACGTGCGGGCCGGACGCTCATGGTGATTCATCGAAAAGCCGGGTCTTGAGGTCCTGCAGGAACTTGGACAGAGTTGGTGTCTGGCGGAGATGGAGAGGGAGGGAGTTCCATGCCTTAGCCACGAGGTAGGAGAAGGCACGTCCTCCTGTTCTGGTCTTCTTGATGCGTGTTACTGGTGTGAGTGAGAGCTAGGCTGAGTGGAGGGATCTTTGGGGTGCATGGAACGAGAGGTGATGGTTCATGTAGATGGGGCCGGTGTTGTGGAGGGCTATGTGGGCGTGGGTGAGAAGCTTGAAGGTGATTCTCTTCTCAATGGGGAGCCAGTGTAGTGCCAGCAGGTGTTGGGTGATGTGGCAGTGGCGCGGTAGGTTTAGGACTCGCCTGGCGGCGGCGTTCTGGATGGTCTGTAGTCTGCAGGTGAAGTTCTTGTTTATCCCAGTGTAGAGTGTGTTGCCGTAGTCCAGTCTGCTGCTGATGAGTGCGTGGGTGACGGTTTTCCTGTGTTTGAGGAGGAACCAGTTGAGAGGTTTACGTAGGAGGTGGAGGGTGTGGAAGCAGGAAGGTATTGATCTGGCGGTGCATTTTGAGTTCAGAGTCCAGAATGATTCCGAGGTTGCGTGCGTGGTTTTTGGGTGGGGTGGTTTCCCGACGGCTGGGGGCCACCAGATGTCACTCCAGGCATCGGGATGTTGGCCTATGATGAGGATTCCAGTTTTGTCTGTGTTCAGTTGTAGGCATCTATTCTTCATACATCTGGCGACTGCTTCTATTTCTTCTCAAACGTTGTGTTGTGAGATGTTGGGTTCGTTGGATAGTGAGATGATGAGATGCGTGTCGTCTGCGTACGATACGATGTTGAGTCTATGTGATCTGACGATGGCGCAAGAGGGGCCATGTAGACATGGAACACTGTAGGGCTGATGGATGATCCTTGGGGGACTCCGCAGGTGGTTAGTGTGGGCTCCGAGATGAAAGGAGGAAGTCCAACCCGCTGTGTTCTGTGGGAGAGGAATGAGCAGATCCAGTGGAGGGTTTTGATTCAGATTCCTGCATTGTGGAGTCTGCAGGCTAGGGTACGGTGTGAGACTGTGTCAAGTGCCGCAGAGAGGTCCAGGAGGATGAGGGCCAAGCCTCACCTTTGTCAAGGAGGGAGCAGATGTCGTCAGCTGCGGCGATGAGGGCGGTCTCTGTGCAGTGGTTTTTTCCGAAGCCTGATTGGGAGGAGTCGAGGATGTTATTTTCGTCAATGAAGGAGGCGAGTTGGCTGTTGACTGCTTTTTTTAGGACTTTCACTGGATAGGGAAGTAGGGAGATTGGTCTGTAGTTCTTGAGGTCGGTGGGGTCCGCCAATGGTTTCTTTAGGAGAGGGTTGACCTCAGCGTGTTTCCAGTCGTCGGGGAAGGAGGTGGTCTCGAAGGATCGATTGATGATTCTTTGTAGGTCGGGGCGATGATGTCTGCGGCTCTGTGGTAGATGTGGTGGGGGCAGGGGTCTGTGGGGGCCCCTGAGTGGGTGGTCCTCATGGTCTTTAGGGTGTCTTCGGTGCTGAGGGCGGTCCAGCTGTCCAGCGCCGGCTGAGTGGTGCTGAAGTCGGTGGGTTCCTCGTGGAAGTTGTTGTTGTCGAGGTTCTCGTAGATGGTCTTGATTTTGTGATGGAAGAAGGTGCTGAGTTTGTCGCAGAGGTCCTGGGAGGGTGGGATGTTGGTGGATTCGCTATTGGGTAGGGCGAACTCTTTGATGATGCCGAAGAGTTCCTTGCTGTTGTGTGAATGAGCGTGGATTCTGTCCTGAAGTGCCATCTTCCTTGAATGTCAGATGAGTGTGTGGTGGGCAGTGGTGGCTGTTTTATAGTTGTCGAGGTCCGCTGGGTTTTTGGAGTTCCTCTATATTTTTTCGAGACGTCTGCAGGTTCGTCTGGATTCCCGGAGTTCTGTGGAGAACCAGCTAGCCCTCTTGACGCGAGGGTTGGAGGATTTTTTGAGGGGGGCAACGGTGTTCACGCAGTCGGTGATCCATTTGTGTAGGGTGTGGTCGGCGGTGGTGGGGTTGTTGTCTGAGGCGGTGGGTACGGAGTCGCTGAGGGTGGTGGTCAGTTGCTTGTCAGAGATTTTGCTTGAGTTTCTGCTTTGGAGCTGGGGTGGGCATCTGCAGGGGATCTTTGCATTATAGGTGAAGTGAACACAGCGGTGATCCGTCCAGGGGAGTTCGGAGGTGTGGCTGAAGGAGATGGAGTGTCCTGCTGAGAAGATAGGGTTGAGGGTGTGTCCTGCTGAGTCCGTAGGTTCTGGTACAATCTGGTTGAGTCCGATGACGTGGAGGTTGTTCAAGAGGGAGAAGGAGTTAGGGTCTTGGCGGTTGTCGAGGTGGAAGTTGAGGTCTCCCAGCTGTAAGGTGTCTGTAGAGGTGATGGCATATGGTGTGATTAAGTCAGTGATGGAGTCAGAGAAGGATGCATGGGGTCCGGGAGGTCGGTAGATGAGGGTGGAGGGGCGAGGGTGCCGTGGGTGGGTACCCAGTGATGTCACTTCCTGTGCAGATGGATGATGGGAAATCCAGTGATGTCACTTCCTGTGCAGATGGATGATGGAAAATCCAGTGATGTCACTTCCTGTACAGATGGGTGATGGGGAAAATGCTTGTATTTCACAGCAGAATGAGTGTGCTTTCATTAACGTAAACATTTGATATTTGGGGGCAAAATGATTGCATGCCCAGATAAATATTTTCAGCTGGTATTTGTCATTACTGCTGTGTGTGACGCAGGCCCTTACATACGTTGTCCAAACTTGAAAGTCTCTGTATTCTGAACTGTATCAATGTTGTATGAGCAAGTACGATCTGTAGCTGTGATGTCTACAGACTCAGGCTGTGAGGGTTGTATTATTTTTGTTCCTATTTTTCCACCCTGCCCCTTCAAATGGGATTCTCAGCCATAGCATATGAGGGAGAATCTTCTTGGAGGGGCCAGGATAGGATGGAAAAACAAAAAGAATTGAAATGCAAAATTAACTACTGAGGCTTTCCCATCCTAGTGCTGAGCCCTTGTTTTGCTGTTTGGTCTGCTCTGCGCTTATGCCTCTAAAACTATTTTCCACATAGAGAATCCATGTCAAGTTTGCATCCTTTTCTCCCAGCATCCTGGGGATTCTAAATGTACACGGGGTTTGTAGATTGCCCTGGAGGAAACTGAGAAAATAGCAAAACTATAGCTACATTTTGGGTTTTTTGTGAAACAAATGGGACAAAAGTGCTGCTGCGTGTGTGGTTTTTTTCTACATATTACGTCAACGAAAGGTTTGCAATATTTAGATCACCAACTTCCCGACTTTCAGGTACAAATAGAGCTGTATCAAAAAAATACACGGTTTTGCGATTTTTCTAAAAGGTAGCCTATTTTACGTAATTTATGGTGGTTGTAACCTTCTTGCAGTTTGTGGTGTAAACAGATATGAAACCCATGGTTGATACTGGAAAGTCATACATAGCTGAAAAGTAGACAAAATTCTTAATTCAGCAAGGGATCATTTGTACAGAACCCTCAAGGTTTTCATAAAGAAATTAAGGGGCACATGGCGATGCCGGTGGTACCGCCACCAACAGGCAATTGGTGGCGGTCCCGTCCCCCGCTTTATGATGCAGGCGGTCGGATCTTTAAATCTCTGGGGACAGACTGCCCCCTCCAACAGGATCTACTGATCCCATTGGTGCGGCTGTCGGAATCATGATCCTGAATGGAGGTGGGGCCTGCCCAGACACCACCGTCAGAATCACAATGCCCCTTTGCGAATGTTTTTTTCATGGCGGGTCCCACTGCCATGAATAGGCAGACAGAAACGAAATTTGGGGGGCCAAAGCAGGGCCCTCGTCTGCGAGGGTCACTGCTAAGTGGCCAAGAAGGCACAAGCGGAGCCCCCCCACACATCCATGCACTGTGTTTCAGGCACCACATGGTGCATGGTACACGGTGCATGGATGTTAGTAAAGTGCCTTTTTCTACTGCGAGTTGTGCTGCGGCACTTTTCCGGTCTGCAGCACAAGCCACAGTAGAAAAATGCATTTTACGACCGCCTGCATGGCAGGCGTATCGTAATAGGTTGGGCGGGACCGCCAACATATTGCCGGGCGGTTACCTACCTGCGGCGATGGCGGTCGGACGCTCATCCGACTGCCATCGTAAAGTGCTCCTAACTGTTGAAATAAAAAATAATGAAAATGAGATGGAAAAAACAGCAATTGGTGACCACATTTTAATCTGTAACTTCTTGTCATGATGGGCTGTTCACAAAACCAATCTACCGTTCTGCGCAATAGACTCTTCTGGCTGCGGGGACATATGGGATTTGTAGGTTCGCTAAGAACCCAAGGACCCAGAGCCAACAATTGTGCAACACCGTGGAATGATTTCTCATTGTGTAGCGAGTATAGAGCAATTCACATTGAAAAATAGAGTGAACAATGGGCATGAAGGAAACCTGTGTATTTCTGAAATTTACACAAGAAACGAGTTTAGAAGCAGCGGGTATTTGTACACCTGTGATTTTCTGGGAACCCAAACTAGCATGTGATTCAGACGGCATTTTGCAAAATGACTTCTTTTTTGCACATTGGTTTACATTTGGAATCCAGAAATACAGAGAAACACAAACAGTAATAACACATTTTCTACCAGTCTTTATTCCCACGTCTTACGATACAAATGGTACTCCTTGTGGCGCACTGACATCACAAATGGGCGGGGGAGGGGTGAGGCCTGAAGGGAAGGGATTCTGCTTCAGCCCCATCCTGTGGCCGGATAAAAGGAGGCCTCTAGTGCACGCATGCTCAGCCCCATCCGGCGGCCGGATAAAAGGAGGCCTCTGGAGCAAGCAGTTTCAGCCCAATCCGGCTGCGGACGGATAAAAGGAGGCCTCTGGTGCACGCATGATCAGCCCCATCCTGTGGCCGGATAAAAGGAGGCCTCTGGTGCACGCATGCTCAGCCCCATCCTGTGGCCGGATAAAAGGAGGCCTCTGGTACACGCATGCTCAGCCCCATCCGGCTGCGGCCGGATAAAAGGAGGCCTCTGGAGCAAGCAGTTTCAGCCCAATCCGGCTGCGGACGGATAAAAGGAGGCCTCTGGTGCACGCATGCTCAGCCCCATCCGGCTGCGGCCGGATAAAAGGAGGCCTCTGGTGCAAGCATGCTCAGCCCCATCCTGCGACTGGATAAAAGGAGGCCTCTGGTGCAAGCATATTCAGCCCCATCCTGCGACTGGATAAAAGGAGGCCTCTGGTGCACGCATGCTCAGCCCCAACCTGCAGCTAGATAAAAGGAGGCCTCTGGTGCAAGTATCTTCAGCCCCATCCTGCGACTGGATAAAAGGAGGCCTCTGGTGCACGCATGCTCGGCCCCAACCTGCAGCTAGATAAAAGGAGGCCTCTGGTGCAAGCATCTTCAGCCACATCCTGCGGCCGGATAAAAGGAGGCCTCTGGTGCACGCATGCTCAGCCCCATCCTGCGACTGGATAAAAGGAGGCCTCTGGTGCACGCATGCTCGGCCCCAACCTGCAGCTAGATAATAGGAGGCCTCTGGTGCAAGCATCCTCAGCCCCAGCCTGCGACTGGATAAAAGGAGGCCTCTGGTGCAAGCATCTTCAGCCACATCCTGTGGCCGGATAAAAGGAGGCCTCTGGTGCAAGCATCCTCAGCCCCATCCTGCGGCTGGGAAAAAAGGAGGCCTCTGGTGCAAGCATCTTCAGACCCATCCTGCGACTGGATAAAAGGAGGCCTCTGGTGCAAGCATCTTCAGTCCCATCCTGAGGCTGGATAAAAGGAGGCCTCTGGTGCAAGCATGCTCAGCCCCAACCTGCAGCTGGATAAAAGGAGGCCTCTGGTGCAAGCATGCTCAGCCCCATCCTGCGACTGGATAAAAGGAGGCCTCTGGTGCAATCATGCTCAGCCCCATCCTGCGACTGGATAAAAGGAGGCCTCTGGTGCAAGCATATTCAGCCCCATCCTGCGACTGGATAAAAGGAGGCCTCTGGTGCAAGCATATTCAGCCCCATCCTGCGGCCAGATAAAAGGATGCCTCTGGTGCAAGCATCCTCAGCCCCATCCTGCGGCCGGATAAAAGGATGCCTCTGGTGCAAGCATCCTCAGCCCCATCCTGCGGCCGGATAAAAGGAGGCCTCTGGGGCAAGCATGCTCAGCCCCATACTGCACAGGATAAAAGGAGGCCTCTGGTGCAAGCATCCTCAGCCCCATCCAGCGGTCGGATAAAAGGAGGCCTCTAGTGCAAGCATCTTCAGCCCCATCCTGCGACTGGATAAAAGGAGGCCTCTGGTGCAAGCATCACATGCGAGGGCCCTTTGCAGCCCTCCTCAGCATCAGCCGTTGGCCAGCGAGTGCACTGGGGGGGAAGGGGGGGGGGGGGGCAGCAGCACCCCCCCCCCCCACCACCCGCTCAAAAGGAGCTTAAGAAAGATACTATGAAAAATAAGAGCACGTGACTGCATTTTTTTAATAGAACTGATGGTCTTACATATGACTTTTTAGAAATGTATTGGCAAATTGAGCTTGAAGATCCGCCATTTTACCTCCATTGCTCAGTCTTTTCTTGGAGCGCTGTGACCCCCGCCAGACCTTGGAAGTGCAGCCTTGTTGAGAACTCCACAAAGGTACTAAAATATTTCCCGGATCGGCCTTCAGAAAGTCGAACTTTTTTTGACAAATGCCCGTGAAAATTGTGCTGTAAGAGGCCCCATGTGCTCTGGTTTTCCGCGGATGTTCTCAGCGAGGCTCTTCCGCAAAGCCCCCTGGGAGGTGTTGGTAGCGCACTCGGTTTGCTTGCTGTCCTTCAGGGCGCGTGTTTACGCCGCACCGTGGGGGCTGTGGGGGCCGCGGCCCCTTCTCCCGGCCCCGCATAGTCTGCAAATGTCAGCCCGTCCCGCACGCTGTGTCCTCGGCTCCACGATGCGGCCGAAATTGAGCAGAAATTGTTAAAATGCCGGAGTTTCCTGTAAGTGCAACTTGGCCTCACAGAGGTGGCCAACTTTCAGAAACCACTTTGAGGGGCATTTTGGCAAAAGTGATGGCGTCATTCAGTGGCAATCTTTTAAATTCCCAGCTGTGGGTCGGATATCGAAGGCGCAGGCCGCAGGCAGCAAGCATTGTTCACGGCAAATCTGCGTCCATCAGTTCCAGACAGGAAGCGGCTTCTCTCCATGCGGCCAGTGCCTGCCGGGCTGTACCATTACACGCATAACTGCAGGGAGGATCTGGAAAGCGATGTGCACCAGAGCTGCCTTTAGGTCAACAGAAGAAGTGTTGTTCGATAACAACGTGTTTCAGCATGACACCAACTCTCTTCGATCACGGATGGGTGCCTCAGACACCCTCTCCCCGTGGGGCATCCCCTGAAAGCCCCTTGATGCAAGCCAGACCCAGGTATTAGGATTGTCACATGGCCACCGCATTCCTAACACAACCCCGCCAATCTAAGCAGCCAATCTGCATTCCGAAAAACACATAAAACACACATTTTCCCTTTGTCGAAAGGTTAAAAAATTGGTTATGGATTTTCATCTGCGTGTTACCTTTCTAGCGCTTTGAAGTCGTGTGGGCGATTCTGTGTATTTTACAAATCAATCAATCAATTGAGAGTTTACATAGCACGGCTACTCACCCCTGAGGGTCTCAAAGCGCTGAGGGAGGGCGGTGGAGGAAGGTTGCTGACGTGGGGGTCTCAAGGCGCTTAGGGTGTGCGGTGGAGGGAGGTTGCTGACGTGAGGGTCTCAGGGCGCTGAGGGAGGGGGTGGACGGAGGTTGCTGACGTGAGGGTCTGAAGGCGCTGAGGGAGGGCGGTGGAGGAAGGTTGCTGACGTGGGGGTCTCAAGGCGCTTAGGGTGGGCGGTGGAGGGAGGTTGCTGATGTGAGGGTCTCAAGGCGCTGAGGGAGGGCGGTGGAGGAAGGTTGCTGACGTGAGGGTCTCAAGGCGCTGAGGGAGGGTGGTGGAGGAAGGTTGCTGACGTGAGGGTCTTAAGGCGCTGAGGGAGGGCGGTGGAGGGAGGTTGCTGATGTGAGGGTCTCAAGGCCCTGAGGGAGGGCGGTGGAGGGAGGTTGCGGACGTGAGGGTCTCAAGGCGTTGAGGGAGGGCGGTGGAGGGAGGTTGCTGACGTGAGGGTCTCAAGGCGCTGTGGGAGGGGGGTGGAGGTTGCTGACGTGAGGGTCTCAAGGCGCTGAGGGAGGGGGGTGAAGGGAGGTTGCTGACGTGAGGGTCTCAAGGCGCTGAGGCGGGGGAGGGAGGTTGCTGACGTGAGGGTCTCAAGGCGCTGAGGGAGGGCGGTGGAGGGAGGTTGCTGAGGTGAGGGTCTCAAGGCGCTGAGGCGGGGGAGGGAGGTTGCTGAGGTGAGGGTCTAAAGGCGCTGAGGGAGGGGGGTGGAGGAAGGTTGCTGACGTGAGGGTCTCAAGGTGCTGAGGGAGGGCGGTGGAGGGAGGTTGCTGACGTGAGGGTCTGAAGGCGCTGAGGGAAGGGGGTGGAGGGAGGTTGCTGACGTGAGGGTCTCAAGGTGCTGAGGGAGGGGGTGGAGGGATGTTGCTGACGTGAGGGTCTCAAGGCACTGAGGGAGGGGGTGGAGGGAGGTTGCTGACGTGAGGGTCTCAAGGCGCTGAGGCGGGGGAGGGAGGTTGCTGACGTGAGGGTCTCAAGGCGCTGAGGGAGGGGGGTGGAGGAAGGTTGCTGACGTGAGGGTCTCAAGGTGCTGAGGGAGGGCGGTGGAGGGAGGTTGCTGACGTGAGGGTCTCAAGGCGCTGAGGGAGGGGGTGGAGGGAGGTTGCTAACGTGAGCGTCTCAAGGTGCTGAGGGAGGGGGTGGAGGGAGGTTGCTGACGTGAGGGTCTCAAGGCGCTGAGGGAGGGGGTGGAGGGAGGTTGCTGACGTGAGGGTCTCAAGGCACTGAGGGAGGGGGGTGTCGGGAGATTGCTGAAGTGAGGGTCTCAAGGCGCTGAGGGAGTGCGGTGGAGGGAGGTTGCTGACGTGAGGGTCTCAAGGCGCTGAGGGAGGGGGGTAGATGGCGGTTGCTGACGTGAGGGTCTCAAGGCGCTGAGGGAGGGCGGTGGAGGGTGGTTGCTGACGTGATGGTCTCAAGGCGCAGAGGCGAGGGAGGGAGGTTGCTGACGTGAGGGTCTCAAGGCGCTGAGGGACGGGGGTGGAGGGAGGTTGCTGACGTGAGGGTCTCAAGGCATTGAGGCGGGGGAGGGAGGTTGCTGACGTGAGGATCTCAAGGCGCTGAGGGACGGGGGTGGAGGGAGGTTGCTGATGTGAGGGTCTCAAGGCGCTGAGTGAGGGCGAGGGAGGGAGGTTGCTGACGTGAGGGTCTCAAGGCTCTGAGGGACGGGGGTGGAGGGAGGTTGCTGACGTGAGGGTCTCAAGGCGCTGAGGGAGGGCGTTGGAGGTTGCTGACGTGAGGGTCTCAAGGCGCTGAAGGAGGGGGGTCGAGGGAGGTTGCTGACGTGAGGGTCTCAAGGCGCTGAAGGACGGGGGTGGAGGGAGGTTGCTGACGTGAGGGTCTCAAGGTGCTGAGGGACAGGGGTGGAGGGAGGCTGCTGATGTGAGGGTCTCAAGGCGCTGAGGGAGGGTGGTGGAGGGAGGCTGCTGACGTGAGGGTCTCAAGGCACTGAGGGAGGGCGGTGGAGGGAGGTTGTTGACGTGAGGGTCTCAAGGCGCTGAGGGAGGGGGGTGGAGGGAGTTTGCTGACGTGAGTGTCTCAAGGCGCTGAGGGAGGGCGGGGGAGGGAGGTTGCTGACGTGAGGGTCTCAAGGCGCTGAGGGAGGGCAGTGGAGGGAGGTTGCTGACGTGAGGGTCTGAAGGCGCTGAGGCGAGGGAGGGAGGTTGCTGATGTGAGGGTCTCAAGGCGCTGAGGGGGGTGGAGGGAGGTTGCTGACGTGAGGGTCTCAAGGTGCTGAGGGAGGGCGGTGGAGGGAGGTTGCTGATGTGAGGGTCTGAAGGCGCTGAGGGAGGGTGGTGGAGGGAGGTTGCTGACATGAGGGTCTGAAGGCGGTGAGGAAGGGGGGTGGAGGGAGGTTGCTGACTTGAGGTTCTCAAGGCGCTGAGGTGGTGGGGGGAGGTTGCTGACATGAGGTTCTGAAGGCGTTGAGGAGGGGGAGGGAGGTTGCTGATGTGAGGGTCTCAAGGCGTTGAGGTGGTGGACGGTGGTTGCTGACGTGAGGGTCTCAAGGCGCTGAGGGAGGGCGGTGGAGGGAGGTTGCTGACGTGAGGGTCACAAGGCGCTGAGGCGGGGGAGGGAGGTTGCTGACGTGAGGGTCTCAAGGCGCTGAGGGAGGGGGGTGGAGGGAGGTTGCTGACGTGAGGGTCTCAAGGCGCTTAGGGAGGGAGTGGAGGGAGGTTGCTGAAGTGAGGGTCTCAAGGTGCTGAGGCGGGGGTGGAGGGATAATGCTGACATGAGGGTCTCAAGGCGCTGAGAGAGCGGAGGGAGGTTGCTGATGTGAGGGTCTCAAGGCGCTGAGTGAGGGGGGTGGAGGGTGGTTGCTGACATGAGGGTCTCAAGGCGCTGAGGGAGGGCGGTGGAGGGAGGTTGCTGACGTGAGGGTCTCAAGGCGCTGAGGGAGGGAGTGGAGAGAGGTTGCTGACGTGAGGGTCTCAAGGCGCTGAGGGAGGGCGGGGGAGGGAGGTTGCTGACGTGAGGGTCTCAAGGCATTGAGGGAGGGGGGTAGAGGGAGGTTGCTGACATGAGGGTCTCAAGGCGCTGAGGGAGGGGAGGGAGGTTGCTGATGTGAGGGTCTCAAGGCGCTGAGGGAGAGGGGTGGAGGGAGGTTGCTGACGTGAGGGTCTGAAGGCGCTGAGGGAGGGCGGTGGAGGGAAGTTGCTGACGTGAGGGTCTCAAGGCGCTGAGGGAGGGTGGTGGAGGGAGGTTGCTGACGTGAGGGTCTGAAGGCGCTGATGCGGGGGAGGGAGGTTGCTGATGTGAGGGTCTCAAGGCGTTGAGGGAGGGGGGTGGAGGGAGGTTGCTGACGTGAGGGTCTCAAGGCGCTGAGGGAGGGTGGTGGAGGGAGGTTGCTGACGTGAGGGACTCAAGGTGCTGAAGGAGGGTGGTGGAGGGCGGTTGCTGACATGAGGGTCTCAAGGCGCTGAGGGAGGGCGGGGAAAGGAGGTTGCGGACGTGAGGGTCTCAAGGCGCTGAGGGAGGGGGGTGGAGGGAGGTTGCTGACATGAGGGTTCTCCAGGTGCTGAGGGAGGGTGGTGGAGGGAGGTTGCTGACGTGAGGTCTCAAGGTGCTGAGGCGGGGGTGGAGGGAGATTGCTGACATGAGGGTCTCAAGGCGCTGAGGGAGGGGAGAGAGGTTGCTGATATGAGGGTGTCAAGGTGCTGAGGGAGGGCAGTGGAGGGAGGTTGCTGACGTGAGGGTCTCAAGGTGCTGAGGGAGGGAGTGGAGGGAGGTTGCTGACGTGAGGGTCTCAAAGCGCTGAGGGAGGGTGGTTGATGGCGGTTGCTGACTTGAGGGTCTCAAGGCGCTGAGGGAGGGCGGGGGAGGGAGGTTGCTGACATGAGGGTCTCAAGGCGCTGAGGGAGGGGGGTGGAGGGAGGTTGCTGATGTGAGGGTCTCAAGGCGTTGAGGGAGGGGGGTGGAGGGAGGTTTCTGACATGAGGGTCTCAAGGCGCTGAGGCAGGGGAGCAAGGTTGCGGACGTGAGGGTCTCAAGGCACTGAGGGAGGGTGGTGGAGGGAGGTTGCTGACATGAGGGTCTCAAGGTGCTGAGGCGGGGGGTGGAGGGAGGTTGCTGATCTGTCTGGGCATGGAGGGTCAGTCGAAGAGCCAGGTCTTGAACTCCTTCCTGAATTGGGCAGCGACGGTGATTGCCTGAGGGGGAGGGGAAGGGTGCTTCAGGTCTGAGGTCCTTCCTGACTTGAGGCAGTGACGGTGATTGCCTGAGGGGGAGGGGCAGGGTGTTCCAGATCTTTAAGTCCTTCCTGAATTGGTTCAGCGACGCGGTTGCTTGAGTGGGAGGGGCAGGGTGTTCCAGGTCTTGATGGTGAGGTAGGAGAAGAAGCTTCCTCCGGTTTTGGTCGTGTGGATCCGTGGGACGGTGGCAAGGGCAAGTTGCCGGAGCGAAGTTCACTGGCGGGTGCGTGGAATGAGAGGCGGTGGTTCAGATATGCTGGTCTGGCGTTGTGGAGTGCTTTGAGAGGCATGCGTGAGGAGCTTGAAGGTGATTCTCTTGTTGACCGGGAGCCAGTGGAGTTGTCGGAGGTGTTGTGTTATGTGGCTGCGGCGGGGGATGTCAAGGACTAGTCTTGCTGCAGCGTTTTGGACGTTCTGTAGTTTCCTGAGCTGGTTCTGCGTGACGTCGACATTGAGTGCATTGCCGTAGTCGAGTCTGCTGGTGATGAGTGCGTAGGTGACCGTCTCTCTGGATTATGTGGGGATCCATCCGAATGTCTTTTGAAGCAGGCAGAATGTGGAAGCAGGATGAGGGAACTGCTTGGATTTGGCGGTTCATTGTGAGCGAGGAGTCCAGTATGATGCCGAGGTTGCGTGCGTGGTCCGTAGGAGTTGGCGGGTTCCTAGTGCAGCTGGACACCAGGAGTCGTCCCAGGATGAGTACTTCGGTCTTTTCCGAGTTGTGGTTGAAAATGACTCACAATACCAGCTAAGAGAAAATGATTCTCCCATTTAATGTAGATTTTGTATTGTTAACCTGAATGGGACGATATTTTTTTGTACACAGTATTTAGTCTTTCCATCCAGCGACATTCCGGTTACGATATTCTGGTTCAATACAATCAACGAACAATATGGTCCAAGTCAAGTGACCTAACACCAGAGCCAGCTATCAGCAGCCAGGCATCCTTCATGGCGTCCATCATCCGTGCGCCCAGAGCAAAGGATGAACCTGGCCAGTGGCCCCTTTGTGTGGTCCTGGACGGCCTGTAGAGGCCAAATGGCTGGAACGCATCCATCTCTCACCTGACATAAAACAGCACAACAACACTCTCACATGTGCTTCCTCCTACCATCTCCATTCCTAATCACAGCTACCTCTAACGCATGTCGCAGCCCACACACCAGCGTAGCCTGCATCTACAACCCCAAATAACCTCATTAACACTGTAGCCATCAAGACCCACAGTGGCTCCACTCTCCAAACCATGCGCAAGGAACCCTGAGGGGACCTACACACTGCCAGCAGAACTGACCTCACTACCATCAACTATCTTCATGGCAATTTTATTAGAAACCCTTGCCTTACCGGGTCAATCCCCTACAGCCTGAAAGTCAGGGGTCTTCACGGCTGCAGCACGCTGCACATCAACAGGCCAGACCACCACGCAGGAGGCACTTCAGCCACCCATGGAACGTCGTGTCCCTGCATGCGCCAGCTGCAACAGGCGACCAGCTCCTTCGAGCTCCTCTCCTGCCACTCTTCTCAGAGTAGCACACAGATGACCACAACTCACCTTGTCTACCAGCCACACAGCTCCATCCAGGCGTCCAGCACTGATGTGGTCATATCAGCCTCCAACAGTTGTGGAAGCAGCATCTTCCAAGGCGACTTCAACCTCCCAGGTGATGCATCTACAAAGGCCACGATGGATGAATGTGTCAAACTGCTGGCCACCATTGACATTATATCCTGGCAGCCCACACCAAGGGTAATATCTCTGGCCTGGTATGAACATATGTCACCAGCATCATCTGCGGCCCCCGCATGTCTGCTGGACCGGCCCTGCTTTTGTCTCTCTTGACCGAAGATACACCTTCCCAAGCTACTGGCGCCACCTACAGCCAGTGAGGACAACATGCAGCTTCTGTAGGAACTTCCAACCGGACAGCTCAATCCTCATTCAACCCTAACAAGGACGTCAATTTCCTGCACTAGGGCTCTCCATGTGCCTGCAGATGGGCGCGCCGTGAAAACTTCCTGCTATGTGAAAGCAAAACGATCCATGCCTTGATACAGCTGAGAGCTGATCTGCAGCAGACGTGGCAATAGATCAAGAAAAGAAATGGATGGAGTTCCAGCTGATAAACAGCCTGACGTCCCCACAGCAAGTACCTGTCTCCAGGAAGCAGCTCATCATGGAGGCTAAACCCGATGACTCCAATGCAGACGTCGGCGGAGCCTCCAACAGGTACACAGAGGTCTTCTAGGCTCTTCGAGCAACAGGCCAACTCCCATTGACCCGATACAAGAATCAGGGCTCGCCTACCTGCCGCTCTTCAGGACAAGAAAGATGAGATGCAACAATACTTTGGCAGCACCCCTACTCTAGACCGTCCTACAAGGAGTCCACCACACACTACAACCTTGCACACCCTTCCCAAGGAAGACTTGTCAAGCCTTCGCCAGTGTCTGAAGACCATCTCTTATGAGAACGACATCATGCTGTTCACACGTCGTCCAAACATAAAGGACATCTCCTGAGACGCACTGACAGTGTTACTGACCATCAATGGACCAATGCAGAGGGTGTCTTCCGGGATGCTCTCAAGCATGGACAGGCCGCGCCTCTTCTTCAGAAGTCAAACTAGATCCTGATGGTTTATAAGGGGATTTACCAAAATATTGAGCTGGAAATATCGTCTTACCGTAATATCATTGCCTTTAGCTCGTGATATCCAAAATATAATTGGTTAGAATATTGCTGGTAGGAATATCATTTTTTAGTGTTTTATTTATATCATTCTTAAAAATAAAATTGAATATGATATAGATCTGTGTAATATTGTTTTTCTTTATTACTATAGTACTGTGCATTTTATATGTATTATATTTTTTTCATTGAGATATTTAAATATTTTACGGCCAGGATGTTGTTTTATGGGGTATTGGGTGGTTTTTACAAAAAAAAGTTTTTATTATTTGTTTAAAATAAGTTTCAATTTATAATATTTTTAGACATTTTTCAAAATGATTTGCTTATATTATTTTGATTTTGAATGCATTTTGTATTGTGTGAATGTTTGTTGTTTTTTATTTGTGTTTGTTGTTTTTTATGGCAGGATGTAAGGTTTACAAGAGAACATTTTGGGAAGTTTTTTATAATATGTGGTATTTATTTTTTAGAAAAAACTACATTTTTGACTAGAACGTTACTTTTTTTTCATTCGAATTTACATTATTATCGATTTTGGCTGAGGATTTCAATATTACAAATTTTGAATTTAGTGGCCAATGTGTATGTAATTTTAATGATAAGTGAAACGTTTTGTGTATGGTGAATCTTTAAATAAGAAAATAACGAAATATGATTGAATTTTGTTAAATGAGACAAATCCTTTAACAGGAGTGCGATAGGGAGCAGAATTGAATTTGTATTGGTCATATCAGAACTCTGCGCGCCTTCTGAAGGGTTTGAAATTATTAGTAATTGTAATGGTGACCACCAACCCTTACTGCACATTAGAACATAACTGTGAACAAGGATGATTCCCATGGAAAGCTGCCCAACTGAATATTCTAATTCTACAGGTATAAGATTCAAGTGGAATGAGGTAACCCCAGAAATTTTTATTGCCACGCTTATTGGTGGTAACAGGGAGGCTTTTACAACCTGCCTGTTGGCCGAATCTGACCCATGTGGTATCCAGGAAAGCTTTAAAAAGATGTGTGTGTCCATCTCGGACATGTCATTGTCTAAATCATCCCCCACTGAGGCAAACCCTTTTCGATGGGTTGGCACCAGTTCTTCGGCAGCCCGTATAGAACTAAAATCAGCGTTTCACTCGAATCCCAGAAACCCCCATAAGATAAAGCAAGCCCGTCACATATACAGACAGGTCTTGGAAGCACCTAAGAGAGAGATTAGGTGGCAGGCCTGGGTAGACCTGATGGAGGCAGGTAGGGCAAGGGACTCCATGAATTTTGGGAGGTTGGACATCGCCCATTCGTCGCAGATCTCGCAATACGCAGGGCGGAGTGTTTAATATCTGCAGAGATTATTCTCATATTTTCCACATAGAAGGGATAGAGCCAGGCCTCCCTGAATGAAAGAAAGAATGGCTTTTGTATGAAACCGAACTTCAAGGATTCAAGAACGCAGTAGGCGTCAACGAAGTGGCTGCGGCCATATCCAGGAGCATCGCAGGGAAGGCTGCGTGGTGGATGGGGTCCCCGGAGACATTTTTGAGGCTCATCTTTCCCTACGGGCCCCCCTACTAGCCGATGTAATAATAGTTGCTAGAGTAGGGTCTCTTCTAGGCTCCTGGAGTGAAGCGACCATCGCCCCAATCTTCAAGAAGGGGACAGAGGTCGCCCAGTTACTATCACCCAATCTCCCTAATGGACTCTAGTGCGAAGATCTTAGGAGGGATGGGGGGGTCATTCTCTCCCGCCTGAAAGCCTGGGCAGAAGAAACTAAGATCTTGTCGGAACCTCAGCTTGGTTTTGGTCCAGGGGTTGGTACCGTGGAACAATGTTTGAATCTGCATCTCTGGCGGCAAGTATGTATTGGTGAAGGAAGGGGTCTTCACGCAGCCTTATGGATTTGTGGAGCGCGCTCGACCTGGAAATCAGCGTAAATTATAGGCTATAATGGAACACACGGAGGTAGAAAAAGAATTGTTAATGATGTGATAAGGCTTGCATGTCCAAACATCTGTCTCAATCCGAAACGTACTTCAGGCGAATTAACCTCTTCAACTGGAACGCGTAGACGTGCGCGACAAGGTTGCATCATGGCACCATTTTTGCTTTCTCTTATATATAAATAACGTCAATAGATTTTTGATGGAGAGGACAAAGCCATGCCCAGGATGGGAAAAAGTTTAATTCCCATCCTATTGCATGCTAAAGATGCCGTTCTCGTTTTGTTCTGCTCGATTTTCCCGGCCTTCTTGTGAGGAAAGGTGATTGAATGTGACTTCAGTCTCTTACCATTCAAGTCTAAGGGTTAGAGTAGTGAATGGAGCCTATTTACTAGGCACTTCGACATGATCCTGTGCTCTTCCCCATAGATCAGGGCTTGCACACATAGCCTAGGGGATAGATTCGTTAGTATTAGGGACAACCTGTCCTGTAGTGAGGGTATTTCATGGAGCCGTGCTGAATTCAGGCCTGGTAGGCCTCAAACGGGAGAGACTCCATCTTTCTTTCTGCTCCGGCAGTTGGGATGCTTCTAGGTCAAATGTAATGTTTTAGTTATGAGGTGTTATTCGCTTGGAGAGAACCGGTTCAGGCCGGCCCTTATCGAAGGATTGTATTTTTCTTCATGCCGAAGACACTACATCAGGCCGGCCGGCTGGGAACGTGTCCTTGGTACGGGGAGGTACAAGAAATTGGTGGGCGGCAGGTTACGGGCCGGAATTTTCCATGAGGAAACGCACCTCTATATTAGTGAAAGTCTGAGGCAGTTGCATGTTCAGTCCGTAGGCGGCATCTAGCCGTTAGCAGTAAAGCTACTACTTATTCCAGGGAAGATCGACGCCATCTTGGAGGCGGAGAAAAACCGAGAGACAGATACTCTCCTAGCAGAATAGCCAGAGAGGAGAGAGTAGCCGATAAGGAAGAGGTCCCAGTGACTCGGAGAAGGGTGAAGGGAACAGCGCATAGTGGTGCAGACGTGTATCTGTGACTGCGGAGGTGTGACTTCCAGGCGAGCCGAGGCACAGACGAGAAGGGAACCTAGATGACCACTGAGTGCAGGCTACACACTACTAAGGTGATGTCGACCCTTTCTTATTAGAGTGCACAACTTAATCTTTCACTTTTCTTTGCAGGTTATGTGTTATATTGTAATGTTATGTGATTGCGTATGTAATGAGTAATAAAGTACCCAGTCTGTAGTGAACCAACATGTGCTGCGTGTTCTTGTATAAGAGGGTAGCCTATTCTTCTAGTCAGCTGCGGCTACATGAACAGATGTTAACCCTGATCAGGTAAGTGGTAACTGAATAAGGGAGAGAGGAGCCCCTCGAACCGGAGAACAGGCTATGCTCGAACTGGCAGTCCTTGTGTGATCTGATGAATAGTGAGACTGATTCCCTTTTTGTATGTTACGGTGATCATAGGATGAACTGTCGTATGAGACTGCCGTCTGGGTAGAGAGGTCTGGATTCGTATGGGATCGCAAGGCCGCCACTTGTGCTGAGACTGCCGTCTGGGTAGAGAGGTCTGGATTCGTATGGGATCGCGAGGCCGCCACTTGTGCTGAGACTGCCGTCTGGGTAGAGAGGTCTGGATTCGTATGGGATCGCGAGGCCGCCACTTGTGCTGAGACTGCCGTCTGGGTAGAGAGGTCTGGATTCGTATGGGATCGCGAGGCCGCCACTTGTGCTGAGACTGCCGTCTGGGTAGAGAGGTCTGGATTCGTATGGGATCGCGAGGCCGCCACTTGTGATACTGTCGTATGGGCAGAGAGGTCTGGATCCGTATGGGATCGCGAGGCCGCCGATTCCCTTTTTGTATGTTATGGTGATCATAGGATGAACTGTCGTATGAGACTGCCGTCTGGGTAGAGAGGTCTGGATCCGTATGGGATCGCGAGGCCGCCACTTGTGCTGAGACTGCCGTCTGGGTAGAGAGGTCTGGATTCGTATGGGATCGCGAGGCCGCCACTTGTGCTGAGACTGCCGTCTGGGTAGAGAGGTCTGGATTCGTATGGGATCGCGAGGCCGCCACTTGTGATAAGAGGTCTTGGTATGTATAGTAGGAATTCCCTGTCCTTAGGTGGTAGACATATGTGGTTACCTATTGTAAATAGGCCCTAGGGAGGGGGAGGGGGTAACGTTCTGGCTGGGTTAGTGAGGCTCTGATGGGCGGGTTCTATCTGATCCGAAAACCCAAGCAGAACACGTTTCAAGCACAGTAATGGGTTTCCAAGCCTCGCTGGAGCCGTGTTTATCTTTTATAGAGGATCCGGTCATTCGCTAAGACCTGCGGCCCAGCCACGACAAAGCTTCGGGCCGCAGGCTGTGGGGTGCCAAGCTGGGCAGGACTAGGACTTTTAATTATAGAGGGATTTTATTTATTACAACACTCACATGGAGCCCAATGTTAACTCTGGGGGGGGGGTATTCGTTGACATCTCCAAGGGTGAGGGCATCCAGTGGGTCATAGGGTGCAGGCACCTGGGGCTACAGTAAAGCAGAGAGTCTTCAAAGCACAAACTATAGGTGTCGCTGCAGATGAAGAAGTCTTGTATCCCCCATTTGTCAAGAAGGAGTGGGCTTCACCAATCTGGAAGGCCCGACTGGCCATGCACCTTTGAGCCTATGGATTCAATGCTGGGCCAAGCGGGAAACAGGATTGGTTGGAGAATTCCTTGGAGATCTTTGCTACTTGATAACTTGCGGCGCATACCATGACCTGCACATGTTAAAACATTTTTTTATCCGCTGGTAACTCCAGAACTGTTCAGTATTGCAGGGGGTATAATTCTGAGATGTAAAGTGAGAATCAAGCAGGTGCGGCTTCTGCCCATTCTACATGGTGGGGCAGTGCGGGGAAAATAAATAAATAAATATACATATACACTTACCTTCTGCCCCCGTGCCATGCTGCTCCTCTGCTCCCGGCACTGCAGTTCCCATGAGCACAGCTCCCAGCTCACCTTGCAATCCCAGCGCTTCTCTCATGCTAATACTCCCAGAATGAGAGAAGCACTGGGATTGGGCAGAGCGGACCAGTTTCATGCTCCAGCCGGGACAGGGAGCCTGAGCTCTTGAGCCCCGAAGATACCTTCAAGAAATAGCCTGGATGTATCCGTGGACGGCCGGCCAAACTGACATGCGCACTTTCAGTGCCCACTCCTCCTCCTCCCCCTGCTGGTGACGCTGTGACCTGCCCTGCCCCACACCAGGCAACGAAAAATTCAATGTTAAGAAAAGTGTTTTATTATCATTTTCTTTTGCATTTTCTGCCTTTAAGCTGCGGGCGACGCTCCTCCGCCGTAGCGGAGTAGCCGCCCCTGGAATCAAGCAGCGCTATCAGGAATATCGTATGGAGCAAAGGAGACAGCGTTGCACCCGTGCCGAGTATAAATAGGCGTTCTTTTATTTCCACATCTCCAGGGAAACCTTACCTACCTTCAATAATCAATTCCACTTATAGTTTTATCTAACTCGTTTGAGACTGAACACAATTCACGTTATTGTAGCCTTTCCTTGGCAATGCACTTCACCCAAAGTACACGTCACTTTATGCTTTTTTGCACATTCTATTCACCCCACGACACTCTCATCTGATCCCTATTTTTCGCCAGCCAATATTAGAAAGTCTAAGTTAGTAATTGCATTTTTGCAGAGATTATAGACTCCAATAATTGTTTTGCAGCACTAAATTTGATGAGACGCGCTATCACACCAAGGAAGCGGTATAAATCAGGACTATCGATCCTATTTACTGAATTTCTTACAGAATTGATTTGTTTTATAAATTGTTATTAGATAAATTGCAAACTTGTATTGTTTCTATGATTCACATTGCAATTTGTACTGTAAGACGATATTGTGCATCTGTTTGAACTTGTTCTGTTAGGGCTGTTTCAGCCAAAGAAAGATTTATTGCCTGACAAGTGAAATTATTTTTCTGTTCTTTGAATATTTCAAAAGGAAGTGTTTTTCATTTGGATAAAATATGTCGGTAATATTTTATTATAAATATTCAGATTTTAAGAAATTATTATTTAAATATTTTGAATATTTTTTAAATTGTATGTTTTTTAATTAACTGCACATTTTAAAAAATGTAAAAAGTTATCTAACTTAAAAAAAATATGTTAATTATTTGTTCATGAAAATAATGTTTAATCATAATGGCGATGATAGTTTTTTATTCAATTATTAGAAACATTAGTTATTAGGACCATTTATTTAAATATGATATTTAAAATGATATAATAAATTATATTTTTGAAATTTTAAAACATATTTAAATATTACATATTGGAAATTAAATTGTCCAATAATTTTTTGGACTATTTATCAATCCATCTTACTTTTTATATTTAAAAACATGACTTTTCTTTTGGTGTAATGCTGAAAAAACATACAGTGTTTTTTAATTGTGGTTTTAATGGAAGGGTACATTTACCCCATCAACATGCAACTTTTCCCCCAATGTTGATTAGATTGGAATGGAAATATTAAATGTCCCGCTTCAATGAATAGCACCTTCCCCATTGTACCTTAGATTGAAGTCGTACAAAAAATCTACCCACCTCAATGGCCAGAACCTTCTCCAGGTGGGAATAGTACATTTACCCTCCTCAACGTCAAACACCTTCCCAATGTAACTTAGACTGGACTGGGAGCAGTGAATCTAACACCCTGATGTGGTTTAGGTTGAAGTGGGAATGGTAAATCTGCCCTCCTCAACGTCAAACACCTTCCTGATTGTAACTACGGCCTGATTACGACCACGGATGGACTTCTGTCCGTTCGCCATTGTCCCGGAGATGGAGACCGCCTGCTTATAAGGCGGCAATCCCACATATGGCATTACAATGCGGCTGCCACCATGGCGGCAGCAAGTGCCATGTTTTCTATTGCGGCGGGTGCTGTTGACCGCTTCTGGCTGCAGCATCCGTCGCAATGGAAGAAATACAAGTTTTGCATTTCCCTGCACTACGTGGCAGGCACCACGCGGTGCCTACCACATGGTCCAGGGGAATGTAGGCCCCCCAAGTGCAAAAACGAACTGCCCTGCTCAAGGGGAGCCCACAACCGGCTCCCAAAGTCCATCCCCACCAGCCTTTCCATGGAGGGTGAACCACCATGGAAAGGCTGGCGGGGAGGCACATCCTAATCCCAACGGCAGTGCCTGGTAGGCACCGCCACCATTTTTGAGTTGGGAAGGCCTTCGCCGCACCGGCAAGCTCAAGGAGCCAGTCGGATGCATGGTGGTCGGATTTTTTATCGATCACCACGTACCCGCCCATCATCATAATCTAAGTACAAGACAACATTCACAAGGAACTCATTTGTAAATAATAATTAATAATTTGTGACTTAATTATGAGTCAATCACAACCTAGTTACTGAAATATGACTTTTCTTCACAAAAAACCATACCAATTCAATTGTACATCAACTTTCATGATAAGCCCACACAAGAAACCGTTTCCTTTTAATTATACCTAACCACAGCCGAGGTAGGTATTGTTTAATCTAAGGTTCGTTTTTATACAGACTTTTTATCCAAAAATACAAATATAAACCGCAGATGATGTACAATGGCAAGTGGTGGAAAAAGCAAAAATACCTCCAAGCGGGGGAGACATGTCACTTATTCTTCAAACTCTGGAATGTAAATGGATTGACAAATGTGGATCCATCCGCACAGGACTGAACAGTCTCGAAGAGTGGCGCAGTTTCATAAGCTTACACTGACCAGAAGTAAGAGTTTCTAATTCATTGTTTTGGACAAATTGACAGGGCTCTGTCATGATGTATTTAGGCCTAGATACAGCATGGAAACATTATATAGGACGTTTACGCTAGACCATGCATTACCATCTGCATAAGCTGTTCAAAAAGGTAGACAGAAAGATTTTTAATTCACTGTATATTTTTGGGCACTGTGGAATTTATGTAGAATTGAATGTGCATGCCTTTTTTTGATTAAGATGATGTATTCTTCCTTTTTTTGATTGAGATGTTGTATTTTAATCATTGTTTCTAGTATTTGGGACGTTATTCTGATACATGACTCTGTACATGACCAATTCATTTATGTGATAGAAATCACACTAATTTGTCAGGATGTACAACTGTCTATAATTAATGTGCATTGAATAACGTTAAGAAAGAAAAAGAAAAAGAGAAATAAATCTCCCTCTAATTAATATATAATTATCCTAAACCTGGCCATGACCAACAGACGGGTATATTTATAAGTAATTCCCTCAGAATCACCACATCGATGCAGTAAGCTTATAAATTTAATTATGCGAATAACTCTGGCACTGTTCCCATTCACTTCTTCTATACACATAGGAAGATTGTGCAATTCTTTTAACTGATGGATCAAAATAAAAATAACATCCGTCTTTATAAGTAAGCTATGCGATCCACCCCATTCCAAGATGGCCGCCATAGCCGCCGTCTTCTATCTCTTGAGTTCAACGTGATCTCAATATAATGGGATTTGCTAGTTCCGGGTAACCGATCGGTATCCTGGTGTTTGTATCCGGTACGGAGATATCTCGACTGCGAGACGGGCGTCTTCATTAAAGTAAGTTGCCTCCCCTTGAGGATTATCTAGACGAGTTCACGGATATACTACAGTAGAGAGAAGTGGCGGTTTCCTCTCATTGATTTGTTTAATTTAATTTTTTCAGTGAGTGGCGTCCCGAGTTACGTATTACGGGAGTAACCGAATATACATAAATATCTTCTCCCATTCTTGAGAGGATAGGCGAACGATACTGAGTAAGTCCATTTTTAATATATGAGTGAGAAAATGTATCGATTTAAGCACATAGTAAATGCGCTAATTGCCACCATATTGATTGCAGAAATCACTGTGTTAAAGAGATTAACTATCAGTGAAGCAATACTGGAATATCAAGATTGATTACTCGGCAAACACTATCTGAGACAGTGAATTGGAGTAAGTTTAACTCCTTTTATCACTTGGGTGAGCACTGTCACGAACCAAGTTAGCATATGTACCTAAATATTGTACCTTTGATTATAGGTTGGGAGATAATCATCTCTTCCACTTACCGCCACATACTGGATCCTACATGGACAGAAGTGTGCCTTTTATTGGTAAGCGACCATCCTTGCCCTTGAAGCCCAATTCCCTTTAATGAATACTACTTCACTAAGGTTTACTAATATATAGTTTAATTTGTTCAGTCCCCAGAAACACAGTCCTGAAGAGACCCGGTACCTAGAGTGGGTCGAAACATCGTCGACAACATATAAAAGAGACAGTTTTGACTAAATCATTCATAATTGCAACAAGTCTGTCCTTATATAATTTTCCAATAACCTTTTATTCCTTGTTGTTCATTTTTGTTACACACAAGCATTGTAATGGGTTATGGTTTTTCACCTGGGGTCACACATCACTGTAAATAGCAAACTGTTTATATTTGTATTTTTGGATAAAAAGTCTGTATAAAAACGAACCTTAGATTAAACAATACCTACCTCGGCTGAGGTTAGGTATAATTAAAAGGAAACGGGTTCTTGTGTGGGTTTATCATGAAAGTTGATGTACAATTGAATTGGTATGGTTTTTTGTGAAGAAAAGTCATATTTCAGTAACTAGGTTGTGATTGACTCTGAGTGACATAATTAAGTCACAAATTATTAATTATTATTTACAAATGAGTTCCTTGTGAATGTTGTCTTGTACTTAGTACCTACCCGGTTCACAAGGACATAAGGGTTGCTCTTGTTATTTAGAATAATAACATCATCATAATCTGGCGGGCAGGAAATGGCCTCACGATGGCGGTGAACCCGCCACCGACAGCCTGTTGGTGGCGAATCCACCACCATCGTAATGAACCGCTTAGATTGGAGAGGGAATAGTAAATCTGTCCCCCAAAGTACAACACTTTTACCAATGTAGTATAGATTGGCGTGGACGAGTACATCTACTCACTGAACGTCCAACACCCTTTTCTAATGTAGTACAAATTGGAGTGGGAAAAGTAAATCCACCCCCTCAGTGTCCAAGACCTTGCCTCAAGTAGCTGAGATTGAAATGGGAATAGTGAATCCACCCCCTCAGTGCTCAACACCTTCCCCATGTAATTTAGTTGGAGGCGGAATAGTAACTCTAACCTACTTCACGGCCAACACCTTCGCCGATGTAGTTTAGATTGGGGTGGGAATAGTAATATCATACCATTTTTATTATATTTGTATACAATACATTTTTACAAAAGAAGATGTATTTTCATATACTTTTATATATTAATAAGTACTATAAATTCTTAAATATAATCATCCTTGTACTTTTTAATATATTTTCATTTTTTTACTTTGTACATTTTTGAAACCTTTTATATTTTGAGACATTTTCTACCATTTGTTCTCGACATAGAATTGAGCTATCAACCTGTATTATATAAAAGGCTCCCTGTTTTCCATTTTAACAGATTTTTACAGATAAATGCAGACAGAAAAACCTTTATTTCCTCGTCTGTATTTATTTTTAAATGTGGATGAAATCTGAAATTGGGTGCTTTTTGGGTGATTCTAAATACACTTTGCCATGACTGCCAGGCCCAGTGCTGTGTGGATTGATAGGTAAGGGGTTAGAAAAATGGAATTTTAGTAAAGAGGCTTAAACAGCAGTAGATATGCACAAGGTTGATACTGAAATGTGCATATTTTCATATATGTCCATTGATTTATCTTCTGGAGGTTTTCATATCTCTGAAACCTGGCAGGCATTCAACCGTGATTGCATATTTAGTTAAATAAATGTGGAAATATACCAGTTTCAGTTTAATTTTTTCACAAAACCCAAAACAAATATGGTGAAATACAGAAAATATTTTTAAAAAAATACCATTAACCCGGGAGCCCTAATTACATATTTTCAATTGTTTACTGTAGACAGACTTTTCTTAGCATTCAATTAGGACCACTTTGTGTCGCTGCTATTGTTTTTTAGGCTTTCACCCTTGTTTTGGCTCGTTCCAGTTTCCGTAAGGTCGCGGTTCCCTGTTGCTGTTCCACACATCAGGTAGGAGTAATTTTAAGTTACTTTTTGGGGGTTTAATAGTTGGAGGATGAGTTTAGGGTTAGTGTAGTTAGTATAGGTTAGTGTTTTTGCTGTTTGTTAGTGGTTTATTGTTTGTTAGTGGTGAAGTGTTAGGTGGTAGTTTTAGTTTAGGTTGGGTATTGTTGTAGTCTTTTAAGTATCATGTATACTTTAATATAACCTTTTAGTAAACTGTATTTTATGTACGTATTTTTAGAGTTATTGTCATTTGACCTGTTATGTTTATTGGGTTATTTGTGTTATGTTGGTGGTTATTTTGTGTTTTCTTACAGGTTTTCATAGGACGTGAGGATTTTTTCAGTTTTTTAATGTATTTGTTTTAAGAAGGAAATTAGATTGGCTGAATATAAACTAATATTATTTTTTATTTTGTGTTTTTTTGTTTTTCCTGGACCATTTTTTCCTAATTTTTTGTGTTGTGTTTTGGATTTATTGCTTCTTTCATTTTTCTACGATTTGTTTTATGTATTTTTGTGGATTTTATTTGTGGATTACTTCAAGATCATGAACTTCAGCAACAAAATTGTAATTATATACTTCAGATTAGTCAGATTAGCAGAATAGTAAGAAAAGGTGTGTAAACTCACCTTTTTTCAGGATACAGGTTGCGATTTCATCCTCTTCTCCTTACCTGCTGGACCTTCACCACGACGGACCGGCAGCGCGTTTTGATGGACCCGAAGGTAGGTGTAGTTGTTTGAATGTATACATTGCTTGGTGTGTGTATGTTGGTAGGGTGCAATACAGAATGTACACAACATGCTCACTACACATAACCTATATACACATATCCACACATACACAACATACATGTGTTTTACATAGAAAAAATTCCCACTTACCTGTCTCCCCCCCACCACTGATGCCCCTGTTAGAACTCTGCCGACCAGACACCCCCAGCCCAACGGGCGCATCACATCTGCTCGGCGGGACCCCACCATCCAGACAGTGACGGCGGACTCTTTGCGGTCTCCCGTGTATCTCATATGCATCCAAATAGGGCGTGAGGAAGACAGTCAGGTCAACAGAGTACTTGGGCCCGCCGCCTCAGCGGGGCGGGGGTAAGCCCGCCAAGAGCTAAATCCGGCCCCTAGTTTGTCTTCATGTGCTCGGTAGTAGGATGATTCTATTGGTTTGCTGCTTCCATTGCTGGGACGTGTGCGAGGTGTAAGGAAAGGCCTCTTTCTGCATGATCACCCCAAAACTCGACTCGTTAGGAGCACTGAGTCCTGCCAAACAGGCCTTAGTGCCAGTGCTCTGACCCTTAGAACGTGCATGTCTATTTGGTTTACCCACAATTTGCATATGTTAACTTGCTTATGAGTCCCTGCTATATGGTACAAGGGATTCCTAGGGCCTGCAAGATTAGCGCTCCTTGTGGACTGCAGCACTTATTGTGCCACCACGAGTGTGGCAAAGCAAAGCATGGCTCGCAGTCCGCCATTGCCAGCTGGCAGAGCAGTTTTAAACGGCTAACTCTACTGTGCCATTTAAACCCGTGGCAACGTGCAAACTTTCTTTTTTAGTATTCAGAAGCCACCTCTAAGGCAGGTCTACTGAGCCCTAAAGGCAGGGTGAACTATCTTAAAAAGAAGGAGACGTGTTTTATTAACCTTATATGTCCTGACTGTAAAAAGACTGCATTGTCATTTTTACTGTGAAGAGGCTCGGAGCCCCATTGGAGAGTATGGAGTTACATGCTGACATCTCACCAGTGCTAACTTCGGAATGGGACGACTAAAAATGGTACTTTGAAGCGTCAAACAGATCATTGCATTAAACCCAACTTGCTGCTGAAGTGAAATTTAATGTAACTGTTGCACAAGTGGCAGCTTTAGAAAGTTGCTACTTTGGTCCAAAATTTCCGGTAGCCATTTACAGTTGCACACAAGCTGCTGTCCTCGAGTCAGCCTTCTTCCATCCATGAGAAGGAACAAAGGAGCTGGCATGGGATGAAGTGTGACATACTCACATGGGATGAGGTGTGAGATACTCACATGGGATGAGGTGTGACATACTCACATGGGATGAGGTGTGAGATACTCACATGGGATGAGGTGTGACATACTCACATGGGATGAGGTGTGACATACTCACATGGGATGAGGTGTGACATACTCACATGGGATGCGGTGTGACATACTCACATGGGATGAGGTGTGACATACTCACATGGGATGAGGTGTGACATACTCACATGGGATGAGGTGTGACATACTCACATGGGATGAGGTGTGACATACTCACATGGGATGAGGTGTGACATACTCACATGGGATGAGGTGTGACATACTCACATGGGATGTGGTGTGACATACTCACATGGAATGAGGTGTGACATACTCACATGGGATGAGGTGTGACATCGTCACATGGGATGAAGTGTGACATACTCACATGGGATGAGGTGTGACATGCTCACATGGGATGAGGTGTGACATACTCACATGGGATGAGGTGTGACATGCTGACATGGGATGAGGTGTGACATGCTCACATGGGATGAAGTGTGACATGCTCACATGGGATGAGGTGTGACATACACGGGATGAGGTGTGACATACTCACACGGGATGAGGTGTGACATATCACATGGGATGAAGTGTGACATGCTCACACGGGATGAGGTGTGACATGCTCACATGGGATGAGGTGTGACATACTCACATGGGATGAAGTGTGACACACTCACATGGAATGAGGTGTGAGATACTCACATGGGATGAGGTGTGACATACTCACATGGGATGAGGTGTGAGATACTCACATGGGATGAGGTGTGACATACTCACATGGGATGAGGTGTGACATGCTCACATGGGATGAGGTGTGACATACTCACATGGGATGCGGTGTGACATACTCACATGGGATGAGGTGTGACATACTCACATGGGATGAGGTGTGACATACTCACATGGGAAGAGGTGTGACATTCATGGGATGTGGTGTGACATACTCACATGGGATGAGGTGTGACATACTCACATGGGATGAGGTGTGACATCGTCACATGGGATGAAGTGTGACATACTCACATGGGATGAGGTGTGACATACTCACATGGGATGAAGTGTGACATGCTCACATGGGATGAGGTGTGACATGCTCACATGGGATGAGGTGTGACATACTCACATGGGATGAGGTGTGACATGCTCACATGGGATGAGGTGTGACATGCTCACATGGGATGAAGTGTGACATGCTCACATGGGATGAGGTATGACATACTCACACGGGATGAGGTGTGACATACTCACATGGGATGAAGTGTGACATGCTCACACGGGATGAGGTGTGACATGCTCACATGGGATGAGGTGTGACATATTCACATGGGATGAGGTGTGACATGCTCACATGGGATGAAGTGTGACATGCTCACATGGGATAAGTGTGACATGCTCACATGGGATGAGGTGTGACATACTCACATGGGATGAGGTGTGACATACTCACACGGGATGAGGTGTGACATACTCACATGGGATGAGATGTGACATGCTCACATGGGATGGGGTGTGACATACTCAAATGGGATGCGGTGTGACATACTCACATGGGATGAGGTGTGACATACTCACATGGGATGAAGTGTGACATGCTCACATGGGATGAGGTGTGACATACTCACATGGGATGAGGTGTGACATCGTCACATGGGATGAAGTGTGACATGCAATAATGGGATGAAGTGTGACATGCTCACATGGGATGAGGTGTGACATACTCACATGGGATGAGGTGTGACATGCTCACATGGGATGAGGTGTGACATACTCACATGGGATGAGACGTGACATGCTCACATGGGATGAGGTGTGACATACTCACATGGGATGCGGTGTGACATGCTCACATGGGATAAGGTGTGACATACTCACATGGGACGAAGTGTGACATGCTCACATGGGATGAGGTGTGACATACTCACATGGGATGAGGTGTGACATCGTCACATGGGATGAGGTGTGACATGCTCACATGGGATGAAGTGTGACATGCTCACATGGGATGAGGTGTGACATACTCACATGGGATGAGGTGTGACATGCTCACATGGGATGAGGTGTGACATACTCACATGGGATGAGATGTGACATGCTCACATGGGATGAGGTGTGACATACTCACATGGGATGCGGTGTGACATACTCACATGGGATGAGGTGTGACATACTCACATGGGATGAGGTGTGACATACATGGGATGAGGTGTGACATACTCACACGGGATGAGGTGTGACATAACCACATGGGATGAGATGTGACATGCTCACATGGGATGAGGTGTGACATACTCACATGGGATGAGGTGTGACATCGGCACATGGGATGAAGTGTGTTGGACCCGGCCTCATGGCGTGGTCCTGACTTCCCGGGGGTTGGGCCCGTTCCCCGCCCTAGCCTCCACGAGCTACCCGTTCGGGCCGCACGAGGTCACATACACCTCGGTGCTCCACCATTTTGTTGCCTGCCACGTGACCCTGCACACCAGTCCTCCTGACTCCGCTCAACCCGGCCTCGGCCCCAGCAAGGCCCAGACATTGAGGCACCAAGAACTGGCCAGGGGGTGTCACGTGAACACCTCATCGCCCTGGCGGAGGGCGGTATCGATGGGACCCCCAACCGTCCCCACACACCAAGGTGCGATTGGCCTCCATCTCTCCTGGGCCGGGCGCCTCTCCTGCTGGGCGTCTGGCCACTCCCAACCCGGCCTCTCCGCCCCCCGGGCGCAAGGGTCCGGACATCAAAGGGCTCCAGACCTATATCTGGGGCGACCCCGCCACAGACCGGCAGTTGTATCCCGGAGTCGAGAGCCCTGCTGATGGAATCGCGGCCGACCCTACGGAGAAGAACTCTTGCTTGAAACCACCACGAGCCCTGCAGACTGCGTCGCGGCTCCTTCTTGCTGAAACCTTGAAGCCCCCCGGAACATCGGGGCCCTGCTGACGCTGTCGCGGCCCAACCTCGCTGAAACCTCCCTCGGAGCCCTGCTGACGACGTCGCGGCTCGAGCTGAGCAGAAACCATCTTGAGAGCCCTGCTGACCTGATCGTGGCTCTCCACGAACTGAACGCCAGAGCCCTGCTGACGCTGTCGCGGCTCGACCCCTCCGAGATCCGGAGGTCCTCCAGCTTGAGGATAAGAACTGGGCCCCAGGTACCCTCGTACCAAGCTCCTGCCAAAGACTGTCCCGCTACCCCTTCCCTTCTAAAGAGACACTGAGACTTTTGCGGATCCCTCGATCCCCTTTTTGTGTAAATATTGAACCCGTAACCTTTTAACGTGCTGATAAAGAATTGCTCATCTTGAGACAACCTCCTTGAGTCCGGTGTGGTGGTGTTACTGTGCTAGTACCTAATAGAAGAAGGATCTCTCAGGAGGCTTCTCTGCAGCGCTCGGCTACTTCATACAGTGTGGGGGCCCCCCTGAGTGGTCTCGCCGACTCCTCGGGGTCCGCCTTCCAACATTTGGTGGCCAGCGACGGGATCCGAGCCGAACGCAGTACGTACCAGCCAGTAACCCACTAGATACCCATCCAGACAAACAGAAGTCATGAGCAACCAAGAAAATAACGCGACCACGGAGTTCCAGCCCGAACGGTTGGAGGAATATACGCACAAAGAATTGAAACAGTTCTGCAAGGACAAAGGCATTGCAACCACCGGCCTAGGTACCAAAGAGGAGATGCAGAAAGCCCTGAGGACCTGGCTGGAGGGCGAGGCAGGCCACTCCCAGGAAGAAGGTCCCCTGCCCCTGACTGTGGCCACATCAACCGCACCGACTCCGGCAACCGGAGGAGGAAAGAGCCTAGAAACCGGCCTCTCCGAAGAAGAGATACGAGAGCGGGAGAAGGTCCGGAACCACGAACTAGAGCTCGCACGACTGCGGCTGGACGGCGAACTCCAGCTGGCGGAAAAGAAACTGGCCCTAGAGCAGCTACGGCTACAAGAGGAGATAGAAGAGAAGAGACGGCACCGAGAGTTGGAGGAAAAGAAAATGACCCTTGAGCACGAGCGAAGTCTCAAAGAGCTCGAAATCAAGGCAAAGAACGGGGGGACCGACACCCCCAGCAATAGAGACACCCTACCGCCTGCCGAGGCCAAGGTACATATCCCGAAAGATGTCGTCAAGGAGTACTATAAGAATGACGACATCCAACAATGGTTCAAGGCATACGAGGTGGCCATGACCTCCCATCGGGTGCCCCGAAAGGACTGGGGCGCCGGCCTGTGGGGTCGGTTCCTGAGTGAAGGTCGAGACACCCTGCTCCAGCTGCCAGAGGAGGTGAAAGCCTGTGCCAGATGGCCCTGGTCCCCTTCGAGTGGGGAGGGGTGACAGGCCTACTAAAAGTGACTGTCCGCGACGACGCACCAGTAGACTGCCTCCTGGGGAACGACCTGGAGAGTTCCCCCTGGGCTCAAGTGGAGCGACGAGAGCACCTCCGAGTGCTGGGACTATCCGAATGGGCCTGCGCCATCACCCGGTCCATGACCACCCAGGCCCCCCGCTCGTCCTTGGCCCCCGGTGCCCCCCCGCCCGAGGGGCTCGCACCACCCCCCGCCGGCAGCGAGGGGGAGGCGGACACCGACACTGGGCCTACTGAACCCTCCTCCGAAGAGATTGCTTCCCTCGGCGCCCTACCAGAACTTGCACAATGGCGCCACGAAGGGGGCCCCACCTGTGAGCAGTTCCAGCAAGAACAGCAGTCCTGTCCCTCTCTCGAAGGGGTCCGACAACAAGCATCCGCACAAGCCAACGGGGACCAGACCGGCACCCACTGGGTCTACTGGGCCGAGGGCCTGTTGTACAGTGAACAGAAAGTGGCAGAACTCGGGGCCAGCCGCGTGTTGGTGGTCCCCCTCTGCTTCCGGGAGTTCCTTCTCAACCTGGCACATGACGTGCCCCTCGCCGGACACCTAGGGCAAGACAAAACTTACAGCCGTCTGGTGACCCACTTCTACTGGCCCCGGATGCGGAGAGACGTGGACAACCACTGCCGGTCCTGCCAGACCTGCCAAGCCAGCGGGAAGACGGGGGGTCGGGTCAAGGCCCCCCTCCAGCCCTTTCCAGCCGTCAGCACCCAGTTCGAACGGGTCGGGATCGACATTGTGGGGCCCCTGGACCCCCGGACCGCCCTGGGCCACCGCTTCATCCTGGTCCTCGTGGACCACGCCACCAGGTACCCGGAGGCGGTCCCGCTAAGAACTGTAACGGCCCCCGTGGTATGCCGGGCCTTGATGGGGATCTTCTCCCGAGTGGGATTTCCCCGCGAAGTGGTGAGCGACAGGGGCACAAACTTTATCTCCAAGTACATGCGGTCCCTGTGGCAGCAGTGCGGGGTCACGTACAAATTCACAACCCCCTATCACCCTCAGGGGAACGGGCTGGTCGAGCGCTGTAACAGAACCCTGAAGGGGATGATTCAGGGCTTGGAAGAGCCCCTCCGGCGGAGATGGGATGTCCTACTACCATGCCTCCTGTTCGCCTATCGGGAGGTCCCGCAGAAGTCCCTGGGGTTCAGCCCGTTTGAACTATTGTACGGACATCCGGTCCGCGGACCGCTCAGCCTGGTCAAGGAGGGCTGGGAGACGAAGCTCCAAGGCGCCCCTCCTGACGTCTACCGATACCTCCTGGCCCTACGAAACCAGACCCGCAAGTTCCGAGCCATGGCCGAAGCCAACCTCGAGGCCAGCCAGGAGGACATGAAGCGGTGGTACGATCGGAACACCTCTACCATCGAGTTCGAGCCAGGCCAGAGAGTCTGGGTCATGGCCCCGGTTGAGCCCTGCGCCCTCCAGGACAAGTGGACCGGGCCCTTCAAGGTGGTGGAGAAGAAAAGCCCCGTCACCTACCTAGTCGACCTAGAGTCCCCCCGGAACCCCCTCCGGGTTCTACATGCTAACAGGCTCAAGCCCCACTTTGCCCGGACCGAACTGAGCCTGCTGCTGGTGACCCGACCTCTTGCAGAACAACGTCCACGACGGATCCATCAAAGGTGTCCAACTCGCCGCTTCCCTGACCCCGGAACAGCGTATCGACTGTCAACAACTGCTGCAGGACTACGCAGCCCTCTTCTCCCTCACCCCGGGGGTGACCCACTGGTGCGTCCACGACGTCGACACCGGGGACAGCCCCCCCGTGCGACACCGAGCCTACAGGGTACCCGACCGAGTACGGGCATGCATCCAGGCCGAAGTTGCGAAAATGTTGGCCCTGGGGGTCATCGAGCCCTCCGACAGCCCGTGGGCCAGCCCTGTCGTCCTGGTACCAAAGGCCGCAGCCCCCGGCCATCCCCCGGAGTTACGATTTTGCGTAGACTACCGGGCCCTGAATGCTGTGACCAAGACGGACGCCCATCCTATACCCCGGGCCGACAAACTCATCGACCGCTTGGGGTCCGCCCGCTACCTGAGCACGCTGGACCTCACCGCCGGGTACTGGCAGATCCAGCTCACCCCCGGCGCCCGAGAAAGATCCGCCTTTTCTACCCCGGATGGGCATTACCACTTTCGGGTGATGCCCTTCGGCATGAAGAACGCCCCGGCCACTTTTCAGAGACTTGTAAACAAGGTTCTGGCCGGGCTCGAGGCCTTCAGCGTGGCCTATTTGGATGACATTGCCGTGTACAGCAACCACTGGGCTGAGCACCTAATTCACCTCAAAGCCGTCCTGGCCGCCCTCCAAAGGGCCGGGCTCACGATCAAGGCCAGCAAATGCCAGATCGGCCAAGGATCAGTGACCTACCTGGGCCATCAGGTGGGGAGCGGTCAGGTGGCCCCTCTCCAGCTAAAAATCGATGCCATCCAGGCATGGGAGCCCCCCACTACCCAGACCGCTGTGCGGGCCTTCCTGAGCCTCACTGGATACTACCGGCGGTTCATCCGGGACTATGGGAGCATTGTTGGGCCTCTCACAGAGCTCACCTCGAAGAAACAACCCAAGAAGGTGCACTGGACTCCCCGCTGCCAGTCCGCTTTCGAGACTCTCAAGGCAGCGATGTGCACTGCCCCTGTACTCCAGGCCCCTGACTACAGTAAAGAGTTCATCGTACAGACAGACGCCTCCGAATATGGGATTGGGGCCGTCCTGTCTCAGGTTGATGAGAAGGGACTCGTCCGCCCGGTGGCCTTCATCAGCCGACGGCTGCTGCCCCGGGAGCAACGATGGAGCACCATAGAGCGCGAGGCCTTCGCCGTAGTGTGGGCCCTTAAGAAGCTCCGGCCCTATCTCTTCGGTACCCACTTTCGGGTCCAGACCGACCACCGGCCCTTGCGGTGGTTAATGCAAATGAGAGGCGAGAATCCCAAGCTGCTGCGATGGTCCATTGCCCTGCAAGGGATGGACTTTTCGGTTGAGCACCGACCCGGCAATGACCACGCCAACGCGGACGGCCTGTCCCGCTTCCTCCGCCTGGACGAGGAGAATCCCCAAGAAGATGGGTGACTCTCTCCGCCTTCGGCTGGGGGGGACGCCTGTTGGACCCGGCCTCGTGGCGTGGTCCTGACTTCCCGGGGGTTGGGCCCGTTCCCCGCCCTAGCCTCCACGAGCTACCCGTTCGGGCCGCACGAGGTCACATACACCTCGGGGCTCCACCATTTTGTTGCCTGCCACGTGACCCTGCACACCAGTCCTCCTGACTCCGCTCAACCCGGCCTCGGCCCCAGCAAGGCCCAGACATTGAGGCACCAAGAACTGGCCAGGGGGTGTCACGTGAACACCTCATCGCCCTGGCGGAGGGCGGTATCGATGGGACCCCCAACCGTCCCCACACACCAAGGTGCGATTGGCCTCCATCTCTCCTGGGCCGGGCGCCTCTCCTGCTGGGCGTCTGGCCGCTCCCAACCCGGCCTCTCCGCCCCCCGGGCGCAAGGGTCCGGACATCAAAGGGCTCCAGACCTATATCTGGGGCGACCCCGCCACAGACCGGCAGTTGTATCCCGGAGTCGAGAGCCCTGCTGATTGAATCGCGGCCGACCCTACGGAGAAGAACTCTTGCTTGAAACCACCACGAGCCCTGCAGACTGCGTCGCGGCTCCTTCTTGCTGAAACCTTGAAGCCCCCCGGAACATCGGGGCCCTGCTGACGCTGTCGTGGCCCAACCTCGCTGAAACCTCCCTCGGAGCCCTGCTGACGACGTCGCGGCTCGAGCTGAGCAGAAACCATCTTGAGAGCCCTGCTGACCTGATCGCGGCTCTCCACGAACTGAACGCCAGAGCCCTGCTGACGCCGTCGCGGCTCGACCCCTCTGAGATCCGGAGGTCCTCCAGCTTGAGGATAAGAACTGGGCCCCAGGTACCCTCGTACCAAGCTCCTGCCAAAGACTGTCCCGCTACCCCTTCCCTTCTAAAGAGACACTGAGACTTTTGCGGATCCCTCGATCCCCTTTTTGTGTAAATATTGAACCCGTAACCTTTTAACGTGCTGATAAAGAATTGCTCATCTTGAGACAACCTCCTTGAGTCCGGTGTGGTGGTGTTACTGTGCTAGTACCTAATAGAAGAAGGATCTCTCAGGAGGCTTCTCTGCAGCGCTTGGCTACTTCATACAGTGTGGGGGCCCCCCTGAGTGGTCTCGCCGACTCCTCTGGGTCCGCCTTCCAACAAAGTGTGACATGCTCACATGGGATGAGGTGTGACATACTCACATGGGATGCGGTGTGACATGCTCACATGGGATAAGGTGTGACATACTCACATGGGATGAAGTGTGACATGCTCATATGAGATGAGGTGTGACATACTCACATGGGATGAGGTGTGACATCGTCACATGGGATGAGGTGTGACATGCTCACATGGGATGAAGTGTGACATACTCACATGGGATGAGGTGTGACATACTCACATGGGATGAGGTGTGACATGCTCACATGGGATGAGGTGTGACATACTCACATGGGATGAGATGTGACATGCTCACATGGGATGAGGTGTGACATACTCACATGGGATGCGGTGTGACATACTCACATGGGATGAGGTGTGACATACTCACATGGGATGAGGTGTGACATACATGGGATGAGGTGTGACATACTCACATGGGATGAGATGTGACATGCTCACATGGGATGAGGTGTGACATACTCACATGGGATGCGGTGTGACATACTCACATGGGATGAGGTGTGACATACTCACATGGGATGAAGTGTGACATGCTCACATGGGATGAGGTGTGACATACTCACATGGGATGAGGTGTGACATACTCACATGGGATGAGGTGTGACATACTCACATGGGATGAGGTGTGACATCGTCACATGGGATGAAGTGTGACATGCTCACATGGGATGAGGTGTGACATACTCACATGGGATGAGGTGTGACATACTCACATGGGATGAGGTGTAACATACTCACATGGGATGAGGTGTGACATACTCACATGGGATGAAGTGTGACATGCTCACATGGGATGAGGTGTGACGTACTCACATGGGATGAGGTGTGACATACTCACATGGGATGAGGTGTGGCATACTCACATGGGATGAAGTGTGACATGCTCACATGGGATGAGGTGTGACATACTCACATGGGATGAGGTGTGACATACTCACATGGGATGAAGTGTGACATGCTCACATGGGATGAGGTGTGACATACTCACATGGGATGAGGTGTGACATACTCCTGGCAGGATGAACAGAGTGGGTGGGAGCCCAAAATGCAAGCTTCAAAGTAGGGAAATGGTGGTCACACGTGGAAGAGGCTGCTCTTCTGTTTTAGCAGACAGGCTGGCATCTCGGGCAGAGAGGAAGAAGCTGTTATCAAACTGTGTTTAAGAGTAGTGTAGCCCCAGATAGCCACGCGTTTGGGTTGGGCTAGGGAGCCTCACACACTAAGAGAAGAATTCTGCCATGTTAGGGGTGGGCATTCTCAGGAAGCTGTCATCAGGTGGGAGGAGACCTCATAGTCCATTGGCTAGTTAGAAGCCATTACTCCCTATGCTCATAGTGGGCCTAAAAGTCTCAGCCCTGGCATCAGACCTCAGACCATCTGTGTACTGGAGGAATGTATGACGTTACAACGCATACATTCACAACGCTGTATTTTACATCGCATTCGTTACAACTCAAGTCGTTACAACGACTTGCGCTGGAGGGCGCTGGACGTAGGAATAATATGATTCACTATTCCAACTCCAGCCTACGTAACAGTAAGGAAGGTGTTGGAATAGTAAATCATACTATTCCTTAGCTTAGAGCGCCATCCAGCGCAAGTCGTTGTAACAAATTGCGCTGTAACGCATGCAATGTAAACATTCCGCGGTGCAACGACCGCATTGTACAGGTCGTTTTCCGTTCTGGAGAGACGACTGAAAAAGGACTGCTGTGCTGTTCCTTGGACCAAGCAAAGAGAGACTGCACCAAAGAGTGAACTGCACCTGCTGCACCGTGGACTAGAAAAGAAAGGACTGTGTCTCTGGTGCCCGGCTTGTGGGAAAGTTGCCTACTAGCCCCCAACAGAGAATGTGACTTTAGGAGTCAGTTGGCTGACTCCCTGTTACAGCCACAGGGCCATAAAAGAGGAGAAACCTGCACCCTTGAGAGCCCAGCGCCAAGAAGCCTGACCACCACTGGATGCAGAGGTGCAGCTTTGGAGTCCGTGTCCTGATCTCCAGAGTTGCACCCATGTCTGCTGGACCTAGGAGAGTTGTCAGAGTGCAGTTTGGTTACCTAGCACAGAAGTTACTGCAAGTTAAAGGGAACCACTGGTTTTACTGTAACCGGAGACCAGTAGACCAGTGACAACTGGTTTTGTGCCTGACTTCCAATGGACATTGTGGGACACCGACCTCTGATGTCCTAGTCACCCCCATGCTCATGGATCAAGGGGTAGCCACAGGAAGACCTCTGACACCGGTTAAACATCCCTCAGCATCTTCAGCATTCGTCATCCCTTGCATCAGGACCACTCCATTGACGTCTATGGTGGTTCCCCCATGGGACCTGGAATTGGACTGGAGACTACTGAAACCAAGAAATGACTCTTCCACTGGAACTGAAAGGTCCTGTGACTGGCTCCCTATCGTAGCTGGACTCTACAAGAGTGTCCTTATAGCCATTTTCAATGTAGTTGTTGTGGCTGACCTTAAACTGAGAGTTTCTGTAGATTATAAAGATTTATTACATTAGTGAAAAGCAGTGATTTAGGGCCTTATTACGAGTCTGGCAGTCTACGGACCGCCAGACTCGCGGGGCTGCGGCAGTGGCAGTCTTCCGATTGCCCTATTACGACCATGGCGGTCGGGCCACCCTGGGACTACCGCAACCGACAGTGATCAGCGATCCCTGGTGGTCCTGAGGTCGCAATATGCTTGGCGGGGCTGCTGCGGCCCGCAAATCATATTATGAGTTTATTTACGCCACATTTTTCATGGCGGGGCGACCACCACGAAAAGTGTGGCAGTGAGGAAACAAAGGGGGCCCTACAGGGCCCTGTGTGCCTATGCGCCAGGGGGTACTTGCATGGGGCACATGTTGTGCCCCCCTGTGTGCATGTACCCCAGTACCTGCACATCATGGACTGCAACAGTCCATGCCGTGCAGGTGCTGATTTTGATGTTCCCATTCCGGTGCCTATTTCACAGGCACTGCGGTGGGAACGCCAAAAAACAGCCCACCAGACAGGATAAAACTCCAAATCTGGCAGGCAGTTCAAACGTGGGCTTGGCAGAGTGGGACGGTCCTGCTCCCACGCCGCCAAACTCATAATAATGCTCTTATGTTGTGTGAGACTCAGGTCATGCGTCGCCCGGTAACTGCACACAGGTAGCCTGGCGCAGAGGGGACTCAGCAGGATTGGCTATTGACCTGGTGTAGGCTTCATAATGTTAATGTACACTCATAGGGAAAGTCAGTGTGGTTTACTGTCTTGTCTGCAGTGACACCCCATTATACACCGATGGGGGAAGACTGCCTTAAAGTAAAGTTTTGCTGCCCTTTGGCCTACAGAAACCAGTGATGTATTGAACTGGGGTGGAATCTGTATACCAAACCCAAATATGAGAGTTCCAAGAAGATATCTGTACAGATTATGGGTCGTTCAGGATTGTCATATTTCTCTGGCTCAGCTCAGAATCAGAGCCCAGCCCCTTTGACACCCTGCTGTGTTAAGTTGTTGGAAGGCGTTCCCCGGGGAGGCTACGGAATGCGTTCCCTACCACCCGGAGGCCCACCTTACCCAGAGTTAGGCAACTTGCTGGTCGGGAGGGCCCACGCCACGAGGCCGGTCTCACATAAGTTAATTACATTTCTCTCCAGCAGTAGACGCAAAGGCTTCCCCACACAAAGGGAGCAATTAACAGTGCTTCACTCAGCTCCTGAGCAGGAAAGGGGTGGGATTGAAGGATCTGCATCCATCAATTAGCTATCGCACTGTACCAGGGATGGGTCAGTCCAAGCCAACTGAACAAAGGAGGAAGCTCAGACAAGTGGAGCCAACACAGTAGGCGGCTTCCCTTTGATGTTTTAGCGGGAAAGGCCCTGGCAGTGATGTTAGCAGGGAGCGGAGCTGAGGCCACCCAAGAGAGATGTGCCTAGCTCTCCCGTGCTGCTGCACCGCTCTGCTTCCTCCCCATTTCTCCTGCTTTGGCCTGATTTTTCACTAGTTTCTCCTTCTTTTTCCTCCATTTTCTGAATGCTTTCTCATGCTTTTGCCTCATTTTTTACTGCTTTCTCTTTCCTTCCCCCCTTTTTTTCTGAGGGCTTTCTCTCCCCTCCCCTTGTTTTTACTGATTTGCCTTGTTTTTCCTAACTTGCCACTGTGGCCCATTATTCCACCTCCTGCCTAGCTCGGCCAACCACCTCCCAACGCCCCGCCTTCTCCCTTGCCCTACTTAATGGAGACCACAGCACAACCCCATTGAGCAGGTCCAAGGCCCAGCTCTCCTGCGCTGCTGCACTGCTCTGCTCCTGCCTCGTTTCTCTGAGTGCTTTCTTCTGCTTTTGCCTCTTTTTTTACTGCTTCTCCTTCCTTTCCTCCATTTTTTCTGTGAGCTTTCTCCTGCTTTACCCTCTTTTTTTACTGTTTCTCCTTGTTTTTTCCTCATTTCAGAGGGACCGAAGACATGGTTGTTCACATGAACGGAGCACTCCAAAGCAGCTAACAACTTCAGCGCCTTGAGACCCTCACGGGTGATTTGTAGCGCTTTATAAATCCTGATTGATTGATTGATTGATTGACTACTGACTCTTAGGTGAGGCCATTTTGATTTGTTCCAGTATACTGTGCATGAGGTTTGGGATGGGGGGAGAGTTTATGTAGCACCCCAGGATAGACCACAGATGCCTTGCTTCTAGAACCTTCCACTTCCCACTTTAAAGATCTTGTGAAAGGGGGAGAACTCTCTTGTTTGTGTTTTTCTGCTGGACACTGCGACTGGAGGAGGCAGCCATGGATAACTGGAAGGAGGAACCCCCTGATGCCCATCTGGACTAAGGGCTCCGACGACAGTTGCCCCCAGGGTCAGAGACGTGTAGTTTCCACTAATGAGTAGGAACTGCGCATTTGCAGATGACATAAACTTAGGATGGTGCCAGCCTGATTCCATGCACTCCTGCAGGATATGTCGTCCCTTGGACCAGCTAGCTCGCAGTGCCCCCGTTAGCCAGCCTAACCTAGACAGTGAGTGAACAGTTCTGGCAACCACTAAACCTGAAAAATCTGTTCCCTCTGGAACCGTGGTGACAGGTCTAGAACCTTTCGCTCATACACTCGGGCTCTTATTCGCCCAGAGAAATATACAAAGATTACACGAAGGGACGATATTCAATATTTATTGAACCGAAGTGATTCTTGTATAGAAAATATGTGCTGCAATGAGTAATAGAAGCAGACGAAAGTTATAGTGCGAATCAAGACAGTGAATAAATTGAGAGTCCCACCAACTTGTTGAGACAGCTTATATATTCATTCATTCATAGTATTTATAACAATCGAGAGTACTCCTACGATGCAAACCCTAACTTACGTGTCTAGGGTGTGAATGTATGGATTGCCAAGAAACCCCCTTCTGGATGATCTAAGCCCTTTACCTAGTGGGTAAAAATGTAGAACCCCGTCTTGGTCACGAACTGGACACCACTCACGGAGATGTCAGTCAGCTGCTAGGCAAAAGCTTCAGCGTGCAGGGACCCCTCAAAGTCAGCAGAAGTGTTTACTCTGATAGTATTCGGAAACAAAAAGATTTATAGAAAGTGGCACCCTTGCCTCGGGCCATGATTGTGATCAGGCTGCCTGTGAACATCAGAAGTATCCAAAACCGCGTGCTGTTCCGTAAAGCCATTAAAACTCCTCTCTTCCCTGAATAATCGGTTCTCTGTGGATCACCTATGTTGCCTATAACAGTTTGCAGTTTTAGCACTGAGACGCACCTTTGCTGGGGCAACTATGTGCTCTATCGAATTTATAACATAACATATTGTTTGTATTCCACAGATAGCTGTGTCACCATATCGCCATAAGGATAAACACCCTTGCATCATGCACATGAAGGCCTTGCACATAATGCCAAGATAGTGTGATAGAGTTCTCACGAAGTTATTCTGTGTCAGCAACGTCAGTGTTTCTTAGAAACTAACCCAAGATGCACGAATGCAAATGTGTGTCAAAAGTCGATGTGACAAAAGGAAGACAACTTTATGAAAGAACCATGGATATGTAAATTGGCACTATTTTCTACCAGGCCTAACTCAGGCACATGACACAAGAGGTGCTCTCCCCAGGACCAGGGAAGCTGCCTTCCCCCCAAGGACTAGTTGGGGGAAGAACTTGACTTCTGCGCCAAGGAGGAGAGCAGTGTTGCCGGGATTCTGCTCATGCACAGAACTATGCGCAGGGAACCAGGACCTCAGTGAATTGTGGTGTACCAAAAACTCACCCCAGTACCCAGAACCCCTATCCGACTAGCATCAGTGTCTCATTCGTTCTCCGTACTACAGCGAAGCTACCAATGATTAGACAACCCAGAACAAGCGACTTAGAGTACTCTCAGGAATGGTGGGAATCAAGAACACTTTCTTTTTTATTCTCATATCAGTCCACAACATGAGTAATCAGAGACACAGAAAAGTTTAAAATGTTTATTTTTAACTACGTGCTCTAAGATGCAGTATTTTGGCTAACATAAGCAGACAAATAATCAGAAATAAAACCATCAGCATTGTTACAATTCCATAAAACACAAAGGGAGAAATCATATTATAATGAAAGTGGAAACAGGTCCTATAGCACCTTGTGTACCACCCTCCCCTGGCTAGAAGCTAGTTTTATAAGAATAGAAGGTCTCTAGGATTGAATGGGGAACTCCATACCTCCAAGATCAGCTCAGGTGAATCACATCACAGGATCAGCACTGCTCTCTGTGTCTGGAAAGGGTTTCTCCAAGTGCCTGTATCATGCATGCAATGCAATATTAAAGGCACCCGAGTTTCAGATATTTGGAGCTGTGTGCTTGTTGTGTCTAGAGCGTGGGCCGATCAACCTGAATTCAACAGCATACATTGTTATTTGACCTTGACGGCTTCTGCACACAGTGTTCAGACTAAGGTCGCGGTGTAGGTCTAGGGATGTGAAAAACAGGCCGTTTTCATGTGAAGAAAAAGCAAGCAGGCAGTTTTACTTATAATAACAGCTACCTGTAGTGTCGTGTGCAAAAGCAGCAAAGTGGCAAGATGGGGTTTAACATCTAAAACGCTCATGCTAGCATAGCAATGTGTGCAGGCAAAACCCTGTCTTCACCACACCCTCGCTTGGTCGGACCACAAACAAAATAGGTAAGCAATATAGGAACGCAGAGTTCAAGTTCGAGTGAGACAGAACCAAGTTCATATTTTGCCAATCCAGATCATTGGTAGTGAAAAGTTCGAAATTGTGAGGTGCAAAAAAAAAAAAAAAAAAGATCAAGCAGGGGCGGAATACAGCCCCTTCTGAAGTAAAAAAATAAAAAGCAAAAATGTTTTAGTTTGTACGTGTTGAAGATGGACGATTGCCAATTTAATCCATCAACGTATAGGCACAGTATGTTGCAACAGCCTCCAGGAGGAAGTCATTGTAATCTTCAGTAAAGGATTGAGCCATCCAATCTAATAAAGTAAATGAAAATACATGTTCTTCGATAGCCGGAGCCTCTAGCACCATCAGAGGACAACTTGTGTGTTCTTCGAGATAACTTTGCGCCAGGAAGACATGGGCTGCTGCATATATATCCTAATTTCCTAGGATTCCATGCACAGCTGCACAGGCCATAATCCCGATACCAGAACAGTCCAACTCATGAGCCACTAAGGGACTCATCAGTCGATCATAATCCAGGGCAGGAGACGCCGTGTTTGAGAGGCACAAATCCAGGGCCCATTCAAATGAACAATCTAGGCAATGGAAAACAGGTTGCACGCAAGTAAAGTACGGGAACCAGAAGGACAATCCATAGGCTACACTCAAAGTGGCCAGAGGTAGTGTTCCATAGTATTCAAGCATCCGGGTGCGAAGTTGGAGCAGCCGGGGCAGGATGTCGTGTGCCACAGATTGTGCAGCAAACAAATCAACAGCAGCACACCAGCAGCCAAGGTGAGAATCAACGGAAACCCGCCAAAGACGCTGAAAAAAATAGAATGAAAAAATGCCGGTATCACACCAAATATTGTTCGGAACGAGGTCACAAGGCCGGATTCCACAACTTTAAAAAAATGCGCCAAACCAGTTATTGACGAGGAATGAATATAGTGTGAATCAGAGCACCGAAATGAAGGGGGAGATCAGTATTTAAAAGCGCATGCACCTTGGTGCAGGTGTTTGCCACGTGAAGGACGAATGTTTCACGAGAAGAAGTTAGGGCGACTTCTTTTTGAGACAATAGAGCCCTTATTCTGCTCATCTTGTTGAACTCTGCTTTCAAGGTTGGTATGGAAGGCCAGATGGATACATCGAGTCTCCCATGCGGGGGCGAGAAAAGCACATTCTTACAACAGACTACACGTTGGGAGACAGTTACAATGTACGGAATCCCTGCTAGCATCCCGCAACATGCCTCATTATTTAAAAGCAAATAGCTACCGTTAGCTAATAATGTGAAAGTCAGTGTAATCGCTGGCACAGGATTGCCCTTTAAAATGCAAGCTAAATTTGGTGCGTGAACGTTGCACACGCCATGCAATTGTATATTCTTGAAAATTAATGAGTGATCAGGTGTGGAAGTGCACTCTTCTCCTTTTAAATAAACGTCTTTACCCTCTCTCAGGCACCTGTATGTGAATGGGAGTGACCAAACTTCTTGGAGAAAAGCGCTACCCAATGGTTCATATCTGCCTAAGGCATAGTGTTTCATACATGAACCGAACTTAAACAATGGAAAAGGTATCGTGATTAACCCATGAATAAGCCACACAGCCGAGTTTGATTCGGCCACAGAAAATGATAAAGGTTCCAACTTTTCAATATGTAATAGCGAATATGTTGCATCCTTCATGGACATGAACTGTTGTTTATCAGTCAGATTAAACGGCAAGAATAAAGATGATGTATTCATGTAGACCCAGGGAACTTTCCCAGCCTACAACGTTTGTAAAGTCCATGCAAACTGCATTATAGAACACAATTTATTTTGACCATGGTACAAAACAGACATATCATCTTGTACAATATCCACAACAGATGAAACAATATTATCTAATGTGTAAATTCTGGAAGAAAGAGTATTAATGCTATTATCAACGACAGCAAGCACTTTTTCCAAATTAGCTTGATCAATAGCCCTCAATCTAGAAGCAGCTTCAATTTGAGATAATTTCCAAACTTCGTTGTAAATAGAATATACCCATATTTTGGACCTGCCCCCCACAGGGCCTTTAACTAAATCGTTCAAGTCAACATCGTCAGTCAATTGGGACAAATGAAGTTTAACTGACGCCAAGGTAGAATATTTAACCCAGTTTTGACATAATTTACCTACGGAATTGATAGTAACAGAATGGGAGGTTTCAAACCGGGCGTCTACCCTAACCTGTGTATAGCCTGATCTCATCCCCAGAAAACGATGTTGGCATGAGTCTAAAGTTTTTTGCCATAATAACCATCCGTGGGGATCTAAGTTGGAAATATTGAAGGATGTATTAGTAATTAGTGACTGCAATTCATCAAGGGACAGATCTGTGTGATTGTCCCAGGAAGGATAAGCAGCCAGATCAGGAATGGTAGGGGCGTTAATTTTTAGGTCTCTCTGAGCCAGCGCATGCGCTTCTCTGCGAGACATTTAGTATCGGGGTTTTTCAAAGTGCTGCCACAGGCTTTTGGTGGCCTAGCGCTTGCGTTCACGCGAGTGTGCACGCGCGCAGCCGCCTTCTCCCTGCCTTCCAGCGTGATCACTTTCACTTTTTCGTGCTGTTGTGCGCGCGCATCACTAGCGTGTTTTTTTTATTGCAAATGCCACGAGAAAATGTGATAAATAGCGCCATTTGTGTCCTTTATCGAAATTTAAAGGGGTACACTATAATGTTATAAATCAATTCGCACCCATTCTGTATACACAGGTTAATTACCCATCTACTTTTTGTATCCGACTCAATGACATCCATTGAGTTTTACCGACAGGGGCGGGGGGGCTCTAAATGAAGGGGAGGGGCGGATTGCGAATGCAGTGAGCACACGGCCAGCGTCCTCAATATCGATCTGTGTTTACATTAATAGGTACCAGATATGAATATTAATCATACCGCAGACCAATTAATCGTCATTTTTGGAGGATTGTGTTTATTATAGTTCTTGGAAACTGCTCAGTATGACTGAAGTGCCTCTCGAGAGAACACACGCCAGCCTGTGGGTGGAGCAGCGAAGTGTGGTTTGAAGTATCTACATTGGCGGTTTACAAACCCCACTGAGAATTGCAAATTTAATGTTTAGCTTCTAGGGATGCTCTCGTCCTACCAGGGCAAATATCGCCTTCTGCCCGTGGGGAATCACGTTACATAAAATGAACTTGAAATTCATTTTAACATTTTTCACATAACGTCCTGCTTATGTTTATTTTGCTAATATAAGGAGAGAAGGTCGCCCCGCACTCCGGAGAAGAACCGGGATAAAGGCAGGTGACAACAGGGAATGCGGGGCACGTCAGATCAAGGAGTTACATTACATACCCTAAAAGTCAGACTTGACCAACGCAGCGCCGGCCTGTTCTAGTATTTTTCTCACTAGTGGCCTCTGGACAGCTCACGCCCTGGGGTAAGAACCCATCTGTTCTAAATGCTTCACTGCCAGCTAGCACGGAAACTGCCACTAAGAGAGTTACTTACGGGCACCTCACCCCGGGGCGCCTACAAAGAGGTAACCCTCAACGAGTGCTGACTGCTGGGGGTGCTGGGGCTCCCCCGGAACACTGCTACCATCTGCTATGGGATTGTACCAAGCTTCAGAGATACTGGGACATAACCCTCCCTGATACTGATACACGTTTAGCCACGCGTCCCTGCCTATACAGTATTGGGGCTTCCAAACGTGCTTACCTTCCCACTAAAATCCCTAGGGGGTGACAGGTAGGGTTAGCCTTGGGGGCAGCTCTCCAGAATATTCTAACACAGTGGGGTACAGACTGTAAGGTACAGAATGCACTCCACACATCAGCGTTGGCTTCACTGCCTTTGAGACATCCTGGGAATGGAGACCACTCTCACAGTCGCTGCACAAACTCCAATAGGAACTAAGGGCTCCTTTAACAAGCATTGAAAATGCAATAGGTCTCGCCTTTGATTAAGTTAAAGCCATTTGTTTTGCTAATGGTATTGTATAGCAAAGCAAATGGCTTTAACTTAATTAAAAGCGAGACCTATTGCATTTTTAGGTCTCGCCTGGCGAAAGCAGCGCATGCGCTGATCTTGCCATGGGGAGGACCTTTTGTAATCGATTCAACCAAAGCAGAATGAACGCGCGTCCAAATGGACAAACATGGCTGCACTAGCCGCCCGCAAAGCTAAACATGCATGCGTAGGGACAAAAAAATGCACGCGCATGTGGACAGCCCGACGTCATCTTTATGCACACGATCGCATTTTTTTGTCCCTACGCTTGCATGGCGGCGTGCTTTCGCTTTCCCAGACAGTGCTGAGGAAGCTGGCGCGAGGCTTCCCGCGAGCATTGCTTCTTTCCCCCTCCGCCCGTAAGTGGCGACATCAGTGAGAACCCATCATGGAGTGATGTCAGCGTGTGGCCGACGTACAGTGACGTCATCAGGCTCGGCCTGGCGGCGGTCCCGGTTTCATAATGTGGACTTTGAAGCTTCTGATGGAGTCTTAGGTGCGGGGCATACTGGAAATGCCCCTCTTGCCCGCACCTGCCACCTCCATGCCAACACTCCCGTCCAAGGCGCCCATGTGAGGAGACACTATCCCCTTTGGTGCTTGTAGCAGAGCGGCGCGGCACGGCATGGAGCGCCTCCGGCGGCTCAGCGCCACAGAGACCCCTGGGTGGCCTTGCGTGTTCCTGCTCTGCCTCCTGTTAGCTGTGGGGCTTGGTGCCCAGGCCGCAGTGGCGGGGGGAGCCGGATCCAGCGCCGCTGTGCTCGGCACCTTGCTACCCAAGGAGTGCGACAAGCCCTGCGTGAATGGGGCCTGTAAGCCGGCGAGCAGGCAGTGTTTGTGCCAGGCCGGCTGGGTCGGGGATCAGTGCCAGCACGGTTCAGGTGAGTACCAGGCACTGTCTGAGGTTGTTGGGGTACATTACATGGGCCTTAGAGGGCACCAAGTAATTATGGCAAGGGGATAAGAACGAGACCTTACCGGTGAAGGGTGCCTGCCTTTTTCAGAGGAGCGGTACAACGAGGAAGCAGCCTAGTGCAGGGCATTCTACTGTCGGGTTGTTTGCTGGTAATTTGCTTGACAGTGATGAGTGGGGGTCTCACTGCTGTCTCTGGTGCAGGGGCACCGCCCCACCCCCTGCCCAGTGCAGGCATGGCTGCTCGTGAGGAAGGGCTGCTCAAGAATCTTCGCCGGCAGCCTGTCCTGTAATCGCTGTAAATGTAATAAAGATGCGATTGGAGCAGTGTCGCTGCCTAACCAAATTTTGCCTAGAGAACGATTTAATGCTTTTCTCAGCTCCCTTCCTCCATCTCAGGCGGAAGAAACCCCGATGCTCTCTCTCCCAGCCGTGTTCGCTTCTCCTATTAATATCGACAGGTGTGCTCTCTCCTTAGCCATGCTCTCCCCTTACCTTTTCTGCCCTCCTCCCCTCCCCCTCAGTAATTCTTCCTGACCCTGGCAGGATTCCACCATACTCAGTCTGCAGGACGAACAGGAGCTAAGATGCAGGGCCACAATAAAGAGCACCTCTACAAGATCCTGGTGATTGGGGACCTCGGGTGGGGAAAACCAGCATCATCAAGAGCTATGTGCACCAGAACTTCTACCCGCACTACCGGGCCACCATCGGGGTCGACTTCGCCTTGAAGGTGTTGAACTGGAACCCAGAAACCGTGGTGCGACTGCAGCTGTGGGACATTTCTGGTAAGTGATCGGAAAATTCTCTACCAAAAATCTGCCCTTCTAGAACCCGTTTAGACACCCGGTGCACTCTTTCTGCATGCTTCCCTAAGTCTATATAAAAAATAAATGCAAAGGCTGGAATTCTTCAAAAGTACGCCGGGTGGTCTGTAGTTTAGATTTATTTTAGAGTCTAGTAATGGGGAAGTTACTTTTTAACGTGCCTGTGACATGTAACTGGTGGTCTCTGCAGTATAATCGCCAATGTTCTATTTTATTATATGTCCTCTATAGGTCATCATGTACCATAGCACCTTGTTTAGCGTCAGAAGATGTCAGGAAAAATTGTGATCGCAAAAGTTTGTCTAAAGGTTTGTAACGCTGGTATTCTGCGTACAGTAAAACACGCCCTGTGTTACAAAAAAACCATTAAATTAATAGGGAAAGTGAGTTATGTACCACCGTGGTGAATATAATTCTTAGCAATTTCTCAAAGAAAACGTCAAAGTTTTAATAGTTCTTTGCGGCTTCTACAAATGGAACTATTCTATGTGTACAACCACACTATCGCTTCCAATCACTGCAACAGGTGTGCCTGGCATCATTGCAATTACTGACGGTAGAGATGATTCGTGGGTTTAACAGCAGATCCCAGACATTCGCTGGTCTATAGTATTGGCGTAAAAACGTAGAAATGAGCTGCCAAATATTAGTTCAGATGTTAGCATCTCCACTGCTTTCCAGTTGTTAAGTTAACACAGTGGTGTCTATTGAATGCATCCACCCTCAGACATATGTGGCAAACATGTAGATGTCAAGTTGCATTCACAGGGGGCAGGTTGGGGCTGCTGTCACTAGGATGCTCTTAAATTAGAGTGTCTGGGCATAATACAGTGCTGCAAATGCACACGGTGCACGGGGACGTCCGAAAAAAATGATACCGAAGTGTTGGTTTTCACAGTGCACAGCAAAAGCATGCCTGGGTTCACACACTGATGCAAAAGCTTTAAGCAAGAAAGTGCGCAACAAGTCATTATTTTATTTATGTTTATTTTTGGCATGATTATCAATCAACCTTGACCTTCTAAATTCTGCAATTTGGCTCCCTGTCACGTGGCTCCTCATCAGCCAGTCATCTTTTTGGTAAATTTTTGATCTTGTACGTTAATGGTCCTGTGATATGGGACTAAAAGTCTCAGAATGCTACTCGGTGTTCGTTTAAAACATTTGAACATCAGAGAGGTGCTACTTACGTCCTTGCATCTGTGCCCTTTATTGGCACTCATTTTTACACACAAATAATGAGAGGGAATGCTCATGTTGCTATTGGCTGGCTGACAATGGCTGTATCTCAGAACAAGCATTGAAAATGCAATAGGTCTCCCCTTTATGTTAAAGCCATTTGCTTTGCTAATGGTATTGTAAAGCAAAGCAAATGGCTTTAATTTAATAAAAGGCTAGACCTATTGCATTTTCAATGCTTGTTTTAGAAGTCGCCAATCCCAAGCAAGTGGTTTGAAAAATAGTAGAATTCAAAAACAAAATGTGGTTCGGGATAAGGCATGCACGATGCAAAGCTTCCATGCCCTGAACTTGCCAGGCTTTAGAACCCCAAACAGATTTAAGATCAATGGTATTTTTCCACAGCTCATAGCCCTCTATAGCTAATTCATCCATAAAGGACTACAAATACAGTAATTTTGTGTGTGTAAGTCTAACTTTGGAAGCGGACTTAGCAGATACTTTAAAATAAAAGGCTTCAGGATTGGATTCACTAAAATCTGTAAAATATGTACATAGAGTTTTTGAACTACCTTCAATGGGAGCTGGGCAGTGTTCCCATTGTGTATAATTAACCACATTTCTAAATGTATTTCCTTTATGCAGGAAATTATTGCCATAGTGTTGGTAGCAAAATAACCCTGCATAATTCGCCATTTCTAAATGTATTTCCTTTATGCAGGAAATTATTGCCATAGTGTTGGTAGCAAAATAACCCTGCATAATTCGCTGAGTCCAAGTACAAATCTTCAGCATCAAAAGCAGCATAATATTTCAAATCAGAAAAAAGAGCATCTACGGCTTGGACATCCCAATCATCAGAGCGTATGTTATGTTTTGCAACATCCCCCGTAGAAACACGAAGTACATTGGGAACATTAATCACCTCTGTAGGCCATGAATTTGAAATTTTACAGCATCCCATACAATCCCATCTAACACAGGCCAGGCAGTAATATTAACAAAAGTCTGGTCCCTCTTCATGATGTGTGATGAGGAGTGGGGTGCCAAAGTTCCATCAATCAATCTAGTTGCAGATCTTTCAGTTAGATAATGTCCATTCACTACACGAAAAACTACAACCACAAATCCAATCGACATAAACACAAAAATAGATATGAGCACCAGCCAAATGTAAGTCCAAGGGGGAATTAAAAAATGTCTTTTAAACCAAACAGCAAAAATGGAAATTTTCGATGGGGCATTCGATGTTGTAGAGTTAGTGTCAAATGAAAAGCGTGACTGGTCAACTGCACTTGCTTGCACACCAGGCAACAACACATCTGTGGGATAGATATACTCAGTATCTTCATGAGGACCACCAGCCGGTGGAGTCAATAAAGGATTAGTAACTGTATGCATCTCAATGGCAATGTCAGGCCTGTTCGTATTTGCCGGAGCCAAAACAGAATTTCAAAGCATTGCTGGACAAGAGACCGCTGGAGTAATACTAAGAAGAAACGGCCACTCGTTGTAGTTTGACATTGTCAATGGAGATGTACCTGTTATCCTTGCGACCAGGAAGTGGAGGTAAAATGACTGTTCTTGTACCCCGCACGGCAAGCACTGGAACAGGTGCACGATAAGAGGGGCCGAACTCCTTCTTGTTCACCACCTTCTCACGGACCAGTTCACCGACCCGAGGTAGCCAGGCAACTACCGGAATCTGAAGTGCAGCATCAGTTGTGGAGGGCAAGTGTTCCTTTGCAAGACTGTCTCGAGCCTCTTGTAGATTCAGTAACACAGCAGAATGATCATCTACGTCAAAGGGTGCGGCCAACGCCGCCATGTCTAGACCATCAAGGTCCGGGACAAAACTTTTTATGCCAAAGAGCTTTTCGTATGGGGTCCGCCCACCCAGAGACCTTCTAGGAAGATTATTAAGTGCACGTTGAATGCTATACAAATGGGCCAACCAGTTCCTCCCAGTACTTAAAACCCTAGCTGTCAAGGATTGCTTTAAGTCACTGTTCATTCGTTCCACAACAGAATTGCCCTCAGGCCGGTATGGAGACGAAAATTTGACTTGGACCCCCAAAGACCTCATGGCTTCCTTGTACGCCTTAGAGGCGAACGTCGGACCCTGGTCCGAATGGAGGGTACCACATGCAAAAATTCCCCCAAAGACGCAAATCCCTGATGACAGTTTGAGCATCAGCACTCTGTTGTGGCCAAACCCATAGAAAACGTGTGCACGAATCCACTGCAACTAAGATAAACTTATATGCAGTTTCAGAGGAGAAAGGACCGCAGTGATCTAAATAAATACACCCAAGTGGTTTATTAGATATGTACAACTGTGTTTGAGGTGGACGCGCAGCCGTTGAAGGTTTAATCTGCTGGCAAATGTCACAAGTAAGGATATATTCACGAGTCTGTTTATATAATCCGCGCCACCAGTAACGTTGTTGTAAGATAGTGACAGTCGCTGAGACGCCTGCATGGGCTGAGGCCATACCTTCGTGAGCGGCTGTTATCAAGGCAAGCCTGCGGTCCACATTGGGAACCAATCTGTCACCAACTTCGTTAATTCTAACATAGGGAACTTTATCAGGACTTAAATGATAAGAGTATTTAGAAGGGAAACCTCTAGGGTAATTATTTCACTTCTCTGTTGCAGCAATAGCTGCCAAGATGTCATCATCAATCTTTTTTTTGGATCTTGTAACTGCTGCTACTAGATATGTTGCCACTCCTGTTTTCGCTGCCTCATCAGCTAAACTGTTGCCAACAGCATGTACCACTACGAGCTGGTGACCAAGAGTATGAGTTACATTCATGAGCGGCAGGCGTTGTTTAAGATCTGCGACTCGAACCCAAAGCATTTTATGTTTGATTGTGCTACATTTAAGAATCTCGATATTCATTCTGAGTCCAAAAGAATAAATTGTCGTTGAAAGACTGAACACAGTTGTAAGAGTCACTTACAATATGAGTAGTCACACGGGGATCAGCAAACTTTAGTGCAAGCACCAGAGCACGTAGTTCTGCCAACTGGGCGGTACAGTCTCCTAATGTCTGCATGTGCACGACATCTGACTTGAATTCTCCATTCACAATGGTACCAGGCACTATTGCGCAGGCCGCCGAATAAGCATGCTTAGATTCCGTCGCCGGTTCGCCGAACTGTCAGTGTAAATGATACAATGGTAATCCTCAAGCAGGCGCATGGACAGAGGAGCTGGATGAACAAATTCATACTGCAAGTACTCCTGAGTTTGCAATGAGGAATCAAAGATAAATGTGACATCCGGAGAAGTCAATGAAGTGGCCCATTGTATCCAACGTGGATGCAAAACTTTAGAATTAGGTACACTGGCCTTCATCACTGCCTCAAGGGCAGGATACAGTGTGACAACCAACATGCGTTTTCCTTGCGACAGCGGTCTCTCTTTCAGAATCGCCATCTGTACAGCAGTCAATACTTTCTCGACTGTGGAAAAGCGCATTTCAGCCGAAGTGTACAAGTGTGACTTGTAAGCAATACGGACTGTGTCTCCTTTAATTAAATGTTAAGTACGTGAAACCCGCTGCCCAAGGCACAATTCTTATTACGAGGTTTGTGTGGTTATCACATGTCAATAAGTATTTAGATGCAAGAAGATCAGCCTGCAAAGAATGTAGTATAGCTGAATGTTCTGGCAGCCAGCAAGATTTGGTAAAAGTAGGTTGTACCAAGGCATATAGCGGTTTGATACGCTGGGCATAATCGGGAATGTAAGTACGCCCAAAATTCAAAAAATCCAGCAATGATTGTAATTTCTTCAGAGTTGTCGGAGCGTGCAAACATGCTCATTTCTCCAGGAAGTGAGGTACTAAACCTTGTCCTTCGTTGTTGAGTTCATAGCCCAAAAACAACACTGTATACTCTGCAATGTGTGATTTTGCAAAGTTAAATTTGTAACCGAAGTCCGCAAACATGACAATGATGCAGTCAGTGCGACACAGATGCGGCCATAATTCGTCGCCTGTGAGATAAATATCATCAACATACGAGTACGCATCAGGGTCAATGCTCTCTAACAGAGTGACAACACGTGTGGCAAAGACGCCTGGACTGTTTTTATAGCCCATGGCTAATCTTTTAAACTGTTTTTGTTTGCCGCCAGAAGTAAAGGCTGTCCATTGACTACTAACAGAGGAAAGGTTATGACTGTAAAAGCCATTTGAAATGTCAAGTGTGGTCTTAAACCTTTTTCTCACGAGACTATCAACGAGGGCAGAACTATGGGTATTCTGTACTGCGCACGTTCGACAATGAGAGTTTAAATTCTGGGTATCCAAAACTAGGCGGTACGACCCATCAGGTTTGGTTACAGTGAAAAAAGGATTATTCATGGGTGACACACATGTTTCAATTATGCCTTGATATTCCAATTGTTCAAGGATTTCTGCGACGTGAGCTCTAACTTCTCGGCACATGGGATATTGGGATTGTGACTGTGGCATAGGCCATAATGGAATCTCGTGGCTGTGCGATAGTTTATCCCACCCAACCTGAGTACGGTACAACGCCGGTGCAAGCACCTGTGCCCATTCCTCTGCAAAGTTCTGAGCTTGCTCCTTCGGCACAGTGTGTGCGAAAGATGGCAGGATTACCTCCTCCCCTCTCGGAGCTGCCAAGACGAAAGGTGTGGGCCAGTCCGCCTCTGCAAACAAAATGTCATATGTAGAGGTCAGATTTTCCCAAAAATCCCTTTTATTGTACGTTGTATGTCACCTTCAATTAAAAGGACTATGTCTTATAGTCTGTCAGGGGGAGCCACTCTAGTGTCAGCAGTCTCTACAGTAATAAATGTGTCAGTTGCTGTCGCCTTCAGATATGGACGCAGTGCTTCCTGCACTATTGTAACCTCTGCTGCACTGTCTAGCAGCGTTAGTGCCCATGTCAGGTTCCGAAGCTGTGTTCTCACTATCTGTGGCATACCTCGCTGTTAGTGCAGCAACTTTCTTTTTCTGAAACTGAGGTCTTTGGCGTAGAAAGTCGTCCTGCTTGCCTTTACCATCAGCCGGGCAGGGCTGCTCACATCCTTGAGGGGCACCCCGACCTCTGCTGCGTTCACCTCCACCGGCTTGCGAGACAGATGTTTCCTGTGAAGAACGCGGAGAACATTGATCAGGAACCTGAAATTGATCAGGAGACCTAATTCTTGTGCGATCGCTCAATTCATATGTGCGTTCAGTAGACACTGGTATTGGTGAGGCAGGACGTGACCCTTGTTTCCGTTGCTGCTTCCCCTGTTTTTTAGTTTTCCAATTTTGTTACGGAAAAACAGGATGGTTGTCCTCAGTAGACTTAATTGTCTGAGTTTGCGGTTGCACTGTTGTTTTAGCAAAAGGCTTAACACTCAAACTGTTGCGGCCAATGGTCTTATATGCCTCCGCAATAATCCTCAGTAACTCTCGGGGTTTATCGGCGTCAGTGACGAGGCGCAGCTCATTCGACACCTGAAAGTTAACTGCATCTCCCTTGACGTTAGCAAGGATGAGATCAGCAACTACATCGAACAAGCCGACAAGCTTCATTCCCAACTCAACTGCCGCAGCCGAACCGTGTTCATCCTGAACACGCTTAATCACGGAGGACAGTACAGTCATAGACGGTGTGCCGAAGCACTCCGTGTAGACTGTTGCAAATACTTTACCCCAGTTCTCACAATCTGTTACCTCAGGAACTAAGGGCCATATGTAGGTAAAAGTGAAATACCAAATTCTTAATACCAAATTTTACCGAATCGGTATTAAGAATTCGGTATTTCCGATGTAGGTAAAAAATCGATTCGTTAATACCGATCGGTTTTACTGATTCTGTATTACCAAATCGGTAAATACCGAATCGGTATTTGAAAATAGCAGCAATTGAGGAATCAGCCAATCCTGTGCATCCGCCCCATCTCCCAACCAGGAAGTGGCCACACCCATGTAGGTGCATTGAATCTGAGCCTTCTGGAGAGGCAGGGAGTGCAGAGGAGAACACAAGAGCAACAGTAAGAACTTTCCCCTAACAACACTGCATAATGGCCAACAAGGAGACAGAAAATGAAGGAGCAGAAAGGAAAAGAAAGAAAATTCAGCAAAAGAGAGCTGCAGATCCTAATTGAGGAGGTGGTTAAACATCACACAAAGCTGTTTGGGAAACAGTCCTTGCAAGTGCCAGAATCAGAGTAGCGGAAAATATGGCTTGGAATCCATGCACAGGTGAATGCAGTAGGAGTGACGCCCCGTCAAATTGACGAACTAAAAAAAAGGTGGTACGATGTCAGGAGTATCACAAAGAAGAAGATGGCTGCGATCAAAAAACAAGCCAGCCTGACAAGAGGAGGACGAAACAGGGCACCTGCACTGACTGCACTGGAACAGCTGGTGGAGCCCACCATTGAGCCTGACAGCGTCAGCGGAATCGGGGATGCAGACAGCTCAGCCAGAGCTGCCAACAAACAAGGTAAGAAGCATGCACACCAAGCTGCGCCCCCACTCCCTAACCCCATTCCCCAATGAGGCAGTGTGAATCCCACTCCAGGACAGGTTTTACTAAACACCAGCAATGCATGATGGGAGATGTAGTCAGTGTAACACCTATCATGACAGTCATCCCACTGAACACAAAGGCATGTGACACTCATCAGTGATAAGCAAGCAGAGGACAGAAAGATAGATTTGCAGAAATGAAATGAAAATGTATTATTGGTACGTAGTCCTGCAAGGCTAGTGAGCTAATGTACTATTTGTGTCCACAGGTGAGACATCACGCAGGTCTGCACATGACAAGGCAGGAAGGGCACCCCGGAGGGAGAGATCGGAGGAGCCCGTTGCAACTGCAGGGCACACCACACCACCACCACCGGCATCACCACGACTACCAGCATCACCACCACTGCCAGCATCAGCACCACTGCCAGAATCACCACCACCACCACTACCATCAGCACCACCACTGCCATCAGCAGCGTCACCACCGGCAGTAACAAGACCCAGGAGGCATGCAGTTGCCAGACTCCAAGAGATGGAGTTGTCCTTGGAAGACAGCAGAGGTGGCGAACAGTCCACAGTGCCAGTGGATGGCATTAATGCAGGATCACAGGTCCCAACAGAGCGATCACACACAGGTGCCAGACGCCGCAGGGCTAGGGAACCCAGTCCAGCTTTGCAGGGTGAGGAGCATGGTGTGTTTGCAGGGCTGGAGGCGAGCATGCTAAAGGTTCTGCGCCTGCAAGGGAAAGCCATCCTGTCAGTACAGCTGCAGATGAGACAAGTCAATGCAAACATGCAAAACATAGAGAAGGGCATCTTCTCAATGAACAAGACGCTGGCTGAGGGCATGAAGGAAATGGCTGAGGGCATGAGGGACATTTCCCAGTCAGTGATGCTGCTGTTCAGCAAGCTGGATGAGGACAGGATGACACGGCGCAGGGAGAGGCAGAAGATGGAGAATCATACAAAGGCAGTGAACCGCCTCTCCACAGCCACTTCTCTGCTCTGCAAGCACTCTGTGGCCATGCAGGAAGGGCTGGCACACTGCAGCCGTGATGTTTCAAGGGGGCTTGTGGAAGTTACAAATGCACTTGAAGTGCTCCTAACTGCTCAGGCTGCCAATACTGGTGCAGGTGATGTGGGGGACAGTGCAGAGACGACAAGTCGCAGCAGTGTAACGCCCCCTGCAACTGAGACCAGGAGGAGCAGCAGGCGTCATGGGGCTGGCACTGGATCGATTCCCAGTGACAACAGTCTGCTAGGGGAATCCAGCAGTGTTGTGCGTGGCCACAGGCGTTAATGCAGGCCAAACTTTGACTACTTAACTAGGTGACTTAACTCATGACATCCTCGTAGGGTGGTTACAAATAGGACTGCCATGTTGTGCCCTTTGTGTAGTGGGGTAGTGCCAACATATTAAACGACGTCATTCAAATGCAACAACTGGCTGTGTCTCCTTACTTACTCAGAAGTAGTTGCGTGTGATCTCAGCCCGTCTTTGTCTCCCATCTGGTGCTGGCGCCACTCCTGCTGCATTGGGCTCTGGCTGTGCAAAATCATCATCATCGTCCTCAGAGTCAGTTAATTCAACTTCTGTACCTTTCTTAGTGGCAAGGTTGTGCAGCATAGCACAAGTTGCAATGATTTTGCAGCAGATGATGGGTGTGTACTGACGGGCGCCTCCACTTTTGTGGAGGCAGCGGAACCTGCTTTTCAATAGTCCAAAAGTGCGCTCCACAACGTTGCGTATTGATTTGTGCGCCACATTGTATCGTCTCTCACTTGGGGTCGATGGGTTTAGGTAAGGTGTGAGGATGAATGACCGCACAGCATAAGCGCTATCACCTAGGTGGAGAAGACAGTGCCATTAATAAGTCAACAACACATTAATCTGCTGTATCCATCAGGGTGTGTCACAGTGATTTGCCTAGCAGGTATCCCTCTCCAAATTCTCCTACAGCCAGACGTGTGTAGATCCCACTGTTCTGGAACATGTAGGAGTCGTGGGTGCTCCCTGGAAATTTGGCCACGATGTTGTTGATTAAGTTGGCTGCATCGCAGATTACCTGCACAATAATGAAGTGGGTGGATTTTCGGTTTCGGTAGATGTACTCAGTGGCTGCAGGTGGGCAGATTGGAATGTGTGTCCCATCAATGCACCCTATCACATGCGGGAACTGTGCCTTTTGGTAAAAGTCTGTCTTGGTTTTCAGTAGTTCGGCTGTGTGGTTGGGAAGCTTATGTAGTGATGCATTCTCTGCATCATGGCATCAAGAAAATTGTTGAAGAAACGGGACAGGCAGCTCTGTGACACCCCACCTACCGCAGCTATCACCCCCTAGTAACTGCCAGATCCAAGTAGGTGTAGGCTACAGAGCACCTGCACATGTGGTGGTATAGCGTGCGCCCTTGGTGTTGGATGCTCCAGGAGTGGGTGCAGGTCCCTTATCAGGTCCAGGATGGTTTGGGGGTGTAGCCTGTACCTTTCATGGATCTCTGTCTCAGTCAGTTTGAAGAGTGTGATGCGCTGTCTGTAAACACGCTCCTCCCGTCTCCAGATCCTCACTCCTGCTGCCTGTAGCTGTAGCCGCCTTGCTATCACATAGAGGGCCGCCATAGTGATCACACTGTTGCATTTTGTGACTGTTTAAATACACTGCAGCTGATTAACAACTGCTTGCAGTCAGTGGTAATTACCGACTCTTAAATACCGAATTTCTCTACATCGCTTTCATCGTTTTTACTGTTTCTTATTTACCGATTCGGTATTTGGGTGTTTGGTAACTCCGATTCGGTAAATTAGAAATCGGTAATAAGAAATCGGTATTTACCGATTCCTTATTACCGATTCCTTTCCTACATTGGGGATTGCTATATACTGGTCGGTAAGGCAGAAATCTACCGATTTTCGGTATTACCGACCGGTATTTGGGCCACCTACATCGGGCCCTAAGTCTTTCTGCAAACTAATTGCAAGAATCCTGTGTTTCTCCACAGGAGTTGTATTAGGAAATACTGCTTCCAGCTGGTCAAATTTCTTAGCAAGCCAATAAGGCATATCGTCCTTATTCTGGGGGCGCTTGCCCATTACCGAATTAAGCTAGTTTTATAATAATAGAAGGTCTCTAGGATTGAATGGGGAACCCCATACCTCCAAGATCAGCTTAGGTGAATCACATCACAGGATCAGCACTGCTCTCTGTGTCTGGAAAGGGTTTCTCCAAGTGCCTGTATCATGCATGCAATGCAATGCAATATTAAAGGCACCCGAGTTTCAGATATTTGCAGCTGTGTGCTTGTTGTGTCTAGAGCGTGGGCCGATCAACCTGAATTCAACAGCATACATTGTTATTTGACCTTGACGGCTTCGGCACACAGTGTTCAGACTAAGGTCATGGTGTAAGTCTAGGGATGTGAAAAACAGACCGTTCTCATGTGAAGAAAAAGCAAGCAAGCAGTTTTACTTATAATAACAGCTACCTGTAGTGTTGTGTGCAAAAGCAGCAAAGTGGCAAGATGGCGTTTAACTTCTAAAGCGCTTATGCTAGCATAGCAATGTGTGCAGGCAAAACCCTGTCTTCACCACAGGAGTACCAGAGGAGAAAGAGCAGGAAGCCCAGTGCAGAGAGCCAATGGACCCAGCTCTCTGCAAAGGCCGCGACCTATGAGGCCAGGAACCCTTTGCAATGGGCTCCAGGTAGCTAGGGCTCACGAACAGGAGCAAAATGAGCCCAAAAGCATGTAAAACTGCCCAACAGGCCCAAAATATCAGCAGGAAAAGGATTTGAACTCTGACCCCCAGCGCGATCACGGAGTGCCTGGATCTCCGCTGCCTGACTACCTGGCTGGTGAAACCCCTAGGGTGGGCCAGGGTCCATGGACTGCTGCAAGTAACACTTTGCATCTTAGAATCCTGGGAGGGGATGTGCATGGGCCCCCCACCCCAGAGCTCAGGAGGCCTAGGGATCCCACCCGCCAGTCAAGTTCATGGATTGGGAGGCCCAGGACCCCAACTCTAGGCCCCCAATATAGTCCATAATGGGGGAGCTCTGTCGCTCCTCCCCTGGAGAGAGAGAGAAGGAGGCAGGGTCCAGGATCCTACCTCCGGTCTATAATGGAGTGGAGTAGAGTCACTCCAGATCCTTGGCTTGGCTCGGCTCGTACAGAGGCGTCTAGAGTCAGGTCAGATCCATGGCTCGGCTCATGCACGGATGTCTAGAGTCACTCTAGATCCTTGGTTCGGCTCTTGCACAGGTGCCTAGAGTCACGTCAGAGCCTTGGCTCAGCTCGTGCACGGGCGTCTAGAGTCACGTCAAATTCTTTGCTGGGCTCATACAGGGGCGTCGAGAGTCACGTCAGATACTTGCCTCGGCTCGTACAGGGGCGTCTAGAGTCAGGTCAGATCCTTGGCTCGGCTCGTACACGGGTGTCTAGAGTCAGGTCAGATCCTTGGCTCGGCTCGTAGAGGGGCGTCTAGAGTCATGCCAGATCCTTGGCTCGGCATGTACAGGGGCATCTAGAGTCACTCAAGATCCTTGGCTCGGCTCGTACAGAGGCGTTTAGAGTCAGGTCAGATCCTTGGCTCGGCTCATGCACAGACGTCTAGAGTCACTCCAGATCCTTGGCTCGGCTTTTGCACAGGCATCTAGAGTCACGTCAGATCCTTGGCTCGGCTCGTACAGGGATGTCTAGAGTCACGTCTCAGCTCGTAGAGGTGCATCTAGAGTCACATCAGATCCTTGGCTCGGCTCGCACAGGGGCGTCTAGAGTCACGTTAGTTCCTTGTCGGCTCGGCTCATACAGGGGCATCTAGAGCCAAGTCAGATCCTTGGCCCGACTCGTACAGGGACGTTTAGAGTCACATCAGATCCTTGGCTCAGCTCGTAGAGGGGCGTCTAGAGTCACGTCAGATCCTTGGCGCGGCAAGTACAGGGGTGTCTAGTCATGTCAGATCCTTGGCTCGGCTCGTACAGGGGCGTCTAGAGTCACGTCAGATCCTTGCTCGGCTCGTGCATGGGTGTCTAGAGTCATGTCAAATCTTTGGCTAGGCTTGTGCACGGGCATCTAGAGTCACCTCAGATCCTTGGCTCAGCTCGTGCACAGACATCTAGAGTCACTCCAGATCCTTGGCTCGGCTCGTGCATGGGCGTCTAGAGTCACGTCAGATTCTTGGCTGGGCCCGTACAGGGGCTTCTAGAGTCATGGCAGATCCTTGGCTAGGCTCGTACAGGGGCATCTTGAGTCAGGTGAGATCATTGGCTCGGCTCGTACAAGGGTGTCTAGAGTCAGGTCAGATCCTTGGCTCGGCTCGTAGAGGGGCGTCTAGAGTCACGTCAGATCCTTGGCTCGGCTCATACAGGGGTGTCTAGTCATGTTAGATCCTTGGCTCGGCTCGTACAGGGGCGTCTAGAGTCAAGTCAGATCCTTGCTCAGCTCGTGCACAGGCATCTAGAGTCATGTCAAGTCCTTGGCTAGGCTTGTGCACGGGCATCTAGAGTCACCTCAGATCCTTGACTCCGCTCGTGCACGGACTTCTAGAGTCACGTCAGATCCCTGGCTCGGCTCGCACAGGGGCATCTAGAGTCACGTCAGATCCTTGGCTCTGCTCGTACAGGGGCGTCTAGAGTCACATCAGATCCTTGGCTCTGCTCCTACAGGGGCGTCTAGAGTCACGTCAGATCCTTGGCTCAGCTCATAGAGGGGAGTCTAGAGTCATGTCAGATCCTTGGCTCGGCTCATGCACGGATGTCTCGTAGAGGGGCGTCTAGATTCACGTCAGATCCTTGGCTTGGCTTGGCTTGGCTCGTACATGGGGTCTACAGTCAGGTCAGGTCCTTGGCTCGGCTCATACAGGGGCGTCTAGAGTCACATCAGATCCTTGGCTCGGCTTGTAGAGGGGTGTCTAGAGTCACGTCAGATCCTTGGCTCGGCTGGTGCACGGGCTTCTAGAGTCAAGTCAGATCCTTGGCTCGGCTCGTACACGGACTTCTAGAGTCACGTCAGATCGTTGGCTCTGCTCATGCATGGATGTCTCATAGAGGAGCGTCTAGAGTCACATCAGATCCTTGGCTGGGCTCGTACAGGGGCATCTAGAGTCACGTCAGATCGTTGACTCAGTTCGTACAGGGGCGTCTAGCGTCACGTCAGATACTTGGCTCGGTTCGCACAGGGGGTCTACAGTCAGGTCAGGTCCTTGGCTCTGCTTGTACAGGGGCATCTAGAGTCACGGCAGATACTTGCCTCAGCTCGTACAGGGGCGTCTAGAGTCACGTCAGATCCTTGGCTCGGCTCATAGTGGGGCGTCTAGAGTCACGTCAGATCCTTGGCTCGGCTCCTACAGGGCCGTCTAGAGTCACGTCAGATCCTTGGCTCGGCTCCTACAGTGGCGTCTAGAGTCACGTCAGATCCTTGGCTCGGCTCATAGAGGGGCGTCTAGAGTCACGTCAGATCCTAGGCTCGGCTCGTGCACGGGCATCTAGAGTCACGTCAAATCCTTGACTCTGCTCATGCACGGATGTCTCGTAGAGGAGCGTCTAGAGTCATGTCAGATGCTTGGCTCGGCTCGTACAGGGGGTCTACAGTCAGGTCAGGTGCTTGGCTCTGCTCATAGAGGGGCGTCTAGAGTCACGTCAGATCCTTGGCTCGGCTAGTAGAGGGGCCTCTAGAGTCACGTCAGATCCTTGGCTCGGCTCGTAGAGGGGCGTCTAGAGTCACGTCAGATCCTTGGCTCGGCTCGTAGAGGGGTGTCTAGAGGCACGTCAGATACTTGGCTCGGCTCGCATCTAGAGGCACGTCAGATCCTTGGCTCGGCTCGTAGAGGGGTGTCTAGAGTCACATCAGATCCTTGGCTCGGCTCGCACAGGGGCGTCTAGAGTCACGTTAGTTCCTTGTCGGCTCGGCTCATACAGGGGCATCTAGAGCCAAGTCAGATCCTTGGCTCGGCTCGTACAGGGATGTTTAGAGTCACATCAGATCCTTGGCTCAGCTCGTAGAGGGGCGTCTAGAGTCACGTCAGATCCTTGCCTCGGCAAGTACAGGGGTGTCTAGTCATGTCAGATCCTTGGCTCGGCTCGTACAGGGGCGTCTAGAGTCACGTCAGATCCTTGCTCGGCTTGTGCACGGGCGTCTAGAGTCATGTCAAATCCTTGGCTAGGTTTGTGCATGGGCTTCTAGAGTCACCTCAGATCCTTGGCTCGGCTCGTGCACAGACATCTAGAGTCACTCCAGATCTTTGGCTCGGCTCGTGCACGGGCGTCTAGAGTCACGTCAGATTCTTGGCTGGGCCCGTACAGGGGTTTCTAGAGTCATGGCAGATCCTTGGCTCGGCTCGTACAGGGGCATCTTGAGTCAGGTGAGATCATTGGCTCGGCTCGTACACAGGTGTCTAGAGTCAGGTCAGATCCTTGGCTTGGCTCGTAGAGGGGCGTCTAGAGTCACCTCAGATCCTTGGCTTGGCTCATACAGGGGCGTCCAGAGTCAGGTCAGATCCTTGGCTCAGCTCATACAGGGGCGTCTAGAGTTACGTCAGATCCTTGGCTCGGGTCGTACAGGGGCGTCTAGAGTCACCTCAGATTCTTGGCTCAGCTCATCCAGGGGTGTCTAGAGTCAATTCACATCCTTGGCTCGGCTCGTACAGGGGTGTCTAGAGCCACCTCAGATCCTTGACTCGGCTCGTGCACGGGCTTCTAAAGTCACGTCAGATCCTTGGCTCGGCTCGCACAGGGGCATCTAGAGTCACGTCAGATCCTTTGCTCTGCTCGTACAGGGGCGTCTAGAGTCACATCAGATCCTTGGCTCTGCTCATACAGGGGCGTCTAGAGTCACGTCAGATCCTTGGCTCAGCTCATAGAGGGGAGTCTAGAGTCATGTCAGATCCTTGGCTCGGCTCGTGCACGGGCGTCTAGAGTCATGTCAGATCCTTGGCTCGGCTCGTACACGGACGTCTAGAGTCACGTCAGATCCTTGGCTCGGCTCATGCACGGATGTCTCGTAGAGGGGCGTCTAGAGTCACGTCAGATCCTTGGCTTGGCTCGCACATGGGGTCTACAGTCAGGTCAGGTCCTTGGCTCGGCTCATACAGGGGCGTCTAGAGTCACATCAGATCCTTGGCTCGGCTTGTAGAGGGGTGTCTAGAGTCACGTCAGATCCTTGGCTCGGCTGGTGCACGGGCTTCTAGAGTCAAGTCAGATCCTTGGCTCGGCTCGTACACGGACGTCTAGAGTCACGTCAGATCCTTGGCTCGGTTCATGCACGGATGTCGCGTAGAGGAGCGTCTAGAGTCACGTCAGATCATTGGCTCGGCTCGTACAGGGGCATCTAGAGTCACGTCAGATCCTTGACTCGGTTCGTACAGGGGCGTCTAGCGTCACGTCAGATACTTGGCTCGGTTCGTACAGGGGGTCTACAGTCAGGTCAGGTCCTTGGCTCTGCTTGTACAGGGGCATCTAGAGTCACGGCAGATACTTGCCTCAGCTCGTACAGGGGCATCTAGAGTCACGGCAGATCCTTGGCTTGGCTCATAGAGGGGCGTCTAGAGTCACGTCAGATCCTTGGCTCGGCTCCTACAGGGCCGTCTAGAGTCACGTCAGATCCTTGGCTCGGCTCCTACAGGGGCGTCTAGAGTCAAGTCAGATCCTTGGCTCGGCTCATAGAGGGGCGTCTAGAGTCACGTCAGATCCTAGGCTCGGCTCGTGCACGGGCATCTTGAGTCACGTCAGATCCTTGGCTCTGCTCATGCACGGATGTCTCGTAGAGGAGCGTCTAGAGTCACGTCAGAACCTTGGCTCGGCTCGTACAGGGGGTCTACAGTCAGGTCAGGTCAGGTGCTTGGCTCTGCTCACACAGGGGCGTCTAGAGTCACGTCAGATCCTTGGGTCAGCTTGCAGAGGGGCGTCTGGAGTCACGTCAGATCCTTGGCTCGACTCGTAGAGGAGCGTCTAGAGTCACGTCAGATCCTTGGCTCGGCTCAGAGGGGTGTCTAGAGTCATGTCAGCTCCTTGGCTCGGCTCGTAGAGGGTGTGTCTAGAGTCACGTCAGATACTTGGCTCGGCTCACACAGGGGCATCTAGAGGCACGTCAGATCCTTGGCTCGGCTCGTAGAGGGGCGTCTAGAGTCACCTCAGATCCTTGGCTCGACTCATACAGGGGCGTCTAGAGTCACCTCAGATCATTGACTCGGCTCGTACAGGGGCATCTAGAGTCAGGTCAGATCCTTGGCTCGGCTCATACACGGGTGTCTAGAGTCAGGTCAGATTCTTACCTCGGCTCGTAGAGGGGCGTCTAGAGTCACTTCAGATCCTTGGCTCGGCTCATACAGGGGCATCTTGAGTCAGGTGAGATCATTGGCTCGGCTCGTACACGGGTGTCTAGAGTCCGGTCAGATCCTTGGTTCGGCACGTAGAGGGGCGTCTAGAGTCACGTCAGATACTTGGCTCGGCTCACACAGGGGCATCTAGAGGCACGTCAGATCCTTGGCTCGGCTCGTAGAGGGGCGTCTAGAGTCACCTCAGATCCTTGGCTCGGCTCATACAGGGGCGTCTAGAGTCACCTCAGATCATTGACTCGGCTCGTACAGGGGCATCTAGAGTCAGGTCAGATCCTTGGCTCGGCTCATACACGGGTGTCTAGAGTCAGGTCAGATTCTTACCTCGGCTCGTAGAGGGGCGTCTAGAGTCACTTCAGATCCTTGGCTCGGCTCATACAGGGGCATCTTGAGTCAGGTGAGATCATTGGCTCGGCTCGTACACGGGTGTCTAGAGTCCGGTCAGATCCTTGGTTCGGCTCGTAGAGGGGCGTCTAGAGTCACGTCTGATCCTTGGCTCGGCTCATACAGGGGTGTCTAGTCATGTCAGCTCCTTGGCTCTGCTCATACAGGGGCGACTAGAGTCACGTCAGATCCTTGGCTCAGCTCATAGAGGGGAGTCTGGAGTCATGTCAGATCCTTGGCTCGGCTCGTGCACGGGCGTCTAGAGTCATGTCAGATCCTTGGCTCGGCTCGTACATGGACATCTAGAGTCACGTCAGATCCTTGGCTCGGCTCACGCACGGATGTCTCGTAGAGGGGCGTCTAGAGTCACGTCAGATCCTTGGCTTGGCTCGTACATGGGGTCTAGAGTCACGTCAGATCCTTGGCTCGGCTGGTGCACGGGCTTCTAGAGTCAAGTCAGATCCTTGGCTCGGCTCGTACACGGACGTCTAGAGTCATGTCAGATCCTTGGCTCTGCTCATGCACGGATGTCTCGTATAGGAGCGTCTAGAGTCACGTCAGATCCTTGGCTCGGCTCGTACAGGGGCATCTAGAGTCCCGTCAGATCCTTGACTCGGTTTGTACAGGGGCATCTAGCGTCACGTCAGATACTTGGCTCGGTTCGTACAGGGGGTCTACAGTCAGGTCAGGTCCTTGGCTCTGCTTGTACAGGGGCGTCTAGAGGCACGGCAGATACTTGCGTCAGCTCGTACAGGGGCGTCTAGAGTCACGTCAGATCCTTGGCTCGGCTCATAGAGGGGCGTCTAGAGTCACGTCAGATCCTTGGCTCGGCTCCTACAGGACCGTCTAGATTCACGTCAGATCCTTGGCTCGGCTCCTACAGGGGCGTCTAGAGTCACGTCAGATCCTTGGCTGAGCTCATAGAGGGGCGTCTAGAGTCACGTCAGATCCTAGGCTTGGCTCGTGCACGGGCGTCTAGAGTCACGTCAGATCCTTGGCTCTGCTCATGCACGGATGTCTCGTAGAGGAGCGTCTAGAGTCATGTCAGATCCTTGCCTCAGCTCGTACAGGGGCGTCTAGAGTCACGTCAGATCCTTGGCTCGGCTCATAGAGGGGCATCTAGAGTCACGTCAGATCCTTGGCTCGGCTCCTACAGGGCCGTCTAGATTCACGTCAGATCCTTGGCTCGGCTCCTACAGGGGCGTCTAGAGTCACGTCAGATCCTTGGCTGAGCTCATAGAGGGGCGTCTAGAGTCACGTCAGATCCTAGGCTCGGCTCGTGCACGGGCGTCTAGAGTCACATCAGATCCTTGGCTCTGCTCATGCACGGATGTCTCGTAGAGGAGCGTCTAGAGTCACATCAGATCCTTGGCTCGGCTTGCAGAGGGGCGTCTAGAGTCACGTCAGATCCTTGGCTCGGCTCGTAGAGGGGCGTCTAGAGTCACCTCAGATCCTTGGCTAGGCTCCTACAGGGGCGTCTAGAGTCACGTCAGATCCTTGGCTCAGCTCATAGAGGGGCGTCTAGAGTCACATCAGATCCTAGGCTTGGCTCGTGCACGGGCGTCTAGAGTCACGTCAGATCCTTGGCTCTGCTCATGCACGGATGTCTCGTAGAGGAGCGTCTAGAGTCACGTCAGATCCTTGGCTCGGCTCGTACAGGGGGTCTACAGTCAGGTCAGGTGCTTGGCTCTTCTCATACAGGGGCGTCTAGAGTCACGGCAGATCCTTGGCTCGGCTTGCAGAGGGGCGTCTAGAGTCACGTCAGATCCTTGGCTCGGCTCGTAGAGGGGCGTCTAGAGTCACACCAGATCCTTGGCTCGGCTCGTAGAGGGGTGTCTAGAGTCACATCAGATCCTTGGCTCGGCTCGTAGAGGGGTGTCTAGAGTCACGTCAGATACTTGGCTCGGCTCGCACAGGGGCATCTAGAGGCACGTCAGATCCTTGGCTCGGCTCGTAGAGGGGCGTCTAGAGTCACCTCAGATCCTTGGCTCGGCTCATACAGGGGCGTCTAGAGTCACCTCAGATCATTGGCTCGGCTCATACAGGGGCATCTTGAGTCAGGTGAGATCATTGGCTCGGCTCGTACACGGGTGTCTAGAGTCAGGTCAGATCCTTGGCTCGGCTCGTAGAGGGGCGTCTAGAGTCATGTCAGATCCTTGGCTTGGCTCATACAGGGGTGTCTAGTCATGTCAGATCCTTGGCTCGGCTCATACAGGGGCATCTAGAGTCACGTCAGATCCTTTGCTCTGCTCGTACAGGGGCATCTAGAGTCACATCAGATCCTTGGCTCTGCTCATACAAGGGCGTCTAGAGTCACGTCAGATCCTTGGCTCAGCTCATAGAGGGGAGTCTAGAGTCATGTCAAATCCTTGGCTCGGCTCGTGCACGGGCGTCTAGAGTCATGTCAGATCCTTGGCTCGGCTCACACACGGACGTCTAGAGTCACGTCAGATCCTTGGCTCGGCTCATGCACGGATGTCTCGTAGAGGGGCGTCTAGAGTCACGTCAGATCCTTGGCTTGGCTCGTACATGAGGTCTACTATCAGGTCAGGTCCTTGGCTCGGCTCATACAGGGGTGTCTAGAGTCACATTAGATCCTTGGCTCAGCTTGTAGAGGGGTGTCTAGAGTCACGTCAGATCCTTGGCTCGGCTGGTGCACGGGCTTCTAGAGTCAAGTCAGATCCTTGGCACGGCTCGTACACGGACGTCTAGAGTCACGTCAGATCCTTGGCTCTGCTCATGCACGGATGTCTCGTAGAGGAGCGTCTAGAGTCACGTCAGATCCTTGGCTCGGCTCGTACAGGGGCGTCTAGAGTCACGGCAGATACTTGCCTCAGCTCGTACAAGGGCGTCTAGAGTCACGTCAGATCCTTGGCTCGGCTCCTACAGAGGCGTCTAGAGTCACGTCAGATCCTTGGCTCGGCTCATAGAGGGGCGTCTAGAATCACGTCAGATCCTAGGCTCGGCTCGTGCACGGGCGTCTAGAGTCACGTCAGATCCTTGGCTCTGCTCATGCACGGATGTCTCGTAGAGGAGCGTCTAGAGCAGAGGTCTTCAATGTGTGGGGCGCGACCCCCAGGGAGGCCGTGGAGTCATGGGAAGGGGGTTGCGCTCTTCTTTTGCTAAAAGAAAACGTTCCAGACATGGTCGTTAAAATGCCTTCTCTGGAGCGGTATTCAGGGACTCTGCCATGCTGGGAAACAGAAACCAGGCAGACAGTTAAACTCACCTTTCTGCCAGTGTACTGCTGGCCTGAAAGAAATGCAAATGTGCACAACGAGTTAATCTGCAAATCCTTTACATTTGCAGATTAACTCGTTGTGCACATTTGCATTTCTTTCAGGCCAGCAGTACACTGGCAGAAAGGTGAGTTTAACTGTCTGCCTGGCTTTGATTTCTCAGGAAAGGAGAGTGCTGTTGAAGTTCATTTATTGAATCACGTGTAACTTTTTGAGTGGTGGTGCACAGAGTTAACTGAGCTGCGAAGTGCTTGCTTTTAATTGTCATTGTATTTAGATAGCTTTTACTATCCCTGAGAATGTGTTGAAGGGACAGTTATGTTAAAAAAAATGCATTACATAGGGTCTAGATATTACTAAAATCTATAGGCCTCATTTACAATGAAATGGTGTAGGGCAGCTCCGCAAGTAGTTTTGCTGCGCTGCCCTATGCCAATTCAAAAGGGCAGGATTGGACTGTATTTATAAAATACAGTGCATTCCTTTCCTTTCTGGCTGCACACAATTTGGTGCCTAGCGCCAACGCAGGCAGCCTTGCACCATGGTGCAAGGGTGTCTGCATTGTTTGCAGGATGGTTTTTGCCTTTCTGCGCAAAAAAAACCTCATGGAGGCTTTTTCCTCTTTCTATGTGTGCCACACAAAGAAAGAGGAAACCATTGAGGAGGAATAGATATTTCTCCTCATTACGCATCTCCGGGGGCAGCGTACAGTTTTGATGCATCCTCAGGTTTACAGATGCTTGTAAATCTGGGAATGTGTCAAAACCCCATGGGAAAACCCACCGCAACGCCCATGGAACGCCCCCACCCCCCTGACGTGTGAGGCAACACATCAACTTGCGCAGCGTTGCCTTACACCATATGTAGGAGTCCATGAAATGCCACACAAAATGACTCTGCGTGGCCTCATAGATATGGGTCTGCGCAATCAGAGCGTCATAAAAAATTATTCAGCGCAAGGGGCTTATAAATAAGCCCCTATAGTTTAAAAGCAGCCCATATATTTTGGAAGCACCATTTTATCATAAAACATTTTGCGCATTTTGTAGCAGTCTATCTTATACTGTGTGCAATGCAAGTATAAAATAAAGGCATTTCCCACCGAGTAACAATTTTTTAAAATGTATCTATTATTCATTGAAGCTGATCCTTGGCTCGGCTCGTAGAGGGGCGTCTAGAGTCACGTCAGATCCTTGGCTCGACTCGTAGAGGGGCGTCTAGAGTCACCTCAGATCCTTGGCTCGGCTCATACAGGGGCGTCTAGAGTCACCTCAGATCATTGACTCGGCTCGTAGAGGGGCGTCTAGAGTCACCTCAGATCCTTGGCTCGGCTCGTAGAGGGGCGTCTAGAGTCACGTCAGATCCTTGGCTCGGCTCGGCTCGTGCACGGGCGCCTGGATCCAAGTGAGACCGCTGGCCCGGCGCTGGCTCGGCTGCCCTTGATAAGTTGCTGGTTCGCCGCCTCAAAACAAAGGTGGGGGCTGCAGCAGCCTCTCGGTTGTGCCTCGTCGGTGGCTCTAGCAGAAATCTAATTACCGATCCCGGGTGGTCTCCTGAGCGGCTCCGATGAAACTTCCATCGATCTCTGCGCCGAGAGGCCCGCAGCGCCTCCGAGCCGCGAGCACTTAACAGGTGCGAAGAGCCCCGGCGTGATCGATGGCTGCCTCCCCCCACCCCGCCCCTTCCGCTCAGGAGAGCTCAGCCTGGAGGGGCTGGGGAAGGGGGTGCAGGTGAGCCCAAGGTAGCTCATCGTGTCCATCACCTGCTGAAGAGACTGTACTGTAGATGTATATAGCGCTTCATGCCCCTGACGAGGCAGTGAAACGCTCAGGCTGGAGGGGCTGGGGAAGGGGGTGCAGGTGAGCCCAAGGTAGCTACACGTGTCCATCACCTGCTGAAGAGACTGTACTGTAGATTTATATAGCGCCTAATGCCCCTGACGAGGCAGTGGAGCGCTCAGACTGGAGGGGCCAGACACGGAGGTGCAGGTGAGCCCAAGGTAGCTACACGTGTCCATTGCCTGCTGAAGAGACTCTACTGTAGATTTATATAGCGCCTAATGCCCCTGACGAGGCAGTGAAGCGCTCAGGCTGGAGGGATCGGAGACGGGGTGCAGGTGAGCCCAAGGTAGCTCAGCGTGTCAATCACCTGCTGGAGAGACTGTACTGTAGATTTATCTAGCGCCTCATACCCCTGACGAGGCAGTGGAGCGCTCGGGCTGGAGACGGGGGTGCAGGTGAGTTCAGGGTAGCTCCGCGTGTCCATCACCTGCTGGACAGACTGTACTGTAGATGATTATAGCGCTTCATACCCCTGACGAGGCAGTGGAGCGCTCAGACTGGAGGGGCCATACACGGAGGTGCAGGTGAGCCCAAGGTAGTTACACATGTCCATTGCCTGCTGAAGAGACTCTACTGTAGATGTATATAGCGCCTAATGCCCCTGACGAGGCAGTGAAGCGCTCAGGCTGGCGGGGCCGGAGACGGGGTGCAGGTGAGCCCAAGGTAGCTCAGCGTGTCAATCACCTGCTGGAGAGACTGTACTGTAGATTTATATAGCGCCTCATACCCCTGACGAGGCAGTGGAGCGCTCAGACTGGAGGGGCCAGACACGGAGGTGCAGGTGAGCCCAAGGTAGCTCAGCGTGTCCATCCCCTGCTGAAGAGACTCTACTGTAGACAGTAGATTTATATAGCGCTTAATGCCCCAGAAGAGGTATTGAAGCGCTCAGACTTGCACCGGGTTCGTGGTGGTGCGTGGTTCAAAATATAGTGAGCATACCTGCAGTGGTGCACACCGACCGTCCCTAGCAATGGCTGGTGACCTTTAGAGAGCAGAGCGCATGGATCGGGGGTGAGGGGTGGGGTGGGGAGGGGTCACAGAGGGTAGGCTGTATGAAGACCACCCATGAACGGGAGGGGTGACCCTCAAGGCTTTATAAAACAACAGCTGTACAGTGTGTGGGTGGGGGGGGGCACCCAGAAGCGACACAGGCACAAGCCACTGCCCCCCCCACATGGGTCAGTGTTAAGCAACCCGTGTACATCAGTGCAGTGCATGGGTGTTCACGAGACGACTGGGAGTCAGCGGGGGACACACCATGCGGGCCTGTGCACACGCCTAGAGGGGAGTGATGTGCACCCAACTAGAGGAGAGGTGAGGTGCACCCACCTAGGAGGGGCGATGTGCACCCACCTAGAGGAGGAGTGATGTGCACCCACCTAGGGGAGGGGTGATGTGCAACCACCTAGAGGAGGGGTGATGTGCATCTACCTAGAGGGGGGTGATGGGCACACACCTAGAGGGGAGTGAAGTGCACCCACCTAGAGGGGGGGTGATGTGCAACCACCTAGAGGAGGGGTGATGTGCAACCTGTCTCTTCACCCAAGCTTACAGCTAGACCTGTCTCTTCACCCAAGCTTACAGCAAGACCTGTCTCTTCACCCAAGCTTACAGCTAGGCCTGTCTCTTCACCCAAGCTTACAGCTAGACCTGTCTCTTCACCCAAGCTTACAGCTAGACCTGTCTCTTCACCCAAGCTTACAGCTAGACCTGTCTCTTCACCCAAGCTTACAGCTAGACCTGTCTCTTCACCCAAACTTACAACTAGACCTGTCTCTTTACCTAAACTTACAACTAGACCTGTCTCTTTACCCAAACTTACAGCTAGACCTGTCTCTTCTCCCAAGCTTACAGCCAGACCTGTCTCTTTACCCAAACTTACAGCTAGACCTGTCTCTTCTCCCAAGCTTACAGCTAGACCTGTCTCTTTACCCAGGCTTACAGCTAGACCTGGCTCTCTCTAATAGGTGACTTCAATGGGAAACATTAACGCCAGGAGGTCTGTTGGTGAACGAGCGCTCTACAAATTCTCAATAACATAACATACCATGGGGCAAGTGATGTTCACTGAATGAGAGGACGGACTGGCCTTTGGTGGTGTCTGCAAATATTCACTTTCCTCATCAGTGGTTTCTGCTTTGGTGGTGTCACCCCCTTTGTGCACAGTGCCCTCTGCCCATCATCTCTGTCAGCACCTGCAGTTGATCGGCACCAGCAGCACCACCCGCATGGGGTGCACTCAGCACAACCCACTCAGCAGGCATTTCGGTGTCCCTACTCCAGCCCACGATGATGGCGCCTGCTGTACCGTTTAAGCATTGACAGCATCGATACTGGGTGGGAGGTGGCGCCCGCTGTGAGAAGTTGGACTGGTATATGCTGTCCACTAATTAAAGTGGGCACCTTGCACCAGTCCAAACAACCCTTATTGATGATAGGTTAAAGACAACCTTTATTGAAAGCTATCCTAGTGGTAGCTATGGAGAGCAGCCTTCAGGCTAAGTCTCGAAGGAATGTAAAGCAGCTTGTTTTACCAGATCAGAACCTCCTGAATGACCAAATGAAAGGAGAACCACACAAGTGTTAAATAAAATATATGTATTTATTACTAAACACTCTCTACTAACCTCTTTATGAGATTAGAGCACAAAGTACACAATATTAAATCAATTGAACGACAGTAAATAGCACAATACACAGCCGGCTCCAGGGGGAGACCGAACCATATACTAAGAAAGTGGTATAACAACCACGACTTCATGAGACACAGTGCCTACAGCACGTGGAACCGCTGAGATCCCAAGGAACCACCCAATGTAGTGACACAGGGGACCCACGGAGGACGGGTGCAGTGTGAGAACACAGACGCGAGCTCCGTACAACTCTTTTTTTTTTTTTAAACTTTATTTATAGTTTGAAGTTTGTACATCGTGGTGCAACATTATGCAGTCAGACGTTTTACTACATTATTTATAGATCTGCGAATGCAAAATACAATACAATTCTTGTGGTTATCAGCACAGGTTCATTGAGTACAACCATGTTATATCCAAGGCATCTAATGACAGGCAACCTATTCTAAGCATTATGTATACATCCGTTAGGGGCAGCACATATATCTGAACACTTATATTCCTTCCAGATCCTCCAGTATACCATGGGTGCTCGTCACCTTGACTAATCTCTCCATTCACCCAATGTCCTATGATTGTGCCCCATTGAGTTACACATGTCTACCATCTTGCCCTACTCTCTTCTCAGCTATCTCTTCCACAGCTGTTGTTTCCTCATTGCTATGTGAGAGCAGGTATCCTGCCAGCGGCCCCCATATGTCTCGGGGTTGAGATGTGCGTGGCAACAGTTCAGCGTAGATGTTATTTTGTTCTTGACAATACGTTATGTCAGCTAGCCATTCCTTGAATTTCGGGGCTCTGCCCCTGCCCCACCGACAAGCAACCTTACGCTTCGCCAGTAGCAGCAATATAGCAACAAACTTCCTGCACTGTTTTGGTATCTGCGCCGTGTAACCCATAAGCGCCACCATGGGGTCTCTAACTAGCTGAATGCCTATCATGTCTTCCAGCGCCACAAACACCTGTTCCCAGTATTCTTCTATTTTCGCACATTCCCATGCTAGGTGCAGGAACCCCGCCCCCGACATCCCACATCTCTCACAATGATCATTGTCAGTCAATTGAAAGCGTGCCTTCTTGACCGGTGTGTAATATAACTGGTGTAGGAATTTATAGTGAATCATACGGAACCGGCTACTAGCTGATATCTGTTCCGTCTGTAGGCAGCAATACCTCCATTGTTCAATGGTAATGTCCCCTCCCACATCCCTCTCCCAGCGCAATCTGGACCTATCATCTGTTCCCGTCCTCAGCGCTCGTATCCTGGTGTATAACCCAGACACCAGATGTTTGCCATCCGCAGACCGTAGCATCTGATGCAATGGCTCCAACCTCACAGGCTCCTGTGGGAACTCCGGGAGGAGTGACCTCATGCCCTGCCGCAGTCGTACATATAGAAAAACATCCAATGGCGTGCGATCTTCTGTCGGAAGAAATTGATCTAGCGTAAGGAAGGTTCCCTCACGAAAGAGGTCTCCCCATGTTCTAATCCGTGCTTTACTACATAGATCCCGGAACCCCTTTTCCTGCAATAACGTCAGATTAGGATGATATACAAGCGGCATTCCAGGAGAATAGATGAAAGGCACATGCAGTAGGGTTTTTACCCGGTGCCAGGCTGAGACTGTGCCCGTGACAGTGGTGAATTGTGGTGTTAAGGCGCGCAGTGGGCCGTATATGATCCCGTTAAGGGGTATCTGATTAGCGAGCCAATCTTCTACCGCTATTTGTGGCATGTACCGTGGAGGATGCACCCAATAATATGCATAGTGCGCCTGGGCGCTGAGGAAGTAAATCTCAAAGTAAGGGACATCAAATCCTCCCTGTGCATATGGCCTCGGTAATATGGACCATTTCAACCGTGGCTGCTTGCCTCCCCATACCAATCGTGTTAGCTCCGAGCGCAGTGTGGCGAAAAAGAATCGCCCGGGATGATAGGGCATGTTGAGGAACAGGTACAGGAACTGCGGGAGTACCACCATTTTAATGAGCGACACTCGGCCCGCGTAATGGACAAGGGCAGCGCGATCCAGCGTGTAATGTTGCCCTTCAGGCGCTCCACAGCTGTACCGTAGTTTACCCGTATAGTTTCTTCTTTATCTCTAGTTATACAGATTCCGAGATATCACAAGTCCTCCTGACACCATTCCAGTGGGAAGGGGGTCACCGCCCGCGTGAGTGGGAACACCTGGGATTTTCCCCAGTTAATCCCCACCCCAGAGAGTTGTCCAAATCGTATGAATTCCCGTAATATGGGATTTATGTTGGTCTGCGGGTCCCTTATGTATAATGTTATATCGTCTGCATATAATGATATTAATACTTGTCGCATACAGCAGCGGAACGCCTTATCATTATGAAACTGCCTCAGCCGCGTTGCCAGAGGCTCAACCGCGAGAGCGAACAGCAAAGGCGACAAAGGGCACCCCTAACGAGTGCCCCTGGAGATAGAGACCCGGGGGACAGATGGCCATTTATCAATATTCGAACTGTGGGTTGATGGTACAGCAATTGAAGCCATGACATGTATAGTCGCGGAAATCCCATTCTACACAAAACTCCAAACAAGTAATCCCACTCCACTGAATCGAACGCCTTTGTGGCGTCAAGGAAGACCGCGGCCAGGGGGAAATCAGGATCTACTGTTTGCGTTAATGAAAAAAGCGTCCTGAGATTGTGCGAGGTCGACCTGCCCGGTACAAACCCTGACTGGTCTGGTAGCACAAGCTTCTCCATCAGCAGGGACAAGCGATTAGCCAGTACTTTGGCCAATATCTTGGCATCGCAGTTTATGAGCGACAATGGTCGGTATGAGTCACACGAATCAGAGGGCTTTCCCGGTTTTAGCAGGGATGTGACCATCGCCTCTCTCATTGAAGGAGGCAGCAGTCCCCTCTCCATGGACTCCTCATATACCTCTTTGAGGACCAGTGCCATGATGTCTATATACGCTTTGTAGAACTCCGCCGGTAGCCCATCCGACCCCGGTGCCTTTCCATTAGCTAATTGCATGATAGCCTCCCTTACTTCATCCAGTTCAAACGGATGACATAAGAATTCTCACTGCACATCTCCTAGCCATCCGAGTGCCACCTCCCCCAAAAATTCTTCCAGTCCGAGCTCCCCCTGTCTTTGGGATGTGTATAGTGTACTATAGTGCGAAGTGAATGTCTCCAGAATATCTAACGTGTCCCTTTGGGTAACTCCCTCTTGGCTTTGTATCTCTAGTATGTAGGTGTTGAAGCGAGAATGTCGTGTTATCTCCGCCAGTGCCTTCCCCGGGCGTTCTCCCTCCCCATATTTAAGGGCTGTCCAGTAGCGCCCGCGGAAATTCAGCTCACGTTGTGCCTCTGCTTCGTATTCTGTCAGCTTGTTCCGAAATGCACTATGCGCCTGTCTCTCCTCCCCCGCTCCATTGTTCTCTCCAATTCCTTTAATTCCCTCTCCAGACGTCCGAGCGCACGCTGTATGTCACGCAATACCCCAAAACTCTTTGACATGCAAATCCCTCTGACCGTCACCTTGAAGGCCTCCCAGATCACCTCGACACCATCCACTGACCCCTTATTTCTGGCAAAAAAATCATGGATCTCTTCCTGCAATTCTGCATGAAACACTGTGTCTAGCAACACTGTGGGTTGCAATCTCCATCGGGGTCTTGGACAAGTATATCCTGGTGGGATGAGTGATACCGTGACCGGGCAATGATCTGAAAATGTTCTAGCCAAGTGTGTCACCTGGTTAACGCCGGGCCCAAGCCCCCTGGACAGAAAACAATAGTCCAATCTCGCCCAGGTCCCACTATAGGACGTGTAGTGCGTGCCCTCCCTTCCCTGCGGGTGTAGGTGTCGCCAGCTGTCGATGAGGCCACCCTCTTCCAGAATACCATATAACACCGCTCTAGCTTTTGTATCATGGTGCATCGCCGCATTGGACCGGTCCTGGCGTGGATACAGTGCTACATTAAAGTCCCCTCCCCATATGATGTGGGTGGAGCCTATGGTCAATATTTTACTCCAGAGATCCGTGAAGAACTCGGGACTATCTGTATTAGGACCATAGCAGTTTGCTATTGTCACGGAATCCGTGCCTAATCTGCCCGATACGATAACATATCTACCTTGTGTATCTGTGAGGACTCCTACTTGTTCAAACCGAACCTGCTTTTTGACCAGTATTGCTGTCCCTCGAGCATAGGAGGAGTAAGAGGAGAATTGGCAGAGACCCGCCCATTTGCATGCAAAAGTAGAAGTCGCGCTCGGAGCCAGGTGAGTCTCCTGCAGTAATGCTATCTGTATCTGCTGCCTATACAGGTATGCCAGGATCTGCCTCCTCTTCCTCGGATCCCCCAGTCCCCTAACATTCCAAGACATTATTCTAATCATTTGCCTATCCTCCTGCGCCATAAGGGTTCAGTACCTATATATGCCTCGCTTGTTGCAAACCTGAATTTCCACCAATACACTCTCGAAGACCTATCTGCGCATAATATACGAACTGTCCGTACATGTCACTACTCACAACAATTCCCCCATCCCTTTCCTCCCCCACCCACTGGAGCATCCCAATCTTGCCAGGACAGAGGAAACCACCCCCCACCCCCTTCCCCAGCCGTTTTCCCATGTCAGTCAACAGGACTATTACACCCCCTCCCTGTTTTAGAAAGGGCATATGGGAAAACAGTAAAACAGCAACAAGAAAACAGAGGGTAGTTCCCTTTGGGGTCGTATGCCTGGGTGGCGCACAGCAACCTCCCGTCAGTCCAGTTCCAGTAGCATCGTCCACCGGTCCCATGACCGACGTCGAGGGAGGCTGGCGGTCTCAGAATATGTGGCTCCACTTGCGGTAAATGTACAAGCGATTGTCCTGCCTGCCGCTTTCTGCAGCAGCTGCTCTCCCCCCCCCCCTGCAGAACCCCAAGCTGTGCTGTTGGTCACAATCCATAGGCACGCGCTAATGGTCCACCACCTCCATATATGTCTCCGCTCATTCCACTTCTGGTGATGAACATCTCCCAGATCGGTCCGGTGTTGTTGACGCTTTACGTTGCCGCCTTTGCTGTTTTAGATATTCTTCCACCTGATGTGGGGTGGTGAAGAACTTCTGAATACCCTGGTGTGTGATGCGAAGACGGGCCGGGTACAGTATTGCATAGTCGATCCCAGCCTGCCTGAGCTTTTGCTTTACCCCCAGGAATCGACGGCGCTCCTCCTGTACGTGTTGAGTGAAGTCCGGATACATGGCGAATGTTACTCCATTATATGTTAGTCGCTTCTTCTCCCTAGCTACTCGTAAGGCGACATCTCTGTCCCTATAGTTCAATTGGCGGGCGATGATTGGCCTGGGGATTCCGCCCAGGGGGGGTCGTGGGCCAAGGGATCGATGAGCGTGTTCTACGATAAATTGCGAGGAGAGTACCTCCTTCCCTATCACAGCCAGCAGCAGTTTTTCTACATAATCTTCTAGCTTGCCTCTGTTGGTGCTTTCTGGTATACCCAAACGCGAATATTATTTCTGCGGCTGCGCGCTTCTATGTCCTCATTCTTCGCCACAATCACCTTAAGCAGCTTTTCGAGCTGTTCAGTGGTTTTTTGCAGGTGGGCAGCAGAGTCCTCCGCGGTGGAAACGCGCTGTTCCACCTCCGTCAGGCGCACCTCGTGGCCCTCCAGTTTCCGCGCTATCACGTCCATGCGGGTGGTCATTGTATCTATTTTACCCGCTATGGCCACGAACCCCTGTCGCATCTCGGTTAGGACTGTCTTTACGTCTTCTCCTGGGCCTGTCACCTGCTCCGGCTGCGGGGGCTCTGTTCCCGACTCTACCTCCATCTGCGGCTGTTTTGCCAATTTTTTGGCTTCAAAAGTTAGTCGCTGTTGGCGAGCATCTGTTTTCCCCATCCCGATGTGGATGAGGAAGTCTGTAGGAGCAGCGCCTCTCACAGCCGTTGAGTATTGCGCACCCTTTGCAACCAAGACCAGTTTCTCAGACACCTTTGAGCACGCCGCTTATGTCACTATTAGTCCCAATGTCGCCCTGTAGCGCCACTCTGCAGGGATGCGCCTTCCTCAATGGTTCCACCGCCACTCGTCACACCACTTGTGGTTTACTCCCTGACAGTCCTTTCGGCGCCACAAGATAACAGGGGTGCCCACGGAGGGTGGCCGTCGCCAGCTCCTGTCCCGAAAATGCTTATGCTGCAGCGCTCCTCTAGTAGCTCGGGGCTGGCATGGGGGGGAGTACCACCACTCCTAGGCAGACAAATACAGTTAGGTCTCCCAATTAATGAGCTAGTGTATGATTATCTGCCCAATCTCAGCGTGGAGCGACCACTGCCCAAGTCACCCGTAGCACCGCGAAGTCCTCCGCCACTGTGCTAGCGGTTCTCCAGCTCGCTACTCCACCCGCAGCGGGCACGCACCTGCACTGCCGTCACCCAGCAGCGCTGCCCAGAACTTGCCTGTAGGAGAGTAGGGTCTGCTATCCTATGGTCAACCCAAATTTTTGCTTTTTGCTTCACTGGTTTTTGACATATTGAGGCTGTGGGCCTGCTAATCAGACCCCCAGCCTGCTGTTCTCTCTACTAAATTGACACTATGCACTCTAGGTGCATAACCAATTGGAACTAGGTCACCCTGTGAGCCCCCTGTACCAGTGTACACTAGGTACCCAGGGCATTGGTGTATCTAAGGCCTACCAGGGGCTGAAGCATGTATTGTGCCACCCCTGGCCTGGCCTAACAAATTGACACAACTGGCTGATCACTCAGCTGGGGTAAGTTGGTGTATCCACCTCTTACTTAGGTGTAGTATACCTATACCTAACCTTAAATGGGACACATGTTAACCTATAAGTCACTCCTATGGCAGACCTTAACAATCCTGAAGGCAGAGTGCTTGGTTCCATGTGAGATGGTGCTCTGGCATGAGCTGAGCCTGTCTGCAGTGGTCGGAACAACTTCCTTCTACCGTTTCCAGATATCGCCATACCATATACTCTTAAGTGCATTATGAACCTCGCGGTTAAATGCTAACTTTGGTTTGGCTTTATCAAAACATGTCGAGTAAGGTGTCATACGAATTGGAATACTAACCCCTCGCCAATTCTGGCGACGGGGTTAGCATTCCACCCTTCTAGAGGGACACGACATGTACAGTACCTGAAACCCGGGTAAAATCAGACATAGCCTCAGCTCCACAAAATGGATGCTGCCACCACAGACACAAGTCTGCCCTCCTGCTGCTGGGAGTCCTTCCAGCTTGGGAGACGTGGACAAAGGGTTTCCTGCCAGGGGAGGTGCGAGCACCACCCCAGACAGGATTTTGTGTATTGGTCAGGTAGGGCTTGAATGGAATCAGACATGCCTGAGGCTCACAAGGAGCCTCGGTGCATATGCCAGTTCAAACCGGTCCTGGGGCACACCAGCCCCGGACCTGGGGCGAGCTGGACAAAGGATTGGGGGTGTAACCACCCCCCTTCCTGGTCCCACCCCTAGGTAGGGACCTAGCAGGTAGTCCGGCCCCTAGAATCCGCTTAAAGGTAGGAGCTGTGTCCTAAGACTTCAGACATCCTGGAATCAACTTGAAACTAAGAAGAAGACGGGAACTTCGACGCTCTGCTGCACAGAGGACAGAAGGAAATCTCCCCTATGGTCAGGGAGTGACCATCTTGCTAATGCAAGCACCAACCAGCTACTCGACGTCTGCTTTACTGCCGTCTCCTGCTGGAGCCCGAGCCCAGAGCCCAACAAGACCTGGACCTCCAGACCTCTCACCGCCCGATCCACAGTCCCTGAAAAGAAGGAACCCGTGGAGGCACCGAGACACGTGGAGCCAGCCATCTTGAAAGACCCATGACAAGCTGCAAGCGCGACAACAGAGGCTCCATCCAAGTTGTGCTTTGGGACCTGAAAAGCCCAACATCCGAGCAGCATCTGCACCAAAGGTGAGCCCTCCAGCATCTCCACGATCTGCGTGGGGCCCCTCTGCACTTTGCAACTCGATGCGCCTAACCGGACCCTGGCCCGTTGGCTAGTGGCCATCTTGGCGACCTAAACTGGAAACTATGATGCTGGTCTGGTTGCTCCAGACTGACCCCTGCTGCCCTCCAAAGGAGCAGCCCCTTTGACCTTGCTGGTCAGAACAATCAGCTTTCTTCATTTCTCACGACTCCTGCCTTTGCCAAGGCTTGTTTGCTTCTTTCGAGTCGCCGGCACCGCCGACAACGAGAGCCTGCGTGGAACAGCTCGTGAACTGACTCCTGGACGTCGTCGACCTTCAGGGACCACGTGGCTGCGGAGGCAAGCTACCCCTCATCACCTGTTTGCACACGACATCGCCTGGTACCTACCTGGTGCCACGCCGGTCACTGGCTAGTGACTGTGAACACTGTCCCCTCTGCTTTCAGGTCTTCTACAACTCCGATCCACTCTTGGATCCACCGCATCTCTTCTGGACCGACCGCCTGCAGCATCTTTGTCATCGGGCTCCATTGAACAGATAGACGAAACCCGACGCACTTCGAGACCTATGCACCCGCTTCCTGTGGGTGAGGTAAAGCTGGCACTCCGGTGCCCAAGTGTAGAGAAACATCTCTAGTGTCTGTGTTTTAAGTCTTAAGTTCGTAGTCCATCCAGAAGACCCTTCTAGCAGTAACTTTTGAACTTTTACGCACCCATTGAAAACCTATGGGAGCCCGTGTGTAACTTTCCTCACTGCACACGCGACCCGTGGACCTCCTGGTCACTAACTGAAGTTAGCTCCTTGTAGGCCCAGCGATTCTAGAGGCCCTAGGCCTTTTCCCTTTCCTGTTCGTGGTACTTATATCACTATTTTAGGATATGGTTTGAGTGGCCACCAGGGCCCATCCATATAAAGTGCAACTTCTGTATATTGTAATACTTTCTTGTTTAACGATTTGTGCTCCTGTGCTCATAAAGAGTCTAGGGGATACTTTGAGTAATAAATACATATATATTTTGAATATATATCTGTGTGGTGTCCTTTCATTGGTATAAAGGGGGGTTACATATGGTAAAACAGCTTGCTTAACATGCTTTAACGAGTTTAGCCTCAAAGACTGCTTAGCCTACGCTACCACTAGGGCAGCTAGTCCGAAAAGGTTGACTTACAACCACACCATAAGGGTTGCTTGGCATGGTACAAGGTGGTCACTTTAACTAGTGAACATCATATACCAGGCCAACTTCTCACATTGCCTATGGGCGGCAATGCCAGTTCTACTGTGTGCTGTGGTGTGTCTCCTCTTTGCATTATTTCCAATGTTGAAAGTCCTCTCAATGAGTACTCCCGCTACTACTCACTGTTCACCGGGGGGGTGTTCTCTTGATCTGCCGGGCTCCGCTGGGCCGCTACCGCCGCTGCCGTTGCTCAGGCAGCCGGTCCAGCGTGCATATCGCCCTTCTTCTGCCCCACGCGCAGGGATCTCCGGCCCAGCCCACAGCCGATCGAGTCCGCCCTCAGAGCCTCCAGCGTGTAGGCCGGCGCAGGCCCCGGGTGCTGTTGCGGCACGGCCTGGTAGTGACATGTTCCGCCCGCCGCTCATGTGAAGTCCTCCGCCGTCGCTCGGCTCCAGGAGTTTCTCTTTCGCCGACCGCCAAAAGATTGGGCGAGCATTCACCGGCACGAGTCAGCCGTCAGGTCCCTCCTTCAGTCACCGGGCGACACAGCAGACCCAGGCCACAGCATTCAGCGGTTTTCAGCAGAATTTCTCCATTCGGAACAGGATAATTGATGTATTATGCAGCCAGCCTGTGGGAGCCTCACTCGAAGGCGGCCATTCCACTTGTGCGCCACCTAGCGCCCCAGCTCCGTACAACTCTATGGGAAAGTTGCGGTTGGAAAATTACAGTTTAAGGACACTTCGGAGAGGACTTCAAGCAAACCCTTTGGAACATGGAAGGTTCTAAGGCCAGCACCCTTGTGAGTACTGAGGTACCCGTGTTACCTCTCCCAGAGGAGCCGGTGCATAGGGGTCATGTGGTGTCGGAAACCCTCGTCGTTTTCAATGGCATGCTGCGAAGAAGTGCTGCTGCCGGGAAGATGAAAAGTGTCCGGTGGAATCCAAGCCTGGATCCGAGGTGAGAAGAACCTGAAAGCAGAGGGGACAGAGTCTGGGTCACTTCAGGGTGACCAGGGGCACGGCAGACAAATGCCCACCGATGTCAGGTGCTTCAGGTAAGAAGATTGGATGCTTGACTCTGAAGCCACGGAGACCAGGAGACGTCGCCGATGACCAAAGTTGGGAGGTAAGCTGTCCCACGAAGGATGTCGAGTGCTGGGGGGTAAGTGTCCAGATCGAACATCAACAAGCCTAGGCAACGGCAACCTACGTGGACAGAGAAAACAGGTTACAGTGAGGACCAGCAAGGTCCTGGGGACTCTCCAAGCAATGGAGAGTCAGGGCACATCTGGAGCAACCAGGGAAGTCCAAAGAAATTCAAAGTTACCTTCACAGGGACCCACAGGCCAACGGACCAGGGATCGCAAAGGGACCTCGAGCTGAATCACGAAATACCAGCCCACGGAACACTTGTGGAGTGTAGGCTGGAAATCTTTGGTGGAAATACTGCTCGGGTCAGGACTACACGGAGCACAAAGCACAGTTTCAGGGATCTCCAAAAAGCATATGCTGCTGCAAAACTACATGGTGCACACGGGTTCGGGTTGCACGGTCCCCACGAGGTATACTGGTCTCAGAATTGCTGAGAAAGCAGATGGATCTCAGACATGCTCGGGAACTCACCTCCTGTGTTGCAGAAATCTTTGGAGTCCTCAGGAGCTCGGGAGATGCAAACCGGTCAGATGCGTTAAGGTGCCTGCTGCTGCAGCGGAGTAACTCCTTTACTCCAAGGGAGATTCTTTGTCGTCCAGCGAAGTGTAGATCACCGAAGTACTTGGTTTCTGTAGCAGAGCTTAGTCCAGGTAAAATCTAAAGTCCTGTAGTCAGGGTTCCTTCTTTATACCCAAGGAAGGGGTAGGACAAACTCTGGGGACCCACCTATGGGAGGGTCAGGACAGAGGGGTGGCTACACCCATGCCCTTTGTCCAGTTTCGTACCAGAGCAAGGGCAAATGACTCCTGCAACCGGATTGAGCTGGACTATGCACAGAGACACCAAATGTGCCCCCAGTGCAGACTTTCAGGCACTCTCAGAGTGCACCCACCCAGCCCCAATACACTAAAGTCTGTCTGGGAGGTGGTCACACCTCCCTGTGACAGGAAACCTATTGTCAGGCCTTCCCCTGCTCGTGCTCGGCTCAGCAGCAGGAGGGCAGACTCGTGTCTGTGGCTGGCAGCATCCATTATGTAATGCCCAGGTCGAGAAAACTGATACCGGGTGTACCAGTGTTTCACATAAGTCACTCTAGTAGGGTGGATTCATACCTCCCTCGCCAGTTACAGGCAGGGAGGTATGATTCCAAGGTGTTTGACACCAAACACAACATGTTTCTAAGCAGCCGTTTTAAAGTTAGCATTTACAGCGAGGTTATAATGCACTTAAATATATATGGTTGGCTGCATCACAGACATCCCCGGAAAAAAGGTTCCGAAGGCTGCAGAGGGGCTCTGCTCATGCAGGGGCACCCTCTCACGTGAAACCCAGCACCCTGCCTTCAGGATTGATAAGGCCTGCCATAGGGATGACTGATAGGTTTACATGTATACTGATTTATAATAGATATAGGTAACCTATATCTAAGTAGGGGGTGCGTGCACCACCTTACACTGGCTGCAGTAGCAGACCTGTGGTGCCATTTTGAATGGTCTCTCATGGGTGGCATAATACATGCTGCAGCCCCTGGGAGGCCTCTGGGGTACCTATGCCGTGGGTACATGGTGTACCATATACTAGGGACTGATAAGGGTACCCCAGAATCCCATATGGAGTGTACCTAAAGTACATGCAATTAATTTAGAGGAGAAAGCACCTAGACTGGGGTTCTGGGTAGTAGGATCCCAGTCAGATTAAGTCGAAAACAGTGATACATCAGCAAAAAGTGTGGGTAACCATAAAAAGCAGATCCTACTCTCCTACACAACCCCCCCAAATGCAGGGACATTAAACTAACCTTGATCAGTTGAGTCTTCATGTTCTAAGTGGAAATATCTGGAGAGTCCATCTGCATTGGCATGGTCAGTCCCAGGTCTATGTTCCACTGTATAGTCCATCCCCTGTAGGGAAATGGACCACCTTAAAAGTTTGGGGTTTTCACCCTTCATTTGTTTCAGCCATAAGAGGGGCTTGTGCTCTGTCTGAACAATGAAGTGAGTACCAAACAAGTATGGCCTCAGCTTCTTCAAAGCACAAACCACAGCAAAGGCCTCCCTCTCAATGGCTGACCAACGTTTCTCTCTGGGGGTCAGCCTTCTGCTAATAAAAGCTACTGGCTGATGCTGACCCTCTTCATTCAATTGTGATAACACCGCCCCTACCCCCAACTCACATGCATCAGTTTCAACAATGAATTGTTTGGAATAGTCAGGACTTTGCAGAATGGGAGCAGTGCACGTGGCCTGATTCAGGTCATCAAATGCCTTTTAACAGCTGACTGTCCACTGAACTTTCTTAGGCATTCTTTTGGAAGTTAAGTCATTCAAAGGGTCTCTTTGGATCCATAACCTTTGACAAACCTCCTGTAGTACCCAGTCAGGCCCAAGAAAGCTCTGACCTGAGTCTGGGTAGTTGGAGCAACCCATGGTGGTATGGATTTTGCTCTGCAATGGTTGAACCTGGCCTCCACCTACAAGGTGGCCCAGGTACACAACCTGACTCTACCCTATCTGGCACTTGGTGGCCTTGATAGTGAGGCCTATTTTCTGCAGGGCCTCCAGAACATTTCTCAGGTGGACCAGGTGATCCTGCCAGGTGGAACTAAAGACTGCAATATCATCTAGATAAGCTGCATTATAGGCTTCCAGGCCTGTAAGGGCTTTATTCACCAACCTTTGGAAAGTGGCAGGTGCATTCTTCAAGCCAAAGGGAATCACCACAACTTGGTAGTGCCCACTAGGGGTTGAGAATGCTGTCTTTGGCTTTGCATCCTCAGCTAATCTGATTTGCCAGTAGCCAGCTGTCAGGTCAAATGTGCTCAGAAACTTGGCTGAGGCCAAAGTATCTATGAGTTCATCTGCCCTGGGTATTGGATGGGCATCTGTCCTAGTGACTGCATTGAGACCCCGGTAATCAACAGAACCTCATCTCTCTCTTACCACCCTGGGTGTGATGTTTTGGTTCCAAGACTACTGGACTAGCCGAAGGGCTATCTGAGGGCTCAATTACTCCCAAATCCAACATTTTCTAGACTTCAGTCCTGATGCAGTCCCTGACATGATCAGGTTGCCTGTAAATCTTATTTTTAATAGGCAGACTGTCACCTGTGTCCACTTCATGAGTGCACCAGGTAGTCTGACTTGGAGTCAGTGAGAACATATGTCTGTACTGATTCAGAACTCCCCTGCAATCAGTTTGCTGCTGGTCAGTTAGGCTGCCTGCCAAGGCTACACCATCTACTGATCCATCATCTGGGTTCTGTGAGAGCAAGTCATGGAGTGGGTCACTCTCTTCCTCCTGTCCCTCATCAGTAGCCATGAGCAAGCCCATGTCTGCCCTGTCAACATATGGTTTGAGCCTGTTCACATGCAGCACCCTATGGGGGCACCTGGGAGTTCCAAGGTCCACCAGGTAGGTACACTCTCCCTTCTGCTCAATGATTGTTTGAGGGCCACTCCACTTGTCTTGGAGGGCTGCTGGGGCCACAGGCTCCAACACCCATACTTTCTGCCCTGGCTGGTAAACAGTCAACACAGCCTTTTGGTCATGCCAGGCCTTTTGTAATTCCTGGCTAGCCTCGAGGTTTTTAGTTGTCTTTTTCATGTACTCAGCCATCCTGGAGCGGAGACCAAGTACATAGTCCACAATATCCTGTTTAGGGGGTTTGAGAGGTAACTCGCATCCCTCCTTCACCAGACACAAAGGACCCCTAACTGGATGTCCAAACAGAAGTTCAAAAGGGCTGTAACCAACCCCCATCTGAGGAACCTCTCTGTAAGCAAAGAGAAGGCAGGGCAAAAGGATGTCCCATCTACGCCTGAGCTTTTCAGGGAGACCTTTAATCATGCCCTTGAGGGTTTTGTTGAATCTCTCAACTAACCCATTGCATTGTGGGTGATAAGGGATGGTAAATTTGTAATTTACTCCACACTCCTTCCACATAGCAGTCAAGTAACCAGACATAATGTTTGCATCTCTATCTGATACTACCTCCTTAGGAAAACCCATCCTGGAAAAGATTCCCAGGAGGGCCATAGCCACAACAGGAGCTGTGGTAGTCCTAAGTGGAATTGCTTCTGGATACCTAGTGGCATGGTCCACCACCAGCAGTTTAAATCTGTGCCCAGATGCTGTCTGAGGATCCATGGGACCAACAATGTCAATCCCAACCCTCTCAAAGGGAACCCCCACCACAGGTAGTGGTATCAGGGGGGCCTTTGTAGCACCACCTGCCTTACCACTGGCTTGGCAGGTTACACAGGAGCGACAAAACTCCATTGTGTCCTCTGACATGTGAGGCCAGTGAAAGTGAGGAACAAGTCTGTCCCAAGTCTTGTTTTGGCCTAAGTGTCCTGCCAATGGGATATCACGTACCAGTGTCAATAGGAAGCCTCTAAGCTTCAGAGGTATAACCAACCTCTTGGTAGCACCAGGTTTGGGGTCTCCACCCTCTGAGTATAAGAGCCCACCATCCCAGTAGATCCTGTGGGACCCACTGGCACTCCCAGCAGCCTCAGCAGCAGCTTGCTGTCTGAGGGGTTCAAGAGAGGGGCAGCTCAGCTGCTCCTGGCTCAGATCTGCCCTGGAAGGGCCCCCTGTCCTCAAGAACTCAACCTGATCAGGTTCAAGTCCCTCTGAGACAGTTCCTTCTTCAGGACTAAGATCATCTCCCTCAAGAGACTGATCTGTACTCTGAGGCAGTGGGGAAGACACTGCCTTACCCCTACTGCTCCTCCTCTTGGAAGGCACCTGGTCCATTATTCCAGGATCCAGGGCCTGTTCAGTGGAAGACATTTTTGCCTGTGACCTAGTCATGGCACACACATCTGCAGGGATGCCCAACATTTCTGCATGCGTCCTGAGTTCCACCTCAGCCCAAGCTGAAGTTTCCAAATCATTCCCAATACGCATTCAACAGGGAGGTCTACACTTACCACAACCTTCTTATGGCCAGTTACCCCTCCCCAGGTGAAATTCACAACTGCCAAGGAATGGTCTGTCCTGACATTGCTTGCATTGGTCACTTGGTACATCTCACCAAGTATGATTTGTTCAGAGGCCACAAGATCTTTTGTCACCATTGTGACACTTGCACCAGTGTCCTTGTATGCCATGGCCTCCTTACCATTGATCAAAGGCTGCTGTCTGTATTTGCCCAGATTACTGGGACTGACAAATAAGGAGGCAATATCCATGCCTCCATCACAGATCAGTACAGCCTGAGTGGGAACTCTGACTAGTCCAGAGTCCATCTCAGATCCCAGGGTTAACCCTACTACACTCTTATTCTGTGTACCACCACTTTGAACTGAACTAGGGGGAACAGTTGCCTTAGGGCAATTGGTGGCTAGAGTAGATTCCTTGGCCCTTGGACAACTGGCATCTTTTGTCCAATGGGTCTTCTCTTTACAGATATGACACCAAGGTTTATTTTTGCCTTTACCCTTGTTTGGTTGTGACTCCCCCCCAGATGAAGATTTGTGGGGCCCTCGTGAAAACTTCTGGTCTTTACACTTCTTCCCACCCATATCTGAGGTTTTGGAATCTTGCTTCCTTGAGTCACCACCTTGGTTCTGAGCTTTCTGCTTCACCCTGATTCTGACCCATTTGTCTGCCTTCTTTCCCAATTCTTGGGGAGAGGTCAGATCAGAGTCCACCAGGTACTGATGCAACAGCTGATTTTGGCAATTATTAGGGATCTGCTCCCTCATAATTAAATTGTAAAATCATTTAAAATCACACACTTTACTGCCAAGTAATCAGCCTTCCAGAGCCTTAGTAGCCCAATCTACAAAGTCAACCCAGTCCTGGGTCTGTGTCTTCTGGGTGTCTCTGAACTTAATCCTGGGCAGTTCAGTGGTTAGGCCAAACCCATCAATCAGTGCACCCTTCAAGACTTGCTAATTATCAGCATCCTCTTCTCTTACAGTGAGGAGCTTGTCTCTACCTTTGTCAGCAAAGGAGAGCCACAAGATTGCTGCCCACTGCTCCTGAGGGACCCTCTGTAGTTTACAGGCCCTCTCCAGTGCAGTTATCCATCTGTGCATGTCATCCCCACTCTGATAGGGAGGGACAATCTTGTTCAGGTTCCTATGGTCATGAGTATACTCTCTAGTTCTAGGGACACTGTTGCTGCCATCATGTGACTCTAGCCCCGACCTTCTGGAAGCTCTCTGGAGCAATAGGGATTCCCTGTCCAAGGTCAATTGCTCTTTCTTGAGCCTGAGTTTGATTCTCTCAATCTCTAGAAATTGGCACTTCTTATCATAAGAGGCTTGTCTTCTATGAGAAGCAGAGGTCCCTACAGAAGTGCCTGAATGATTAGATTCCTCAGAGGGCGACCTTGATCTTCTAGGTAAACTTTGTACTCTTCCTGGTGGAGTAAAGAGAGGGCCACTGGGGCCTTCTCCTCCACCTAAAGGAAGAGTTGGATTCTCCAGGTTGGAATCATTTTGATTTCCTGGCCAAGGTTAGAGTCCATGACAAAGAAGTGTTCACTTCCTGGTCTGTCCTCACCTCCTGTCCCACCCACTCTTTCTACTTCATCAGACCCTGGGGTCTTTCTGAGGTCATCTAAGAGCAACATCTCTATGAGACGTTGGGTGCTTGCACGTCTCCCTGTCCTCAGCTTCCTAGATGTACACACATTTCTCAATTCCTGAAATGAGAGATGATCATCCAAGTTGGCAGAGAGCCACTGGCTTCTCCTTTAGAAGACATACTAGAGTTATGTGGTGTGGGCACCTACCTAACCTAGTGGGAACTAAACTCTCTTGAGTTGGAGAAAGGGTGTGCTGGACCCTTGACTACCCAACTCCAAGTTCAGTAGAACTTACTTATTCTAGTCTTGATGTATTATATGTACCTCAGGTACCTTTAGTGGTTTTCAGTTAATCACTCAATGAGATTTATCTGGTAAAACAATAGCAAGCTTGAATTCCAACCGCTGCACACCAATGTGAGAAGTTGGCCTGGTATATGCTGTCCACTAGTTATAGTGGGCACCTTGCACCAGTCCAAATGACCCTTATTGATGATTAGGTTAAAGATAACCTTTATTGAAAGCTATCCTAGTGGTAGCTGCGGAGAGCAGACTTCAGGTTAAGTCTTGAAGGAATGTAAAGCAGCTTGTTTTACCAATCTATAATCTCTTGAATGACCAAATGAAAGGAGAACCACACAAGTGTTATTATAAAAAAAATGTATTAATTACTAAACACTCTCTACTAATCTCTTTACGAGATTAGAGCAAAAAGCACACAATATTAAATCAATAGAACAACAGTAAATAGCACAATACACAGCAGGCTCCAGTGGGAGACTGAACCATATACTAAGAAAGTGGTATAACAACCATGACTTCACTAGACGCAGTGCCTAGAGCACGTAGAATCGCTGGGACCCCAAGGAACCACCCAAAGTAGTGACACAGGAGACCCACGGGGGACGCGTGCAGTTTGAGAACACAGCCGCGAGCTCCGTACAACTCTAAGGGAAAGTCGCGGTTGGAAAATTACAGTTTAAGGACACTTCGGAGAGGACTTTAAGCAAACCTTTTGGAACATAGAAGGTTCTAAGGCCAGCACCCTTGTGAGTACCGAGGTACCCGTGTTACCTATCCCAGAGGATGCCGGGTGCATAGGGGTCAAGTGGGGTCAGAAACCCATGTCATTTTCAATGGCGTGATGTGAAGAAGTGCTGCTGCCGAAAAGATGAAAAGTGTCCAGTGGAATCCAAGCCTGGATCCGAGGTGAGAAGAACCTGAAAGCAGAGGGGACAGAGTCTGGGTCACTTCAGGGTGACCAGGGGCTCCGTAGACGAATGCCCACCGATGTCGGGTGATTCAGGTGAGAAGATTGGATGCTTGACTCTGCAGCCACGGGGACCAGGAGATGTCAACGACAACCAAAGTCTGGAGGTGAGCTGTCCCACGAAGGATGTCGAGTGCTGGGGGGGTTAGTGTCCGGATCGAACAACAACAAGCCTTGGTAGCTGCAACCAACACGGGCAGAGGAAACAGGTTACGGTGAGGACCAGCAAGGTCCTGTGGACTCTCCAAGCAATGGAGAGTCAGGGCACGTCTGGAGCAATTAAGGAAACCTAAGGAAAGTCAAAGTTACCTTCACAGGGACCCACAGGTCGACGGACCAGGGACTGCGAAGGGACCTCAAGCTGAATCACGATATACCAGCCCACGGAACACTTGTGGAGTGTAGGCCGGAAATCTTCAGTGGAAACAACTGCTCGGGGTCAGGACTACACATAGCCCAAAGCACAGCCTCAGGGATCACCAAAAATCATATGCTGCTGCAAAAGTACACGGTGCACAGGGTATTGGGTTGCACGGTCCCCACGAGGGATACTGGTCTCAGAATTGCTGAGAGAGCAGATCAACCTCAGAGATGCTCGGGATCCCACCTCCTGTGTTGCAGAAATCTTCTGAGTCCCCAGGAGCTCGGGTGATGCAAACCGGTTAGATGCGTTTAGGTGGCTGCTACTGCAGGGGAGTAACTCCTTTACTCAAAGGGAGATTCTTCTGTCGTCCAGCGAAGTGTAGATCGTCGAAGTCCTGTAGTCAGGCTTGCTAATTTATACCCAAGGAAGGGGTGGGACAAACTCTGGGGACCCACCTATGGGAGGGTCAGGACAGAGGGGTGGCTACACCCATGTCCTTTGTCCAGTTTCGCGCCAGAGCAAGAGCAAATGGCTCCTGCATCCGGTTTGAGCTGGACTATGCACATGGACACCAAATGTGCCCCCAGTGCAGACTTTCAAACACTCTCAGAGTGCACCCACCCAGCCCCAAAACACTAAAGCTTGTCTGGGAGGTGGTCACACCTCCCTGTGACAGGTCACCTATTGTCAGGCCTTCCCCTGCTCGGGCTCAGCTCAGCAGCAGGAGGGCAGACTCGTTTCTGTGGCTGGCAGCATCCATTTTGTGATGCCCAGGTCAAGAAAGCTGGTACCGGGTGTACCAGTGTTTCACATAAGTCCCTCTAGTAGGGTGGAATCATACCGCCCCCGCCAGTTACTGGTGTGGAGGTATAATTCCAAGGTGTTTGACACCAAATACGACATGTTTCTAAGCAGCCGTTTTAAAGTTAGCATTTGCCGCGAGGTTATAATGCACTTAAATATATATGGTTGGCTGCATCACAGACAACCCCAGAAAATAGGTTCCGAAGGCTGCAGAGGGGCTCTGCTCATGCAGGGGCACCCTCTCACACGAAACCCTGCCTTCAGGATAGATAAGGCCTGCCATAAGGGTGACTGATAGGTTTATGTGTGCAATGATTTAGAATAGATATAGGTAACCTATATCTAAGTAAGGGGTGCATGCACCACCTTACACAGGCTGCAGTAGCAGACCTGTGGTGTCAGTTTGAATGGTCTTTCAGCTGTGGCATAATACATGCTGCAGCCCCTGGGAGACCTCTGGGGTACCTATGCCCTGGGTACATGGTGTACCATATACTAGGGACTGATAAGGGTACCCCAGAATCCAATCTGGGGTGTACCTAAAGTACATGCGATCAACTTAGAGGAGAAAGCAGCTAAACTGGTGTCCTGGATAGCAGGATCCCAGTCAGTCTAAGTCGAAAACAGTGATGCATGAGCAAAAAGTGGGGGTAACCATAAGAAGCAGATCCTACTCTCCTACAAATTCCCCCCCCCCCCTCACCTCCGCGCCATGAGGCCCTCGCTGGTGAGTAGTGCGCTTACAATTCCCTGATTGATTAATTGATTGACTGAAAACAAGGGCACGGACAAGGGAGGGGCTGTCCCACCAGCTAACGAAGTCACAGGAAGTAGCTCTTCCAGTGGGCAGACGGAAACCTCCTCTGGTTGAGAGGGGTCCTTGTGCTTCCCTCTCTACACCCAAAGGTCGACTCTACAAAGGATTTCAGAATCACCCTGGAGCAGCCCTGTTGGTCACACTACTGTCTGGGGCTCTAGCCACTCCCATCTCAGAGCCACTCGATACAGGGAAACAAACTGGATTCCAGTGTGGCCACAGCCACATGTGACATACATGCTCCACACACATCCTCCGAACACAGACCCAGCACATACACCTGCGTCATCCGTGTCCCACATGGATGGGGCAAAGGACCCGGAGTAACAGACCAATTTAAGAAATAGAGGACAAGGCAGATCTCTGACTTGACTCTGGCTCGGTTGTGTGCACTTGCTCCAAGCCACATCTTAGACTCAGTTCTTGCTCGGTTGTGTGCACTGGCTCCAAGTCACATCTCAGGCTCAGCTCTGACTCAGTTGTGTGTACTTGCTCCAAGCCACACCTTAGGCTTAGTTGATGCTCGGTTGTGTGCATTGGCTCCAAGTCACATCTCCGACTCTGCTCTGGCTCCGTTGTGTGCACTGGCTCCAAGTCACATCTCAGGCTCAGCTCTGGCTCCGTTGTGTGCACTGGCTTCAAGCCACACCTCAGGCTCAGTTCTGGCTCGGTTGTGTGCACTGGCTCCAAGCCACATCTCAGGCTCAGTTCTGGCTCGGTTGTGTGCACTGGCTCCAAGCCACATCTCAGGCTCAGCTCTGGCTCCCTTGTGTGCACTGGCTCCAAGCCACACCTTAGGCTTAGTAATTGCTCGGTTGTGTGTACTTGCTCCAAGTCACATCTCCGACTCCGCTCTGGCTCCGTTGTGTGCACTGTCTCCATATCACATCTCCGACTCATCTCTGGCTCGGTTGTGTGCACTGGCTCCAAGCCACACTTCTGCTCAGGCCCTAGCTCAGGTGTATGCTCTGGCTGTAAGCCACATCTCTGGCTCAGTTCTGGCTTGATTGTGTGCACTGGCTACAAGCCAGCCCTCCGGCTCAGCTTTGACTCGGCTGTGTGCACTTGGTCCAAGCCACACCATTGACTGAGCTTAGGCTTGGTTTTGTGCACTGGCTCTAAGTCAGGCTTATAGCCAGCCTTCCGGCTCAGCTATGACTCGGTTGTGTGCACTGGCTCCAAGCCTCACCACTGACTGTGCGCTGGTTTGTTTGTGTGCACCGGCTCCAATCCTTGCCACTGACTCCGCTTTAGTGCGATTGTGTGCACTGGGCCCAAGCTACGCCTCTGACACAACTCTGGCTGGTTGTCTGCACTGGCTATAAACCACGCCTCTCATACAGCTGTGGCGCTGTTGTGTGCACTGGCTTCAAGCCACACCTCAAACTCAGCTCTGGCTCGGTTGTGTGCACTGGCTCCAAGCCACACATCTGATTCAACTCTGCCTCCTGTGGATTTGCGGGACGGTTCACCTGATCAATTAATGCACTCGCTGCAGAGGGCAGCCAATGAGTGTCTGGGGCTGCAGTTTACAATCTTAGTAAGATAGTTCAGTGAGTCAATGCACTCGCTGCAGAGGGCAGCCAGTGAGTGTCTGGGGCTGCAGTTTACAATCTTCGTAAGATAGTTCAGTGAGTCAATGCACTCGCTGCAGAGGGCAGCCAGTGAGTGTCTGGGAGGCTGCAGTTTACAATCTTCGTAAGATAGTTCAGTTAGTCAATGCACTCGCTGCCGAGGGCAGCCAATGAGTGTCTGGGAGGCTGCAGTTTACAATCTTCGTAAGATAGTTCAGTGAGTCAATGCACTCGCTGCAGAGGGCAGCCAGTGAGTGTCTGGGAGGCTGCAGTTTACAATCTTCGTAAGATAGTTCAGTGAGTCAATGCACTCGCTGCAGAGGGCAGCCAGTGAGTGTCTGGGGCTGCAGTTTACAATCTTCGTAAGATAGTTCAGTGAGTCAATGCACTAGCTGCAGAGGGCAGCCAGTGAGTGTCTGGAAGGCTGCAGTTTACAATCTTAGTAAGATAGTTCAGTGAGTCAATGCACTCGCTGCAGAGGGCAGCCAGTGAGTGTCTGGAAGGCTGCAGTTTACAATCTTAGTAAGATAGTTCAGTGAGTCAATGCACTCGCTGCAGAGGGCACCAGTGAGTGTCTGGGAGGCTGCAGTTTACAATCTTCGTAAGATAGTTCAGTGAGTCAATGCACTCGCTGCAGAGGGCAGCCAGTGAGTGTCTGGGGCTGCAGTTTACAATCTTCGTAAGATAGTTCAGTGAGTCAATGCACTCACTGCAGAGGGCAGCCAGCGAGTGTCTGGGGCTGCAGTTTACAATCTTCGTAAGATAGTTCAGTGAGTCAATGCACTCGCTGCAGAGGGCAGCCAGTGAGTGTCTGGGAGGCTGCAGTTTACAATATTCGTAAGATAGTTCAGTGAGTCAATGCACTCGCTGCAGAGGGCAGCCAGTGAGTGTCTGGGAGGCTGCAGTTTACAATCTTCGTAAGATAGTTCAGTGAGTCAATGCACTCGCTGCAGAGGGCAGCCAGTGAGTGTCTGGGGCTGCAGTTTACAATCTTCGTAAGATAGTTCAGTGAGTCAATGCACTCGCTGCAGAGGGCAGCCAGTGAGTGTCTGGGAGGCTGCAGTTTACAATCTTAGTAAGATAGTTCAGTGAGTCAATGCACTCGCTGCAGAGGGCAGCCAGTGAGTGTCTGGAAGGCTGCAGTTTACAATCTTAGTAAGATAGTTCAGTGAGTCAATGCACTCGCTGCAGAGGGCAGCCAGTGAGTGTCTGGGGCTGCAGTTTACAATCTTCGTAAGATAGTTCAGTGAGTCAATGCACTCGCTGCAGAGGGCAGCCAGTGAGTGTCTGGGCGGCTGCAGTTTACAATCTTCGTAAGATAGTTCAGTGAGTCAATGCACTCGCTGCAGAGGGCACCAGTGAGTGTCTGGGGGGCTGCAGTTTACAATCTTCGTAAGATACTTCAGTGAGTCAATGCATTCGCTGCAGAGGGCAGCCAGTGAGTGTCTGGGGCTGCAGTTTACAATCTTCGTAAAATAGTTCAGTGAGTCAATGCACTCGCTGCAGAGGACACCAGTGAGTGTCTGGGAGGCTGCAGTTTACAATCTTAGTAAGATAGTTCAGTGAGTCAATGCACTCGCTGCAGAGGGCAGCCAGTGAGTGTCTGGGGCTGCAGTTTACAATCTTCGTAAGATAGTTCAGTGAGTCAATGCACTCGCTGCAGAGGGCAGCCAGTGAGTGTCTGGGGCTGCAGTTTACAATCTTCGTAAGATAGTTCAGTGAGTCAATGCACTCGCTGCAGAGGGCAGCCAGTGAGTGTCTGGAAGGCTGCAGTTTACAATCTTAGTAAGATAGTTCAGTGAGTCAATGCACTCGCTGCAGAGGGCAGCCAGTGAGTGTCTGGAAGGCTGCAGTTTACAATCTTAGTAAGATAGTTCAGTGAGTCAATGCACTCGCTGCAGAGGGCACCAGTGAGTGTCTGGGAGGCTGCAGTTTACAATCTTCGTAAGATAGTTCAGTGAGTCAATGCACTCGCTGCAGAGGGCAGCCAGTGAGTGTCTGGGGCTGCAGTTTACAATCTTCGTAAGATAGTTCAGTGAGTCAATGCACTCACTGCAGAGGGCAGCCAGCGAGTGTCTGGGGCTGCAGTTTACAATCTTCGTAAGATAGTTCAGTGAGTCAATGCACTCGCTGCAGAGGGCAGCCAGTGAGTGTCTGGGAGGCTGCAGTTTACAATATTCGTAAGATAGTTCAGTGAGTCAATGCACTCGCTGCAGAGGGCAGCCAGTGAGTGTCTGGGAGGCTGCAGTTTACAATCTTCGTAAGATAGTTCAGTGAGTCAATGCACTCGCTGCAGAGGGCAGCCAGTGAGTGTCTGGGGCTGCAGTTTACAATCTTCGTAAGATAGTTCAGTGAGTCAATGCACTCGCTGCAGAGGGCAGCCAGTGAGTGTCTGGGAGGCTGCAGTTTACAATCTTCGTAAAATAGTTCAGTGAGTCAATGCACTCGCTGCAGAGGGCAGCCAGTGAGTGTCTGGGAGGCTGCAGTTTACAATCTTCGTAAGATAGTTCAGTGAGTCAATGCACTCGCTGCAGAGGGCAGCCAGTGAGTGTCTGGAAGGCTGCAGTTTACAATCTTCGTAAGATAGTTCAGTGAGTCAATGCACTCGCTGCAGAGGGCAGCCAGTGAGTGTCTGGGAGGCTGCAGTTTACAATATTCGTAAGATAGTTCAGTGAGTCAATGCACTCGCTGCACAGGGCACCAGTAAGTGTCTGGGAGGCTGCAGTTTACAATCTTCGTAAGATAGTTCAGTGAGTCAATGCACTCGCTGCAGAGGGCAGCCAGTGAGTGTCTCGGAGGCTGCAGTTTACAATCTTCGTAAGATAGTTCAGTGAGTCAATGCACTCGCTGCAGAGGGCAGCCAGTGAGTATCTCGGAGGCTGCAGTTTACAATCTTCGTAAGATAGTTCAGTGAGTCAATGCACTCGCTGCAGAGGGCAGCCAGTGAGTGTCTGGAAGGCTGCAGTTTACAATCTTCGTAAGATAGTTCAGTGAGTCAATGCACTCGCTGCAGAGGGCAGCCAGTGAGTGTCTGGGGCTGCAGTTTACAATCTTAGTAAGATAGTTCAGTGAGTCAATGCACTCGCTGCAGAGTCCACAATCTCGCAGCACAGGTCTGTGAAGTCAGCCCTTGCTCCAGAGCTCCGTCAGTGAGTCGAGAGAAGGTCACTGTTTGCAATTTAATCTCAGTGACATAGCTGTGAGTTGATGCCCTGGCTTTAGAGATCAGTATGCATCTGCCAGGTTACAGTTTACAGTCCCAGTGAGATTGCTCAGTGGGTTAATGCACTTGCTGCTGAGATGTGTCTGCAGCTCGAAGGCTGCAGTTTGCAATCCCAGTGAAATAGCTTCACGAGTTTATGCACTTGCCACAAAGATGTGTGCAAACGGAAGGTTACAGTTTACAGGCATAATAGGATAGATAGCTCAGTGAGTAAATGCGCTTCCTGCAGAGGTCTGTGTACAATATATGTAGAGGTGTGCAAGCCAGGTGAGGCTCGAACTTGGCTCGTCCACATCTCTGGGGCTGGCTCAGGTCTCGTCTCATTGGGACTGGTGCCACAAAAACCGACCCAGGACCCCAGGCCCTGCCCAACAACGCCCCCCCCCCCCACCACCACCACTCCACCCACTCCCACCACCTCACCATACCCCACCCCAAGGCAGTTCTGCTCCGAAAGGATTATAGCGGTCTCTTCTAATGTATTGAATTGAAGCACGCAGATCAAAGGAATAACTTTTTTTATCGCTAAGCATTTTGTGGAGTCCTTACCACATTGCACGTGTACGTTTGTGTTTCCTAATTTACGCGCTAGATCTTTCCACGGCTCGGCTCGTGCTCTGGGGGGCCCTGGCCCGGCTCGGCTGGATGCTTTAGCCGCCTGTCCACCCCTCGAGGGGCAGGTCCGGGCGCCGGAACGGACACGTCCCTCTCGTCCCGGAGGTCGATGAGAGCAGAAGGTGTCAAACTAACACCTATTATCGGAGCTCCGAGGCACGGAGCCCTTCGGGGGGGGGGGGGGGGGTGTTACATCATCTGTCGATATGTTATTATAGCTGCCCTGCCCTTGCGGGGAGGGCTGTTACAAACCCAGTCCGTGCCCCTCAGGGGTAGCCAGCCTGGGTGGTTAGGGCGCGATCACCCCCTCCTTCATGAGGAAAGAGACCATCAGGGGTCGCCCCGGCCATCCTGTGCTCCGGGCTCTGGATTGAGTGACCTCTGACCTGTACATGGTTCGCGAGGATACCTAAAAGCACAAGGAGGTGGGATCAACGCGCCCCACGTGTGGAAAAGAGGCCTGCTGGGAAAGGCCGGCGGGGCTGTGGCAGAATCAGTGGATTTCCAGACTTTCCCTGACATCTGGCTGACTCTGCCCCAGCCCTACTGGCTTTACTTCTATGAGACACCAGCCTGACCTTTGACCCACCCTACTAGTTTTTGAAGTCCAGTGATGGCTCTTTCTTCCCCAGCTCTGCTGGCCTACAGGTGTGACACATGACTGACTCTGCCCCAGCTCCGTTGGCCTGTCTGAATCCTCCAGGATACTTCTTGATGGTGAGTTGCTCAGCAGAGCCCTGACCTCTCACCCAGAGCACTGCGACCTCACGTGATTCTACAGGCTGATGACGTGTGATGGGGGAATACTGTTAGATCCTCCACCTGGCACGCGCTCTAATTAACCATATCACAAATATACTGCATCATAACAGCTCCTTCCTTCAACACAAGTAAGGCACATCATATTAAACAGGGTTGTATCATTTTGCATAAGTGCACAAGGCTGATGGAAAGATACCTTTATCAACTGCTGAAGATGGGGCTATAAAAAGCGAACCCACCACATGAACCACGCGTGTCTCTTCCCCATCCTTCCCCTCTGGCAGAAGCCATTCATGTCTCCACTTCCGCCCACCCCAGCACGCTGCCCCCACCCGCCGTGTTCACTTGACCCTATCTGTTTACTTCCCTTAATGTCTCCACTTCCTCCCACCCCAGCACGCTGCCCCCACCCGCCGTGTTCTCTGGACCCTGTCTGTTTACTTCCCTTCACGTCTCCACTTCCTCCCACCCCAGCACGCTGCCCCCACCCGCCGTGTTCTCTGGACCCTGTCTGTTTACTTCCCTTCATGGCTCCACTTCCTCCCACCCCAGCACGCTGCCCCCACCCACCGTGTTCTCTGGACCCTATCTGTTTACTTCCCTTCATGTCTCCACTTCCTCCCACCCCAGCACGCTGCCCCCACCCGCCGTGTTCTCTGGACCCTGTCTGTTTACTTCCCTTCATGGCTCCACTTCCTCCCACCCCAGCACGCTGCCCCCACCCACCGTGTTCTCTGGACCCTGTCTGTTTACTTCCCTTCACGTCTCCACTTCCTCCCACCCCAGCACGCTGCCCCCACCCGCCGTGTTCTCTGGACCCTGTCTGTTTACTTCCCTTCATGTCTCCACTTCCTCCCACCCCAGCACGCTGCCCCCACCCGCCGTGTTCTCTGGACCCTGTCTGTTTACTTCCCTTCATGTCTCCACTTCCTCCCACCCCAGCACGCTGCCCCCACCTGCCGTGTTCTCTGGACCCTGTCTGTTTACTTCCCTTCATGGCTCCACTTCCTCCCACCCCAGCACGCTGCCCCCACCCGCCGTGTTCTCTGGACCCTGTCTGTTTACTTCCCTTCATGTCTCCACTTCCTCCCACCCCAGCACGCTGCCCCCAGCCGCCGTGTTCTCTGGACCCTGTCTGTTTACTTCCCTTCATGTCTCCACTTCCTCCCACCCCAGCACGCTGCCCCCACCCGCCGTGTTCTCTGGACCCTGTCTGTTTACTTCCCTTCATGTCTCCACTTCCTCCCACCCCAGCACGCTGCCCCCACCCGCCGTGTTCTCTGGACCCTGTCTGTTTACTTCCCTTCATGTCTCCACTTCCTCCTACCCCAGCACGCTGCCCCCACCCGCCGTGTTCTCTGGACCCTGTCTGTTTACTTCCCTTCATGTCTCCACTTCCTCCCACCCCAGCACGCTGCCCCCACCCGCCGTGTTCTCTGGACCCTGTCTGTTTACTTCCCTTCATGGCTTCACTTCCTCCCACCCCAGCACGCTGCCCCCACCCGCCGTGTTCTCTGGACCCTGTCTGTTTACTTCCCTTCATGGCTCCACTTCCTCCCACCCCAGCACGCTGCCCCCACCCGCCGTGTTCTCTGGACCCTGTCTGTTTACTTCCCTTCACGTCTCCACTTCCTCCTACCCCAGCATGCTGCCCCCACCCGCCGTGTTCTCTGGACCCTGTCTGTTTACTTCCCTTCATGTCTCCACTTCCTCCCACCCCAGCACGCTGCCCCCACCCGCCGTGTTCTCTGGACCCTGTCTGTTTACTTCCCTTCATGTCTCCACTTCCTCCCACCCCAGCACGCTGCCCCCACCCGCCGTGTTCTCTGGACCCTGTCTGTTTACTTCCCTTCATGTCTCCACTTCCTCCTACCCCAGCACGCTGCCCCCACCCGCCGTGTTCTCTGGACCCTGTCTGTTTACTTCCCTTCATGTCTCCACTTCCTCCCACCCCAGCACGCTGCCCCCACCCGCCGTGTTCTCTGGACCCTGTCTGTTTACTTCCCTTCATGGCTCCACTTCCTCCCACCCCAGCACGCTGCCCCCACCCGCGGTGTTCTCTGGACCCTGTCTGTTTACTTCCCTTCACGGCTCCACTTCCTCCCACCCCAGCACGCTGCCCCCACCCGCCGTGTTCTCTGGACCCTGTCTGTTTACTTCCCTTCACGTCTCCACTTCCTCCTACCCAGCACGCTGCCCCCACCCGCAGTGTTCTCTGGACCCTGTCTGTTTACTTCCCTTCATGTCTCCACTTCCTCTCACCCCAGCACGCTGCCCCCACCCGCCGTGTTCTCTGGACCCTGTCTGTTTACTTCCCTTCATGTCTCCACTTCCTCCCACCCCAGCATGCTGCCCCCACCCGCCGTGTTCTCTGGACCCTGTCTGTTTACTTCCCTTCATGTCTCCACTTCCTCCTACCCCAGCACGCTGCCCCCACCCGCCGTGTTCTCTGGACCCTGTCTGTTTACTTCCCTTCATGTCTCCACTTCCTCCCACCCCAGCACGCTGCCCCCACCCGCCGTGTTCTCTGGACCCTGTCTGTTTACTTCCCTTCATGGCTCCACTTCCTCCCACCCCAGCACGCTGCCCCCACCGGCCGTGTTCTCTGGACCCTGTCTGTTTACATCCCTTCATGGCTCCACTTCCTCCCACCCCAGCACGCTGCCCCCACCCGCCGTGTTCTCTGGACCCTGTCTGTTTACTTCCCTTCACGTCTCCACTTCCTCCTACCCCAGCACGCTGCCCCCACCCGCCGTGTTCTCTGGACCCTGTCTGTTTACTTCCCTTCATGTCTCCACTTCCTCCCACCCCAGCACGCTGCCTCCACCCGCCGTGTTCTCTGGACCCTGTCTGTTTACTTCCCTTCATGTCTCCACTTCCTCCCACCCCAGCACGCTGCCCCCACCCGCCGTGTTCTCTGGACCCTGTCTGTTTACTTCCCTTCATGTCCCCACTTCCTCCTACCCCAGCACGCTGCCCCCACCCGCCGTGTTCTCTGGACCCTGTCTGTTTACTTCCCTTCATGTCTCCACTTCCTCCTACCCCAGCACGTTGCCCCCACCCGCCGTGTTCTCTGGACCCTGTCTGTTTACTTCCCTTCATGTCTCCACTTCCTCCCACCCCAGCACGCTGCCCCCACCCGCCGTGTTCTCTGGACCCTGTCTGTTTACTTCCCTTCATGTCTCCACTTCCTCCTACCCCAGCACGCTGCCCCCACCCGCCGTGTTCTCTGGACCCTGTCTGTTTACTTCCCTTCATGTCTCCACTTCCTCCCACCCCAGCACGTTGTCCCCACCCGCCGTGTTCTCTGGACCCTGTCTGTTTACTTCCCTTCATGGCTCCACTTCCTCCCACCCCAGCACGCTGCCCCCACCCGCCGTGTTCTCTGGACCCTGTCTGTTTACTTCCCTTCATGTCTCCACTTCCTCCCACCCCAGCACGCTGCCCCCACCCGCCGTGTTCTCTGGACCCTGTCTGTTTACTTCCCTTCATGTCTCCACTTCCTCCCACCCCAGCACGCTGCCCCCACCCGCCGTGTTCTCTGGACCCTGTCTGTTTACTTCCCTTCATGTCTCCACTTCCTCCCACCCCAGCACGCTGCCCCCACCCGCCGTGTTCTCTGGACCCTGTCTGTTTACTTCCCTTCATGTCTCCACTTCCTCCCACCCCAGCACGCTGCCCCCACCCGCCGTGTTCTCTGGACCCTGTCTGTTTACTTCCCTTCATGTCTCCACTTCCTCCCACCCCAGCACGCCGTGTTCTTAGGACCCTGTCTGTTTACTTCCCTTCATGTCTCCACTTCCTCCCACCCCAGCACGCTGCCCTCCACCCGCCGTGTTCTCCGGACCCTCTCTGGTTGATTCCTGTTTTTAGGTCTCGCCTAGCTATTGCGTTTACCCAATCGCTAAGCGAGACTCTTAGTAAGAGGGGCATTTCAAAGAGCTCCCAAAAGTGGATTGCATGGCAAGCACGCACACAATCATGTGCATCGTGCCGCCATGCAATCCGTTTGGGGAAGCGCTTCAGCCCACTGGCGCGTGCACGTGTAGCCACAGCCTCTGCATCATACTTCAAAGGGTCCGCTCCCCCGCCTGGAATGCGCTCCCCCGCCCCCGCCACAGCATGCTGAGAGATTGTTAGGTCTGTTAGCTGGCTGGCCACGGGTGTGCGGTTATGCGCACAATGATGAGCAGAGGCGCCATATGGCTTTCCTCTCTCGTCATGGTGCGCGCACATCGCACACCACTTGCCAGCCAGCCTGCTTTCACTTTTGCGCCTCAGTCTTGCCTGCTCGGCTTCAATGCTCCTCCCCTCCCCCACCACAGAGCGCGTCTCGCGGCCGCGCGTCTTTTTGTTGCTTGTTTGCTGAAGCCGTTTGCGCATTGCATTCAAGTTGAACCACGTCACGTTCCCAACCTCGTTTGCAGAGAAGCAACCATCAGATGTAAAAGACGTATGCAACACAGCACTGGCACTCTAACCCAGGTGAAGTACCACACCACGGTACTCATACATGCTACACACATTTCAACCACAAAATGCATAAAATCACAAGTCTGATCATACACGCAGCACTCCCTAAACATCAAAGTAACTCGACAGAAGGGCGTTTCACTCACAAGCAATCACATCCACTTCATGTTAGTCAACGTTCAGATGGCAAATGAACAGCTAAACAATCGAAGATAAGGGTTGTCTATCAGCAACTGGCCCGGATAACCCATTGTGCAGTACAGGGAAACCTTAGGAAGAAAACCAGTTAATGCTGTTGTATAATCACCATTCACTCCTTAAAATGAATATTCTACATATGAGACAATACGTTTTGCGTTATCCAAGTGGCAAGTTCATGGATTACCACATCACCATTCCCCAGACAAGAGAAAAGGCGACTCAGTATTCCACCTTGAATGTCTTAATCAATTAATCAACCACAAGCTTGAGAATCACTATTCCTGCATTCCAGAGCGCGCTAATGAACCACCGTGGTGTCCCGTCATCCCGTCATATCCAACCAACACGCGCCTGAATATGAAGCACGCCAATGCCTGCTGTTTTTATTTTCAAGCACCTCAATATGCAGCATGCAGTACAGTCTGGAGGGAGAAGGGGTGCTCAGCGCATGGTATGCGCTTCAGAGCACAGAGAACTACAGCACAACACTTCTGTAACAATAAATCTGTGCTGCTGAAGGTTGTTTTCTCTCAAAACAGCTTTGCCCTCTATTAAAGTATTATCTATTTGAAGAATGCAGCACGTTTGCAAAGCACAATCAGACCGGAGAGCATTCTTATGCCATGGTAAACCTTCGGACGGGGCCCCATTACATTCTCAAAGTGAGGCAAATGAGTGGATTATCTAGGTCTTAATTCCTGTTTAAATTATTGTGGAAAAACAGTGGTGCCCACAACAGACCATAGAGAGGTATTGGATTTTGGCATTTACCAGGACATTTTTCAAGCAGTTACTGAAGGCTTTTTGGACCGGTTACAACCTAGCACTTACTGGCCCTGATGGCAAGTTCAGCAGCTGGAATGCCTAAGATACCAGATACAGTCTCCAAGTGCCGGTGCTCTACCCAGGTGATATTCAAAACACAGCTAGGTACATTTATGCTGCAATTGATGTGCATAAAACAGTCTTAAATTAAGCAAAACAAACACTAATTGGATAACAAGGCTGTCACCAGTGGCATGAAAAACAAGCATTGGCATAGCCAATAGGTCTCGCTTTTGGAACCTTATAAGTATTTGGTTATGCAGCACAATATCTTTGGTGCAACAACATCAACTGTTGCATGGCTAAACACCTATAAGGTCCCAAAGACGAGACCTATTGGCTATGCCAATGCTTGTTTCTAGAGCCACTCTCCTACTGTTCCACTTTTGCCCGTAGTTCCACACTGCATGGTACTCAGATGCACTTTCCACCTGCATGGGACTTGAAGACGCAATCATTGTCTCATTTGCTTCCTAATTTGCGTTTCATCCAGTCCACTCACTGCACCCAACTCTGTAGTTTTTATCCCAGGTCTGGCACTATTTCTTCTATCAATCAACCACTTCAATAGCAATGTGTTTTTAGGTTCTCTACCCCTCATAACCTCGAAGGGGGTCTTTCTCGTCACACCATTGCGTGGTACGATACACCCATACCATCTCTTTCACTGCCTCTCTTATGTTCCTTCTTCCACTAAAGGCCATCTGTAGCGCACCTTTAACCATACTGTTTGCTCGCTCCACTATGCCATTAGCTTGAGGGTTGTAGAAAGAGGTTCTGATATGTTTTATTCCAAATTTTAACAGAAAATTCTGCATCTCAACAAAACTAGCTGCGTCTCATATCAGTCACTGAATAAGGTGAACACCCTGCCTATATATTTCATACAAATTCCACTTCTTACCACCTAGAGAAAGTATCTACTACTACCCTGCATAATGTTCCCTTCAGTAATTCGCGGGGCCAATAAAATCCAAGCAGACTCGCTCCCACATGCCTTCCACAGCTCCACACTTTCCACTTGGACCAACACACTCTTTCAACGTCCTCTGATTCTCCATTCAATCCACTCTTAAGGTCTGCGTCCATTCCTGTCACCAGCGCTTCTCTTGCAATCTCTTCATCATGGGCATTTCCCCTAAATGTTTCTCGTGTGTCAATCCTATCAAACCTTTCTTCACTCCTTTAGGTGAGATCATTCTCTGACCCCTTGTGATCACCTCTCTCTCTCAACTCCTCTTTCAGTTTCACAAACTGACATAACTCAGGAAGCAAATCCTATTCCCGCCTTCAACCGTCCTATCTCCATCCCTGTACTTTCTGTACATGGGAATCCTCGACCAAGCAACAGCCCTACGCTTTTGAGAAATCGTTTACCTTCCACTTCCAATGCATCTACCCTCACAACCACCCACTCCGACAAGTCATCCCCCCCCCCCACCCCCAGCGCTCCACGGTCCTCGAGATACAACCTTGATAGACAATCTGCTGGAACACTCTTTCGCCCAGCCACAGGCTCAGCCTCAGACTGAAACTCCTATCATCTCGAAGCCAACCACGCCAACCATGCCAACCATGCCAACCATGCCAACCATGCCAACCTGCCAGAGCCCTTCGGGCTCCTCCTGGATGTAAAACTGTTACTAATGGTTTGTCATCTGCTTTCAATTTAAAATGTACTCCCCACAAGTAGGTGTAAAATGCTATGCACCCCCAACGTGGCCGCCAGTGCCTCCTTGTCTGTCACTGAGTATTTACCATCTGTAGTATTCAGTGACTGAGACGCGAAGGCTCTGGGTTTCTCAAGACATCCCCTCACTTACAGAAGTGCCCCCCCAAACCTGTGCCCTGGCATCGACAGTTAAAACACTTTTTTGAAGTTACAGCAACTGGACGTACAATCCTTGCAGTTGGAATTTATTGTCCGGTTCCCTCAAAGTCTTTCCCTTGTCGCTGACCCCCTTGATTTCATTTCCTTTCCTTAACAGTTTTCTCAGAGAGTCTATTCTACTTCGAATAGAACTCTATTAAACCCATGAAAGATTGTAGCTGTTCGGTATTTTGCAGAGATTGTGCCAATCGGATTGTTTGACTAAGTCTTCCTTCGGTCTGATACTGGCCCTGAAATTCTATACTCTAAAAAATACTCAGAGCCTATATTCTAAATGCTCAGAGCCTGTACCCTAAATTCTCAGAGCCTATACCCTAAATACTCAGAGCCTGTACCCTAAATGCTCAGAGCCTATACCCTAAATACTCAGAGACTACACCCTAACAACTCAGTCTATACCCTAAATACTCAGAGACTACACCCTAAATACTCAGAGCCTATACCCGAAATACTCAAATTCTATACTCTAAATACTCAGAGCCTGTACCCTAAATGCTCAGAGCCTATACCCTAAATACTCAGAGCCTGTACCCTAAATACTCGGAGCCTATACCCTAAATACTCAGAGCCTATACCCTAAATACTCAGAGACTACACCCAAAAAGCTCAAATCCTATACCCTAAATACTCAGAGCCTGTACGCTACATACTCAGAGCCTGTACCCTAAATACTCAGAGCCTGTACCCTAAATGCTCAGAGCCTATACCCTAAATACTCAGAGCCTGTACCCTAAATACTCAAATCCTATGCCTTAAATACTCAGAGCCTATACCCTAAATACTCACAGCCTGTACCCTAAATGCTCAGAGCCTATACTCTAAATACTCAGAGCCTGTACCCTAAATGCTCAGAGCCTATACCCTAAATATTCAGAGCCTGTACCCTACCCTAAATACTCAGAGCCTATACCCTAAATACTCAGAGCCTATACCCTAAATGCTCAGAGCCTATACCCTAAATACTCAGAGACTACACCCTAAATACTCAGAGCCTGTACCCGAAATGCTCAAATCCTAAACCCTAAATGCTCAAAGCCTATACCCTAAATACTCAGAGCCTGTACCCTAAATACTCAGAGCCTATACCCTAAATGTTCAGAGCCTATACCCTAAATACTCAGAGCCTGTACCCTAAATACTCAGAGCCTATACCCTAAATACTCAGAGCATGTACCCTAAATACTCTGAGCCTATACTGTAAATACTCAGAGCCTATACTGTAAATACTCAGAGCCTATACCCTAAATGCTCAGAGCCTATACCCTAAATACTCAGAGCCTGTACCCTAAATACTCAGAGCCTATACCCTAAATGCTCAGAGCCTATACTGTAAATACTCAGAGCCTATACCCTAAATGCTCAGAGCCTATACCCTAAATACTCAGAGCCTGTACCCTAAATACTCAGAGCATATACCCTAAATACTCAGAGCCTGTACCCTAAATACTCAGAGCCTATACTGTAAATACTCAGAGCCTATACTGTAAATACTCAGAGCCTATACCGAAAATACTCAGAGCCTATACCCTAAATACTCAGAGCCTATACCCTAATACTCAGAGTCTATACCCTAAATGCTCCGACCCTATACCCTAAATACTCGGAGCCTATACCCTAAATACTCAGAGCCTATACCCTAAATACTCAGAGCCTATACCCTTAATACTCAGAGACTACACCCTAACTACTCAGAGCCTATACCCAAAAAGCTCAAATCCTATACCCTAAATACTCAGAGCCTGTACGCTACATACTCAGAGCCTGTACCCTAAATGCTCAGAGCCTGTACCCTAAATACTCAAATCCTATGCCCTAAATACTCATAGCCTATACCCTAAATACTCACAGCCTATACCCTAAATGCTCAGAGCCTATACTCTAAATACTCAGAGCCTGTACCCTAAATGCTCAGAGCCTATACCCTAAATACTCAGAGCCTGTACCCTACCCTAAATACTCGGAGCCTACACCCTAAATACTCAGAGCCTATACCCTAAATGCTCAGAGCCTATACCCTAAATACTCAGAGACTACACCCTAAATACTCAGAGCCTATACCCGAAATGCTCAAATCCTATACCCTAAATGCTCAAAGCCTATACCCTAAATACTCAGAGCCTGTACCCTAAATACTCAGAGCCTATACCCTAAATGCTCAGAGCCTATACTGTAAATACTCAGAGCCTATACCCTAAACGCTCAGAGCCTATACCCTAAATACTCAGAGCCTGTACCCTAAATACTCAGAGCCTATACCCTAAATACTCAGAGCCTGTACCCTAAATACTCAGAGCCTATACTGTAAATACTCAGAGCCTATACCCTAAATGCTCAGAGCCTATACCCTAAATACTCAGAGCCTGTACCCTAAATACTCAGAGCCTGTACCCTAAATGCTCAGAGCCTATACCCTAAATTCTCAGAGCCTATACCCTAAATACTCAAACCCTATACCCTAGATACTCAGAGCCCTTACTCTAAACACTCAGAGTGTGTATCCTAAATACTCGGAGTCAAAGAAAAGATCTGATGTACCGGATGTGCCATCATCAGATAATAATAGGCTCCAGCCTGTTCACACAAAAGCATAGAGAAAACTGATATAGCGGAAGTGACATCATCAGATAATAACAAGGCCAACTGACCCCACGAGAGAAGGACACGCCAAAGCACTTGGGGGGAGTGGGGGGTCTTCAAGAAGAATGATATACCGGAAGTGACATCATCAGATAATAACAAGGCCAACTGACCCCACGAGAGAAGGACACACCATTGCACATCGGGGGAGTGGGGGGTCATAGAGAAAAGTGATATACCGGAAGTGATCTCATCAGATATTGATGGCACCCGGCCCCACCCCTCGAAAAGCCAGCGCAACACTTGTCAAACTAACTGAAGGATCGATACCCAGAGATTACCACAGATTAATGCACAGAATACATCACAAAGGCGCTGCTAATGAGGGCTGATGAACCTATGTCTGGGGGCTGAGGGGGGGGGGGGCGCGTGTAATTCAATTGTGTTCACAGGTTTACACTGAAATGAAAACAATTTGTAATCCGTAACAGGCGAGCGACCGAAAATCAAAAAATCTATCGCTGATTAGAGCAGAGATTGAGAGGCGGAATTAAAGGTAATTAGAAGGTTCTAGCAGCTGGGCCAGGAGTGGGGGGAGGGGGTGTATGCCGACAGGACAAAGAAAAGCATATAACAGACCGAGGCCGTTGTAATACAACAGGGCCCATTGTATGTCAACAGGCGAGGAACATTGTATGTCAACAGGGCGGGCAACATTGTATGTCAACAATGAGGGCCCTTTGTAAGTCAACAGGGGAGGCCCTTTGTATGTCAACAGGACTCATTGTATGTCAACAGAGGAGGCCCTTTGTATGCCAACAGGGCCCATTGTATGTCAACAGGGCGAGGAACATTGTATGTCAACAGGGGAGGGACATTGTATGTCAACAGGGAGGGACATTGTATGTCAACAGGGGAGGCCCTTTGTATGTCAACAGGGGAAGGACATTGTATGTCAACAGGGAGGGACATTGTATGTCAACAGGGGAGGCCCTTTGTATGTCAACAGGGGAGGGACATTGTATGTCAACAGTGGGGGCCCTTTGTAAGTCAACAGGGCTCATTGTATGTCAACAGGATGAGGAACATTGTAAGTCAACAGGGGAGGCCCTTTGTATGTCAACAGGACTCATTGTATGTCAACAGGGGAGGCCCTTTGTATGTCAGCAGGGGAGGGACATTGTATGTCAACAGGGGAGGCCCTTTGTATGTCAACAGGGGAGGGACATTGAATGTCAACAGGGGGGGCTTTGTATGTCAACAGGGCACATTGTATGTCAACAGGATGAGAAACATTGTAAGTCAACAGGGGGGGGGGGCATTGTATGTCAACAGTGGGGGCCCTTTGTAAGTCAACAGGGCTTATTGTATGTCAACAGGGTGAGGAACATTGTAAGCTCATGAGGGGAGGCCCTTTGTTTGTCAGCAGGACTCATTATATGTCAACAGAGTTAGGAACATTGTAAATCAACAGGGGAGGCCCTTTGCTTGTCAACAGGACTCATTGTATGTCAACAGGGTGAGGAACATTGTAAGTCAACAGGGGAGGCCCTTTGTATGTCAACAGGGCCCATTGTATGTCAACAGTGTGAGGAACGTTGTAGGTCAACAGGGGAGGCCCTTTGTATGTCAGCAGGACTCATTGTATGTCAACAGAGTGAGGAACATTGTAAGTCAACAGGGAAGGCCCTTTGTATGTCAACAGGGCCCACTGTATGTCAACAGGGCCATTGTGTCAACAGGGCCCACTGCAGGTCAACAGGGCCCATTATATGTCAACGGGCCAATCGTATGTCAACAGGGCCCATTGTATGTCAACATGGCCCACTGCTTATCAACAGGGCCCATCATATGTCAACCGGGCCCATCGTATGTCAACAGCGCCCATTGTATGTCAACAGTGCCCATTGTATGCCAACAGGGCCCACTGCAAGTCAACAGGGCCCATCGTATGTCAACAGGGACCACTGCTTGTCAACAGGGCCCATCATATGTCAACGGGGCCCAATGTATGCCAACAGGGCCCACTGCAAGTCAACAGGGCCCATCGTATGTCAACAGGGCCCATTGTATGTCAACAGGGGCAAGACAGAATTTATGTCAACAGGAAGAAGTCAACTCTACACCCACAGGATGAATCCAACTATACACTAATAGGACTAGACTTTACTGTATGCCAACAGGATGATGCCAATGGGTCACAGCTTCAGAGACACCATCTTTATGAATAAACGTTACTGAATTTAATTGATATTCCAAATCCATATTTTGAAAAGAACAGTCAAATTATGGATTTGGAATATGAATTAACCTTACTACCTTTATTTCTACAGATCATCCCTCTGGATGTAAATGTAAAAATGTAAATGTCCAGTATTTGTAAAGCGCAAACAATCACCCGAGGGTGTCAAGGCGCTAGGGGCCGTCAGGAAGATTAAGTGAGCTATTGCCCAGAGTCACATGGTGCTGGGCTGATCTGCCGCCGGCGCCGGGGATCGAACTGTGAGTCCCGGGTTTCGGAGTCAGTTACCCTGGCCGCTGCACCACACCTCTTTCTGTGACAGATGTATGTACCTTGGCACTCTCAGGAGTAAAGCGCCCTTCCCAGCGCACTAGGGTGTCTAAGAATTACTAAGACCCCTTTCTATTCTTGTATACAGGTACCAATGTATGTCAATGGGACAAAAGCAACTCTATGTCAACAGGGCGCGTTCACTTATATCACAACAGGTGAAGCCCACTGTGTATTAACAGGAAAAAGATAACTCTATGTCCATGAAGGAGACTGGCTTTATATCAACTGGGGGTGCTGCCCTGTATGTCAACAGGACTTGAGCCACTGTATACCAACAGGATGAAGCAAAGTGTATTTCAACAGGACTATGCCAACTGTATGATAATAGTACAAAGCTCAACCATATATCAACAGGACAAGACCAAGAGTATGCCAACAGGGCAAGCCAACTGTATATGAATAGGACAAGTCCAAGCGTATATCACCAGGACAAGCCAACCGTATATAACAACAGGACAAGTCCAAGCGTATATCACCAGGACAAGCCAACTGTATATATCACCAGGACAAGCCAACCGTATATCACCAGGACAAGCCAACCGTATATATCAAGGGGACAAGTCCAAGCGTATATCACCAGGACAAGCCAACTGTATATAACAACAGGACAAGTCCAACCGTATATCACCAGGACAAGCCAACCGTATATAACAACAGGACAAGTCCAACCGTATATCACCAGGACAAGCCAACCGTATATATCAACAGGACAAGTCCAAGCGTAAATCACCAGGACAAGCCAACCGTGTATATCAACAGGACAAGTCCAAGCGTATATCACCAGGACAAGCCAACCGTATATATCAACAGGACAAGTCCAAGCGTATATCACCAGGACAAGCCAACCGTATATATCAACAGTACTAAGCCAAGCGTATATCAACAGGACCAGCCAACCGTATATATTAACAGGACAAGTCCAAGCGTATATCACCAGGACAAGCCAACCGTATATATCAACAGGACAAGTCCAAGCGTATATATCACCAGGACAAGCCAACCGTATATATCAACAGAACAAGGCCGAGCATATATCAACAGGACAAGCCAACCATATCTCAACAGGACAATGCCAAGCGTATATCAGCAGGACAAGCCAACTGTATATAACAGGACGAGCCAAGCGTATATCAACAGGACAAGCCAACCGTATATCAACAGGTCAAGGCCAAGCCCAAGCGTATATCTAAACAGTAAAAGGACAAATGTATATCAATGAGAAGGCTAACTGTATATCAACAGGACAAGCCAACTGTCTGCCAACAGGACAAGCTCGAATCTGTTGCAATAGGTTAAAGGCATCTTTCTATCAAGAGGTGCAGGCAACTGTATGGCGGCTTTGTGGGTTCCACTTAATATCAACAAGGAATGATCCACTGTTTACCAACAGGGCTTGTTCCACTGTATACCGACAGGGCGTGTTCCACTGTATACTGACAGGGCTTGTTCCACTGTATACCGACAGGGCTTGTTCCACTGTATACCAGCAGGGCTTGTTCCACTGTATACCAACAGGGCTTGTTCCACTGTATACCGACAGGGCTTGTTCCACTGTATACCGACAGGGCTTGTTCCCCTGTATACCGACAGGGCTTGTTCCACTGTATACCAACAGGGCTTGTTCCACTGTATACCAACAGGGCGTGTTCCACTGTATACGAGCAGGGCTTGTTCCACTGTATACCGACAGGGCTTGTTCCACTGTATACCAGCAGGGCTTGTTCCATTGTATACCAACAGGGCGTGTTCCACTGTATACTGACAGGGCTTGTTCCACTGTATACCGACAGGGCTTGTTCCACTGTATACCAACAGGGCGTGTTCCACTGTATACCAGCAGGGCGTGTTCCACTGTATACCAGCAGGGCTTGTTCCACTGTATACCAGCAGGGCGTGTTCCACTGTATACCAGCAGGGCGTGTTCCACTGTATACCAGCAGGGCTTGTTCCACTGTATACCAGCAGGGCGTGTTCCACTGTATACCAACAGGGCTTGTTCCACTGTATACCGACAGGGCGTGTTCCACTGTATACTGACAGGGCTTGTTCCACTGTATACCAGCAGGGCGTGTTCCACTGTATACCGACAGGGCTTGTTCCATTGTATACCAACAGGGCGTGTTCCATTGTATACGAGCAGGGCGTGTTCCACTGTATACCAGCAGGGCTTGTTCCATTGTATACCTGCAGGGCGTGTTCCATTGTATACCTGCAGGGCGTGTTCCACTGTATACCAGCAGGGCGTGTTCCATTGTATACCTGCAGGGCGTGTTCCACTGTATACCAGCAGGGCGTGTTCCATTGTATACGAGCAGGGCGTGTTCCATTGTATACCAACAGGGCGTGTTCCATTGTATACGAGCAGGGCGTGTTCCACTGTATACCAGCAGGGCTTGTTCCATTGTATACCTGCAGGGCGTGTTCCATTGTATACCTGCAGGGCGTGTTCCACTGTATACCAGCAGGGCGTGTTCCATTGTATACCTGCAGGGCGTGTTCCATTGTATACGAGCAGGGCGTGTTCCACTGTATACCAGCAGGGCGTGTTCCACTGTATACCAGCAGGGCGTGTTCCATTGTATACGAGCAGGGCGTGTTCCACTGTATACCAGCAGGGCGTGTTCCATTGTATACCTGCAGGGCGTGTTCCACTGTATACGAGCAGGGCGTGTTCCACTGTATACCAGCAGGGCGTGTTCCATTGTATACGAGCAATGCTTGTTCCACTGTATACCAGCAGGGCGTGTTCCAGTGTATACCTGCAGGGCGTGTTCCTGTGTATACGAGCAGGGCGTGTTCCACTGTATACCAGCAGGGCGTGTTCCACTGTATACGAGCAATGCTTGTTCCACTGTATACCTGCAGGGCGTGTTCCACTGTATACCTGCAGGGCGTGTTCCATTGTATACGAGCAATGCTTGTTCCACTGTATACCAGCAGGGCGTGTTCCACTGTATACCAGCAGGGCGTGTTCCACTATATATCAACAGGGCGTGTTCCATTGTATACCTGCAGGCCACGGCCAGGAGAGACCAACTATCAACGGGGTGGGGGCTCCTGCGTATCAACAAGGCAGCCTGACATTATATTACCAGAGCTAAGCGCCCTCTATAACAACATATAATGTATACTTTCTATCCATGAGGAAAACCCGCGCATGCATCAATTAGATGTGACAACTGCATGCGCCGGGCGAGACCAACTCCGCTCTTTAGGGGACCTTGAAAAGCCGCCAGGCCCTGGTAACCGCGCTTCAAGGGGGGCTGCTGGGGGCTGCCAGCCCTGTAGACTTGTCAAGCACCGACAACTTCTAAAACTCGGTGTGAAAGCAGGTTTCCAGTGTGTGCCAGGCAGGCAGGCATGCCAGGGCAGGGCCCGTGTGCCCCGTGTGTCGCCCCCGGCCAGACCCCCTCCCCAGAGACCTTTCACATGCGTCTGCGGATTTAATCGGATTCGATGGAAGTTGTGCCTCTTTGTAAAAGTGCAGATATTCCAGCTGGACTCGCGGCGTGTGTTGAAGGAATTTCAATTTGTAGGTGTGAGCGCCTGCGTTGCGCGGTAATTGGCGCCATTCCGGGGTCGGTGCTGCTCGGGGGCTGATTAGCACGTCAGGCCGGGGTGTTGCATCAGCCCGTCCCGGGCACTCTGATTAAAACATTATTTAATCCAGCGGGACGCTGGGGCTTCTAGAACATTCCGCGCCCCGCCATGGCAGGGGCTGCGCACGTGGTGAGGGTGGGGGCCAGACACGGAAATGCAGGGGGCCGTGTGGGAGTCTGGGTACAGACCTGACTCACATGTCAGACACGCCCCCTGACGCAGGTGTGTACAGGATTCACCTGTGATACACGGCCCTTGTGCCTCACAGGTGACACAGGTCTGTACATGAGACACTTCTGACACAGCTCCTGTGCCTCACAGGTGACACAGGAATCAGACACTTCTGACACAGCCCCTGTGCCTCACAGGTGACACAGTCTGTACCTGGGACACCTCCGATGCGGCTCCTGTGCCTCACAGGTAACACAGTCTGTACCTGGGACATCTCTGACAAAGCCCCTATGTTTTACAGGTGACACAGTCTGTACCTGGGACACCTCTGACAAAGCCCCTATGTTTTACAGGTGACACAGGTTTGTACCTGGGACACCTCCGATGCGGCTCCCGTGCCTCACAGGTGACACAGTCTGTACTGGATTCACCTGTCATACACATTCCTGGCCTGTGCTTCACAGGTGACAAAGGTCTTGACACCTCTGACACAGCTCCTGTGCCTCACAGGTGACACAGGTCTGTATCTAAGACGCCTCTAACACCTCCCTTGCGCCTCACAGGTGACACTTGTCTGTACCTGAGACACCTCTGACACAGCTCCTGTGCCTCACAGGTGACATAGGTCTGTACCTGGGACACCTATGACACAGCTCCTGTGCCTCACAGGTGACACAGATCTGTACCTGGACACCTCTGATGCAGCTCCCATGTGTAGGAGAGTAGGATCTGCTTCACATAGGTACCCCCACTTTTTGCTGATGTTTCACTGTTTTTCGACCTTAGTCTGGCTGTGGCCCTGCTAATCAGGACCCCAGCCTAGCTGCTTCCTCTCTAAAATGGTTTTCATGTACATTAGGTACATTTCTAATTGGATTCTGGAGTGCCTTATAAGCCCCTAGTATATGGTATACTATGTACCTAGGGCATAGGTACCTCAGAGGCCTACCAGGGGCTGCAGCATGTATTATGCCACCCCTGGGAAGCACTCCAAAATGACACCACAGGTCTGCTACTGCAGCCTGGGTGAGGTAGTGTTAGCACCCCTTACTGTGGTCTAGGATACCTATATCACTACCCTATACAGACACATATAAACCTATAAGCCACTCCCATGGCAGGCCTTGACAATCCTGAAGGCAGAGTGCTTGGTTTTATGTGAGAGGGTGCCCAAGCATGAGCTGAGCCCCTCTGCAGCTTTCGGGAATACTTCCTTATGGCTGTTCTGTGATACAGACATACCATATACTCTTAAGTGCATTATAACCTCGCGGTAAATGCTAACTTTGGGATGGTGTTCTGCTCGATTTTCCCGGTCTTCTTGTATTAACAGGTGATTGAATGTGACTTCAGTCTCTTACCATTCAAGCCTAAGGGTTAGAGTAGTGGATGGAGCCTATTTACTAGGCACTTCGACGTGATTCTGTGCTCTTCCCCATAGATCAGGGCTTGCATATATAGCCTAGGGGATAGATTCGTTAGTATTAGGGATAACCTGTCCTGTAGTGAGGGTATTTCATGGAGCCATGCTGAATGCAGGCCTGGTAGGCCTCAAACGGGAGAGACTCCATCTTTCTTTCTGCTCCGGCAGCTTGGGATGCTTCTAGGTCAAATGTGATGTTTTAGTTATGAGGTGTTATTCGCTTGGAGAGAACCGGTTCAGGCCGGCCCTTATCGAAGGATTGTATTTTTCTTCATGCCGAAGACACTACATCAGGCCGGCCGGCTGGGAACGTGTCCTTGGTACGGGGAGGTACAAGAATTTGGTGGGCGGCAGGTTACGGGCCGGAATTTTCCATGAGGAAATGCACCTCTATATTAGTGAAAATCTGAGGCAGTTACAGGTTCAGTCCGTAGGCGGCATCTAGCCGTTAGCAGTAAAGCTACTACTTATTCCAGGGAAGACAGACGCCATCTTGAAGGCGGAGAAGAACTGAGAGACAGATGCTTTCCTAACAGAATAACCAGAGAGGAGAGAGTAGCCGATAAGGAGGAGGTCCCAGTGACTCGGAGAAGGGTGATTCCAGGCGAGCCGAGGCATAGACGAGAAGGGAACCTAGATGACCACTGAGTGCAGGCTACATACTACTAAGGTGATGTCGACCCTTTCTTATTAGAGTGTACAACTTAATCTTTCACTTTTCTTTGCAGGTTATGTGTTATATCGTAATGTTATGTGATTGTGTATGTAACGAGTAATAAAGTATCCAGTTTGTAGTGAACCAACATGTGCTGCGTGTTCTTGTATAAGAGGGTAGCCTATTCTTCTAGTCAGCTGCGGCTACATGAACAGATGTTAACCCTGATCAGGTAAGTGGTAACTGAATAAGGGAAAGAGGAGCCCCTCAAACCTGAGAACAGGCTATGCCCGAACTGGTAATCCTTGTGTGATCTGATGAATAGTGAGACTGATTCCCTTTTTGTATGTTATGGTGATCATAGGATGAACTGTCGTATGAGACTGCTGTCTAGGTAGAGAGGTCTGGATTCGTAGGGGATCGCGAGGCCGCCAATTGTGCTGAGACTGCCGTCTGGGTAGAGAGGTCTGGGTTCGTATGGGACCGCGAGGCCGCCACTTGTGATACTGTCGTATGGGCAGAGAGGTCTGGATTCGTAGGGGATCGCGAGGCCGCCGATTGTGCTGATACTGTCGTATGGGCAGAGAGGTCTGGGTTCGTATGGGACCGCGAGGCCGCCACTTGTGATACTGTCGTATGGGCAGAGAGGTCTGGATTCGTAGGGGATCGCGAGGCCGCCGATTGTGCTGATACTGTCGTATGGGCAGAGAGGTCTGGGTTCGTATGGGACCGCGAGGCCGCCACTTGTGATACTGTCGTATGGGCAGAGAGGTCTGGATTCGTAGGGGATCGCGAGGCCGCCGATTGTGCTGATACTGTCGTATGGGCAGAGAGGTCTGGGTTCGTATGGGACCGCGAGGCCACCACTTGTGATACTGTCGTATGGGCAGAGAGGTCTGGGTTCGTATGGGACCGCGAGGCCGCCACTTGTGATACTGTCGTATGGGCAGAGAGGTCTGGATCCGTATGGGATCACGAGGCCGCCGATTATAAGAGGTCTTGGTATGTATAGTAGGAATTCCCTGTCCTTAGGTGATAGATATATGTGGTTGTAGGATTGTAAATAGGTTCTAGGGAGGGGGTAACGTTCTGGCTGGGTTAGTGAGGCTCTGATGAGCGGGTTCTATCTGATCCGAAAACCCAAGCAGAACATTTGGCGTCACGAACCGTTTACGAAACCTGTGTGCGTTGTGGTTGTATTGTGTTTGTCTTCGGCGTGTGCGTGGTTTTGTTTCTATATTATTTGTATATACCTGCGTGTAGTTTTCTTTTCTCTTTCTTTTTTTTTTTTTTCTTCTCTTTTTCTTTCTTTTCAAAGATGTTTTCTAGAAAGTCGAAATCTACTTTTAAGTTGCCCGTTGATATTCCCGGCTGGGATTCAACGCCTTATGAGGCCTTAGCCCGTGAGTGGGCTGATTCTACTGGTTTGAGTGAGAATTGGAATTCTTTTTTGGAGCTGGCGGAGCCGGCTAATGTGATTACTTGCTTACAGAAGGCGCCGGTATCTAAGGGTGATGAGCTTCCCGTTTTAGGGCGCAGAGGTTGGATTGTTCTGTCTGCGTACAGGATTCTCCATGAGAGGTTGTTGAAGTTGCAGAACTTGCATAAGGATTTGGAAGCGAACTTTGTTGAAATTCAGAATGCTCATACTTTGTTGCGGTGTCAAAATAAGTTGCTTGCTGACAAACTTGAGACGTACCAAACTATTGCCGAGAGAGCGGCTGTGCGAATTGCTCGTTATAAATACAAGAATCGACGTGGTCGGGTTTCGACGCGGAAGGTGCGTCTGGTCGTGGCGAAAGCCGGACTGGATTGGAATCCTGATGAATGGGATGGTAATATCTGGAACTCGAGTGATTCTCCTTCCTCGGGTGAGGAGTCTGCCAAGCGCGAGTCCTCTCGCTCCGGCCGTGCTTGTAAATCTGCTTCTTGCGCCTCTGATGGTGCACCCCGTGATTGCGCTCGTCCTTCGAGCGGGGTCGATGCTTCTTCCACTGATTGTTCCTCTACGTGTACTGGTCGAGCTCCTTGTGATGCTCATCCCGCGGTCTCGGCGCATCCAGTTTTTCGACGGAAGGTGCAGCAGGCTCCCGGTGCTCCGAATGGTATTGCTTTAGACTCTTTGGAGGATTTTACTCAACAAGAAATTAGTGATATTTTGCAGCGATTTCGGCAGCGAGTTGGTGAGCCCTTGCTCACATGGATGGTGCGCCTTTATGAACTGGGCGCAGCTGGCATTATGTTGGATGCTGGCGATTGTTTGAAGTTTTGTTCCTTGAGTTCGGATTCTACTGTACAGGATCATTTTCGTAACTTTAATGGTGGTGGTCAAATTTCTTTGCTTCAATTGGCGACTGAGGGTTATAATCAAAAATATCCTACTGAGTCTGACTGGCCTGTGAATGACAAACCGTGGTATACTTTGCGCGATGCTGCGCAACGTCTCAAAGAGGAGGTGATGAAAACGGCAATTTTTCTGAATACTGCTGACCGGTTGCTTGATGCTTTCTTGACATCTTCTGTGCGGAATCGTATTATTCGTTCTTCCCCTGTTGCTTATAAGCAGGTCATGATGACTTTATTGATTAATCAGACTGGTAACATGTTATCTGTGGTGCTGGAATCGGTACGCCAACTCGGTGAGTTGGGTGAGTGGTTTAAACCTGAACGGCAGTCCCGGCCTGACACTCGTACTCCTGGTGAATATAAATTTACTAGACGTGATATGTTTCTTGCTCTTCTGGCTGATGGTGTGTGTAAGGAGGACATTGATGGTGAGACTACTTCTCGTTTGTGGGAAATGTTTCGCAAACGTGGCTTGGATCGAAAGGAGGGTGCCCGGCGTGTTCGGACAACTGAGTGTGATCGTGGTTTTTCTGACGGTAGCGGTGATGACGACCGCCGTGGGCGCTCTGATCGTCGTGATGATCGCTGTTATGCGCGTGATTTGTCCCCCCGTCGTGAGAGAGACAGGGAGAGAGAGGGGGAAAGAGAGAGGGGGAGAGATGATTATGTTAACAGCAGACGTAGAGATGATAGGGATCAATCCCCTGAGTTGAGAAGGAGAGAGGATCGACACATATTGGCCGATCGAAACCCGCAGTACAATGCAGGGAACAGTAATCCATTTCGTAATGGAGATGGATATGAACAGGAGGTATCGATACCTAGGAACCGTGAGAGTCTTTATCCTGATTTATCCTGGTACACAGAACACAATAAAAAGGACTAGGAAATAGGTCAAGCTCCAGTACACAGATGGGCTCACAGAGATAATAGACCCTATGTAGATATTGATATTTATTGGAGACATCGTAATATCCAAAGGGCCCGAGCATTGGTAGATACAGGAGCGGAGGCCACTCTTATTCATGGAAAATCAAAGAAGTTTAAAGGTCAGCCTTTTACAATTACTGGATTAGGTGGAAAGGAAACTCCCGCAGTTCAAACCTTACTTGAAATGAGAATAGGTAGAATTCCTAGAAAAGAATACTCTGTATTAGTGGTGCCACTCTTAGAATTCATAATTGGAATTGATATTTTGAAAGGAATGACTTTGCACTTAGATGATGGATGTTACCAATTTGGAACTAAACATTATATATCGTCCAGGCCTGTACGGGTTGGTCGTTTAAGAATGCCCCCCATAAAAGTTCCCCAGGCGACAAAAGTGGTTCGTCAGAAGCAGTATCGTATTCCAGGTGGTCATGAAGAGATTAGTACCACTATTCAGGAGTTGGTGGATGCAGGAGTTATAACCCCAGTTACTTCTGCTTGGAATAATCCTGTTTGGCCTGTACGTAAGAGTGATAATTCTTGGCGCATGACTGTTGATTATCGAGAATTGAATAGACACACACCCTCTTTGACTGTTGCAGTACCGGATGTTATTACCCTAATTGAAAGAATCCAGAAACATCCAGGTACATGGTATGCATCCATTGATATTGCTAATGCTTTCTTTTCGATTCCGATTGCCCCTGAGTGTCAGGAACAATTCAGTTTTACGTGGAACGGGCGTCAGATGACGTTTAGAAGTCTTCCTCAGGGCTATGTGCATAGTCCTACGATATGTCACCGGCTGGTGGCAGAGCATCTGGCTGAGGTACCAGTTCATCCACAAATTCAGATATGTCACTATATTGATGATATTTTGATCCAAGGTGAATCACAAGAGGAAGTTCAGACCCAATTGGATAGAGTCATTGAGTGCTTGCGTGAGAAAGGTTGGGAAATCAACCCGGATAAATTACAAGGTCCATCCCAGGCTGTGAAATTTTTGGGTATTAATTGGCATGAAGGGCACCGAGAAGTGATCCCTCAGGTTAAACAGAAAATTCTTGATTTTGCAATTCCGAGAAATAGGAAAGAAGCCCAAAGCTTCATTGGTTTGTTTGGATTTTGGCGCCAGCATATTCCTCATTTGAGTCAAATTTTGGCCCCTTTGTACCAGGTCACTCGTAAAAAGAATGCATTTGAATGGGGTAAACCACAGCAAGATGCGTTCAGTCTGGCAAAAGAAGCAATTCAGCATGCTCTGGATTTATGGCCTGCATGTGATGGTGATGTGGATTTGAATGTGTCTGTACAAGGCCTTTATGCGAATTGGAGTTTGTGGCAGAAACAAGGCAAGAGTAGAGTACCGTTAGGTTTCTGGACCAAAAAGTTACCTGATGCTGGTGAGCGTTATACACCTTTTGAGAAACAGTTACTTGCATGTTATTGGGCTCTGGTGGATACCGAGCAATTGACTTTGGGACATGATATAGTTTTGCGACCTGAAATTCCTATCATGCAGTGGGTTATGAGTTCGCCGAAAACTCACCGAATTGGACACGCTCAAGAGGCGAGTGTGATTAAATGGAAATGGTATATACAAGACAGGGCACGTGTGGGACAAAAAGGAGTTGCATCTTTGCATGAGCAGGTGGCACGGGCACCATCGACTGAGACTGAGAGTGAATGTTCCGTACCTTTAGTACAGGAGTCTCCTGTTAAGTGGGGTAAACCTTTTGATGATTTGTCTGCAGAGGACAGAAACCATGTCTGGTTTACGGATGGTTCAGCAAGGTTCATAGGGATGAAACGGCATTGGAAGGCAGTGTCCTATAATCCGATCACACAAAAATTGCTGAGTACAACTGGTGAGGGTAAGAGCAGTCAATTTGCTGAACTCTATGCTGTTTATCAGGTTCTGAAACAAGAGTTACCTGGCACATGTCATATTTTTACCGATTCTTGGTCTACTGCCAATGGACTGGCAGTTTGGTTACCGACTTGGCATTCCCATAGTTGGAAAATCCATTCCAAGGAATTGTGGGGAAAAGAATTATGGCAGGAGATTTGGGAAATGCTCCCACAGAGTACTGTTACAATCTTCCATGTGGATGCCTATACCCCGATAGACTCTCTTGACAAATTCTTTCATAATATTGCAGATGAGAAATCTAAAATTGCTGAGGCAGTGGTGGACAAGCAAGATTCTGATATTGCGGGATTGGCGAAATGGGCCCACCAGAAAGCAGGACACTTTGGAGAGAAAGCCACTAGCAGGTAGGCTGCTGATCGAGGAATTTAAATTCCCCTAGATTTAATTAAAAATGTTATTCTACATTGTCCCATTTGTCAGCATATCAGGCAGCGCAAAGTGCCCCAAATTGTTAAAGGTCATTTACATCGCGGGAAATTGCCCGCTCAAATCTGGCAGATTGATTACATTGGTCCACTTCCTATGAGTAGGAATTGTCAATATGTTTGCACCATTGTTGATACATACAGTGGCCTGTTGGTGGCCCTTCCCTGTAAGCAAGCTACTCAATTGAATACTATTAAAACATTGGAATTGATTATGATGTATTATGGTGTGCCATTCCAAATTCAATCTGATAATGCATCCCATTTTCGTGGAAGATTGGTACAGGAATTCTGTGTGGAAAACAATATTGAATGGGTATTTCATATACCATATTATCCACAGGCCTCGGGTCTTGTGGAGAGGTTGAATGGCCTGCTAAAAGACCAACTTCGCGAATTAACAGATGACAAGTATAAGAATTGGCGAGATTTTTTGCCTCAAGCGCTATTGATTTTGAATAACCGTCCTTTTCTAAATGCTGAATCCCCACTTATGCGTTTGTTTCCTCCGAATGTTGATGCTAAACCTAACGAGATCAGAGAGACTGTGATGTACTGGGAGATTACTCCCGGAGCTTTGGCTCCATGCAGAGCGACCCCAGGGTCGGCAGGTTTAGACTTGCATGCCATGGATGACACCATTATAAAAAGTAAAGATCGAGTCATCATTGAGACAGGTGTTGGTGTTCAGATACCACCTGGAAATTTCTGATTAATTGCCCCTAGATCGGGGCTGGCTGTAAAAGGCATTCAGGTGCTTGGAGGAATCATTGATAGTGATTATCAGGGAGAGATTAAGGTGCTCCTGCTGAATAGCAGTGAGGTTGACTTACTGATACATAAAACTGACCGAGTGGCTCAATTGCTAATAATGCCTGTCTTCAGTGGTGAGATGGTAAAAGGCACTGCCCCAACGTTGCTAACTGTACGAGGCCAGAAAGGTTTTGGCTCTACAGATAATCCTGGGGCCAGAGTTTGGGTGCAGTCGCCTAAGAATCCCCCTGAACAAGCAGAGGTCATTGCAACCGGTCAAGATAACACCATTTTAGTTATGAGACCAGGGAAAGATAGCTGGGAAGCAGTCCCGGCTGACAAATGTTACTTACGAGAATGAATAATGCCTGTATTTGATTCTCTTTCAGATCATTCTTTGGACTGTTGCTGCAGGATGTGTCGGCGTCGGACTGTTTTCGGGCTGGTGCGACGAGAGAGGAGGGATCCCATCAACCCGGGATGAGTTGAAAACCCGAGTGTCGCGTTCCTTCGCTGCGTGGGATTCGCCGCCAAACTTTTGGGTTACATTGGCCAAGCAAGTGACGAAGACCCCTCATTTCTGCTTGACACCGATGAGATCGGTAACTGATATATTGGCAACCTGTTTGGTTGCTGTCCCTGCTTCATTGGAGACACTGACTCATATTTTTAATATAACAAATGCTCTTCCCAATGTTCTTCTGGGCGATTTCGCTGCCCATGAGTATTGCCCCTTGTGTACTGTACTGTCAGACCCGATACCGCCTGTCCAGTCCCAAATAGTTACCTATAATATCACACAAGGCGATTTATGTTTTTTCCTTACTTGTGATCCTAGTGCGATTTCTGAATGTATGCGTTTAAAATTGAAAGGTGCCACCTCATTCACCGCTCATGAACGAACTTTGTGCTTTCAAAGGACACCGAAAACATGTACTTCTGTTCAGAATAACATGACTTGCAAGAGTATGGTAGTTACCCCCAGTCACTATCGCACGATGTTACTACCTGCCGGATGGCTTTTCTCATGTGGTAATACTTCCTGGCCATATATCCCCGCAAATATTTCTGGAGGCCCTTGTGCCATTACTAGACTGAGCCTACTCATGTTTTCCTCACATCCGAATGCCAACTCTCGTGTGATCCGAGATACAGTGAGGTTACAGGAGGATTGTGACTCATCTTTGCATTTATATTCTATCTGTTGCTTTATTCAGTGTATTCCTTCATTACTTCAATTCTGCACACCTGGTACTAGACATAGATCAGTTAGTCTTGTTTCATATTATTCTTCCACAGATGTTAGTTCTGTTTAATGAATGTATAATAGACTGAAGTCAAGGGTGAAATGTTCTGCTCGATTTTCCCGGTCTTCTTGTATTAACAGGTGATTGAATGTGACTTCAGTCTCTTACCATTCAAGCCTAAGGGTTAGAGTAGTGGATGGAGCCTATTTACTAGGCACTTCGACGTGATTCTGTGCTCTTCCCCATAGATCAGGGCTTGCATATATAGCCTAGGGGATAGATTTGTTAGTATTAGGGATAACCTGTCCTGTAGTGAGGGTATTTCATGGAGCCGTGCTGAATGCAGGCCTGGTAGGCCTCAAACGGGAGAGACTCCATCTTTCTTTCTGCTCTGGCAGCTTGGGATGCTTCTAGGTCAAATGTGATGTTTTAGTTATGAGGTGTTATTCGCTTGGAGAGAACCGGTTCAGGCCGGCCCTTATCGAAGGATTGTATTTTTCTTCATGCCGAAGACACTACATCAGGCCGGCCGGCTGGGAACGTGTCCTTGGTACGGGGAGGTACAAGAATTTGGTGGGCGGCAGGTTACGGGCCGGAATTTTCCATGAGGAAATGCACCTCTATATTAGTGAAAGTCTGAGGCAGTTACATGTTCAGTCTGTAGGCGGCATCTAGCCGTTAGCAGTAAAGCTACTACTTATTCCAGGGAAGACAGACGCCATCTTGAAGGCGGAGAAGAACTGAGAGACAGATGCTTTCCTAACAGAATAACCAGAGAGGAGAGAGTAGCCGATAAGGAGGAGGTCCCAGTGACTCGGAGAAGGGTGATTCCAGGCGAGCCGAGGCATAGACGAGAAGGGAGCCTAGATGACCACTGAGTGCAGGCTACATACTACTAAGGTGATGTCGACCCTTTCTTATTAGAGTGTACAACTTAATCTTTCACTTTTCTTTGCAGGTTATGTGTTATATCGTAATGTTATGTGATTGTATATGCAATGAGTAATAAAGTATCCAGTTTGTAGTGAACCAACATGTGCTGTGTGTTCTTGTATAAGAGGGTAGCCTATTCTTCTAGTCAGCTGCGGCTACATGAACAGATGTTAACCCTGATCAGGTAAGTGGTAACTGAATAAGGGAAAGAGGAGCCCCTCAAACCTGAGAACAGGCTATGCCCGAACTGGTAATCCTTGTGTGATCTGATGAATAGTGAGACTGATTCCCTTTTTGTATGTTATGGTAACCATAGGATGAACTGTCGTATGAGACTGCCGTCTGGGTAGAGAGGTCTGGATCCGTATGGGATCGCGAGGCCGCCGACTGTGCTGAGACTGCCGTCTGGGTAGAGAGGTCTGGATTCGTAGGGGATCGCGAGGCCGCCAATTGTGCTGAGACTGCCGTCTGGGTAGAGAGGTCTGGGTTCGTATGGGACCGCGAGGCCACCACTTGTGATACTGTCGTATGGGCAGAGAGGTCTGGATTCGTAGGGGATCACGAGGCCGCCGATTGTGCTGATACTGTCGTATGGGCAGAGAGGTCTGGGTTCGTATGGGACCGCGAGGCCGCCACTTGTGATACTGTCGTATGGGCAGAGAGGTCTGGATTCGTAGGGGATCGCGAGGCCGCCGATTGTGCTGATACTGTCGTATGGGCAGAGAGGTCTGGGTTCGTATGGGACCGCAAGGCCGCCACTTGTGATACTGTCGTATGGGCAGAGAGGTCTGGATTCGTAGGGGATCGCGAGGCCGCCGATTGTGCTGATACTGTCGTATGGGCAGAGAGGTCTGGGTTCGTATGGGACCGCGAGGCCGCCACTTGTGATACTGTCGTATGGGCAGAGAGGTCTGGGTTCATATGGGACCGCGAGGCCGCCACTTGTGATACTGTCGTATGGGCAGAGAGGTCTGGATCCGTATGGGATCGCGAGGCCGCCGATTATAAGAGGTCTTGGTATGTATAGTAGGAATTCCCTGTCCTTAGGTGATAGATATATGTGGTTGTAGGATTGTAAATAGGTTCTAGGGAGGGGGTAACGTTCTGGCTGGGTTAGTGAGGCTCTGATGAGCGGGTTCTATCTGATCCGAAAACCCAAGCAGAACAGATGGCTGCATAAAAACATGTCGTGTTTGGTGTCAAACGCTTTGGAATACTACTCCCCTCGCCGATTCTGGCGGCGGGGGTAGCATTCCACTCTTCTAGAGGGAGAGACATGTTTACACTGGCTAAACCCGGTAGGACTTTCCTGAGCCCTGGCATCACAAAATGGATGCCTCTGCCACAGACACGGGTCTGGCCTCCTGCTGCTGACCGAAACTCCAGTAGGGGAGGCCTGGACAATAGGTTTCCTGTCGAGGGGAGGTGTGACCACCTCCCTAGACAGGCTGATGTGTATTGGGGCTGGGCGGGAGCACTCTCTGGTGCTTTGAAGTCCTGCACTCGGGGCACGGTTGCTGTCCCTGTGAATAGCCCAGTTCAAACCGGTTGCAGGGGCTACCTGCCCCTGCTCTGGCACGAACCTGGACAAAGGAAATGGGTGTAACCACCCCTCTTTCCTGGCCCACCCATAGGTGGGGCCTTAGAGTTAGTCCAACCCCTAAACTTACTATAAGTATAGGAATCCAGTCCCTAGGATTTTAGATTACCCTGGACGAAACTCTGCAACGTACATCCTAGACCTTCAACGTTCTATCCTGACTAGAAGACTGAAGAGATCTCCCTTGGGGTCAAGGAGTGACTCCCCTGCTCGGCAGGCACTAAAGAAGCAACTGATTTGTCTGCAATTCTGAAGCTCCCACCGGACGCCGAAGTCTCTGCATCCCCAGACGTGGATTTCCAGACTTCCTCGAGGCTACCCTGAGTCCACAGCAGAGCTGAGGCCCGTGGCTATTGTGGGTAACGTGGAACCGTGACCCCTGGTCACAGTGAACTTTTGCAGCAACACTATTTTCTTGGTCCTCCTCAAAGTTGTGCTTTGGGCTCCGAGTAGCCCCAGCCTTGAGCACCTCCTGCACCGAAGATTGTTGGCCTCCACTCCACGAGTGACCCATGGGCCAGCTTCAAATGCGACCACTTGAGGCTCCTTTGCGATCACTAGCCCGTTGGCTAGCAGGTCCCCACGAAGGCAACTCCTTTTCTGCCTGGGCTTTCCTGGTTGCTCCAGACGTGCCCTGACTTACCCTCAGTGGGTGAGTCCATCAGATCTTGCTGGTCTGCTCCGCAGTCCTTTCTCTGATTTCCAGTGACTTGCCGTTGCCAAGGCTTGTTGGGTCCATTCTGGTCGCCGACACCGCAGCACTTGATAGACTTTGTGGGACAGCTTGAATCCAGCTCATGGACTTCGTCGATGCCTCCTGGACCTCGTGGCTGAAGAGTCAAGACACCCATCAACTCACCTGAAGCACCCAACATCTGTGGGCATTGGTCCATCCTGCCCTAGGTCACTGGCAAGTGACCCAGACTCTGTCCCCTCTGCTTTCAGGTTCCTTACATCACAGATCCGGGCTTGGATCTCTCCGGACACTTCTCCTCTTCACGGCAGCAGCAGTTCTTTGCAGGCTTCCATTGAAATCGACGACGCGACCCGACACCAAAAGACACCTATGCACCCGGCTTCCCTGGGTGAGGTAACTTGAGTATTCTGGTACTCTCGTGGGTGCAGCCCTAGAACTTCTTAAGTCCAAAAGGATTTGGTCCTGACTCGATTAGAAGTGTCCCTAGACTTTAAATTTCCAACCGCGACATTGCCCATAGAAGATAATAGGAACCCGCGGTTGTGTTTGCACACTGCATACAGTCCCCGTGGGTCCCCTGTGTCACTACCTTGGGTGGTTCCTTGGGGTCCCAGTGATTCTAGAGGCAATAGGCCTAGTGCCTATTCCAGTCGTGGTTCTTATACCACTTTTTTGGTATATGGTTTGGTGCGCCCCTAGGGCCCAAACGTGTATTCATGCTATTACTGATGCTTGCTCACTTGTAAACAAACTACTTCGAACTCCAGTCTCATAAAGAGACTAGAGGGGTGTGTTTAACCTTAAATACATATATTTTGAATATATACCTGGTGTGGTTGTCGTTTCATTTGATCATTCAAGAGATTATAGACTGGTAAAACAAGCTGCTTTACATTCCTTCAAGACTTAGCCTGAAGGCTGCTCTCCATAGCTACCACTAGGACAGCTTTCAATAAAGGTTGTCTTTAACCTATCACCATAAGGGGTTGTTTGGACTGATACAAGGTGCCCACTAGAACTAGTGGACAGCATATTTCAGGCCACCTTCTCACACCATGCCTCACAGGTGACACAGATCTGTACTTGGCACACCTCTGATGCTGCACGTGTCTCACAGGTGACAGAGGTCTTTACCTGGGACACCTCTGATGCAGCACGTGTCTCACAGGTGACAGAGGTCTTTACCTGGGACACCTCTGATGCAGCACATGTCTCACAGGTGACAGAGGTCTTTACCTGGGACACCTCTGACACAGCTCCTGTGCCTCCCAGGTGACAGAGGTCTGTACTTGAGACACATCTGACACAGCCCCTGTGCCTCACATGTGACATGGTTCTGTACTTGAGACACCTCTGACACAGCCCCTGTGCTTCACAGGTGACATGGGTCTGTACTTGAGACACCTCTCAGACACAGCCCCTGTGCCAATCAGGTGACACAGATCTGTACCAGAGACACCTCTGAAACAGCTCCTGTGCCTCACAGGTCTGTACCTGAGACACCTCTGACACAGCTCCTGTGCCTCACAGGTGACACAGGTCTGTACCTTTGTTACATCTCAGATACAGGTCTGTACATGGGACACCCCTGACACAGCTCCTGTGCCTCACAGGTCTGAACCTAAGACACCTCTGACACAGCTCCTGTGCCTCACAGGTCTGTACCTGAGACACCTCTGACACAGCGCCTGTGCCTCACAGGTCTGTACATGAGACACCTCTGACACAGCTCCTGTGCCTCAGAGGTCTGAACCTGAGACACCTCTGACACAGCTCCTGTGCCTTTCAGGTGACATAGGTCTGTACAAGTTACATCTCAGATACAGGTCTGTACATGGGACACCCCTGACACAGCTCCTTTGCCTCACAGGTCTGAACCTGAGACACCTCTGACACAGCTCCTGTGCCTCACAGGTCTGTACCTGAGACACCTCTGACACAGCTCCTGTGCCTCACAGGTCTGTACCTGAGACACCTCTGACACAGCTCCTGTGCCTCACAGGTCTGTACCTGAGACACCTCTGACACAGCTCCTGTGCCTCACAGGTGACACAGGTCTGTACCTGTGTTACATCTCAGATACAGGTCTGTACATGGGACACCCCTGACACAGCTCCTGTGCCTCACAGGTCTGAACCTGAGACACCTCTGACACAGCTCCTGTGCCTCACAGGTCTGTACCTGAGACACCTCTGACATAGCTCCTGTGCCTCACAGGTCTGTACCTGAGACACCTCTGACACAGCTCCTGTGCCTCACAGGTCTGAACCTGAGACACCTCTGACACAGCTCCTGTGCCTTTCAGGTGTCATAGGTCTGTACATGTTACATCTCAGATACAGGTCTGTACATGGGACACCCCTGACACAGCTCCTGTGCCTCACTGGTCTGAACCTGAGACACCTCTGACACAGCTCCTGTGCCTCACAGGTCTGTACCTGAGACACCACTGACACAACTCCTGTGCCTCACAGGTCTGTACCTGAGACACCTCTGACACAGCTCCTGTGCCTCACAGGTCTGTACCTGAGACATCTCTGACACAGCTCCTGTGCCTCACAGGTCTGTACATGGGACACCCCTGACACAGCTCCTGTGCCTCACAGGTCTGAACCTGAGACACCTCTGACACAGCTCCTGTGCCTCACAGGTCTGTACATGGGACACCCCTGACACAGCTCCTGTGCCTCACAGGTCTGTACATGGGACACCCCTGACACAGCTCCTGTGCCTCACAGGTCTGTACCTGAGACACCTCTGACACAGCTCCTGTGCCTCACAGGTCTGTACCTGAGACACCTCTGACACAGCTCCTGTGCCTCACAGGTCTGAACCTGAGACACTTCTGACACAGCCCCTGTGCCTCACAGGTGACACAGGTCTGTACCTGAGACACCTCTGACACAGCTCCTGTGCCTCATAGGTCTGAACCTGAGACACATATGACACAGCCCCTGTGCCTCACAAGTGACACAGGTCTGTACCTCAGACAGCTCTGAGACACAGCCCCTGTGCCTCACAGGTGACATGGGTCTGTACTTGAGACACCTCTGACACAGCCCCTGTGCTTCACAGGTGACATGGGTCTGTACCAGAGACACCTCTGACACAGCTCCTGTGCCTCACAGGTCTGTACATGAGACACCTCTGACACAGCTCCTGTGCCTCACAGGTCTGAACCGGAGACACCTCTGACACAGCTCCTGTGCCTCACAGGTCTGAACCTGAGACACCTCTGACACAGCTCCTGTGCCTCACAGGTGACACAGGTCTGTACCTGAGACACCTCTGACACAGCTCCTGTGCCTCACAGGTCTGTACCTGAGACACCTCTGACACAGCTCCTGTGCCTCACAGGTGACACAGGTCTGTACCTGTGTTACATCTCAGATACAGGTCTGTACCTGAGACAACTCTGACACAGCTCCTGTGCCTCACAGGTGACACAGGTCTCTACCTGTGTTACATCTCAGATACAGGTCTGAACCTGAGACACCTGTCACACAGCTCGTGTGCCTCACAGGTCTGAACCTGAGACACCTCTGACACAGCTCCTGTGCCTCACAGGTGACACAAGTCTGTACCTGTGTTACATCTCAGATACAGGTCTGTACCTGAGACAACTCTGACACAGCTCCTGTGCCTCACAGGTCTGAACCTGAGACACCCCTGACACAGCTCCTGTGCCTCACAGGTCTGAACCCGAGACACCTCTGACACAGCTCCTGTACCTCACAGGTCTGTACCTGGGACACCTCTGACACAGCTCCTGTGCCTCACAGGTCTGTACCTGGGACACCTCTGACACAGCTCCTGTGCCTCACAGGTCTGTACCTGAGACACCTCTGACACAGCTCCTGTGCCTCACAGGTCTGAACCTGAGAAACCTCTGACACAGCTCCTCTGCCTCACAGGTCTGTACCTGAGACACCTCTGACACAGCTCCTGTGCCTCACAGGTCTGTACCTGAGACACCTCTGACACAGCTCCTGTGCCTCACAGGTCTGTACCTGGGACACCTCTGACACAGATCCTGTGCCTCACAGGTCTGAACCTGAGACACCTCTGACACAGCTCCTCTGCCTCACAGGTCTGTACCTGAGACACCTCTGACACAGCTCCTGTGCCTCACAGTTAACATGGGTCTGTACCAGTGTGACTTCTCAACCACAGCTACTGACATAGGCCTGTACCTCAGACTCAAGTACAGAATGATGTCACACGCAATGCCCCAAGCACTGTCTGTCCGTGAGCCCAAGCTCCTCACACTGTCCACCCATGCACCCCAAGCTCCGCATGCTGTCTGTCCACGCTCCCCAAGCTTCTTACACGCCTGTCCGTGCACCTCAAGCTCCTCACACAGTCCATGCCCCCCAAGCTCCTCTCACTGTCTGTCCCTGCACCCAAGGTCCTCACGCTGTCTGTACATGCACCCCAAGCTCCTCACACTGTCCACCCATGCACCCCAAGCTCCGCATGCTGTCTGTCCACGCTCCCCAAGCTTCTTACACGCCTGTCCGTGCACCTCAAGCTCCTCACACAGTCCATGCCCCCCAAGCTCCTCTCACTGTCTGTCCCTGCACCCAAGGTCCTCACGCTGTCTGTACATGCACCCCAAGCTCCTCACACTGTCCACCCATGCACCCCAAGCTCCGCATGCTGTCTGTCCACGCTCCCCAAGCTTCTTACACGCCTGTCCGTGCACCTCAAGCTCCTCACACAGTCCATGCCCCCCAAGCTCCTCTCACTGTCTGTCCCTGCACCCAAGGTCCTCACGCTGTCTGTACATGCACCCCAAGCTCCTCACACTGTCCACACATGCACCCCAAGCTCCGCATGGTGTCTGTCCACGCTCCCCAAGCTTCTTACACGCCTGTCCGTGCACCTCAAGCTCCTCACACTGCATGTCCTTGCACCCAAGCTCCTCACTCTGTCTGTCCGTGCACCCCAAGCTCCTCACACTGTGCCCCTGCACCCCAAGCTCCTCACACTGTCTCTCCATGCACCTAAAGCTCCTCACAGTGTCTGTGCACCCCAAGCTTCTCTCACTGTTTGTCCGTGGGCCCCAAGCTCCTCACACTGTCTGTCCGTGCACCCCAAGCTCCTCACACTGAGTGTCTGTGTGCCCCAAGCTCCTCACACTGTCTGTCCGTGTGCCCCAAGCTCCTGACACCATATGTCTATGTGTCGCAAGCTTCTCTCACTGTTTGTCCGTGTGCCCCAAGCTTCTCTCACTGTTTGTCCGTGTGCCCTAAGCTCCTCACACTGAGTGTCCATGTGCCCCAAGCTCTTCACACTGAGTGTCCATGTGCCCCAAGCTCCTCACACTGAGTGTCCATGTGCCCCAAGCTCCTCACACTGAGTGTCCATGTGCCCCAAGCTCCTCACACTGAGTGTCCATGTGCCCCAAGCTCCTCACACTGAGTGTCCATGTGCCCCAAGCTCCTCACACTGAGTGTCCGTGTGCCCCAAGCTCCTCACACTGTCTGTCCGTGCACCCCAAGCTTCTCTCACTGTTTGTCCGTGTGCCCCAAGCTTCTCTCACTGTTTGTCCGTGTGCCCCAAGCTCCTCACACTGAGTGTCCGTGTGCCCCAAGCTCCTCCCACTGTCTGTCCGTGCGCCCCAAGCTCCTCACACTGAGTGTCCGTGTGCCCCAAGCTCCTCCCACTGTCTGTCCGTGCGCCCCAAGCTTCTCTCACTGTTTGTCCGTGTGCCCCAAGCTTCTCTCACTGTTTGCCCGTGTGCCCCAAGCTCCTCACACTGAGTGTCCATGTGCCCCAAGCTCCTCACACTGTCTGTCCATGTGTCCCAAGCTCCTCACACTGAGTGTCCATGTGCCCCAAGCTCCTCACACTGTCTGTCCGTGTGCCCCAAGCTCCTGACACCATATTTCTATGTGTCGCAAACTCCTCTCACTGTCTGTCCGTGCACCCCAAGCTCCTCACACTGTCCTTGCACCCCAAGCTCCTCACACTGAGTGTCTGTGTGCCCCAAGCTCCTCACACTGTCCGTGCACCCCAAGCTCCTCACACTGAGTGTCCATGTGCCCCAAGCTTCTTACATTGTCTGTCCGTGCGCCCCAAGCTCCACCCACTGTGTACATCTCTAAGCAGCTCCTCATAAGGTGAACCCAGAGCTCCTCACACCATCCGTCAGAGGGTCTCAAAGTTACCCACACGAGCCCCACACTCCCCACCTAGTGGACAATATTAGGAGCTGCTGTGGGATCTCCCAGCCCAGGACGGCGCCGCGAAACTCATTCATTAACAGGAGGTGAGCTTTATATGGATGAGAACAGCATACGCCACTCTACGTCATCAACACATCCAGACTCGCTATTGTGGAAACCACATATGGGCATTAGCGCCCAGAGATGCACACATGAACCACAATCCTGAAGTGACAGGCAGAGACAGAGAATGAAGAGAGACAGAAGAGAGAGAGTGAGAGAGCCAGAGAGAGGTGCCAGTGCGTGATTAATAGGGCGGATTGCAGGAGAACAGGACACGCCCCCTCTTGCCACCCTGTAGTGCAGCCATGAACAAAGATTTGTACAGGAAGGGTATCCTTCCTGTACAAAATACTATGCTAGGCACGATGCAAAGCTTTTTCCATTTGGCATACGTGCTGCACAGTGCAGCACGCATGGAAAGTCCGAAAGGCTGCCGACTCACACTGTCCGCTTGTCTCCAGTCTGTCTGCATCAAGTGACTCCTACTTTCATCCGTGCACAGGGATTCCCCATGACTGTTCTGACATGCAGCACTTTCAGTGTCTCTCCCTTGTGCAATTCTGCTGAAGTAAGAAAAGAGCCTTCTCACTTCAGCCATGAATCGGGCACCTTGGTACCCAGAGCTCGTCAGTAGGATGACATCAGGGCAGCCCCACCAAGACACTCAAACCAGCCCACACAGCAGGAGGCCGCAGGTGGAATGGTGCCCTCAGGGGCAAGGTCGAGTCATGGCAGCCCGGTCTGTTCTGAAATCAGCCTCCTCGGCTGCGGCCTAACAGGGGCAGTGCCAGAGGGGCAGAATGGCCAGTCTGACCCTGCATGAGGAGGGCCTGGGTAGGGTGTGAACCTTCCCCAGCTTTGGGTCCAATGACACCTGACAGGTTTGCAGCCTCGAGTCCCCAACACCTTCCAAGCTCTACTGTCATGCACAAAAAGCCAAAAGGACCAGACCGTTCTAGTCCGGTGATGTCAGAGATGGTGCAAGCATCTGACCAATGCAGCTCCATTCATACATTTAGAGGTGACATACCAATGCCGCGGCCACCTGACCATGACGGCTCCATTTGTACATTCCACAGTGACATCACAGACGCTGCAGCCACCTGACCATGACTGCTCCATTCGTACATTCCACAGTGACATCACAGACGCCGCGGCCACCTGACCGTGGCGGCTCCATTCATGCATTCCGTGGTGACATCACAGACGCTGCAGCCACCTGACCATGACGGCTCCATTCGTACATTCCACAGTGACATCACAGATGCCGTAGCCGACTGACCATAGGGGCTACATTCATACATTCAAAGGTGACATCACAGATGCCGCGGCCACCTGACCATGGCAGCTCCATTCATGCATTCCGTGGTGACATCACAGATGCCGTAGCCAACTGACCATGACGGCTCCATTCGTACATTCCACAGTGACATCACAGATGCCGTAGCCAACTGACCATAGGGGCTACATTCATACATTCAAAGGTGACATCACAGATGCCGCGGCTACCTAACCATGGCGGCTCCATTAATGCATTCCACAGTGACATCACAGATGCCGCGGGCCACCTGGTCATGGTGGCTCCATTCATACATTCCAAGGTGACATCACAGATTCCATGGCCACCTGACCATGGCAGCTCAATTCATACATTTGAAAGGAGACATCCCAATGCCGGACCCACCTGACAATGGCAGCTCCATTAATACATTCCACAGTGACATCACAGATGTCTTGGCCACCTGACCATGGCAGCTCAATTCATACATTTAAAGAGACATCACAGATATCACGGCCACCTAACCATGGCAGCTCCATTAATACATTCCACAGTGACATCCCAGATGTCTTGGCCACCTGATCATGAGGGCTCCATTCATACATTCAAAGGTGACATCACAGATGCTGTGGCCACCTGACCAATGTGGCTCCATTCATTCATTCCACTGTGACATCACAGATGCAGCGGCCACCTAACCATGGACGCTCCATTCATACATTCCACAGTGATATCACAGATGCCGCGGCCACCTCACCATGGTGGCTCCATTCATGCATTCAAAGGTGACATTACAGATGCTGCGGCCACCTGACCATGACGGCTCCATGCATGCATTCCACGGTGACATCACAGATGCCACATGCACCTGATCATGGTGGCTCCATTAATAATTTCAATGGTGATAATACCGATGCCGTGGCCACCTGGCCATAGCACCATAATTCATACATTCTATGATGATATCAGAGATGACATGGATCCTGAAGGTGGTGGCTCCATTCATAAATTCAATAAATTAAAAAGAAGTCCCGGTTTCCCAAAGTGGTCTAACTCCCCATTTACCTGTGGGCGTGTGTCATCTGGCAGCCCGTTTTGGTGTAGAACAGGTCGCCGTCCTCTTCAGGATGGTGGTGGAATTCAGCTGGGCTAGAATTCAGGCATGGGGATGATGGAGCGGGTTACCAGCTTGGGTTACGCACACATACCATATACTCACCTGGGCCCATGACATTCATACAAGTAAGCTAGTAAAAATCCACAGGCATCAATTTTGGGTTTACCTGTAAATTGGTATTCACCCTTACCAAATCTTACCCACTCGATCTCCTTGTCAATAATTTCCTCTGGTCAATGAATCAGGTTGCTGAGATAGTTTAAGTAGAAATGACATTAACTTTACCTCCAAAATAACCACAAACTCAAAAAAAATTTAAATCTTTATCTAATCAATAATTTTGTGAGTCAAAATCAAATACAGTTAACACCTTCTTCTTTCAGGAAGATTTAAAATCAAGTAAAGCAAAGTCACTTTAAAAGATCAATGATGACGGTACCTGAAGAGGGAGAAAACAGAGAGCAGTACAAGGACATACTACACAGGTTTATAATTACCGAGGAGAGTGCGATGACCGAACCCCTGGCCTCGGAGTCGGGTGAAGATCTCCCAAACAGGGCGGGAGATGAAGATCAAGACAGGTTCAGGACCGGGAAGGTGACCTCTTCTAAGTGCAACGCCTGCGTCGCACCCCTCTCTGGCACTAATTTCCTTGAATAGTTCTTCCGCAACTCCCCTTCTGGATGATAGGCTTTCGATCAGTATCTCGTTCTCTCAAGCAGGGTCTCTGGTGTCTGGAATCAGCATAGAGTCTGTGGCTGTCTCCTGCATCTGTGATGACGGTGTGTCATCTCCATCTAAGTGCAACTAACTAAACTTACCTCAATTATACTATTCTACGTGTATGTTCCACCCCCAAATGTTTCAATATCGTGAAAACCCCTACTTCTGATTGGGCAAGGCAAGGGGAGGAGGTCATCACACCATACTAGATGTAATAATTTTCTTAGGGTCTTTGTTCAATGTTCCCGCCCCTTAATTTGTTTTTCCGAGCTTTAATCCCACCCGCATTTCACGTTATAATCAATACATTTTGATACATTTGTTTTAATATTCTTCCTTTGTCCGGGTCAATAGGTTGAGTTCTCAGGCGTCTCTCTCCAGTGTGGCCTCGGCTGTGTTTCAACTTTGCCATCATGGTTCCGGCAGGTTTCTGTGCACGCGAGTCAGGTGGGGGTAGGGATTTCAGTCGCCCTCCGAGGCCTAAATATGAACTAATAATAAAGTCAGAAAAAGACACGTTAGAATACGAAAATAAATGATTTCACTCTATACCACTTATCTCTACCCTATCCCCATTTACTTAATTTTATCTTTCGCATTAGTGTTTAGTAGAACTTATAAGGTTTAGTTAAAGCAATAACGTGCATTTACATGTGAGTTTCAAAGTGGCCATTTTAAGAGCTATTGCGTAGCTGTAAAGTTTCCCTCCCAGCATAGAAGACGTCATACTACGTAGATGCAGTAGACGCATGCGCAGTGAAAATCCTGCGTTTTTGGCGGCCATTTTAAAGCACTTGGGTTACTTGTTAGTAATACACATATGAAAGCTTCCCCTAGATACAGTATGTCGTGTGTAATGCAATATTAGTATTTACAAAACAGGCTGGTTACGTTATTACATGTTATTTGAGAGGATTGCATACAAGCAAGTTTCTTTTATACGAAACCTTGCTCCATCAATCCCCTCTCTGATGGCATTTAGTGCCATCACTAATTTCTACTGAATGAGATGCCAACTTTAGCACATCTCAATTTCTTCTTCAACCCTTTCATTTCTTTCTTTTTCCTTTTTGCATTGTAATCCTCTCATTCTTTTGTAAAAGTCTACTTTTAATTCTTCCAGCTGTATTTCTTAGATTTTTCTTTTCTTGCCCCTTTCATTCCCTTCATATCTCTTTCTACCTTTGCAGTATTTGTGCCAAAACATTATTGCTAATACTAACAGTGTTATTCCCATTGTGGGCAGTAATATTTGACCTAAAATACCTTTACGTTTGTTGGAAAACCAACTACCTATGTTAGAAATACTATTTGTCAACTTCTTCCATACATTTTCAACTTCCAGTGGTTTCAACTCTTCTTCTAATTTCCTAATATTTTTAATAAATCCTCCAATTTCAACACTTTTATCAGGAATATACGTGCAACAATGTTGCGTTTTCAATAATTTACAGACTCCGCCCCCTTTTGCCAATAATATGTCAAGGACAAGTCGATTTTGCATAATCATAGATCTGACCGCAACTAATTCAGTGTTAATCATCAAGAATCCTCCAGCAGTGTCCGTAGATAACCGATCAACTACTGTAGACAACTGACAAATTTTCAGTGAATTTCGAAGAACTACCACTGAAGGTACCAATGCACCAAAAATGTTGCCTACTATTTCAGAAAAACTAGCTCTTTTTATTCATGTTAGTCCATTATCGTCTTCATTGCTTCCAGTGATTCTTTTTACATGGTATATTTTAGGGAATACTATTCCGAAATAGCAACTCCCATACCAGTGGTCTGGCAGCCTAAAATAGGCTTTATTGCCACACACACAATAGATTCCAGGAAATACTGGATCCGTCTCTCCTTTTAGTCCCCATCCCTCAATTACTAAGAAATTATGTTCACATTCACTGGAACCAATAAATGCATTGTTTCTTCTGTTTTTAGGTCGAGACTGTAACAGCGCGCATGCACTGTTCTGATGAAGACTTTACGTAAGGGTTTTTGAAATCTCATCACACGCTCGTGCGTGTGGTTTTGTTTTTGTGGCAAGCTATTGGGCTTTGCGTGCGTCTTTCTAAGAAAGACGGCACGCAATTGGGCAAAGGCGGGTGCATGTCCCGCCTTTGCGCGCCCACAGTCTTTTGCTTGCGGTTACCCGCACAGGCCACATCTGTTTTCAATTATCGTGCCCAGACACGGGCGCAATAATTGAAAACAGATCCTTTAAGCGCGCGTGCACACAACTCCCGGGCTTAGTGCTTTCACCTGATATTGTCCGATTACATTACATTAGGCCACAGACGCTTGCCTGTCCCGCATAATTATAGCGCAAACTTAAACCAAGGGCATTATAGCGCTTCACAAGGAAATCAGCTCCCCTTACACAACAGTTTTTAAGCACAGTGTAGCAAAGCGATTTGCACGGAATCACAAGATGCTGCGCCTGAGCGGAGATTCTAACCTAGTTACCCAGTTCTAACATCCGCAGCCCTAGCCGTAACGGGTGTGATATTAGGAGATTTGTCATAAGAAGAAGCACTCCCTGAGCTGTGAATACGTAGTGCTTTCGCCTGATATTGTCCGAATACATTACATTAGTCCCCACACGCTTGCTTGTCTTGCATTATTATAGCGCAAACTTGAACCAAGGGCATTATAGCGCTTCACACGGAAACCAGCTCCCCTTACACAACAGTTATTAAGCACAGTGTAACGAACTCAGCGCCACCACAGCATCACTCAGCACCACCACAGCATCACTCAGCACCACTACAGCATCACTCAGCGCCACTACAGCATCACTCAGCGCCACCACAGCATCACTCAGCACCACCACAGTATCACTCAGCACCACCACAGCATCACTCAGCACCACCACAGCATCATTCAGCACCACATCAGTATAACTCAGCATCGCCTTTGCACTAGTACACCACCACATCATCATCGCTCAGCAAGACCTGAGTATCATTCAGCATCACCTCAGCATCGTCTCCGCACCAGTCACCACCACCACCACTACCACCTCAGCATCCCTCAGCACCACCTCAGCCTGCTCTCGGAATCTGGCATCTGTTGATTCTCCCCTAGCGTCTGGCCGCTGCTAGTGTTATAATACAGGTACTAGTTCCCAACCATCACCCTCCGATTGTTTATGCCCCCTCAAAAAAAAGATTTAGCAAACAACCATTGGAATAGGCAGAAACAAGTTGCCAGCATTGCAAGAACAAAAGAAAACGGAGGAAATTTATAATAAATACTTTTTTTAATATGGTCGTTCAGTTGTACATAATGCCTTCTTGTTCATATATAAGGTAACAAAAATGCTTCAGACACTTTTTTGTTAAAACTTTTCAGCAAGCTGCACAGCAGCCACACTTCTCTACAGCACAGCTTAAAGACATTAGCAAAGTCAATAGCTTTGGCTAAACACTTATAAGGCCACAAAGGCGAGACCTATTGGCTATGCCAATGCTTGTTAACCTATGAAGACAGATGTTCCCTTTCTTTTCAATGTCCAAGGACATAGCAGCATGAGTCTTGCCATTTGCATAATGCTCTTCCTCCTCAGTCCATTTATGTATCTGAGGTTTAGGTTCAGAAGCTCTTCTTTGGAAATTCTGTCTCCTTTTCTCGACTAAATTCAAAAATATTTTCTCTTCTTCATGTAATTTACATGTTAAATTGTGCTTATGTGCTTCAGCTATGTCTATTGCTTTCATAGTTAGAAAATATTCACCCATAAATTGTGAGTCTCCCGTTCTAAGGACAGGGTCCATGCTCTTTCGCATAGGAACCTCGGAAAAAATCACATCTACATTAGAATAATAATATCGCAATGTTCCTGTTCTTTAAAATAAGCTTGCTAAATCACTACGTGAAATACCGTACGTCGATGGTAAATGATGATAGGTTACTCCTTCTGCTACAGATGCGGGTAATTTCATACGCACGTAACAATCACTAACCTCCATTGTTTCTACATATTGTATTAATAGGTTTGTTAAAAACTTTCAAGTCTGTATCATTCTTATTCGCAGTGTGATGTAAATCTAACTCATCTGGTGCTTCTAATTCTACCCTATTTCCTTTGATGGTAGCTACCCTTTCATGTGTATTAGTGCTATTCTGTACATTCGTAACCATCAAATAGGGAATGGCTACTGTTAGTACTAACCATATTATAAGTACTAAAAATATGCTACAACATTTCTTTACACAGTTCGGTTTTCCAGCAGCTCTATTGTCAGCCATTTTTCAAATGGGATAAGAAGATTTCTCTTCTTCAATTTAGTATTTCAATTTTGTGACAGAATATATAGGGGGAAAATTATTTTCAAGTTGGTCTCACTTCTTCGTCAATTTGCTCTGCATTTAGACTTTCATCATCTTCTCCAACTATTTCCAAATTCTCAAAATCTACAAGAATAACATACGTCCATTCAGGACCTTCGAACTTATTATTTATTATTTTTAATATGAGCTGCACAGAAACCGGATTGGGAAGGGTCAAGGAGGCCATGGTTCTCAAGGTGGGCAGTAAGGCGTTTATTAACTAGATGTTCTAATACCTTCCCAAAATAAGATAACAATGAGATGGAACAATAATTAACAGATAGACTGGGGTCTGCCATAGGATTTTTAAGAATAGGCTTAACTAGGGCATTTTTCCATCGAGTAGGGACCCTGGCTTGTTCCAATGACATATTAAAGATTTCAGTTGATATGTGTGAGAGTTGGGGCATAAATTTCATACAAGAACGGGGCGGAAGGGGGTACACAGGAGAACCTGATTTAATCTTAGTTAGGCCTCCGAGCACTTCATTAACAGTTAGGGGTTCAGATTCCAACAGCAGAGGCACATCGTTCGATTCTGGCTGTAGAGGTGGAGAGGACAGGCTGCTAATCTGCTGATGAGGATCAGTGTCGCCTTGGGGACAAGATGAGTAGATGGTTATAACTTTATCATGAAAAAAAGAAGATGCAGAGTCTACCCATCTCTGTGTAGGAAGGATAGAAGACTGTTCTACATGGGGAGAGGTAAACTCTTTCAGTATTTTGTAGAGCTCTTTACTGGAGTGGGCTTCATTATTTATTCGCTGAGTCAGATACAACTTTTTTGCCAGTTTAATGTTCTTTATGTAGGTGTGGTGAAGCTGTTTATATTTCCTTCGATCTGCATCAATTTTAGTTTTCCTTGCTTCAAGCAATTCTTTAACAAAATTTCCATTTTTAATGGGAGACTCTGAAAAAGTCAAAAAGTTTCGCTGCATCCAAAGCTGGCCAAAGTCGTGCGCAACCCCGTAACCATACTGATTGTCAGTGTAAATGGTTACTCTCCAATTTTTCCCATTTTTGCAAGCTTTAATTAAAGCCATCAATTCGGCTACTTGTGCAGACTTGACTCCTGGTAAATAGGATGCTTCGACTATTCCAGCCAATGTACACACAGCATAAGCAGCACTCAAACCTCCTTCCTTATGGCGCATACATGAGCCATCTACAAAACGCTCATGCTCTGCATCTTTCAAAGGCTCATCCTGGATGTCTGGACGGGGTTTAGTACCGAGTTCTGTTACATCAAGACATTCGTGTTCAGCTTCATCTTTCATTTCTTCATTGTATGGATCTGGTAACAAGGTGGCTGGGTTAAGAACGGTACATCTAATTATGGTCACATTCTCTGCTCCTAATATGATCCTCCCGTATTTTGTCAACCTGCTTGGAGTGACATACTGAGTTCAAGCTCTTGTTAAAAGATTTTCAACTGCATGGGGGACGTACACCTTTACAGGGTGTCCCATCACAATTAACTTGCTTTGTTCCAGACTCATGCACGTTGCAGCCACAGCTTTTAGGCATCCCGGCATTTTGGATGCTACAGGATCTAACGTAGCAGAAAAATATGCCACAGGACGTCGCATTAGACCATGTCTCTGTATTAAGACTGAGAGGGCACAGTTATCTCTCTCACAACAGAATAATGAAAATTCTTTCAAATAATCTGGCATACCTAGAGCAGGTGCTTCACATAAACAATTTCGTAATATCACAAAGGATTGCATGCTCAGATCATCCCACTCTACTGGGTCTTTTGCTTGTTTTTTTGTCATTTGTATCAAGGGTTTTGCCAGTAGAGAAAACCCTACAATCCACTGCCTGCAATATCCCACGACACCAAGAAACATTCTTATTTCCTTATAGGATTGCAGTAGTTTCATTTGTTTTATTATTTTTATTCTCTCTGTGGTCACTCTCCTTAGTCCTCGTTCTATTTGATGTCCCAAATATTTTACTTTGTTTCTGCAAAATTGTAGTTTCTCAGGGGACACTTTATGTCCACCTTTGGCTAGATGGTTCAATAAAGCAATGGAAACAGTTACACAGTCACTCCTTGTTTTAGATGCGACTAGAAGGTCATCAATATACTGTACCAGGACTGACTCCCTGGGTGGCACTAATGTCTCAAGACATTTTTTCAAAATTTGGTTAAAAATCAAAGGACTTTCTGTGTACCCTTGAGGAATGCGATTCCAAACATAAATACGATCCTCAAATTTGAAGGAGAATAAAAACAGACTATCAGGATGCAATGGGATGGAGAAAAAGGCATGGCATAAATCAATTACAGTAAACCATCTGGCATGCTATGGTATTTGGTACACAATCACTGCAGGGTTGAGTACTATAGGGCAACAGGGCACAACAATCTTGTTTATCTTTCTTAAATCTTGAACTACCCTATATTTTCCATTTGGTTTCTTAATGCCCATTATAGGTGAATTACAGGGACTACTCATAATTTCTTTTAGTATGCCTTGCTCGAGCATTCGATCAATTTCTGCTGCAACACCAGCCTTTACTTCGGTACTCATCTTGTATTGTCGAGTATTTGGCTAGACCGCTCCTTCTTTCACAATCACTTTAACAGGGTCTACCTCTTTTCCTGTAAAATCCCACACTTCAGGATCCACTGTCATTTTGACCTCTTCTGGTAGGTCATCTTTGGTCATCACTGAATATAATTCATCTACTTCTGTTCCGTGTTTAGCTAGCATGATTTTGAATATTCCATCTTCATCTGGGGTTTGAATGGCAACACTGTCCGGTGTGCAAAATATGGTGCAATTCATTTTGCACAACAAGTCTCTCCCTAATAAATTCACAGGACTAGAGTCACACACTACAAACGTATGCATCTCTTTAAATTTGCCTATACATACCTCCATTGGTTTTGTAATTGGAGTCCTAATTTGCTTATTAGAAACGCCCACTACTTGGATCGCTTCTCCCGAGAGGGGTAGGTTTGGGATATCTGTTGTTCTAACAGTAGAACGGGTAGCACCAGTGTCCAACAAAAAGTTAATGTCATTTCCTTCTATCTTACTATCAATATATGGACCTGACTGATCTACCGGTAAGGATGCGCCAAGTACGCACTCCTTTTACTCCCCTCTCAGGCACCGTCATTGATCCTGGTCTTCGAAATACGTATCCTACAAAAGAAACTGCGATGTTACATAATTTTTCTTACCACTTCCTTCTTGAAATCCGCACTGTACTTGGCTTGACTCACAAAATTTGGCAAAGGGCCAGGTGGCAACTGACTCTGTAGATTTACAACCGGCTGTGGTTGACTCATTATCACCTCATTCTGCGTCTGTGGATTTAAATTTTGATTTGGGCCATTATTATTCTGTATATTTTTACACTCGTTCTTCCAATGCCCCAATTTTCCGCACCAATGACAAAGGAGCTTTTTCTTTGCCTCTTCTCTGCTCAACCGCTCTACTGGTTTGCCCCTGTTATTTTCACCATTACTTTTCCCCTTTCCTGTTTTTCCTGTCAGATTATTTAACTGGAATTCTTGCTGTTCTGCTAGTTTTACTTGAGCCCACACCACTTTCTCCTCTACATTCTTTCGTCTATTGCCAATTTCATCTCCGCAGTATTTTGCATATTTAAGTATCTCACCAATTCTTCCTCACTATAGGTGTTTAACCTATCCAGTCCTACATTCCCAGTTATTATTTCTTCTAATTCAACGTGTAATTTGAAAATATCTAGTATTTTGGGTGGTGGATCAGGTTTTTCTATTTATTGTCTCCATCTTTCTATTTCCTCTGGGGTTATTATGGTGGCACTCTTTGTTCCGGTGGATGTCCCAATTCGTACCTCTTTTGAGCAACCTGGTGTGACTCTTCTGGGTGTGTCATTTATTTGTCCTCTTATCGGCAAGTCATTAATGAAATTACCGCCTCGCATTCACTATCTTGGTCATCAATTATTATTTTTTCTTTTCTGGGTTCAAAAATGGGTGTGGTCATGACAAGTGTTTTAGGACAATTTGATTTAACCCCATACAATGGGACAACAGGACCTATAGTCACTGGTATAGTTAAAGCTTCGGGATGTGCGTTTAACTGGGTTATCTTCTGTATTAATTTGTTTCTATTCTTATTTATTGCTTCCCTTTCTCTTTCCTGAAGTACGCTCTCCATTGTTTTTTCATGTACTATTTGTGGCACCAAGGGTGTGTCTAGAATTGGGGCACTCGGGGTTGTTCTATCAGGTCCTTCTTGATAAGGCGAAGGATTTTTCATTAAAATGTCTTCTAAATAATCATCTTCTGAGTCTCCGCAACCTGTCAACGTTAAATGCTTTTTCTTTTCTGTGCACTTGCCTCCTGTCTGTTCCTCTGCCACCAATACAGGATATAACCCTTCCATTAACATGGCCTGCCTCCACTGTTTCATCTGCTTGTCTCGGGTTTCACGTGAAAACTTTGGATAAAATCTGCTCAAATTCCTGTCACTTCTTGGTCTATCTCGTTCAAATGCCTCAGTCTCCCATTCTTCTAGTGCCTCATGCTGAGTTAATCCGGGTCTGAGTTCTAATTCATTCATTCTAGTGCATAAATTATGTAAATTTCTTCCATTAAACGTTCCGTACTCAGGAAAAGCCAGTATTCCATCATCTTTTGTATATTCTATCCAATTTTCTAACCATACACAGGTATGATAACCTCTTTCTATCATCATCATGTAGGATGCAGGAATTTTCGGAGGAGGAATGAGAATTCCTGCTCTAGTTTTAATGGTTTTATCCTTTTTAAAATAATTCTTAACTTTCTGCATAAATGACATTTTTCTTTTCTCTCCAGACATTTTGTGCGATCTTCCTTTTATGTGCTGTTAGTGGGCAAAACCTAAATATCATCTGTTTGGCCGAGTCCCTATTAATGTTGGATCGTAAATACAAAATCCACTATCTATTATTATTCTTGTGATTTCTATGTTTACAACTAATCAAATGTTCGCTTTTACTTAAACACTTCTCCAATACTAGTGTGTCTTCTATTCGTGCAACCAATCAGGGTTTTTTTTAATTCACTATGCGTTTAGCCAATACTAGCGCAGCTCTCAGTGACATCAGTATCACTCCTTACCACTGACCACTCCTTTACAATTCTCGCGTCATTCATACGTCAGCTGTTTCTGCCAATCCCAGCGCGGCTTTTTGTGACGTCAGTGCAGCACTCACAACTGACCCCTCCTTTACAAAATAATGTGACAACTTATTTTTTCAACACTTTTCATGTTATTTTGCACTAATTAACAACATAGAAACATTTGCTACTTTGTCAGATTCTCTACATTTCAAGGAATAGTCAATTTCTTTTACTACGAGTAAAACCTTTCCGCTTGCTCTTCACATAAACATCAGAGAACCTGTTACTCCTTCAGTATTACCCTTTCTAGGTGGTATAAGACCAAAGTTTCACCAATGAACTCCTTTGCTATCAATTATTCTCACTTTCATACAGAAGAAATAATCCCTAAAATCAGTGCTTCTAGTTCTGCGTAACCTTCAGCACCTTTCTGAATCCTGACAAGTAACCTCACTGCAGTGTGGCTTCCATTCACCACCCGCTATTCAATGTTCCCGGGAATTTCAACAAGAAACAAAACAAACAGGTTTGGTTAATACATCAATCAATTATTCAATCCACAATATTCTCTACCTAACTAACTAGAACCTAACCATGCCTCTGCTACCAAGAAAAACTGATTGAGCGGGTTACCAGCTTGGGTTACGCACACATACCATATACTCACCTGGGCCCATAACATTCATACAAGTAAGCTAGTAAAAACCCGCTGGCATCAATTTTGGGTTTACCTGTAAATTGGTATTCACCCTTACCAAATCTTACCCACTCGATCTCCTTGTCAATAATTTCCTCTGGTCAATGAATCAGGTTGCTGAGATAGTTTAAGTAGAAATGACATTAACTTTACCTCCAAAATAACCACAAACTCAAAAAGTTTTAAAATCTTTAATCAATAATTTTGTGAGTCAAAATCAAATACAGTTAACACCTTCTTCTTTCAGGAAGATTTAAAATCAAGTAAAGCAAAGTCACATTAAAAGATCAATGATGACGGTACCTGAAGAGGGAGAAAACAGAGAGCAGTACAAGGACATACTACACGGGTTTATAATTACCGAGGATAGTGCGATGACCGAACCCCTGGCCTCGGAGTCGGGTGAAGATCTCCCAAACAGGGAGGGAGAGGAAGATCAAGACAGGTTCAGGACCGGGAAGGTGACCTCTTCTAAGTGCAACGCCTGCGTCGCACCCCTCTCTGGCACTACTCTCCTCGAATAGTTCTTCCGCAACTCCCCTTCTGGATGATGGGCTTTCGATCAGTATCTCGTTCTCTCAAGCAGGGTCTCTGGCGTCTTGAATCAGCATAGAGTCTGTGGCTGTCTCCTGCATCTGTGATGACGGTGTGTCATCTCCATCTAAGTGCAACTAACTAAACTTACCTCAATTATACTATTCTACGTGTATGTTCCACCCCCCAATGTTTCAATATCGTGAAAACCCCTACTTCTGATTGGGCAAGGCAAGGGGAGGAGGTCATCACACCATACTAGATGTAATAATTTTCTTAGGGTCTTTGTTCAATGTTCCCGCCCCTTAATTTGTTTTTCCGAGCTTTATTCCCACCTGCATTTCACGTTATAATCAATACATTTTGATACATTTGTTTTAATATTCTTCCTTTGTCCAGGTCAATAGCTTGAGTTCTCAGGCGTCTCTCTCCAGTGTGGCCTCGGCTGTATTTCAACTTTGCCATCATGGTTCCAGCAGGTTTCTGTGCGCGCAAGTCAGGTGGGGTAGGGATTTCAGTCACCCTCCGAGGCCCAAATATGAACTAATAATAAAGTCAGAAAAAGACACTTTAGAATACGAAAATAAATGATTTCACTCTATACCACTTATCTCTACCCTATCCCCATTTACTTAATTTAATCTTTCGCATTAGTGTTTAGTAGAACTTATAAGGGTTAGTTTAAGCAATAGCATGCAAATTAACATGTGAGTTTAAGTTGGGGAATTAATCCCCCTTCAATACTGGGGGTCCCTGGGGGCCAACTAGCCCACCAGGTACTTCCAGTAAGCGCCACAGGGCTGCGTTGCAGAGAGGTGGTCCAGGCCACACCCCTTTTTACACCTCTCTGCAACGCAGCTCTGTGGTGCTTACTGGAGGTACCTAGTGGGCTAGTTGGACCCCAGGGACCCTCAGTATTCAAGGGGACTTAATCTCCTAACTTGAAACGCACCACAGGGCGCGTTTGCACAGTGGTGAAGGGAGGGGCTGGGGCCTGAGGTAACATTTGTGCAAACACGCCTTGTGGCGCGTTTTAAGTTGGGGAATTGATTCCTCTTCAATCCTGAGGGTCCCTGGGGGCCAACAACCCCACCAGGTACCTCCACTAAGCGCCACTGCCATTGCAGAGAGGTGGACCAGGCCACGCCCATTTTTACACCTCTCTGCAACGCAGCTCTGTGGCGCTTACTGGAGGTCCCTGTTTGGCTAGTTGGACCCCAGGGACCGTCAGGATCCAAGGGGACTTAATCTCCCAACTTAAAACGGCCACAGGGCATGTCTAGGTCTGGTTAGTCAGAGTCAGTTACCACCAGTACCAGTCTGAAAAAGTTGAGGGTACAGGATGATTTTGCAACAAGGCCTCTTTCTGCTCCTCTGTTGGGTCTTTCTGCACATGTCTTGCTTCTTCCTGCACTTTTCTTCGTCTTTGTGGACTTCTGCTTCTTTCTGTGCGATTATTTTTCTTTCTTCACATGTCCTACCTCTGTAGGCATAGTTAGAAACTAGCATTTAAAAAGCCTTCGAAATTCACTTAAAAAACCATAGGTTTCAGGCACGTTATAGTTAGAAATGAGCATTTTAAAAACCTTAGAAATTCACTGAAAAACACATAGGTTTTATGGAAAGTTATAGTTAGTTGGACATTTCCCTCGTACAAAACCCGTGAAATTCCCCGGTTATAGTTAGTTCAGCTAACTATAACTCGCGCCCCCGCAATGCACTGCTGATGACGTCACATATTACACTGGGTGCATTTCCATACAAGTGGGATATGTCCCCCGGGCACTAGTTGCAAAGTCCTTCAATGGAGGTTTCAATGGTTAATAACTTGTGTTGTAAAGAACCACTCTTTATCCATAAGTTTTTGCTCTTTAATGGAATTGTTACATCACAATCCTGTAGTGTGTTTGTTCACACGTGAAACATCATTTCCCAGAATGCACTGTGAGAGTTGTATGCATTCTAATGATCCCAATGCATTTCGGCTAAAAAGCCTTCATCTGGGGATATTCTGTAATGATAACAAATGTCTTCTATGAGTATTGTTCGAAAGGAATATGAGGAATGCCACGGAGTGGCTCTAGAAACCTTAACCCACTGGTGAGTGATAAATAAGTGCTTAGCGGTGGACAATAAAGCTTACGATATTCAAAGAGTTTAGGTGCTCATCGTTTTATCGTTTAGTGATGCCGTGAAGGTGGATGATCAAATGAAATAAACATGCGGGAATAATGTGGGGTGTTTAAACAAGATTTCGAGTCGTCGCGGTGAATGACCTGAGGTGTGAGGACCTATGGATATATAGCGGTGAAAGCGGCGAGCATGCCGAAGATAAAACTTAATACTCAACTCGCGCTGTTTATGGCGGTGTCGATACTACAGTGTGGAACATACACAAGTCGTAAATAGAAAATAATCACAATTTGTGAAGTGCATCATGCTTGGTGTTATTACGGACTGAAACGTGCCGATAAATAAACGATGGCGGTTGTACAAGCTAGCGGGTGCAGTGCTGGCTAGGGGTTTGCTTACTGGGTATGACAAAGCGACGTCCGTCTGTGTTCGAATCTATCGCTGTTCAAACATAGTGAATCTGGCGCGCTCTAAAAGAAGTGGTTCCTGTGACGTGTGTTAAAAAATTAGTGGAAAGCGAAGAAAGACTGTGGATGTGAACGCTCACAGGTGAGCCGGTCAATAAAGACGAGTGAATGAGAAGTTATGTTCAGATATTAATAAAACACGCTACCGTGTATCGGAACCCGGGGTGTGTGTAAATAGTGTAACAAAGAATAAGTGAATACAAACTATACATTCGTCGAAGTGGGGTGAGGTTAAGCTAAAGCAAATACATAAAATATAAAATACTAGTCGGATGGACGGCTAAAAGCACGTTCGATGGAATACATATCAAAACATAGCAATCCAGATAAGCTGGTCAATTAAATGAGAATGGTCTATTGCTTATAGGTAATACAAAAATTCCATTCGATCGTTCATGCCATGAGGTTTGAAGGAACATGGGTTATCCAATAATTTGTGCTTTGCAATAAAAAATTATGATTGTCTTCCCTCTTGTCTGCCATTTTTTTCCAAGATGCAGAATTTCAGTTGACTGCTGTTATGTCCTGCTTCAGAAAAATGGTGAGCCACTGTTGATTTGGGGTTTTTTGTTCTAATGTTGGACTTGTGTTCATTTAAGCGCACTTTTATTTTCCCTTCTGTTTGTCCAATGTAAATTTTTCCACAAGGGCATTTTAACATATATACCACATTAGAGGTGTCAAATGTAGCTGTCACCTTTAATTTAATTTTGTGTCCTTTCATAGGATGAGTAATATATGATCCCTTGATTATGTTGTTGCAATTATTGCAATTCCAAATTGGAATAGTTCCTTTGTGTACGCTTTGTGTGGGTCGCTGAGTAGGATATTTTAATATTTCACCAATGTTTTTGCTCCTGGTAAAGGCAAAAATAGGTTCTTGTTCAAAAATGTGGGTAAAATCTTGTTCCAATTTTAATATTTGCCAGTGTTTCTTGATATTTATTTTGTAGGTTGCACTCATTAGAGAATATTTCGAAACAACTGTGAGTTGCTCTTTGGTTGGTTTTTCTTGGATACTAAGTCTTAAGTGAACAGCGGTTTTTGGCTTGCTGTAGTACCTGATCAGGATATCCACGTGTTTTGAATCTATGTATCATCTTATCGATTTGGTCTTCGGCCTTTTCAGGGTTCGAGACGATTCTTTTTACTCTTAGAAGCTGTGTGTATGGCAAATGTTGTTTAAAGGGCTGTGGATGGAAGCTTTGAAAATGGAGGGTGCTGTTTCTATCAGTTTCCTTCCGGTGTAAATCTGTTTAAAAGCCAGTAGGTGTCCTGGTTATTTTTACATCCAAAAATGGGATGTTTTGTTCCTGTATCTCAAAGGTGAATTGTATGCGTCTGTCTATTTGGTTTCGTTTATGCAGCTGTTCAGTTAACATGGTTGCTGAGCCTTTCCATAGGATAAAGATATTGGGGCAGATTTATAATAACTGGCGCATCCCTGCATATCAGCAGGGATGCGCCAGTTATTGTGCGCCACAGCTCCGCCACCATGGATGCGCCGCATTTACAATGCGGCGCACCATGGGGCAAAAACGGCACAGATGCGTGACGCATCTGTGCCGTAAAAGTGGCGCATTGCTGGAGTTGCGTCGCAAGCACGACGCAGCTCCAGCAATGCTTTGGGGGGACCTATCTTCACAATGCTGCGTCAATCCTTACGCCTGCTTCAAGCAGGCGCAGGGTTTTGACGCAGCATGGGCTCAAAAGTGACTGAGTGAAATCTTGTAGATTTCACTCAGCCACTTTTAGGAGGCGTTCCTGCGATGGAACGCCCCCCCCCCCTGCACAGGTACGCCTACTGCTGGCGTAGGGCTTTACAACGTGACGCATCTCCCAGATGCGTCACGTTGTAAATAGCCCGCAGCATGGCGCAGGATCTGCGCCGCCGCTGCGTCACAAAAGTGACGCAACGGCGGCGTAAATGAGGCGCAAGGGCCTCATAAATCTGCCCCATTGTCTATAAATCTGAGGAACAACTTTGTGTGGGTTGCCCATGGCTGCACCGTCAAAATGTTATCCTCCTCAGAACGGTTCATAAAGATATTCCCATAAGCTGGGGCAGCACAGTTTCCCATAGAAGTGCCAGCCTTTTGTTGAAACCAGTTGTCTTGCCACTTAAAATCGCTGTGTAGTAGGGTGAATTCCATGAGCTCCATCAGAAAAATCTTCAGACTTTCTTCGTAGTTTGTATTTAGCAATGCATGCTCAACTGCCTCTATTCCTAGCTGGTGAGGGATAGATGTGTACAGTGAATTGACATCCACTGTGCACAATAACATTTCCTCGTCTTCTGTGATCGTGATTTGATTCAGTTTATGAAGAAAGTCGGTGGTGTCTCTTATAAATGTTGTCATTGCCATAACACATGGTTGCAGATGACGGCCTAAGAATTTTCCCACCAGTTTGTGTAAACTTCCTTGTGTGGTTACTATGGGACTGCATGGTGACTGGGTGTTTATGTATTTTTGGTACCATAAATAGCACTGGGCTTCTTGGGTTGGAGGGAGGAGGCGGGGTCTCCGGCACAATCCTCTGTGTTTTTTGGGGGTTTTTTTTGGAAGGGGGGCTGTGTGGTCCCCCTTCTTTTTACGTTTTTGGGGCCCTGGGGACCCCATCCCCCAGGGCCTGACCCCCATTACAAAAAATATATATAAATGTTAACGGGAAGAGGGCCATGTGGGCCCCCCTCCCATGGCCAATTCCAGCCCCGGGGACCCCATCCCACGGGGTATGGCCAAATACTTTTTTTTTCATTATGGAGGAGGGCTGCGTGGCCCCCCTCCTAAGGCCTCTATTAGCCCCGGGGACCCCATCCCCCGGGGCCGGCCTGCCTTTTTTTTTTTGTTGGAGAGGGGGGGCTGCATGGCCCCCCTCCTGGGCCACTTCTGGCCCCGGGGACCCCATCCACGGGGCCCAGCCCTATCCATTGGGGACCGTGGGTGGGTCCCCAATCCCCCCACGGTCCCGTCAGCTCCCCACGTCCTGCAGGAGCCGGCATTGCTTTTCCACTAGGGGAGCTGCTGACATGCAGCTCCCCTTATGGAAAAGCAATTCTGCTTTGCTTCATTGAAGCGAGAGCAGGTTTCCCTGCTCTCGCTTCAATGAAGCAAAGCAGAGTTTGCAGTGCTCCTGCTCTGCCATTGCAAACATCAGTGTTCCGGGGGTGGGCACCCCGGGACACTGCAGGAGCCGGCCCTGGGGGGTGACGTTCCCCAGGGCCATGAAGGGCTCCTGGAGAGGGGCCGCACTGCCCCCTTCCCAACAATTGCACAACCCGGGTGGGGGGGTCCCCGGGGAGTGTGGGGTGGGCTCGAGCCTTCCCCACACAGGTCTACTATTTTTTTTTTTTTAAAGCCCCGGGGTGGCAGTCCCCGGGGCAGCGGGAGGCCGTGTGCCCCCATCTACTAAATGATTAATAAAAGCCCTGGGGAGTGGCGGTCCCCGGGGCTTGGGGGGCCTCCAAGGCCCCCCCACAGATTAAAAAAGGAAAGCCCCGGGGGGGTGACGGTCCCTCGGGGCTGCAGGGGGAAGTGAGCCCCCCGCAAATATTTAATGAAAGCCCCGGGGGGTGGCTTTCCCCAGGGCTTTGGGGGGCCCCCGCAATTAAAATTCTTCACTGCCCCCGGGACTTGGCCAACCCGGGGGCTAAATATTATCGAAGCGGGGCAGCCCGTGCTTTGTTATTTTTTATCTTTGCGGCAGGTTCCGCGGCACCTCTGAGGATTTTGGTGATTTTTTTGTTTTAAAAATGCTTTTTTGGGCCCTGGGGGTCCTTGTGGGACTCCCTGAGCAGGCCTAGGAGATCAGGGTGTTTCTACCCTGCCCCCTTTTCTTGTTTTGTGCATTTGTTGTACTGTTTTCTTGTGCCTCGGTTCTACTGAGGCACAAGATGGCTGCCAACACTTCCTGGTTTGGAGTGTTGAAAGTCAATTAGAATAAAGCTCGTGGTCAAGAGGGTCCGTAGATCCACTGCGGCCATAAATATTGAACCTTTTATTTTTTGATTTTCCCAGCAACTACTGAACGGATTTAGACTATTTAAAGAAAAGGTCTCTTTCTGAACCAAGGGCTACCTTTTTGCCAAATATGGTGTAATTCCGTTCAGCAGTTTCGGCTGTAACCGTGTCTAAAGTTTCCTATGGGAAATTGATTTTTTGACCTCTATTTTTTGAATTTCTCAGGAACTACTGAACGGATTTACACCATTTAAAAAAAAGGTCTGTTTCTGAACCAAGGGCTACCTTTTTGCCAAATTTGGTGTAATTCCGTTCAGCAGTTTAGGCTGTAGTCGTGTCTAAAGTTTCCTATGGGAAATAACATGGAGAAAACGCGTTTTTTCTCGGTCCCCGCGTGCTGAATCTCCCCGAAACTTTCGAAACAGGAGCTGACCGGAGCGCTCCACTAGTTTTGAAAATTTTGCGATGATTCGTCAACCGGCGCCAAAGTTATTGGGAAAAGAAAAAATGCTTTTTGAATAGAAACAAGGTCCTAACCATAACTATCTACTGGCGACCGCCAGTAGGTAATATATATGTATATATATATTATCTACTGGCGGTCGCCAGTAGATAGTTATAGTTAGGACCATGTTTCCATAGGAAATCTCAAAATTCTATTTTGAATAACTTTGGCGCCGGTTGACGAATCCTCGCAAAATTTTCAAAACTAATGGGGTGCTATGCTCCGCTCCTACCCTGAAAGTCTCGGGGTGATTCGTCAAGCGGGGGCTGAGAAAAAAGGGGGGTCCCAAAACGCGTTTTCCCCATGCATTTTTCCATAGGACCTTTAGACACAGCTACAGCCCGAACGGCTGAACAGAATTACTTGTAATTTGGCAGAGAGGTAGTCCGCAGGTCAAGGAAGTGCTTTTTGTAGGTCTGGTGTAAATCTGTTCAGTAGTTCCTGAGAAAATAGCATTTAAATCAATATATATATCTGTAAGCGCGCTCCGTGCGCTTACCGTGCGCTTACGGTAAGCTTACCGTACGCGTACGGTGCCGTGCGCGAGCGCGATTCTGATTGGTTGTTAGATCAAAGTAGACATTCGAATCGGTCGAAACCAGGAAGTATCGGCCGCCATTTTCTGTCTGTCGCACTGAAAAAAAAAGGTTAATAACATGAAAAGGGGGCAACGAAGAGAGTTGCAGACCCCCTAGCGTTCGTCAGGGGGTTCACGAAGGACCAAAAAGTATGAAAAATAAATGTAATAATTTTTAAAAAAATTCGCGGGGTGCGCGTACGGTAAGCTTACCGTACGCGTACGGTAAAAAAAAAAAAAAAGAATAACAAAAAAAAATTAACAATCACATTTAATATATAAATCTAAAAAATAAATACATAACTTAGCATTTAAAAAACCGTACAAATTCACTGAAAAAACCATAGGTTTCACACACGTTATAGTTAGGAATTAGCATTTAAAAAACCTTGCAAATTCACTGAAAAAACCATAGGTTTCACACATGTTATGGTTAGCTGTACATTTCACTCGTAAAAAACCAATGAAATTCCACGTTATAGTTAGTGCAGGCAACTATAACTCACGCGACCGCAATCCTCTGTTGATGCTAATACTGTATCTTTAGCTATACATATATTATAAATATTTATTTTTCATAAAGACACATATGTCATCAGTGATGTAATATCTGACATCATCAGCAGAGGATTGCGGTCGCGTGAGTTATAGTTGCCTGCACTAACTATAACGTGGAATTTCATTGGTTTTTTACGAATATATATATATGTATCAGCACGCTTGCCTTAATTCCTGTATTGAAATGGAAGAAAGCAAGAGTAGACCCAAATTCGTCTTCAGTGATTTTATTGTACAATCACCATGTTGCCATATATATGTATATATATATCACTGTGTTAGTCCTATACTTAAAGACTTTGCTGTAGAAATGGCAAAAGACGTTGTCCCTTTCTATCTCAGCGTGGATGGCCCTGTGCTAATCCTATGGTTAAAGACTTTGATAGAAAAGCAGACATTTGAGGTGAGCAGATCTAAAGTGTCGCTGGTGTTGAGAGTGCTCTATACAGGAGCTGCTTTCCACCTAAACTTGAGAGCTACCCAGAGTTCTCTGCCTCTTTTTTTGCATAATTTATGCGTCACTCTATGCCTGAAAGGGTATTTTTATATGTATATATAGATATGCAAAAAAGATTGCAATGCTGGTGTTGAGAGTGCTCTATACTGGACCTGCTTTCCATCTAAACTTGAGAGCTACCCAGAGTTCTCTGCCTCTTTTTTTGCATAATTTATTTGTCACTCTATGCCTGAAAGGGTATCATTTTGACTTATACTGGGTGCTCCCTTGTGTCTGGACAAAGCTATACCTCTCTGAAGAGCTCAAATAGGAGCAAAACACTGTGTCAGGGGTTGCTGTTACTCATTTCAGGTTGGCTTGTTTGGTATTTTACCAAATAAAAGCTGTAATACTGTGCCTGGAGTAGTAAAAGGCTTTTGTCATTTTACAGCTCAGCATGGACAGCACTGCGCTAATCCTTTGCTTAAAGACTGTGCTGTAGAAATGGCAAAAGACGTTGTCCCTATTCTATCTCGGCATGGATAGCACTAATAACTTACTCGACCTGTCTCAAAACGGGTTTAGAGCGGAACATAGCACTGAGCTGGCTCTTATCAAATCAACAGAGGAAGTGAGGGAGGCGTTGGACTGTGGAGGTAAGGCAATACTGATTATGTTAGATTTGTCAGCGGCCTTTGACATGGGCCATCATGAGGTTCTGATGGACCGGCTCTCTGAAGCAGGGGTACAAGGAGCTGCCTGGAATCTCCTGCAGTCCTTCCTCTCTGAAAGAACGCAAACTGTGGAATTGGACAACAGGTTAAAGCCGTTCTCTCTCCCATGTGGGGTGCCACAGGGCTCATCTCTAAGCCTGACACTCTTTAATGTGTATGTGAGAACTCTGGCAGGCTTGATAAGATCCTTTCGCTTCCAACTTACCTCCTATGCGGATGACACCCAAATAGTGTTATCACTTAGGGACGGGGAAGAGAAGGAAACAGGGGCACGCTTTCACGATTGTATGAAAGCCATTTCAGGGTGGATGTCGTCTAATTGCCTAAAACTAAATTCAGGCAAAACAGCGGTCATCATGTTTGGGAATAATCCTCACATATGGACGCCAGATTGGTGGCCAGAAGATCTGGGTATCTGCCCTGCGCCCACAAGGAAAGCAAATAATCTGGGGGTGATAGTGGACAACAAGCTTACTTTTTGTGATCACATAAGTACCGTGGTCTCAGCATGTTTCCTAATACTCGGAATTATAAGAAAAATAAAGCTTTTTCTACCTGAAGGTAGTCTTAGGACAGTGGTCACGGCACTCATTATGGCACGGCTAGACTATTGCAACAGTCTATATCTGAATACCCAAAAACTGCACATTAATAGACTTCAAATCGTGCAGAACGCAGTGGCCAGATTGCTGACAGGGATACCGAAATTTGTCTCTGTAAAGAAAGAATTAAAGCAACTACACTGGCACCCTGTGACACAAAGGGTGCGTTTTAAGTCCCTTTGCACAGCTTTTAAAGCCTTCAATGAAATAGGTCCCGACCACCTGAGGCAAAAATGTAAGTGGTATGTTCCTAGAAGGACTCTTCGGTCCGCAGGAACAAAACAGGTCCTAGTTTCTCCGTTTAAAAAAGCCAGTTGGGGAGGCAGGAGTTTTATCACCTGCGCTTCTAAGGCCTGGAATGGTCTTCTGTTTCATCTGAGGAACTCATCAGATCTCCTCTCCTTCAGAAAGGGGCTGAAAACATGGCTTTTTACCCAGTGAACCCTCCAATCGTGATAACCAGCAGGCAGTGCTCAGCGCCAGGACACCCTAGGGTAACCGTGCGCTCTAAAATTTTAATTACCATAACATAACACTGTGCTAATCCTACACTTAAAGACTTTGATGGAAAAGCAGACATTTGAGGTGAGCAAATTTAGAGTGTCGCTGGTGTTGTAAGGTACTCTATACAGGAGTAGCTCTCCACCTAAACTTGGGAACTACCAAGAGTTCTCTAATTCTTCTTTTCTTTTTTGGATATACATATATATAAGTAATATAGAGGGTATTGACATCGATGTTTGTATAATTCAAGCAGGTAGCTGAGTATCCAATTTTTCGGAAAACTTCTTATATAGTAGATATTGTCAGAGGTGGCATGGTAGCCCGTAGCTTCTGTTCTCCTCGTTTTCGGATCAATTATACGAACATCAATGTGAATACCCTCTATATTACTTTGTGAAGCCCTGAAGAAGTCTCTTTTTAGAGACGAAACGCGTCGGCTATGATCTTCCATTCTTATGAAAATATGAAATAAAGAAATCTTTCAAAGAAAATCACACCAATGATTTGGACATCCTTTTATGTGTTCACTGGTTTCGAACGACTGATAATATATTGTTATAACCTTCTGAATAGTGCAGAACCCTTTTTGTGTTTAATATTGTGATAGGACTTGTTCCTAGTTGAGGAGCGTAGAGGGGAGTGCTCCTTGGTTCTTTGCATTATAGGACATCAAAAAACACTTTTCATTTGTCAGCTGCAGTCTCAATAGCCTCTACCCTCATCCTGTTTGCACTCATATATATATCTATCCATATATATATATATATATATATATATATACATTAATTTACCATTTACATTTGTATATTGTTCTACATTGAAAATAAATATACAACATTAATTTACATTAATATTTAACAACAAATACTTTAACTAATTTAATATATAGTTTAATAAATGTATTTCATTTATGGGCGGCTCCTTAGCTAAGGCGGAGGAGTGTCGCCCCACTCCTCTCATGGCAGTGAAAAAGGGAAAAATAAAATGATAACAAGGTTATATATTCATTTTATTTTTTGTTGCGACGGGGCTGGTGGCTCAGGAAGAAGGAGTGGACTGTGCAAACTAAGTGCACATGACTGCTTGGCCGGCCATCTTGGCCCAGCCAAACTGTCATGTGCACTTTGCATGTTCCCCACCAGGCTCCCCATCTGAGCGCTGATCCACGGTGCTCAGACTAATCACAACGCTGCATTGCAGCATTGTGATTAGCTATGGGGAGCCAATCACAATGCTGCATTGCAGCGTTGTGATTAGCTTAGGGGAGCCTGTGTGCTTCTGGACTCCGGAGGTGGCCGTGGCACAAGGAGGTAAGTGTTTTTCTTTTTCAAGTACTTTTTCCCCCACCCTCTTGCCTCCCCATCCCTGTCCCTGCCAGCCGCCACTGATTTCATTTTCCCTTTACTTTACCATGGGGATATCACCACCCCGACTGTGGAGTCTTAAAGGTGATAACGGATGAAAGTAGGTTGGCCGAGCATGAGCAAAACCACCCTAAAGCAAAGGGTTCTAGAAGGCTTGATTTAATCTCAACCTTAAAACCACTGGGTGAGATTGTGAGGCAATCTGGGATGCTTTATTGTTGATATGTGGAGGATACACTGACTTACCTGAAGACGACATCCCCGAAAGACATGAGCCCTGGATGTCTAACTGCCACCGAAAACTCAGTCCTATAAAAACTGAATTCTCAGCAAAAGTAAAACCTGCCTATCCAAGTGTCGCTGGAATCCTTCTCTCCCGTGAACTGCAATCAACATGTGGAGAATACCAGATCCTTCAGTGTTACCCCAGAAAATTGTTTAAACCTTCAAAGAAAGGCCCCGGTGACGGCCAAAAGCGGAAACTGGCAGCTTAGACTGCTCCGGGCACCAGGAGTTCATCCAGGAGCAGGACTTGAAATCAGTGCTCCAGACATTGGTTCTTTCCCAGATGGATTATGGGAACACAGTCCTGCCTGGTCCCCCATTAAGCGCATGTCACCCCCCTGATAGCAGCATTGCACGCAGCTGCCTGCTTTGTATGAAGCCACAAGACATTTGCCTACTCTTTGGACTCTACTTTGGCACCCCAGAGAAGCAAGAGCCCTATTTAACACTCTATGGTGCATATTATCAAGGGAAACATCGACGCTTTTTCGGCACATAGCGCCGAAAAAGCAGCGATTTTTTATCACCCTATACACAAGGACACACTAACAAGCATTAGCGCGTGTTTCCTTGCGACTTTGCACGTCAGCGATCAATATCGCTAATGACATGCAAAGTAGGCGTTCCTGAGCACAACAACATGGGAATACTTGCTAAAACGGCTTCACGATATTTACAAGCCATGCAGCAGACCCGCGAAGCGATAAAAATAACCGCGCTAACCACAGTTATCGCAGGAATCAAACGCCTGATTTTAAAGTGACTTAGGCATACTGATAATGGGAGGTGGATTGCCAGGTTAGGTCCGCACTCCCCTATCAGCAAGCCTTACCTTAGCGCTGTGAAATCATCGTCGGATTTCATGCGCTATTCCTGGGAATTGGCCTCTATCGCTGGAATTAAATCGCCTGTTAGCAAAACATTGATAATACATGGCTAACACGGCGATGTAATCCAGCAATAGAGTAAACCATGCTAAGTGCGATTTGCGATAATTATCGCATCTCCTTGATAATATGCCCCCAAGTTTCATCCATAAAGTCTTCCACAACTCGACGCCTTCCTACCTGGTGGGAAAACTACAAGGGCCCAATTCTAAAAGGTAAACTTAGAACAATAGTTTAACTTTACTACTTTTCGGTGTTCACCAAGGTAAGTTACTAGTAGTATCTTTACGTCCGCACACGGGACGGAAGCTATGCACTCGGAAAGGGACCTCCACACTCGGGGGGGGGGGAATCTTCAACCCAAGTGTGAGAAAGTGGCTCTGTATATACTGTTCCCAAATAGGCACAGGGTGTACAGAGTCCACAGTCCCCAGAGGTTTGGCAGAGGTTAAAGTTAGATATAACCGTACTCTCTAAAGTGGTAGCTTGGTCGAGCAGTAAGGCAGTATCAGAGGACAGTGTAAAGCATTTGTTGCACACACTCAGCCAGCAAATGGTCTCACACACTCAATAACTGAACTCTAGGCCAATGGTTTATATATACAAAATATATGCTTGTTTTATTTTAGAACCAACAATAGGCATTCAAATATACTTTCTCAGAATGAGATGCTTTATGTAAATACTTTTGCAATATGCAATTGACTTTTTTAGAAAGTTACAAGTGGTTGCAATAGGCAATACAATTCTAAACACAATAATGCATTGAGTTCAGTGGAAGTTTCAAGTTATTTGCCACAGATTACTTTTAGGATTACTTTTGGAATTCCAAGACTGGATCCTAGATTCAGTGCTGGGTCAATACTTGGAATCAAGTGATAAAAGTCGACTTAATTACTGTGATGATTTTTAGACAATATTCTGCTATTTTAAAAGTTGACACTTAGAAAATATTTAATAGAAAACAGTCAATGATTCCCTATGACAGAAAATTCAAGTTGCAGGTATAGTATGTTCTCGTTACTTTTGTAATCCAGTACTGGGTGCCTAGACTCAGTACTGGGACCTTTATCCAAAACAGGTAAGTAATTAGGTTTTCACAGTTGGTACGATTTTTAAAGAATATTTGTGATTTGCAAAAATCGACACTTAGAAGAAATTTCACAGAAAAACAGTCAATGATTTCCTATGGGAGAAAATTGGGTTACTGGTAAGTACAGTTGTAAGTATTTTTCAGAGTCAGTGCTGGGCACCAATATCCAGCACTGGAAGCTCACCTAAGAGCAGGTGAGTATTTTCGTTTTCGTTACTCGGCTGATTTTTGGTGAATATTTTAAGTTTTGAAAAGTCCACACTTTAGGAATTTCAGGAAAATCCAGTCAATGTTACCCTATGGAGAAAATTGAGTTATCGGTTTAAAGGTAAGTACTCGACTGGCAGAGTTAAGGTTCTGGGCATAGACTCAGGGGTCTCCCAGGGTCAGGTAGGTACAGTTGGTTCACCCTCAGCGGCACAAGGGCGGCCGGGTGCAGAGAGAGTTAGGCCTAATGTTACCCTATGAGAGGTAGGGGGGCATTGGTTGGTTGGTGGCTGCTGACTAGCAGGCCACGCGGCTGTGAGAGCTGGGCTCCTGGTCACTTACTCAGGGCAAGTGGGGAAGTAGATAGGTGTAGAGGTTGCACTGCCAGGGCCACTCAGGCGGCTGTGTGCAGGGTGCTTTTGAGCCTTCGGGCGCTCAATTGATTTCAATGGGAAAGCTCCTGGTTGAAAAAAGGCTGCAAGCTCGGGGACGAAGATTCTTCAGGTGCCACCACCACTTCGAGGGGTAGGTTGGGTAGTTGGAGGATAGGTAGGTACCCCGGGATTGGGCACAGGGGGCCGCGGGCCGCCGGGTGCAGGGGTGCCTTTTGGTGTTGGGAAATCTTACCCTCTGTTGATCGCGGTTGGGGGGGCACCTTGTTCTGAGGCTGCAGGCTTCTTCAGGAGTGTCGAGGGAGGTCTTTGGGTGCCGGACTTGGGGTCACAGTCGCCGTGGAGTCGTCCTCGTGGTCTTTGTTCACTCCGGCACAGGCCAGGCTTGGCGGGTGCAGTGTGTGAAGGGTTCGCTGTTCCGGGCTGATGCCAGGGATTAGAAGTAGGTTTTGAGTAGAGCCTCTACTCATGGGAGTCTCAGGGGCTTGGAGTCAAAAGGTAGCCAGGTCCTCCGGGGTTTGTGAGGTTGCTGGCCACAAGAGATGCCGGGTTGGAGCAGGAGCAGGTTTGAGGGTGGACAGGCCGGTAGGGCTGGGGCCAAAGCAGTTTGTGTCTTCCTCTTCTTAGCAGCTGCAGGGCAGGTCTTCTTTCTTCTAGCTCTTCTTCGGATTTCGGAATCTGGAATCTGGGGAAGGAAGGTTCAGGGTGCCCCTAAATACTAGATTTAGGGGTGTTACAGGTAGGTGAAGGTCAGGGACCAATGGGTCCCTGTCCTGGGGTGGGTACACCCCCTATCCTGCCTCTCTCCTGTGGGAGGGGGGCAGTAGCCTAGTCCTGATTGGGCAGGGCTTCCCATCTTTAAGATGGCGAGAGCCCAGAGATGTGCTTCACCTCGCCTCCCCCACACGAGGGGTGGGGTTGGCAGGCTGGCACATCCCCTGTCCTTATTTGGGGTTTCCGGCCAAGCTTCCCACCAGAGTGGGGGGTTGCAGTGGCCTGGGGAAGCTCACAGAGGCGGCATGCCTTTGAAGCTTCCCCCTGCCCATCCTGGGGGAGGAGATTTAGCACCTCGCCCAGGATGTGCATTGTTGCAGACCCAGGAGAGCAGGGGCTCTCCTACCCAGGGGTCCAGCAACATGTCTGCTGTGTGGCAGCCTAGGCAGCCTCAGAACAGACGTGGATTGTAGATTAGGTTTCAGGGGGCATCTCTAAGATGCCCTCTGGGGTGCTTGGTACATTAAATCCCACACTGGCATCAGTGTGGGTTTAATGTGCTGAGAAGTTTGATACCAAACTTCTCAGTCTTCAGTGTTGCCATTATGGTGCTGTGGAGTTCGTGTTTGACGAGCTCCCAGCACCATATACTCTTAAATGGCAGCACTGTACTTACAGTGCCCAGGAACTGACCTGGGTACTGTAGGGGCACAGGGCTCCTGCTCCTGTGCCCACACCATTGGCATAGGGCACCCAGCTAGAGGGGTGGCTGATGTATGCCATGGCAGTGTAGGTGGTGGGCATGGCACACAGGGATGGTTGCCATGTCGACTCTTTGTTTTGTCTTGTACCCAGACACTCAGCCTGCAAGGGCAGTGTGTGTGTGTGTTAGGGTACAGGGCCTCTAAGGGTGGCACAAGGAGTGCTGCAGCCCTTAGAGGCCTTCCCTGGTCACAAGGCCCTGGGTACCTAGGGTACCCTTTACCAGGGGCTGACATGTGGCTAGGGTTTGCCAATTTGGGTTTTGTGTTTTAGGGAAGGAACATAGGCCCTGGGCACCTGATTGGCAGGAGTCCAGGGCACACTCAGTCAAAGTACATTCAGCAATTCAGCAAAAAGTGGGGGCATACCATGCAAGAAAGATGGCACTTTCTCACACCAAGTGCGGACGTGAAGATACTACTCATAACTTATCTTTGTGAATATCGAAAAGCAGTAAAGATAGACTTTTGTCCCATATTTTTACCAAAAGTCAAACTTTATCTTTGTGACCAGGCCCTATGTCTAATGAGAAGAAATGCTGATCCCAGGCGCTTGAACCTGCGACATTCAAGCAAGGACACCTGCTGGGAAAGGGGTTTATGGCAGGGGGACAAGGTCGGGAGCTCCCTCCACCAGCCCCACACACAGCTCCTTCCTGGCCCAGCTCAAGGGGTTAAAGCCCTCTCAGTGCAGAGACACTTTTGTTTAAGCGGGTTCGTCTCTCGCCTCGGCTGACCCGAACCCCTCCCTCGATTCGAGCTGAGAACTCACCCCGTTTCTTTATTCGTTTTGCTGCTCGATGACCCCTTCATTATGACTGTTTTCTAAAGTACTTTTCTGGCACCGTTCCTATGCGGACATAAGCTGCCAGCCGCTTTAGCTTCTGTTTGTTGTCCGTCTCGCTCTCTTGTGAAGCGCTCTAGTGCCCCAGGCCCAGTCTGCGTCCAGAAAACTGCAAACATAAACTAAACACAGACAGGCATGCGTCCCACTGAAGGAAGGTGTTAGACCTTCATGGAGCGGTTTGTTGTCCTCTGCTGCCCCCTGGTGCAAGTTTCATGAACTCTCTCGGCCTGCCCTGCTCCTCAGTCCTGCCTTCTGTGCTATTCAAAGCTGTGGTTCAGAGGAGAGATTCACGCGCTCTGCTGCCCCCTCGTGGACTGTTGTGGGGTTGCTTTCCTCCTTAATAGACCAAGGCTGGTACTGCTTCTAACAAGCATTTGCAACGCAATAGGTCTCGCATTTGCGATACTTTGAGCTGTTAGCATTGTAAACGACAATGCCTTTTATTTATGTGTTGGTTTTTAAAACACATAAATAAAAGGTATTGTCATTCACAATGCCAATAGCTTTAACTCTCGCAAATGCGAGACCTATTGCATTGCAAATGCTTGTTTCTTTTGTAACGGAATGTCGAGCCGTGGCCTGGGGCAGAACAGGATGCTTAACCTACAGAGGCAGAAAGCATAGAGTGATTATTCCTCCCGTGGTCAAGAGGCTTGTATCTCTAGACCAGCAAGAGAAGGGCATTTAATCAAAAAATGCAGAAAAGGCAGGAGTCTTGGTATGTGTGTGGGGGTGTTTGAGAGGACAGGGCCTATGCTCAGAACACCACAATGACAGTAAGAGTGACGCAACACACCAGGCTCAGTTTCCACTCTGAGGCAACGCCCTCGAGTGCCTTTATTTGAACCCTGTGTCCCTACGTCACGGGTCGTGGCTATCGGGACTCATGGAGGAGGGGGTGCTCACAGAACACCCCTGCAGAGGAAGTGGACATAGGCTGAACTACTTCCTTCAACATAACAAGTCTATTGTTTTACAAAACTACCGGTGTGGATAACATTGCAAGAAAAAGGCATGTGTTTGTTCAAGGAGCTGTTTCACTTTAAATGACTAGCAGTACACTTCTGCTGCCTGTACTCTAAGAAAAGAATTTCAATCCTGTACGAATGAAACTCATAGAAACTAGGAGGAGACAAGGCTGAGAAACCGTGCTTGTTGTGGCAAACTTGTAACATTCTATATTTTAGCAAACAGGAGCTTGATTGAGTATAACAAACTTGGGGGCACATTATCAAGGTCTGGCGATAAATATCGCAAAACGCGCTTAGCGGTTGCATATTTATCGCCGGCTATCTCTGGAATTTATAGCCCGGTTAGCGCGTTATCAACAACGCGCATCGCCGAGGCGATTACATTTCCAGAGATAGTGGAGATATCGCCGTTTTCCATGGTGGAAACTGCGATATTCTAGATGATAGGGCCTGTGGTCTTAGCCACAGAATCCACTGCCATGTTAGGTATGCCTTAGTCGGGAATTTAACAGACGTTAAATTCCTGCGTTAAGGCATACTTAACGCGATATTAAATATCGCTAACCCTCCTTGATAATATCACGAAGCTGGGTTAGCGATATTTTCCCAAAGGAGTCTTGTCAGGCACGCCTCCTTTGCATCTCATTAGCGTTCTGACAAGGGTTGCTATTGCAAGGAAACACAGCTTGCTGATAGGGCGATAAAAATATTGCCGCTTTAGCGGCAAAAAGTGCCGCTAATGCGGCGATATTGCCCTTGATAATATGCCCCTTGTTTCATATATGCTAACACTGAGTGCTTAATTTGTGCCGGTGAGTACAGGTGGTGTCTGCTAGCACTTCTTTATGCGGACTGTGTTTGATGATTGTTCATCATCGGCTTTGAGACAGTGAAACAGAGAGAAAGACAGAATAGGGAGAAAGAAGGAGCAAGAGAACAACAGTGACAGAGGCGAAAGCAGGGATGAGAAAGAGCCTGTATGAAATGGCCTAAAGCGGTGTGAGTGGACAGCCCCTAAGAAAACCCTCCACTTATGTATTTTTTTACATTTATTTCTTATGAATTAAGCTCTGCGTCACAGTCACTGCAGCAGAATGACGTTTTCTAACCAGAGACTGTGGCCAAGCATGAGTCAGCATTATGAAGAGCCAGACTCCAACAGAGTCAACCCATCACAAGCGTCTAGTATTGTACATGTATCACTGCCAGAGAGGCACATGTTAAGCGCCCGCCATTATTCATTAAAGGCAGCATCCAGTAGTGGTGAGAGCGGGCCGCCATGTAAAACGGAAAGAGCATGGCCCACTTAAAAAAAAATAATGAAAGCGCACATGGTGCGCTGAAAATTAAAACGAGAAGCGCCCACCATTATTCATTAAGGGCAGCATCCAGGAGTGGTGTGTGCGGATCGCCATGCAAAACGCAAAGCGCATGGCCTGCTGACAAAAAAATAGTGAAGGTAAAAGCACGCATGACGCTAGGCTGAAAAAAAAAACAGGGGGTTTGCCACGCTAAAGCTTGCTTTAAAGAGGCAGTGCTGTGTCATTAAAGAAAAGAGTGCTCTCAGACTACACAAAGTAGACCGTGTAACAACACAAGTAAAAAGTCCAGTCCTCATGGGAGGTTACAAATGCAGACCACATGGTACCAAGGAGGGACTACTAAGCGTACTCACAAATGAAAAGTAACGATTTGGAAAGGACAGTAACAGGCGCGGGGAAATGGGAGGAGCTTCAAGTCCATACCTGAATACAGCATGCCTCGCAGAGCAGCGGCGCTACGGACTTGAATATAGCTGCCAAGGTTTCAGATTACATGTGTGTGACATATCTGTGCTTTCAGTGTACTCGTGTGTGACATTCCATTGCCTCTGAGTGACACTGTAGCGAGTAGAAGCAAGCAGTTGTGCCTTGTGCCATTTGTTTATTTGGGAGCTAGAAGTTGCAGCCTGGAAGACGCAACCCTGCTTTACAAACACATTATATCTTTACTGACGATAATAAGGAACGTGACCACAGTAACGTGGTGCTAATATACATCGCTATATAGTATTGGACTCGAGGCATTTAATACAGCTGTCCGAACTAGCATTAGCCTGACATGGTTTACAGCCAATTTGCCAGGGAAAAGTGCAAATGCAGGTGCCAGAAAGTAAAGGGCTCTGGGCTATAAAGCTAGGCAGCTGGACGGTATTAGTAACAACACTCAGCATCAAAATGAGGATTCTGATTGACTTTCTCCTCAGTCTGACAAAGAAATGTGAAATATGCAGCTTCTCAATTTACTCAATTGTGGACCTATAAACACCAAATGTATTGTCCTGTTTATGTGAAGTTTGATTTACTTCTTCACTCAGACTCACCAAGAAGGGACACATGGGCGACATCGCGTCACCTTTAGGCTTGCACACTTCACGGCTCCCTTTCTCGGGAGCTGCGAGGGGTCTTGGGCCTAAAGTTCTTTGTCCGGGCTGGGTAGGAGGGGGCAGCAGGCTACAGCAGCAATCGTAGCATTGTCCGAGCAGAAGGACGGTCACAGTCATCAACCGTCTTCTCGCACCTGGGGCCATATTATCAAGAACGGCGATAACATTATCGCCGCTTTATTGGCAGGAAACTGACGCTAAAGAGGTGATAAGGGCTTGTAATATCCCCTAATGAATTCCAATAGAAGCCCAGGTTCTGGTGTGAACATTGGCTTCTATTGGAATTCTCTGCGGCATATTATCAAGCCCCTTATCACCGCTTTAGCGGCAGTTTCCTGCAGCTAAAGCGGCGATAATGTTATCGCCGTTCTTGATAATATGGCCCCTGGTCTCTTACTTTGGCCGCCGACGGCAGTGGTGCTAAATAGATAAATACTCTGTGAGAATCACACACATCGCAATACTTCTAAGAACCATTAATAACACTACGGGGTGGTATTCCGCGACCTAACACAATGACAGCAGACCACCATGAGTCTCTCACTGAGAAAGAAGAAACCTCTGGAGAGTAGGGCTCAGATTCTGGAAGTGTTATGACGCCATTCAAGACGCTATTCAAATGCTGATCACATAACTTAATATTAATAAGGTCACTCAACCATGAAGACTTTCAAAATTTTAAATTTAGTTATTGGAAAAATTAATCAAGAAATACCTTCCCCCTGGATAACCACCTGTGATGTAAGTCGGGGTGTGCTGTCAGGGCAGCGCGAGCGCACACGCGGCCAGGCTGCCGTAGAGGGCCTAATGTAAGCTTCCGGCTAGTGCCTGCTGACACTATAAAATAACCCCCCCCCCCCCTTTAGAAATCTGAAGCTGGAAGACATGTCCAGGAAGGTACGTGGTGGGAAGGGATTTTGGTTTTTACCCTTTAAGCGGGGTTTTTTTGCTTTTATGATGGACGGTTTCCTCTAGCTAGCCTGGACACACCAGTGGGCTTTCTTGTGACTTCGTAATAAGGGTGATTTTTAGATTTCTGAGCCTTTCTTGAACACTGGCCTGTATTTTATCAGGCACTTCCTGTTAGCCAGCAGTGCTTAATTTGTAAAAAAAAAAAAAGAAAAAAAAAAAGAAAGGTGCCAGGGCTCTCATCAGAGGCCATTGCAGCTTGCATCACACGTTGCGTCTGCCAGCACTGCCAATGATAGTAACAACACAGCTAGTAGCCATCACACTCCTACAAGGGTGACAATTCGGACTATTTCAGGCTACGAAAGCCATAAGAACAGCTTGGGCGGCAGGTAGTAGTCATTTTGATGTATATTGAATTAATAATGAACTGTTGCTGTGGTCATCTCTCAATTAACCAGACAGCGCTACCTTGTGCAAGACTGTCACAGGCGCCGGTGTTGACAATTAAGCCATGTTTATCGTTTCATACCAGTACGACATTAAATTACCTCCTTGGTGCCTGAAAGTGCCGCTTTACCTCTGCTCCTTAACTCTTCCGAAGTTCTACGAGGTGATACTCAGCAGAGACTACAGGAAACATCCCCGGACCCACAATTAGTAGCCCCCTCCCCCGTGCCAGGTGATCCGGCAGCTACACGTGTGTCTCAGAGAGGCCGACAGTGCTGACAGAGTGAGGTCAATCTGTTTTTGGGCGCGGGAACGATACTGTGTATTCCATGTGTCTTGTCACTAACAACAAGTCCCCCAGGTCCACCAGCAGGCTAAAATGCTTCATGTGCAGAGCAGCAGTGCAAAGCTTCCGTGCTGCACACAACGCTGTTTTTGGGGTGCCTCATGATCCCCGAAGCGTGTCAGGTAACTATATATGCGTGACCAATCCATTTGAATGCAGTGTTGCAGACACCAGCATTAGAAACGCGTTAGTCTGACCCGTGATGCGTGGCACTTGGTTTCTCTACATTTTTTTCAAGATAAAATCAATCTTATTAGGCTCTGACTATAAAGACACCCCCAGGCAAACAGAATCCATCAGCGGGCGTGCCTCCTGCCACCCAACCCACGGTTAGTTTCTATGTAAGGAGACGCTTCATTTCTGACGCGAGGCACAACTTCTGCAGCTCCAGACCACCTGTCCTCCTGCTGGTCCATCCAGTGCTGTTGTAATGAAACAACTGGCTCCTCTCTCAACCTCTGACCTGACCACCCGGTTCCATCACTCCTCAATGCTAGGAAGAGGACCCGAGAAAGGGAAATCTGCTGTGATTGGACATCTTCTACTCTTTTCTTCTCCAATCCCAACATTGTTCGTCGAATATCCTTGTTGCCATTTCTAGTGAAACTTTTAGAAAAGCTGATCTTTCGACACCTACAATAATTTGTGGAACCCAATGGCCTACTCCACTCTTTCCAAAATGATTTCAGGCCGAGGAGCAGCACGGAGCTGGTGGCAAGAACGGTCTTCAAGGACCTTCGATGGATATTTGACAACAGAGGCACTGATATACTAGTCCCGTTGACATGCCAGCAGCATTTGTACCATTGGCCGTTATATCTCTCCAAGGCTTGGAACGTGGACGGTGATCATCTGTCCTCCAGATGGATTGACCGTTTCTGACTTTCAGCCGTCACTCCCGCTTCCTTCATCCATTCATGTCTGAAACAGAATCCATCAGTTGTGGGGTGCTCCAGGAACCAATCCTCTGCGTCTGATACGGAACACACCATTGGCTCCTCTCTGTCATGCAAATGAAAGTCATTACTTCTTGTAGGCAGATCATACACAGTTGATGTTCCAGCCCTCAACGAATCAGACCAATCAACCCGATCTTGCCTTGGATCATAATCCTCTCACAAGAACAACAACAACAGCACGCCACTAGAGTGCGACACATTTTCCGAAACAGAATCCTGGTGAAACAGAGCTCACTAGGGTTGGGCAGAATGTTTCACTCACCTGCGGAATTGGCAGAATTTGTTGAATCCATGTTACTCTTCTAATGCGGTGTTCTGGCCAAATTCCACCAGTTGCCACGTGGATTAATTTTTTTCCATGAGCCTCCAGAAATGTAAGTGAGATTCGGCATCCCTTAGCGCCATTTTCTAATACGGGAGGTCGCAAGCGGTCACAGTGAGACCACTGCTTCTTGAGTAGATTTGCTGCCACTTGAGTGGATTTTCTACTCGAGTGGCAGCAAAATCGACTCGAATGGCCGCATGCTCTTGCGCACTGCATGGTGCCATTCGTTATGATAATTCAGTGCTGCTCGCGCAACTAGCTCTAAATTGCGGCAGGAGCGGTGCAATGTGCATATTTCCTACCGTTGGTGGAACGCCGTGCAATCTTGCTGAGTTTTTATGTAACTGCACAAAATTCCACGGAGTGAAAGTCTGCGAGTTCTGCCCAACCCTACTTTTCATCACCCAACACAACACCATTAATTGAAGTCCCAGTAGTTTTCCTCAAAAGTATCTGTTTTCTAGGCGCTCACTTAGGCCCTGCTCCTTCCTTAGGGCACTAGGTCTCCACAGTAGGCAAGCGCCTGCGTCTGGCAAATCAAACTCCAGAGGAACATTCTACCCTATGTTGGTCTGAATTACTAAGTGCCAGCCGCCCATCCTGCCTCAGGTGATTCCTTCCACCAGGGGCCTCTGGATCAGTTTACAAAATACTTTCAACTGGTTCAGAAGGCAGCAGCTCAACACAGGCACACCACGGCGGGAACACATCTCACGCAGCTCATGCCGACAAATTCATCATCGCTGGTGGGTGTCAGCTCACCCGCAGCCAGGACACCATCCGACTGCAGATGAACAAGTGTGAAAAAGAAAAAGTAAGGCAGCAGGCCTGTTCGATCTATGGACCCAGGATCGGCAACAACATCCCCGTACCCATCAGAATTGATTCCACGCTGCTTCAGTTTAGGAAAGAGTTGAAGACGCGCCTCTTTAAAGAACACTGCATCACATGCATTAACCATATACTACCAGCTTCCTCTCCCATCACTTTGTTTACTGTATGCTGGCCTTTGACCCTGTACAGCGCTCTGATGCCTTTTGGCTAAGTGCGCTACATTAATACCACGTACGCGCACACCCATCCTTGAATGCCCCCAGTGGCAGCCAATCAGAAGCATGGACCTCATCAAAGCCCGGGCGATCCAACGCTGGGCCAGTCGTGGCATTGGTCTTCACTTCATAGTTTCTAAATTCCACCTTCATCTTCCAGTGTGACGCACGCTCTCCTGGTGCCTGTTCCTATTGGATAACCTCTAAACCCGCGCAGTATGATTTGGTGACAGATTTTCTCCTGGCAGTGCCAGGGCATGGAACAAGTGCCCATCTCCACTCTATCCCCACGCTACTCAGCGTCCACAATTCTGAAAAGACTTTATTTACTCTGTAATGATTCTTATTAAATGAGTGTGATTTTAGCTTTCTGTTCCCAGTTGCTTTCTGTCAAACAAAGAGAACGAGCGCTCTATAAATATCGATGTAACATAACATAGCATTAAATAACATAACATAACGTAACATAGCATAACATAACATAGTACTGTGTCTAGCTACCTTCAGATGCTCTGCCACCCTTGTGGTTGACCCCAGAATCACTGGAGCACTTTCCTACAGTCGCCCTCCAGCACACACTGCGTTTGATCCTGGTGTGAAGGAGAGTCCGCTGTCATAGTTTCATGACAATATACAATACATTTGCATTAAAAAAATAGGTATTATTAATAGTTCTTTTAAATAAAACACTACGCTCTCTTGCCCCTATAATTTCCACAATCCAAAATCAAAAAACAATAACAAAATAAAATTATTCAACATGTAAATAAATGAATACCCATTTAAAAATAGAATGATTGGTATAATAGTTAATTAATATCAATTAATATATACTTTAAATAAAATACAATGCACCCAATCTCTGAATAAACTCCACAGCCCAAACATAAAGTGAATTAAAACATAAAAATTTTAAACATAGAAATGAATAATTAAAAAGGATAACAAAATGAACCTATTAGTCAATCAATCAATCAATCATAGCATTTGTAAAGCGCACTACATACCCGTGAGGGTCTCAAGGCGCTGGGGGGGGGGGGGGGGGGGAACGCTGCTACTGTTCGAAGAGCCAGGTCTTGAGGAGTCTCCTGAAGGTTAGGAGGTCTTCGGTCTGCCGTAGGCGGATGGGGAGGGTGTTCCACGTCTTGGCGGCGAGGTGGGAGAATGATCTGCCGCCGGCGGTCACTCTTCGGATGCAGTGCCATGTAGAGCGTTAGGCTTAGGGATTAGCCTTGGGGTACACTGCAGATGATCTCGGCGGCTTCGGAGCAGAAGGGGGGGAGGTGGACGCTCTGAGTTCTACCGGAGAGGAAGGAGGTGATCCAGTCCAGGGCCTTCTCTTGGATTCCGGCGTTGTGGAGGCGTGCTCTTAGTGTGCGGTGGCAGACTGTGTCGAAAGCGGCTGACAGGTCGAGGAGGATGAGGGCCACGGTTTCTCCGTTGTCGAGCAAGGTCCTGATGTCGTCGGTGGCGGCGATGAGGGCAGTTTCGGTGCTGTGGTTGCTGCGGAACCCGGACTGGGACGGGTCCAGGATGTTGTTCTCTTCGAGGAAGCTGGACTGTTGTTTGTTGACAGCCTTTTCGATGACCTTCGCCGGGAACGGGAGCAGGGAGATGGGTCGGAAGTTCTTGAGGTCCTTGGGGTCCGCCTTGGGTTTCTTGAATAAGGCGTTGATTTCTGCGTGCTTCCAGCTCTCTGGGAAGATTGCTGTCTCGATGGAGATGTTGATGGTTTTCCAGAGGTGGGGTGCGATGGTGCTGCTGGCTTTGTTGAAGATGTGGTGTGGGCAGGGGTCTTCCGGCGATCCGGAGTGGACGGTGTTCATGATCTTGATGGTGTCGTCGTCGTGGATGTTGGTCCAGGCGAGCAGGCGGTTGGTGCGGGTGGTGGTCGTGGGAGTGGGGGTATCGGCGGTTGCTTGGGTGGTGACGGCGTCGAAGTTGTTGTGGATGTCTGCAGTCTTGCGGTAGAAGAAGGTGGGCAGCGAGTCGCACAGGTCTTGATGGGATGTCGTTGGTGTTGGAGCTGGGGTTGGAGAGTTTCTTCACGATGCTGAAGAGCTCTTTGCTGTTGTATGCATTGTCTAGGCGGTCTCTGAAGATGGTCCTTTTGGCGGATCTGATGAGGTGGTGGTGTTGGCGGGTGGCGTTCCTGTGGGCTGTGTAGCTAGCTTTCCAGTGTTCTTTCGCAGGTCCAGTTTTTTTCTAGTTTTCAGCAGGTTCGCTTGGAGGCCAGGAGGTCTTCGGTGAACCAGCTGGCTCTCTTGCTGGTGTGGGAGTTGGGGAGCTTCTTGAGCGGGGCGAGGGTGTTGGCGCAGTCGTCAGTCCATTGTCTGAGGCTGCGGGCTGCTTCGTCGTGTCGGTCGGGTCTGCGGGGGGGCTCTGGGCGAGGGCGGCGGTTAGCTGGTCCTCGGTGATCTTGCTCCAGCTGCGGTTGGGCATCTGCTGGGTGCGGTGGTGTGTGGTGGGTTTCCGTAAGGTGAAGTGGATGCATCGGTGGCCGGTCCAGTGGAGTTCGGTGGTGTGGTCGAAGAAGATGTGGGAGCATGCTGAGAAGATGGGGTCAAGTGTGTGGCCGGTGGAGTGGGTGGGTGTTGTGATGAGTTGTCTGAGTCCGAGGTTGCCTAGGTTGTCGATCAGGGTGGAGGAGTTGGGGTCGTTGCTGTTCACGAGGTGGAAGTTCAGGTCCCCGAGAAGGATGTAGTCCGTGGAGGCGAGGGCATGTGTGCTGATGAAGTCGGCGATGGAGTCGCTGAACTGCGGTCGGGGTCCGAGGGGTCTGTAGATGAGGGTGCCTCTGAGGGTGGTGTTGGGGTCGGTGTGGATCTGGAAGTGCAGGTGTTCGGCGGTGCTGAGGGTGTCTTCGGCGTCTGTCGAGATTGTGAGATTGTTTCTGTCGATGGCAATTCCTCCTACTCCGTTGGTGCGGTCCTTGCGAGTGATCTTGTAGCCTTCCGGGATGTCTATGGCGACGTCGGGTGCCGAGGAGGGAGTCAGCCAGGTCTCCGTCAGGAAGGCGACGTCTGGGACCTTGGTGTCGAGTAGATCCCAGAGTTCGACGGCATGTTTGCGGACAGAGCGGGTGTTGAGCAGGATGCATCTGAGGAAGTTAGGTCCTTCGTTGGGTGGGTTGGTGGGCCGGCAGGAGAAGGGTCCTTGGGTGCGCTTTGGGGCGGCCAGACAGCAGGTGCGTGATCGTCCGGCGTTGAGTGCGTGGATGGTGCTGGAGTCGTAGCTGAGGCGGGCATTGTGGCGTGTGTGGGGGCCGGGGGTCCTGGCGCTGGGCACGGTCCAGGCGTGGACTGGCGCAGATGGGTTTGCCTTAGGCGCGCCTCCGGTGCGCTGGCGGTGCGCCCACTGCGAGCGACTGCTATGCGGCCGCTGCGCGGCCTCCATATGAGGGGATGTGGGAGGGAAGAGCAGCTGGGAGGCGGGAGCAGGGTGACAAATGGGAATGTAGGTGGGCGGGCTGCAAGGGACGCAGCGGCGGGAAACACGGAGGGGGGAGCAGGTGGGGGTCACAGAAGGCAAATGGGGACCAGGCAAAACGGGGGCACAAGGGAGGCACAGGTAAAATGGGGCACAGAGGAGACACAATTCAAAATGGGAGCAAGACAGCAGAAAGCAGAAAATACACAGTAGTGGCGGTGGAACAAAAGCAGGCACAAGCCAATTACGGGGCACAAACCAATTGTGAGCGGCAGCAGCAGCGGGCACACAGGGGGGCTGTGTGGCGGTGAGGGGAGCGACCTGGGGTCAATTACCAATAATTAATATACACTTAAAAAATCTCAACGAAGCCCCAAAAATCAAACTCCCAAAAAGTAATTAAACATTACTATAGTTTTTACTAAAAAATTAAAATAAATCTTACAATAAAATAATTAAAGAGATAAAAACATAATACTGTACGCTGAATATTACAATTAAAAATAAGATTATAGTAAACAATATTACTATACCATAGAATTGTCTACTTACCTTCGATATTTTTGTGCCCAATATTTTTATTGTCACAATATTTTGACCACAATATCCTGGTTTGATGATATGTTGGTGTTGATGTTTTAGTGATAAACCTAATGGCACCACCTCCTCTTGCGGCCTGGGTGTCAAAGTAGAAGCAGGTACCATGGGTCTTGTCAAGTGTGCAGATGGAGTTATCTGATGGGACCATTCAGTGCTTAATTTGTGCCGGTGGTTGCAAGTAGTGAACACCAGAAGCCTTTTTCGGGGCACGGTCGTATATTTCATCCTCAGACTTTGACCCAGAGTAAGAGCGAGGTTAAAACAAAAGGTTGAAAGAAGAAGGAATAGAAGCACCAGGCAAGCTTGGTATCAGGCTCTTAAGAAATACTTTACGCCCCTGAGCTGATTTCAATTTTTGTACAAATTAAGCAGTGCGCTCTTATATCCTGGAGTGTGACATTTCCTGTGCATGTGTTAGACGGTAGAGAAGTCCCCCGATGTGTGTATGGCCTTCAGATGGGGGCGACGGGGCTGATTTAAAGTTTGGCGGGTGGTTGCCCCCTGCCCGGGCAGTGGAGATTTTAACTTCCTTTGCCTTGATGAACTATTTCCTGCCATATTCAGAAATCTTCATCGTCCTCGCGTGCAAGGTCGGACTGGCCTATAAGTAACCCTGGGCAGACAACTACGCTACGCTCGCGAAGTTTGCGTAGTTTGTGCTACTTTGTGCTACGTGAATTGCACGTAACACATTGCAAAATCGTGAAGGGTAGTTGGCGTTTTTTGCTCAATCGCGGTCTTCAACGTCAAGTTGGTGATCGCTCGTGAGCAAAATGACACCCCGGCAAGACTTTTTCCTCGTTCGCGATCAGCAACATCAAGTTGCCGATCGCGAGCATGGAAAATAAATCTCCCGGCGAGATTCTCAACGTGGGGAGGTCAGGTTTCTCATTGCGAGTGATCACGTATGCTTGCAACCGCTCGCGATGAGAAACTACCAGTCCGCGTTGAGAAAGCTGCAGCTCGAGTACAAATCTACTTGAGCGGCAGAAAACAACTGATTCAATCATTGCAAACGGCATCTTGCACAGTGCGGACAAGCATCCGGCACTGTGCAATCATCGCGAACAGTGTACTACGCAGTTCGCATAGCGCTACGCATATCTCGCGTAGTGCAAAGTGCACTTCGCGTAGCTACGCGTAGCGCTACTACGCCCAGAGTTACCTATAAGTCGATCTAACAGTGCTGAAGGTCGGGCCTCACAGATCTGTGGATGGGCTGCATTTTGGGCTCTTCATGGGCCTGTTTTATGTCTGGTTGGCCGGTTTCTACTGTTGATTTCTCTGATATTACCTTATAAATTGTCTGCATCAAGCACAAAACCACTCATTCTGCCATACTTTGTACAACACCTACAGAGTGTGACGTTACAGGTTCAAAACTACCAGATTTGCAATTGTGGGCCACTTTTTAACTTTCTGATTCTCTATTGGGACCACTTTTAGTTTGGTGCCCGGGTCTATTTTCTGCCCCAGTCCGACCCTGCTCATGGATCGCTATGGGCCAGACGTACTAACCTTAGGAATACCTGTTTCCTAAGTGTAAATATCTCCGAATCGCAATTACAAAATCGGTATTCCTAATGTATGACACTCTTTTGAGTATCATTAGCGATTCATAGTGGGTCACACATAGACCTACCTCATGCATATTAATGCGGTAGGTCGCAATCTGCGACCTATCAGAAATTGCAGCCATCACAGGGATGGTGGCCTGCTGAGGTCAGTAGACCACCATGTTTGAGATTGCTTTTTAATAAGGCAATCCTTTTTTTTTTTAACAGTATGCATTTGAAAAGAAAAAAGGAAACCTTGCAGTTTCATTTTTCAAGAGTAGGAAGTGGTCCGTTGGACCACTGCCTGCTCTTAAAATATATTTGTGTTCCAGTCTCAAATGGGGAGGAGGGGTACCAGAGGTTTCTTTCCCATTTGCGAATCGATTGCCCTCTCCTTCACGAAATAAGTAAAATATGAATGTTTTGCGAGTGTAATTCGGTCATAAAACATTCATACATCCCATTCAGATTCTGTATTTTGAAGGAACACCCTACACACGCCCATTCCAAATACCGACTCGCAAACACATTATCATTTTAAGCAGCACCCATACATACTTTTGAAAACTCATTCAAATTTCAAGCACAGTATTTGAGTCAAATGCATTTTCGGCCGTCAGGACCTTGATCTGTTTGCACATGAATGAAAGGGTCAGGGACCAACAGAAACCGAAACGAGCAGCTCCGCTCATACAGGCTTTAAGTGGGCCGGGTCTCACCGGGTCTCAGCACGGGCAGATTTTTAAGGGGGGCCTCGAAACAGGTCCCTATCGGGCTCTGTTTTGTGCCCTGGCACAGGCAGACTGCAGTGACAGCAGGAACCTCCATGTGCGCTGCTCACACTGCTCACTTCAAACCCTGGCTTGGCGAACGCGCAGCGGATGTAGCGGAGCACTGCTGAGGTGCGGTTCGAAGGACCAGAAACGCTAATTTGGCTCATTTGCACATAACTGTTTTTAATATTTTAAGATCACTTACTTTGTTGTATCTGGAGCTGCCCTGCACCCCGGTCCGTCGCGGCAAGTGCCGATTGCACGGAGGGTGGACCTCGGGCTTGACTCCTCCCCCTCCCCCCACCACTTCCGGGGCATTGGGGTTAAAACCCTGGCTTGGCGAACGCGCAGCGGACGCGCGCAGCGGGCGCGCCGGCGGCGCGCCAAAGGCGCGCCAAAGGCAAGCCCGTCTGCGCCCGTCCGCGCCCAACCGGGACCAGAGGCCACAATCCCTGGCCCCCACGTATCCCAGGTCAGGACATATAGCTTATTAGATATCTACAACATTGGGGCTATGGCGGCTGTCCACTGCGCACACATCTACGCACCAGCCGACCTTCCCCCCCATTGCCTTGGATGTAAACATTCTTTTTATAACACCACAGTACTACCCACGACGCAGGAATACCATATGTATTTGTTAAATTGTAGGTCACTCCCGAGACATAGCACACAAATCGCTCTACTGCTTGAGGAGCGCAAGCCGGACGCCGTCTTCTTGACGGAAACTTGGCTCACCCCCCAATCAGAGCCACACATAATCTCTGCCTTACCCCCTGGTTTTCAAATTCATAGACTGGACCGGACAGAGGGGAGAGGAGGAGGTCTGGCTATTATACTGAAAGACCAGTGCCAGTGCCGCATTACGACCGAAACCATGCCTGAATGCGAGAGCCTAGCTTTTAGCATCGAATTTACTGCTAACAGCTCCTTCTCTGGCACTTTAATATACCGTCCCCCAGAGCCGGCTAAAATGTTCCACAAATTTCTTCCTGACATCATAGCTAAACGAGCCATGGCTTTAGCTAATTATACTATGCTGGGAGATCTTAATTTTCATTTCAATTCTTCCATAGATCATACTGCTATGGAACTAACTGATGACCTGGCAGCCTTACAGTTAATTCAGCGGGTCACAGCCCCTACCCATGAAAAGGGCAATTTACTCGACCCAATTTTTAGCAACTGTTTCGAGTTGATGGTGGGTCATCCCATTTCCCTTCCCTGGTCCGATCACTTTTTAATCCCGCTGACCTGGGTCACCAGCAAACCCTCCACGCCTGCCCCCCAAGTAAAAGCCAAGAGGAACTGGCCTAAACTTCCTGTGGAAGTGTGGTGCAGGAACTTAGAATCCACCCGCCCATCCCTTTATACAGACCCCAATTTGGCGAATAAGGATTATGAGGGTTGGATTACAAACTCACTGGAGACTATTCTCCCCTGTCGGAAAGTCACATCAAAGAGGCTGCATAAATCAGCACCCTGGTTCTCAGACACCCTAAGGGAGAAAAAACGCCTCTGTAGAAAACGAGAGCGAGCGTGGCGCCTCGACTCCCTACCGGAGAAAAAGTTGCAATATAGGGAAGCAATCAAGGCCTATAGAGATGGGGTAAGGACGGCCCAGGCTGCCTATTTCGCAGACAAAATTATGGAAGCTAAATCCAAACCCAGGGAAATTTTTCACCTGCTAAAAAAATGCACTAGATTAAACACAGCTACACCTTTGCCAAAAACGCAAGATCAGTGCAACGAGCTAGTGGAATTCTTTCATAATAAAGTCTCTCGGATTTATTCCTCTTTCTCGACAGTAACCTCAAATTCTGGAGGTGCTGAGGAAGCACTCTCGACACATCCCATCCTCCCAGACCAACCAACTCTAGAACATTTCCCACCTCTAGACCTCGACATCTTGAACATACTGGCTTGGCAAGTCAAATCTGGCTCTCCACTTGATCCAGCTCCACCGGAGATCATGTTGCGGACAAGTCTAACCACTCTGCCCGTAATTCTGGATCTATTAAATTCCTCGATCTCATCCTGTATTGTGCCCACTGTTTGGAAAAGAGCCATGGTACGGGCACTGTTAAAAACACCAAATCTTGACCCAGAAGATCACGCCAATTATCGCCCCATCTCATTGCTCCCCTGGGCAAGTAAGATCCTGGAAAAATACATAAACACCCAGCTGATTCAGTTCCTGGAGAACAACCTATTACTGGATACGACTCAGACAGGCTTCAGACCCAGGCACGGAACTGAAACTGCGCTGCTGGCAGTCACTGAAGAGTCACGGAGGATACTGGATCAAGGAGGATCAGTGGCAGTGATCCTCCTCGACCTAAGTGCCGCCTTCGACACGGTCAGTTATACCACCTTACTGAACCGTCTCCTTGACATCGGGGTAACAGGCAATGCACTGAGGTGGTTTGACTCTTTTTTGACTGACAGATCGTTCCAGATCTTTGCAGGGACACAGTGTCAGTCAGCAAATCTTTGAGTTGTGGGGTTCCACAGGGTTCCTCCTTGAGCCCTGCGTTGTTCAACATATACATGAAACCGCTCGCTGGGATCGTCGAACCGCATGGTATCAAGATCATATCATATGCGGACGATACCCAGCTAGTGGTTTCATTGACGCAGGAGGGCATCAGGCAAAAGTCGTCAGGTCTGATGAAATGTCTGGAGGAGGTTAAAGGCTGGATGACAGCCTCCTCCTTAAAACTCAATGGGGACAAGACTGAGCTCATGCTCTTGGGCCCAGCGTCACCAGTACCATTTATCTCCTTATGGCCTTCATGTCTGGGTACTCCCCCTATCCCCAAAGAGAATGTAAAGAGCCTGGGAATTTGGTTGGACAAAAGTCTTACATTTACCTACCAGGCCACTAAGCTATCTGCCACATGTTTCGGCCTGCTCAGAACACTCAGAAAAGTTCTGCCCCTTTTACCAACGGAGGCCAAACAGGTGGCAGTACAAGGCCTGATACAGTCCCGGCTGGATTTTAATAATGCCCTCTACGTGGGAGCCCCAGAGCTGACTCTACGGAAGTTACAGGTGGTGCAGAACTGCGCAGCCCGTACCCTGCTTAAGATCCCACGTACGCAGTCAGCTAGACCTGGACTAAAAAGTCTACACTGGCTGCCGGTGAAGCAGAGAGTGGCTTTTAAGGCATTATGTATCTCACATCGTGCCTTCTGGAAAACAGGTCCAGCAATAAATGACAATCTAGTCACCCGCTATCACCCAAGCAGGAATCTACGCTCCACGGAAGCCTTCTTGGCCGTGGTTCCGAAAGTTAAGAGAGCTAGAACTGGAGGCAGAATGTTCACTCTGAACGCCTCAAAACTGTGGAATTCACTCCCTCTACAACTCCGGTCCAACCCTAACTTGCACTCTTTTCGCAAACAATTGAAGACTCTTCTGTTTGCTAGGTCCAACCTGTCCTAAAACTTCTGCTGTACCTCCCAACTCTATCTACATACTCAGCGCTTGGACGCCCGCGGGGCAGCAATCGCGCTATACAAATCGATATACAATACAATACAATACACTTCTCACTAGTGGAGAAATTACGGCACGACGTCATGCCAGGTGAGCGTTGTAGGGGAAGGAAAATCCTTTAAAGAAGTCATTTTCTCTCTGGATTTCCCTTCTCTTTTTTAGCTCTCGCCTGGCGTTGTAGCGCGCATGCGCTGCAGTCTCTGCGAGGGCTTCTTGGAGTCAATACCGTTTCCGAAGTTGTCTTTCAGTTCCGCCCCTTATTCTGGTTGGTTAGCGTCATAACGTATGCTAAATGGAGTGGGATGATTGTAAGCGAGGCTTTTTAACCCCTCCTAGTTACCACCCTTTCCAATTTTGGCCCCGCCCACAGGGACTGGATAGTTTACTGGCGGAGTTACACGGTCTTCTTGAATAGCCTGGAAGCACTCTTTCTTTTTCATTTTCATTGCGGTCAGCTTCAATTGCACAAGCGTGGTCCACTTCGGCTGCGCTTCTTTATTTACTTAATTGCACAAGCGCATTACGCTTCAGCCGCGCTTGTTTGCAAATGCTTGTTTTAGTATATTATTAGAGTAAATCAAATCCTCAAAATCCACAATTCATGGGCTTCTCTTGTGCACCAATAAGATTTATTCATTAGACTTGGTTGATCGTAATGGAACGCAGCTTCCATCTTGGAACAATAGTCATTCAGTTTCGTTGTAATCAAGCATTAAAATAGCTTAACTATACAACATCCCTTTTTAAAGATAGAAAACTACCCGATATTTTAAAGAATAGATTACTATACTATAGATATTAATTCTAAAAAACATTGTGGTATTGCCACATTGCATACAAATATATGCATGCTGATAAGTTATATACGATTATCAAAATGAAATAGAAATTTAGTATTAATTCAATTTTGTTAAAGGAGTTTATACAACACAAGAACGCGGAACTGAATACTTTCACGCTCAGTAAAGTTATTTTATGCCAGAACTCTGCGTTTCAAGCCTCTTTCTCGCTGTAAATTGGTCTGGTCCGTTGTACTAGTTTTAGAGATGTGATTGGCTTTTAAAGAAACTCCCGCCTACTTCCAAATACCCAGTTCCACGGCGTATGACATACGGTTGCTGGGCGAGAGAGATGCTCTGGGCTGTGTGAGTGCTTTTTCTGGACTGCGTGTTGGCATTGGACATGGAGTCACTGCTACAGGCGTGGAGCTGTTTCCGACGCCGTAAATTTCAGCAGTGCGCCCAACTTTGTGGAGAGGTTCTGGAGAGCACACCCTATGACCAGGTAAAGGGGCAGTTTTGAGTTCATTTCAGATGAGGGCACTCCGTAAATCCATCCGCAACTAAGAGGGCTTCCCTACGTCCAAGTACATGGATCTGTGTGTTCAATGTTTGCATACCTGTGTGGCCTTAGTGCATGCATTTCGTACAGGTCAACTGAAAAATCCCAAAGATCCCCCTTGGTTTCGCTGCTGCCTGGAGCTTGCGCCTCCGGCTCCAGGCGGTCTGCCCATGTCTGATGATGCCGGATCCTCTGCTCCCGGTGCTCACGTTGGGTTTGTAATTAAGGTTTTGTTTATCATGCAGTTTGCCGTCTTTAATCTAATCACGTTGTTTTCATTGCGATATGATATTTGGTTGACGTTCTCATCAGAATATCGTTGTTATTAATAAGCATTCTTATAGTTCACAGTCTATTCTGGGTCCAGTTATAGAAGTATTGCTAAAAACAAGCATTTTCAATGCCAGTCGGTCTGCCCTACAACTGACAGTGGCTCATCACCCACTAAGGAGCTCTTGCCCTCCTTCTTGCACTCATGCATTTCATCCACCCATTGAAGCCTTCTCGCATGTATTCATCTGCAATAGAACGGACGCACAAATCCCCACAAGGGGATGGATTGAAAAGTAGAAAAAAGAAAATGTGCCACCACCTAGACTTGGCGCACATACGCTTGCAAAACAAAATGACACATGTGGCAGATGACTGTCTTGAATTTGTATTGTGCATTGTGTATCATTGTTTTACAGTGCCAACAAAGCTTCTATATTAGAAGCAATGTTTGGACATCTTTGAGGGGTAAAACAATGATAAGTTATGCACAATATTATTCCAAGGCAGCGGCTTAGTTATCGTCGCACTGGGCTGCCATCTTTGAATGGTAAAGTGTATGGTCATCGCTGTTGTACTACGCCAAGGTGGCCAACGTAACGCTGCTAAACAAGGGTCTATCTTGGAAAGGTAAAATAATGATACACTATGGATGATATGATTCCGAAGCGGCTTCTCAGTTTAGAAATAGCGGCAGCAAAAGACACCGCTCATGTAGATTAAAAGAAGGGCCAGCGGGCAGCCCCATAGGACAGCCTGGGGAGATGCAGGTCGCTCAAAATACAAGTAGAGCAAAATAAACGAAAGGGTATTTATAAAAGAAAAGAAAATAATGTTCATCTAAAGGAGTGTCCACTGGCCCAAACAATGCAGGGAACTGATTTTCAGACAGTGGTGCACCTGTTCCCAGGCTCCTGCTCACAGGGTCATAGAGCCTGTGGCAGACAATAGCCAAACGAGTGCCCTGGGCAGTGTGCTGTCTTGGGGAGACGCAGAGTAATGATGACACTTGAACAGACAAAAGAGGGCTGGCCAAAAGACCCTCTCTCTATGTTTATGCATTTAGAGTTTTTGTGATGTTTACAAGGGTCTGGCAGACACCACTGCACTTACATGTAACAAAGATGACCATCTCCCATCCTTGTATCCCTCTTCCTTACCCTGACCTCTAACCATCATCACGTCACAAGTGCAAATGTAAATGTTAAGCACCCAGAAAAATGAGCTGCATGGCTAAAAACTTCTAAGGTCCCAAAGGCGAAACCTATTGGCTAGGCCAATGCTTGTTAAACTCTGGAGCAGCAACATTGTCGTGGGATCACCAGGGCTTTAAGTGGAAGCTTTTTCAATGATATTCAAGCCATGGTTGCTCTTTATTTATCTTATGTAATTAAGAACCATTGACAAAGCCAAGAGTCCTGACTTCTTGTAGGTATGTTGTTACTTATTGCATCATATATCTGGATGCAATGACAGAAACAGCAAAATACAAGTTGGGCGGCACACTGTGCTAAGCACAGATTTTTAGCTTACGTGTTTTTAAGCCATACCCTTAAATACATTGGCCGCGCCCCTTTGAGAGACTCCCCAGTTTTTTCATCCCACTTAAAGCCCTGGCTGAACATATTCCTTTATTTTGATGATTCGAGCCATTGTACTCTGGGGCCTTCTTGGCTGCACTCAATTTTCAAACACAAAAAGAGTTTTGGAAAATGAGGCAAAAAATTGTACTATACGTGGGTAGCTCCTCCGTTAAGGCAAAGAAGTGTCACTCTACTAATTAAAATGCCTCCAAATTAAAAATAAAATGGTAATAAACAGTATTACTATTTTATTTTTCAATAACTCTGCAAACCCGCATCATGAGCCGTGTGTCAGGAAGGGGTGGGCCGCTGCTGAGTGACAGCAGTAGAGAGGTTTGATGGGCAGGGCACTTTGAGTTTAAAGTGTGCATGTCTCTTTGGCCGGCTGTCTTGCAACAGCCAGCCAAACATGCGCACTTTAAACCTCTCAGCCCATCTATCTTGGACAGCTGGACTGAGACGAAGCACAGGCCTCCAACCCCTTCGGGAGCGCCGAGAGAGGCTGCTCCCTCCAATACTGACACTTCTCTTATGCTGGTTAACAGCATGAGAGCAGCGCCAGGATAGATCAGGGAAGTTGGCTGGGCAGACGCTGGAGGAGAGAGGAACACCGGGACCGGAGAAAGGACGTGCAGCAAGGTAAGTGACTTTTACTTACTTTTTTATTTATTTTATGTGTGTATTTATGCCCTACATCGCCGACATGCATTACATTACCGTTTTATAGTTAAACATTTTAACTTTAAAACGATAATGAAATGCACGTCGGCATTCATTTAGTACATATAATTTTGCCTGTGCATACACTCACCACCAATTTGCCCGCCTCACCACTCGCCATAGCTGGCAGCTGGCACTGGTACTATATACATGGGGGCATATTTACGAGCCCCCCGCGCCACTGGAGCGTCACTTTTTGTACGTTCTGGCAGCCAGATTACTAAATCATATCTATAAGGCTACGTAAAGCCACCCTGCATGGCTTTGCATGGCCTCATAGATAAGGACTAAGGCAAGGAAGTACAAAGCGCTGCGTTGCCTGCTCTGCACTCGGGAGGCGCTCGATGGGCATTGAGATGGGTTTTCCACGCAACACTCATGGACGTTGACACTGCTCCAGATTTAGATCATGTAAACCTGGGGAAGTGCCAAATCCTTACTCCTCCTGAGGTGAGACGTAACGAAATTTCTTTATTTCGCCTCATTTTTTCCGCTGCAGCATACATAGAAAGAGTAAAATGCCACTTAGGATTGTTTTTTGCCCCTTCTTGCACAAAAAGAATCCTGCCGACAACACAGGCAGCGTTGCACCATGGCGCAAGTGTGCCTGCGTTGGTGCTAGGCTGACCAAACGTGCCAGTGCATGGTGAAAGGGCAAGAATGGACCGTATTGCATAAATACGGTGCATTCCTGGCCTTTCACTTTGGCGTAGGCCAGCGCTGCAAGAGGAAGTGCTGTGCTGCCCTACGTCGAATCCCCGTAAACAAGAGGTGCGGCATATTCAGTATACAATGTTTATGTATCACCATTTGTTTTGCGTATCAGTTTTTACGCACCTGTACATACTTTTGAAAACTGTTTAAAAGTTGCAATGACAATTGGATGCATGTTTGCTTGTCAGTGCGCACTTGTGTTTCGGTGCTTGTGAACAGCGGGGCCTCAAACACCGACAGTGACTATAGGGACAACAACAGACACCCTTTCACATCTCCAAACTCTTGTACCAAGACGTCAGTGGTAGAAATGGAGCCACCCGCCGGCCTGAAACACGCGTGATGTACTCCACACGATTTGGAATGGCTAGAGGGACCTCTTGCAGTCAGAGACCTGTGTGCAAACACCGCGCAGAGTGACCGAGTCAGTGGTATCAGCCATTCATCCTTCAGTTGCCAATACAGAAATGCCGTTGAATTGGGTCACAGTAATGACATATTATCAGTGGTTGAACTCACCAGGACGAAATACCTTTCATTGAAACAACTGAGAGTGATTGTGTGTGATTGTTGAATGAGCCGCGCGCTCCTGCAGATGGAGCCATACTGTGATCAGGTACCTGGCAAATGCCATGCAGCTCTTACAAAATAAAGTGCTGGATTGCGTTTCTCAACATGCAGTCAATGGAGGCGGTCTTAAGTGCATTATATGTATGTGTTGTACTGGAATGCTTAGATAGCGTTTACCACAGCAGACCAGGGCGCTGAAGCGCTTGCCTGCATGGTATGTGTGCTACACCCTGTAGAGCTGGGTGTTCCAACAGGTAGCTCGTGAGCTTGTGGTAAATATTTCGTTACCGGTACTATTTTTTATGCGGTAAAGTCTATCAAGAATAACTCAGTAAATATAAGAGGCAGAATCCGTGGTATTAGAGGGTTTAAAAGGGCTTTATTCCAATATAAAGGAAGACAATTCGAATTGTGGGCCTTCTGTTCCATCACCACGGAAGTTCAGGAAGGAAGGGCGCATATATTATTGACAGATAGGCAGTTTTATAGAAAATACATTACAGTGAAACAGATGCAAGAGGCGTAACAGCTGATAAAAGGTGCATACGTAGCTAATAGAGGGCGTAATTCAAGAAACGTTATTAAACATGATGTCACAAGTGGGTGGATCCATAAAAGAATCCTGCAATGTCAGCAGAAATGTTTGGCTAAGATGCGCACGCAGCCGTATGACGTGTGATTGACGTGCAACTAGAGGGTGAAGGGGACTTGACATTTAGCTCTACATGTGGAGACAGAAGTCTGGGGTTATGTCAACCTAATTCCAAATCATATCTAATATCCTATGTGTAAAGAACTGTGTTATCCAAAAGGAGAGGTCTCTTAGGATAGAATCTTATTCTATACTGACTATACTGACTGTTAGTGCGTGTACAAGCGTCTAAGTGTCTACACTAGATGCGAGGGGGTAGGAATATTCCATGGTAACGGGGCTATGAATTACTTGCATGAGGACAGCGAGGCCTGGCCCCTCTGCACGGTAGCTGGAGGAATGTTTACCTAAACTACTAGACAGGAATGCATCGGATGGGGAGCGAAGCAGATAATCTTGAAGGTGAAATACAGTTTTTGGCAGGCAACTGGCTGGATCAGGCACCGTTAGCCGCGCAGGGAGTAAGACAAAGTTCATGGTCACAGATGCGGGCTCAAACTGGAGCTTTCAGAGGCAGAAGGCAGGAAAAGGCTTGATGACAGAATTCGGGCCTACTCGCCTGAATCTGTGAAATGTGGAAAGTGAACCATATAAAGTTGGTGGCCTTTCATACTTAGGAATGGAATATCTGACCCATTCATGGCGGGTCTGAAAGAGGACATGTTGACGGTGGACGCACATATATTTGCGTCTTCAAAACTGGAGCAGGAGGGAACATACATGTACTTATAGCATGCACATGGAGCCGTTGGGGTCTACGATAGGGGACATAACTGATCACAAAATTCATATTTCCTCATTCCCTCCTTGTCCCCTTCGGACCCTCAGGAGATATCGATCTTCATCAATCCATCGATCTGTTCATATAGCATCATTTGTTCTTCTTTCTTCTTCCGGGATCTTGAACGAAAACTTGGATGTGGGATACACGAGGTGGCACACAGACCACAAATCGCTGGCCCACATTGTAGACATAAGCAGCAACTGAATAGTATGAGGAGGCCAATACCTAGGAAGGATAGGATTCTCCATCCCCAGGCTGACAACACGCCCCAGAACCAACCGGACAAAGTCCAGGTGCCTGGACTCTGGTGTATCTGGCTTACAATCTTATGAAGGCGAGTTATGGCCTTATATACTGACGGCGAATTTTCTGGTATGAAAATGCAACAACTTGATCCGATGACCCTACAAGCTCCGCCCCTATCGGCCAGGATGACGTCAAGGACAAGACGATTTTGAAGCACAACAATCCGCATAGCAGACTGCTCTTCTGTTAAATTGCCTAAGGCGGAAATAGTTTCGTTCACTACTGCTTCAAGGGTTCTGGTTAATCTACGTATCAACTTACTATTAGTGACTGTACCTATATAGGGAAAGAAACCTTTGTTGAAATCTGTGTATTTTTCCCATGCCGTTTCAGTGTAATCGACAATTGGGAGATCTCTCTGCTGTCTATTGTGTACTAAATGGGTATTTCTATGATAATCAGGGGGAGCTAGGAAAACAGGTGGCAGAAGGAATGCTATGTAACAGGTACCATCCCAATCTAAAGGTAAACATATATATGCGGTCTGGCCACATATGAAGTAGGAATGATGGGAAGCTCTAAATGTAGACTTGCCTTGATCACTGAATTTTATTACAGTGGTGCATTTACTATGACCCATGTGTATGGAACCATTCTTTCTTATACATAATTCCCCTTTTACTGGGAATACTGACATGGCGGGCAAGATTGGTGTAGCTTCAGATTCAACATTCAGGATCATGAGGTTAAGTGTAAAGTTACCTAATCCATATACTTCATTTTCTAGATCAGTTCCTGTTCTTTTGGGGAGTCCCTCCTTGTTAGGGTAGCAGACTTTAAGCAAAACTAGGTTCAGGTTTCCCCATACCCAGTTGTCTTGATAAACTGCGGAATTTGAATCTAGGGTATTGATCAAACTAAACCATGCTCCACAGGAGCCATTGTGTGTGAACGGATAGGGAAAGAGGGGCAAAACTCCCTTATAGTTCTGATAGGGAGGGAGTCGGCCACATATCCAACAATTTGTGGCATTGCTGGTTTGATGGGAATGATGTAGCATACTAATAAATGTGTTGTTGCGCAGCGCAAATCTATAGGACAACTCATGCGGAGGAAATTCACTAAAAGAATGTTCTGTAGTTACATTATAAGCATGTTTAAGAATAGGGTAATACATATGCAATAGTATGCTAAAAATAATGATCAGAAGACTTAGAAAAAACAAAATTAATAATGTTACTGTACAGTGACTACGAAATGATTTACAATACGCATGCTTCTTCAGCTGCTTTCGCTTATTTCTTTCTCTATTCCGGTCTAGAGGATACATGTCAGGGACAAATTCAACCGATTCACCTTGGAGAGGACTTAAACAATCAAATTATCTGACTTACTAGACCTCAATTTTAGTTTATAAATTTCTGAGTTCGATTGCTCAACCAAGGGGAGCTTTGAGTCTGTTTGTGAGGGAATACAGGGTTGAGTATCTAAACCGGGTGGTAGTCCATAAAATTTCTTGATATGACTCGAGTGCAACCACCCTTTTCTTCCCTCGATTTTCACGGCTGTCCTTGTGGTGAGTAAAACCAACTTCGGTGACTTCCACCTAGGATCCAGTTGGGTCTTCCGGTCAAAGTTCCTGACCAGCACCAGATCACCAGGAACCACGTCATGGGGCTTCACCTCAGTATTATCGGGAAAAGCTGCGGATACCTGTGAACGACAAGATTGTAGTGCAGACATCAAGGAAGCCAGGTAATCTGTCAGCATATTACAGTCAACGTCAGTGATTTTACGAGGTATAGGCGTCCCCCACATATTTGGTGGTCTACCGAAGATCACCTCATACGGGGATAGCCCTGTTCGAGAATGTGCTACCATTCTCATATAAAAGAGCGCAACTGGTAAGGCTACTATCCAATCGACTCCTTTTTCTCTACATATTTTGGACAATCTAATTTTCAAAGTTTGATTATGGCGTTCTACGAGACCTGCTGCCTCGGGATGTCGAACACAGTGAAACTTCCATTGATAGCCTAATAGAAGGGAAACGTGTTTCATTAGTTCGGATGAGAACAGCTGGCCGTTATCTGAGTAGACAACACGTGGTAAACCGTACCGTGGGAAGAATTCTCGAACTAACTGTTTGGCAGTAGTCGGGGCAGTGTAATCTGAAACCGGGTATGCTTCTGTCCAACGGGAAAGAGCACAGACAACTACGAGAACATATTTGAATCCTCGACATCGTTCCATCTGGATATAATCCATCTGGAGGACTTCAAAAGCATGATCGGGAGTTTGAAATCCACCCTGCTCTACGGGGATGCTTTTACCTGGATTAAACTGACAACATATCATACAGGTACGAACCTTTTGTTTAGCTGCGGCTCGCAAGTGCTTGTTGAACCAAATGTGTTGAATACTGTCTAGCATAGCTTTTTCTCCTAGGTGCGCTGGACTATGTATTGTGTTAATGATGACTTGGACCATTGAGTCGGGAAGAAACCATATAGATTTTTCCTTCGTCATCCATCCCTGATCTGTTTGGATCCCTCCTAATTCAGTCCATTTCTTTATTTCTTCTGGTGTGGCATGTGTCTGTATGTCAATTACATCAAGGGCGGGATCCTTAACCGTCATGCAATGTGTTAGTGTCGGGACTATTGTCTTTGTCGCGTCAATTGTGAGAGTCTGATTCTGAGCAGTCTGTTTAGCTGTTCTGTCAGCTAGGTCATTACCCTGAGAAATGATATCGGTAACTTTTGTATGGGCTTTGCATTTCATAATCGATATTGCAATAGGTAGATGAATCGCGTCTAATAGGGTTTGAATGAGGGGTCCGTGCTGGATGTGGGCACCGTGAGAAGTTAAATAACCTCTCTCTCGCCACAGTACGCCGAAGTCATGGACGACTCCGAATGCATAACGTGAATCTGTGTATATGTTGACTTTCTTATTTTTGGCTTGAATACAGGCTTGTGTCAGAGCGATGAGCTCTGCTGCTTGAGCTGACAAAGTGTTAATACGATTTGTTTCAATGACTTCAGTGTCTGTTGTGACTGCGTAAGCGGCCACTAGCTCTCCTGTACTTGTTCTCATACATGACCCATCTACATACAATGTCAAGTCTGGATCTGACAAAGGGATATCTGTCAAGTCTTGTCTGGGTTTCGTCGTGATAATAATAATTTCGACACAATCATGTGCCAATGGATCTGTTCCGCCCACTGGTAACAGTGTGGCAGGATTTAACGTATTGCAACGTCTGATTTCTATGTGTGGCTGAAACAATGTCAGTTCGTAACCGGTGAGTCTCGCTATAGTCAAGTGTTGTGTTTGTGTGCGGTTCAAGAGAACCTCTACTGCATGTGGTACTTGTACTGTCAATTGATGTCCTAACACTATGGCATCGCTTTGTCTGATTGCTAAAGCTGTTGCTGCCACCGATTTCAGGCACGCAGGAAGAGCCTGAGCTACTGGATCTAATGTACTAGAGAAATAAGCACATGGTTTGTGTGATCCTGCTTGTTCCTGAGTGAGTACTGACAAAGCAGTACCTTCGCGTTCTGTAACAAAGAGTGTAAACTGTTTGCTGTAACATGGTGTTGCTAAAACAGGTGCTTGGCATAAAGCTTTCTTTAAGCTTTCAAAGGCGTGTGTATGTTCTTGAGTCCAAGGGAGGACAGTCGATGTGGCTGTCTCCTGTGTTGTCAACTGGATGAGTGGTTTTGCTAGAAATGCATATTGAGGGATCCACTGCCTACAGTATGAAGTGAGGCCTATAAAAGCCCGCACCTCCTTTTGTGTCTTGGGTGGTGGCATGTTAGCGATTAACTGGATGCGGTCGGATGTAAGCTGCCTTCCCTCCTTGGACAGCGAGTGCCCAAGGTAAACAACTCGCTGGACACAGAATTGCAGCTTAGAAGGGGACACCTTGTGCCCCTTGTCAGCCAAAAATTTTAAAACCGTCAGTGACGCTTTTTCACATTCATGTTCGCTTCGGGCGGTGATCAGCAGATCATCGACATATTGAAGCAAGGCAGTGTTAACTGGCATGTGGATACTGTCAAGTTCTCGTTTCAGTGCTTGGCTATAGATGCTGGGGCTTTCTGTAAATCCTTGAGGTGCGCGTGTGAATTTAAAACTTCGTCCATTTAAACTGAATCCGAACAAATATTGACTTTCCGGATCAATTGGGACACTAAAGAAAGCATTCTTGAGATCAATTACAGTGAAAAACGTTGCTTCTGAGTCAATAGCTGTTAGTAATGAAGAGATATCTGGGACCACAGGGTATTGTGGCACAATACATTTATTTAATTCGCGCAGATCAATAACTAATCGATATACTGGTGGAGCTTTTGGATCCGTTCTTTTAAGAATCGGAATTATCGGAGAATTACATACATTGGAGTCATTTTCGACAACCACTCCTTGTCCAATGAGTTCGTCAATTATTTGCAGTAAAGCCACAACAGCATCGGATGGTAATTTGTATTGTCGTATTCGTGGTAGTATTACTCCTGTTTTTAGTGTGACACGATATGGTGTAATATTCATGCAACCAACATCAGTGGGGCCTTGTGCCCATAAATGTGTAGGTAAATTCTGCAGTCGGTGATCCATGTCTCTGGATACATAGTGACCTTTAAAGTCACGTAGAAATAGTCGTACTCCTTCCGGAGAACAACATATTATAGCTCCTAGAGCTTTCAATGTTTTTATGCCTAACAAGTTTTCTGGACATGATTTAGTAAGCAATAAATCTGTAGTACGTGTCAATGGACCGACTGTAAGTGGAAGAGGTTGTGTTACGTCATTAATTATGGGTTTTCCTGAGAATCCAAGGGAAATATTCTGTGAGCCTGAGAGGGGTGCCCCTGGAACTTCACTGCGTCTTATAGTCGTTCTGCTTGCCCCTGTATCAAGTAAAAACTTTCTGTCTTCCCCTAATAGTTCACTATGTACATAAGGTCCCTCTTGGTCTACAGGAACCTCAATAAGGGGTAAGCCAACTTCCCTCTCTAGGCTATCTCATGAGTATCGCTGATAATCGGGATAATCTGCTTGTGCGTACTGATACATCTGTTGTGTCGTTGCTTGTGTTACAGCAATAGGCTGCGCTGGTGGTGGTGCTATAGTCTGTTGTGGAGCTCCCTGTTGCGGAGCTAATTGTTGCGGAGCTAACCTAGGTTGTGCATGCTGAGATATTTGTTGTTGATTCTGATCCTGTCTAGGTGGACGTGGTCTCTCATGCGTTCTACCTGTGGCAATATTATGTTTCAGGACTGGACAATCGTGTATATAATGACCTGGTTGTTTACAATAGTTGCATGTCCCTTTCGCAGGGCCTGCGGAATCATCCTTTTGATGACTATCGGCTGGAACTGACTGTGCAACAAGCATTTTCATTTTTGTATCTTTCATACGTCTTTGTTCGTGTTCTTGTTCTTCTCTAATTCTATTGTGATGATATTGTAACATCTGTAACATCTGTGATGGGGTATTACCTTGCCAGGTACTTTCGAATTTCAATACTCTATTCTTAACTTGTAGCAGAGAATTCTCAACTAATTTTGTCACAAACAGATGTGGGTATGACTCACTACTGGCTTTTATGCCACTATTTATACCAAAACATTTTTCAAATCGGGAATAGAAATCACTAGTGTCTTCGTCTGGCTTTTGTTTACAGGCTGAGATTGCACCCCAGTCTTCCTTTTTCGTAGTTAATAAACGTGGCAGTACCTGTATTAGTAATCCTGCTAGTGCTGTAGTCTTTTCCCCAAGCCCTGCTCCTGCAGCTCGGGCCTTTTCTTCGTTTTCTAATGCTGTCCAATCTATCTTTTGGTCTCCCACCTCCCATTCTTTTTCTTTGAGTTTTTCATAAACACCGGCGGGTAATAGGACTTTTAATATTTTCATAATGTCGGGGTAGGTATACTCTCCCATGAGTAACATGTCTTTTATCTCACGGTGGAAACCTGCTGGGTCCTTGTCATGGCTGGGTACTACTTTCTTCATCTCTAATAATTCTAATTTAGTTATAGGCGTGTACACAAACACGCGTGTGAAATTATCACCGGCACCTCTAAGTGGGTGCACTTCGCGTAACGGGTTCTGTCTATCTATGTGATACATTTTTCTTCCCATTATGGGAACTGGAACGGGTTCTGGGCAGATGAAATTTAAATATTGGTTTCGGGATTCTAGTATTTCCTTAATCAAATCAGTACCTGACCCTCTCCATATGTTCGTGAGTAGTTCTGTCAATATGTCAGGTAAGGGTCCTGGATCGGAGTGTTGGCTTTTATATAATATAAGGAGGTGTTGAATCATGTATATACTAGCTAAACGCTGTTCATATGGATCTAGATTCAGAAACGTGTGTGCAAGTACATCGTCATTGTATTCGCTGGGACTGTCAGCCCATTGTACTGCTGACCTGGCTAATTCTTGTTCGTCCATGGAATCGAGCATGTGGTACCCCCTTCGATCTCGGAGTAATTTATCAGCGGCCTGGAATAAGTGTTCGGGGGATTTTGTATTTAACATAGGGTTTGGAAAATGTCTATTATATTCTGGACGTATTGGACGTACCGGATCATTAAAACCTCTGGTATTATTATGGGGTCTTCCTCTACCTACATAAGCTATCGTTTCTACTTGCTCTGACTCTTGCTCCTCCTCTTCTCTGTTCAGGTTAGCGGCGTCTACCTCTAATCTTTCTTCGTGTATTCGTTCTACTTCTTTGCGTATCTTTCGGTACATAGCGACTATACATAACTGTTTATCATGTCTCCCTTCTGATATATGCTGACCCCAAGTGACAAGTTTTTGCATTTCTTCCGGATTTACCCCAGGCCGGTCTTGATTTCTGATTACACAGTTTATGAGGAAACGTAACAGTTGTCCCTGTACCTCCGCTTTCTGGTATTCCATGGCTCTGCTAATACTTTCAGGACTTCGCCCTGACTGGACAAAGTGATACATATTTTCTAAATGTGCAGTCATTCCTGGTAGCTTCGTTAAATATATTGCAGCTCGTCGAATACGTAATGATGACAGCAGCATTTCGTCCCGTTTACCGGGCACAGGATCATATCTACAATCTACTAGAAGTTCCTTAAGCATGTCGGGAGTTGCTAGTTTGGGCGTACGTTGGAGGGCTAAATCTCTAAGAGTCTGTTTATTTCGCGGCGGAGTGGCAAACATGTCTGTCGTACCTCCTGTAGCACCGTCTGAGGTGCTAGGCACGAAAGGATTCGTTGGGCGTAGGATAGAGATTGTAGATGCGGGAAAAACTGTAGAAACGGACGGGTCTGTTGGAACTTGTGTAGGAGTTTGTAATTGCGGGGATACAGACGGATGCTCTTGGTGTTGGACACCATCGGCAAGCGGTGTGGGTGGTATGGCATTAGCATACTCGGGAGCTGCGTCATCTAAATAGGACGAAAGAAAAACGTCCTTTGCTGTTTTGGGATGTGATTTGGGATGTGCTTTTATCGGAAACAATGGAGGTGGCAAGTCTTTTGGTATTTCCGGAGTAGCCTTAGGTAGCCCTTCGGCCAGAAGTGGATACATACCATTCATAAGGGCGTTTCTTTGTCTATCTACTTGTTCTGAGTTTACTCGAGTACCTTCCTCAAGTAATAGATTTTCTCGAGTTTTATTTGAATTCTCTCTACCTTTCTCTTCCTGTCTGTGTGCTTTTTCTGTACGTCTGTATGATTCTTTACGCCATAATTCAATGGCATCTTTCTGTGACTGTCTGGCTTTCTTTTTCCATAATTCTTCTTCTACTCTCATGATGCAATCTGCATCCCAGGTCCCCGCTGCGGGCCATCTCTGACTCTCTGGTAATTCTTTGGTGTAGTCCACCCATAAATCAAGAAATAATACGGCATCTAGACCATGCTTATGATACATAAAGTATCCTGGAGTATCCCTAGGTGGAATGGGAACAGCTTCTTCGAGTACACCTTTTCTAGTTTTGATCTGTCTTAGTTTCGAAAAGAGCGGCATTTTTAGATCTTGTTTCTAGAACACACTTTATACAAGAAAACACAATAATGAACAGTCATTCACACCACAATATATAGAACGTATTTAAAACATTTAACGCTTAACAGTTTTACGAACAATGATAACTAATAGAAAACTAGTTACTGACATTATACTGACACTAGATAATACTTATTTACATGCAAAACATACTATATTACTATATATACTGCTAAACAGTACAGATACACTGCTGAAACAGTGCAGACCGGATTTGTGTACCCAAACCCGTCTTGACCGGCACAGACTATGTGCACGTAAAATGCCTCCCCGGTAATGGTACTCACCGGGTAGCTCGGAACGGAAGGCCTCGGAACGGAACTGAAACTGGACCGGACTGGACTCGACTCGACTGGACTCGGAACTTCGGAACCTGGCGGGACTCTGTATACCTCGGATCTTGCTCTCTCAGCTAGGCTCTGGTCGGGATACTTCGCACTTCTCACCGCCTCGTCTGGGTGTTGATCGCAGCCTCAGTCGTCCCCGCTTGGCCGGAGGGAGATACAGGAAATCCTGCGGGTACGCGTAGTTGTCCGTTCAGCTGTGGCAGGAGACCGGGCCTGCAACGCACCGCCGGCGCGTGAGATGAGAAAGTGTCCCTGTTCGGGCGCCAATTTATGTGGTAAATATTTCGTTACCGGTACTATTTTTTATGCGGTAAAGTCTATCAAGAATAACTCAGTAAATATAAGAGGCAGAATCCGTGGTATTAGAGGGTTTAAAAGGGCTTTATTCCAATATAAAGGAAGACAATTCGAATTGTGGGCCTTCTGTTCCATCACCACGGAAGTTCAGGAAGGAAGGGCGCATATATTATTGACAGATAGGCAGTTTTATAGAAAATACATTACAGTGAAACAGATGCAAGAGGCGTAACAGCTGATAAAAGGTGCATACGTAGCTAATAGAGGGCGTAATTCAAGAAACGTTATTAAACATGATGTCACAAGTGGGTGGATCCATAAAAGAATCCTGCAATGTCAGCAGAAATGTTTGGCTAAGATGCGCACGCAGCCGTATGACGTGTGATTGACGTGCAACTAGAGGGTGAAGGGGACTTGACATTTAGCTCTACATGTGGAGACAGAAGTCTGGGGTTATGTCAACCTAATTCCAAATCATATCTAATATCCTATGTGTAAAGAACTGTGTTATCCAAAAGGAGAGGTCTCTTAGGATAGAATCTTATTCTATACTGACTATACTGACTGTTAGTGCGTGTACAAGCGTCTAAGTGTCTACACTAGATGCGAGGGGGTAGGAATATTCCATGGTAACGGGGCTATGAATTACTTGCATGAGGACAGCGAGGCCTGGCCCCTCTGCACGGTAGCTGGAGGAATGTTTACCTAAACTACTAGACAGGAATGCATCGGATGGGGAGCGAAGCAGATAATCTTGAAGGTGAAATACAGTTTTTGGCAGGCAACTGGCTGGATCAGGCACCGTTAGCCGCGCAGGGAGTAAGACAAAGTTCATGGTCACAGATGCGGGCTCAAACTGGAGCTTTCAGAGGCAGAAGGCAGGAAAAGGCTTGATGACAGAATTCGGGCCTACTCGCCTGAATCTGTGAAATGTGGAAAGTGAACCATATAAAGTCGGTGGCCTTTCATACTTAGGAATGGAATATCTGACCCATTCATGGCGGGTCTGAAAGAGGACATGTTGACGGTGGACGCACATATATTTGCGTCTTCAAAACTGGAGCAGGAGGGAACATACATGTACTTATAGCATGCACATGGAGCCGTTGGGGTCTACGATAGGGGACATAACTGATCACAAAATTCATATTTCCTCAAGCTACTGGTAACTCTCCAGCTATCCGTAAGTCGCTCTCCTGTGTGGAGACCAGTCTGCTAAATTAGCATCTTTTGCTTGGTTGAACTAATATACATATACCAAAATAGAGAATGTATATTCGTCAGGAAAGTATGTTTATTTTCAGAACTCATTAACTGATATTTGGAGAAAAATGGCTGAATTTCCAAAATGTATTTAAAGCAGATGTTTGAGTGATGAATTGAGTGGCATAGGAGAGGCTTTTTACACATTGTATTACCTCGGTGCCAGGGGCCCTGCAGCTATGGGCGTTAAGTATTACCCATGTACGGTCATTACATATTGACAAAGACTTGTTTACATTACTGCTCGCAAACCTGCCTAGTGCACTGAGGGGGTCGTAGATAGAGGCCACTAATGTAATATTTGCGCTCAGTGTTCCAACAGTAATGTTATGAGCAGCTCTCGGTGAGTTTCACAACCCAGTGGTCTGCTCGTCAGCAGCCCCAACCGAAGGCCCTCTGTCCCCCTTTGGATAACATTGGGCCTCAACACTCTGCACCCGGCCGCCCTAGTGCTGCTGAGGGTGTAACTAGAGTGCATCCTTGACCCTGGGGGACCCCTGAGTCTAACTCCAGAACACCAACTTCCACAACCAAATACTTACCTTTGAACCGCTACCACTATTTTCCTCCATAGGATAACATTGACTGTTTTTCTATGAACAGTTTCTGTGTGGAGTTGGGAAACCTAAAGAAATTCTTTAAAATTGTACTAACAAAAACACTTTTTTTTACTTGTTTTCTTGTTTTCAGGAAATGTCCCGGAGTAGTATCCAGGTATACTGCACTGTGTAAGAAAAGTAATCTAAAGAGTAACTTACCTGTAACTTTACTCAAAAGCCTATACAAAGTATATGTACTGTATTTTCCAGACATTGCATTTACCAGTAATAATATTGTAAGTCAAAACAAAGTGCATATACAATTACAATCCAAACTGTGTTGCAACGGTATATTTACTGCAAAGTATTTGTCACTTACCTGTGCCAGGCTTGCTGGGTTCCAGGAACTAAAATAACTAAAAGAATATTTTTATACAAAACCAATTGGTCTGAAGGTCAGTCTTCGACTGTGTGAATTCATTTGCTGACTCAGTGTGTACAACAAATGCTTAACACTGTCCTCTGATACTGCCTTACTGCTCGACCGCACTGCCACAAATAGAGAGTAAGGTATTATCTACTTTACCTCTGCCTACCTTTGGGGTCACCTGGTCTCTGTGTACACTGTACCTCACTTTGGTTTAGTATATACAGAGCCAGCTTCCTACAACATGTTATTATCTTTGGGTATAATTCATTCTGTGCTGAAGCTATGGAAGTTGGGGTTATACTTAGCGTGGGTTGGACCAAAAGGATTGGGGATGTTACTGTGTTGTGTAAGGGGGAAATATGTTTGAATTCATAACCAGGCGCGACAACAGCACAATTGATCCAATTGCAGACGTGGGCCGCGTGGTGATAGGAGGTACGAAAGTGCAGACATTGAGGCTGCATACCTGGAATGTCAGAAGCTCAATGACAATAGAAAGGTCAGGAACATGGTGCCGTATCTCAAGATTGCAGACTTACAGGAAATGCAGCACCTCCAACCAGATAAGAGTGTATTGGCACATCGTAGGATGCACGGTCAGTGTCATGCCGCGGACTACACATCGCATGCCGGGGAGGTACTCATATGGGTGGGCTGTCAATCAGGAGTAAAGTTAATAAGGACAGGCTCCATACGGGGCAGGCTGGAAACCCTAGAGCGAGAAATAGGCACACTAGAGGGTGCACGACAAAGAGATAGGGAGGCCCATATCACTGCAGAAATCACATTGAAGCTAGCAGGGTCTCAGGAGGCAGCCAATGATGAAATAAAACACATGGGAAAGCACGCGAGCACACGTCCCTATGGAGAGCAAGATAGACCTGGTGCAACACATGGGAAAGCACGCGAGCACACGTCCCTATGGAGAGCAAGATAGACCGGGTGCAACACATGGGAAAGCACGCGAGCACACGTCTCTATGGAGAGCAAGATAGACCTGGTGCAACACATGGGAAAGCACGCGACCACACGTCTCTATGGAGAGCAAGATAGACCTGGTGCAACACATGGGAAAGCACGCGAGCACACGTCCCTATGGAGAGCAAGATAGACCGGGTGCAACACATGGGAAAGAACTCGACCACACGTCCCTATGGAGAGCAAGATAGACCTGGTGCAACACATGGGAAAGCACGCGAGCACACGTCCCTATGGAGAGCTAGATAGACCTGGTGCAACACATGGGAAAGCACGCGAGCACACGTCCCTATGGAGAGCTACATAGACCGGGTGCAACACATGGGAAAGAACTCGACCACACGTCCCTATGGAGAGCAAGATAGACCTGGTGCAACACATGGGAAAGCACGCGAGCACACGCCCCTATGGAGAGCTAGATAGACCTGGTGCAACACATGAGAAAGCACGCGACCACACGTCCCTATGGAGAGCTAGATAGACCTGGTGCAACACATAGGAAAGCACGCAAGCACACGTCCCTATGGAGAGCTAGATAGACCTGGTGCAACACATGGGAAAGCACGCGACCACACGTTCCTATGGAGAGCAAGATAGACCTGGTGCAACACATGGGAAAGCACGCGACCACACGTCCCTATGGAGAGCAAGATAGACCTGGTGCAACACATGAGAAAGCACGCGACCACACGTCCCTATGGAGAGCTAGATAGACCTGGTGCAACACATAGGAAAGCACGCAAGCACACGTCCCTATGGAGAGCTAGATAGACCTGGTGCAACACATGGGAAAGCATGCGAGCACACGTCCCTATGGAGAGCTAGATAGACCGGGTGCAACACAGGGGAAAGCACGCGAGCACACGTCCCTATGGAGAGCAAGATAGACCTGGTGCAACACATGGGAAAGCACGCGAGCACACGTCCCTATGGAGAGCTAGATAGACCTGGTGCAACACATGGGAAAGCACGCGAGCAAACGTCCCTATGGAGAGCTAGATAGACCTGGTGCAACACATGGGAAAGCATGCGACCACACGTTCCTACGGAGAGCTAGATAGACCGGGTGCAACACATGGGAAAGCACGCGAGCACACGTCCCTATGGAGAGCAAGATAGACCTGGTGCAACACATGGGAAAGCACGCGACCACAGGTCCCTATGGAGAGCTAGATAGACCTGGTACAACACATGGGAAAGCACGCGAGCACACGTCCCTATGGAGAGCTAGATAGACCTGGTGCAACACATGGGAAAGCACGCAACCACACGTCCCTACGGAGAGCAAGATAGACCTGGTGGAACACATGGGAAAGCACGCGACCACACGTCCCTATGGAGAGCAAGATAGACCTGGTGCAACACATGGGAAAGCACGCGAGCACACGTCCCTATGGAGAGCTAGATAGACCTGGTGCAACACATGGGAAAGCACGCGACCACACGTCCCTATGGAAAGCAAGATAGACCTGGTGCAACACATGGGAAAGCACGCGACCACACGTCCCTACGGAGAGCAAGATAGACCTGGTGGAACACATGGGAAAGCACGCGAGCACACGTCCCTATGGAGAGCTAGATAGACCTGGTGCAACATATGGGAAAGCACGCGACCACACGTCCCTATGGAAAGCAAGACAGACCTGGTGCAACACTGCCCAGAATACTTAGGCCTCCGAGGAATTCAGACACAATCACATACATTGTACATGACGAAGGGTGGAACTTACCCACTCCAGAAGACATTGTAAATCAGTTTAGCAACTAGTACACAACATTATGTAGTTCACAAATCTTGACTGACAACAAAGCAGTGACTGAAAACCTGACACAGATCGAGATGACATGGTTGGCTTTGAAACATAGACAGCACCTGATGTCTCCCTTATGGTGAGCAGCAATTAGAACCGCGCTGCGGAGCATGTCAGCAGTGAAAGCACCGGGAACCTATGGATTGACGGTGACATTCTACAAGGAATTCCAAAAGTTATTAATACCACACCTCAAAACGTTGCACGAAGAAATGGTGGAAGCAGGGTTAATGCCCCCCACACTGAGGGGAGCTATGATAGTCACATTAATAAAACCAGGCAAACAACCCACCATCTGTTCCTCATACAGGTCATTATCTTTACTGAATGTGAATATGAAAATGTATGCAAAGATATTGGCCAACCGGCTAGCACCCTTGTAGCCGGGAATAATCCGCTAAGAACATGCAGGGTTTGTCCCAGGCCAGAGCCTAACTCATAACTTGAGAACGCTCTTTGGAGTCCTACAGAGGTTGGACCAAGAGGTTAAAGCTTCTGCAGTGTTTTTAGATGCCGAGAAGGCATTCGATTCAGTTGAATGGGAATTCCTCTTTGCAGTAATACGTAGAATAGGCATGGGCGAACTCTTCATACCACTAGTTTCAGTGCTATACACAGCACCGACAGCACGTGTACGAGGAGGAAATGTAGTTCCAGACACCTTCAGTATCTCAAGGGGAACCAGACAGGGGGGCCCATTATTACCGTTACTATACGTAATTGTGACTGAGCCACTGGCCTGTGGAATCTGTGAGTACCATAGCCACAGAGGTCTACGATTCCCAGGTTACAACTTTACCATGTCATCGTACGCAGACGACACCTTGTTGTATGTCTGTAACCCTGACGCCAATCTCTTCCCCATACTCAGAGAGGTGGCATGATTTGGGGGCCATTCGGGCCTACAAATCAACTGGGAGAAGTCAATCAGGGGCTGGAGCACGCTTTACACTGGACCACCAACTCAGTAAAGTATTTGGGTGCCCGGGTTCACTCAGATCCCTCACTGGTGCGCCTCGAAAACTACGGGGTAGCTATGCAAAAGTTAGCAGATGACGTATATAGATGGGTCAGACTCCCATTATCACTGGTGGGGCGGGTAGCATTCATGAAAATGTTTGTCCTGCCAAAATTCATATTTAAATTTCAAAATATACCGCTATTATTATTGCGCACAATGTTTCAGCAATTGTGTACACTGTTGATCAGATTGGCATGGGCAGGCAACAGCCTACAGTGAGTTTGGTGCCCCACACCTGGAGATGTACTGCAGAGCAGCGCAGAGCACATTTGCACATTATTAGATCCACGGCCCACAAGCTTTGCCGCAATTGTACCCAGAGAGAGACGCAGCTGATCCGGTGACCCTGCTGCAGACACTTTTTCACACCCGATCAAGACGTCATGGGGTTTTTGATTTCCTGTTGGTCACTACACAGGCAAGGCACGCGCTGCTACACAAACAAGCCAGGCGCTGTTGTATGCCCCAGATGTTCCACTGCACTGGTGTTTATGGTTCCTATGGGGTTGGAGGAAGGGGCATGGCAAGCACTATGAACCCTGGGGGACAGCACAATGGGGGAGTTTTTCACAGACGGAGTGGTGAGCAGCTGAGAACCAGTCCACGAAAGGACACCGCGTATGTCAAGAATGCCAAGTACCACCATCACCGCGCCAGACACACACGGCAAGAGATGCGCCCGACACACACGGCAAGAGATGCGCCCGACACACACGGCAAGAGATGCGCCAGACACACACGGCAAGAGATGCGCCCGACACACACGGCAAGAGATGCGCCTGACACACACGGCAAGAGATGCGCCCGACACACACGGCAAGAGATGCGCCCGACACACATGGCAAGAGATGCTAGCAGAAGACATGATAGAGCCACAAACCATGGATGTACTCACAACCCTAATAAAGTCAGAAACACCAATCAAATGAATGACAAGATTTTACAATAGTGCACAGGAAGCCTGCAAGCCAGGAGTGCTAAAAGTCAGACTAGACTGGCAGATGGGTCTGGGAAGCCCACTCGGCCACAAGGAGTGGCAATAAAGTTGCACCAAGACCAAAGCAATCTCCATGAATGGACGTCACAGACTCACACACTTCAAGTTCCTTCACAGGGCGCAACACACACCGATAGGCAATGCAGGTATGGATTGAGGGGGGATTCGAGATGTCAGAGATGTGGTGAGGAAGAGGCTGGGTTCACGCACATCTCCTGGCACTGCCCCGGGGTTTACAAATTCTGGCGTGAAGACCCAAAAGCTGTTGGGGACCACACCAGCCATATTTATTCAGCAAAGAGACAGGGGTTCAAAATGGGGATACAGAATAGGTTAGCAGAACAAGCGTCTCACTCAACACAAAGAAGGCACTTCCGGAGAGAGGTTGGGTCAGCCACACCCGGAGGAGTGTGCACTCCATGTGATAGTGTGGCCCGGGGAAGCGCTCTGGAAATGGCTGCATTGTTGAATCCTATGTGCACTGATACTGCTGTATCATTTACGGTACTATACGACGACGGCGAGCCAGATGGAGACCTATCCTCTCTTCTCAACTGTAATGTACCGTATTGAATGCTGCAAAATATAACCGTAGCGCCTGGTCAAGATGTAAGATGTTCTTATTGATTCAATAAAAAGAGCCGCTCACAGTCCGCAGCCTTGGGGGACTCCAAGCCCCATAACACACAGCGCATAGAGGCGCCCGGAGGCGCTTAAAGTCACTTTGCGGCTCCCGCAGCGTGGGACGCACCCAGGCAGAGCCCGGGCCAAGGGCGGGCCCGTCTGTACCCGTCAGAGCCCGGAGGAGGCTGGGCTGGGCAACCCCTCTGAAACCTGGACTTCTGGACCTTTGCACAGGTGAATAATGGGCAGTTTTGCATTGTGCACAGGCAGTCCTGTAGTAAAGGGCCATTTATTGCAGCCAAAAAGTATTGAGGACACTGGCCATTGGACATTGGTGCAATCCCTGTAGGCCATCAGACAGTTGTATCACACATATTATCTCAAATTGTCATTTTCAGGGCTAGAATGGGAAAGAGAAAAACCTGTGAAGAAGGCATGGGTGACGGTTATAAAAAGAAGGCGAAGAAGGGAAAAAAAGAAAAGCCCAGGTACGACTAAAGATTCTGGGGGAGGTGTAATGGAGAGAATAGTTATCTTACTATCTGAATGTGAGGGCCTCTTGGGTACCTCAACCTATGATGTGGCATTCAGGAATAGTATGCAGCAGGCCCGAGTAGTAACTCATGTAAAGGGCGCATACCAGACATGTTTAAAAAGCCAGTTAGTAAGGTCCCTTCCCCTGAACCCTTAAGAGAACCCCAGGCAAGCTGTGTAGTAGAGGGAGTTCCATAGCCCCAACCAGCCTCCCAAGAAGCAGGCGAAGCCAGCGAGAGCGGTAAAGCACCAGGCACCAGTGCTGGGCAACCTTGTAGGCCCACAGAAGATTCTTTTCAAAGATCAGTGTCCACCCAGCTATTCGCTCTGTTTAATGAAATTAGTGTCCTTAATGTGTATGTTGGTAACCTTACTGACTCTCTAAGCAAGGTGTATTTAGCTGTAGAGCAGGTTAAACCCTCACTGGGAGCCGACCCTAGACATGGTCCCTCTGCACAAAAGGACGTGGGTACTAGCAACCGGCAAGCGCCATATAGCAAAGCTCAAACATCGCACAGCTCAAGTGCAAGTCGGCTAACTAGGGTTCTAATGACGGGTACTACCAGCAAGAGCCACCCGCAGCGAGCGTAAAATCATGCCTACCCCAAGGCTTCCATCACATATTGCTGTGGCATCCGCACCCCCCGCAATCCCTTACCTTACCCGAGGTGGTGGGCAGAGAGTGGTAGGCACTGCAAGCCAGGTATGAGTAATGTTGTGTACCTGATCAGCGTTCCTGAGTATTCTGAAGAACCTCCTAAAGAAGATGAGAGCTCCCTCCTAAACAAATGCACTCAGTGGATTCGCCACGGAAGGGGCTGTCAGTCCGACATTATTATGGCTAAGAGACATGCACCCCCTAATGCCCCCCTCGACGATATTACCTTGATGCTTCACCACCACCATTTGGTGGAAAACTTTGTAAATTTTGATATCCGTACTCAACACCTCACCCGTTCCAACATCAGATTCAAATATAATCCCTCAGAGTTGGATATATATCCCAGTTTGACGGTTATCCTCACTCGCTGGCACCCCCGGGGGGCACCCTATACAAACACCTGCCAGCGAGTGCGAAGTTCTCATGGAAATAACCCCATCACCAGCTGTGATAAGAAACTTACCCACAACACGCCCCCCCCCCCCCCGCTGGCGGGAAGGACGGACATAAGAGAGAAATTAGCCACTCGGTTTAATGGGCAGATCTCACCCCGTCCCACTTCACCCTGCTTGCTGTAATATCATGGAACATTGCGGGCTGAGGTCAAAGGTCACATCTCCTGATTGGCACACCTTCATTGAGCAACACGAGATCTGCCTCTTTCAGGAAACATGGCTGGTGGACTGTCTTCATTGTCCAGGGTACTTAAACTACCACATCCCAGCTACCAGTGGGGGAAAAGGTCACCCATTGGGGGATGAACAATCTGGGTTCGTCAAGGCATCAGTTATGACATCCAGGAACTCCCGACTGAGAGCAATGATATTCTTGCCATTTGGTTGAAGATGGGTCCGCAATGTAATATTAACATCTACAGTGCCTATGCGAGCGGACTCAGTGGAGGGAAGAGGTCGGAGGTTTTAACGGCTCTCGACGATCTTCTAGACCTGCGTTCCTGGGATTCCCTAGAATTAATTGCTGGTGATTTTAACTCGACCGTTGAGCCCCTTGGTAATGAGGAGCACGATCTTGCAAGGGTGGGAGATGCCCAGTGGGTATCCCAAGACTGGAACTAGAGCTATTAAAAAATGGTCAGATGTGGCAATTCAATTTAAATCCATTTGTCTAGAAAAAGGGTTAATAACGGCAAATGGGAGAACTGTTTCGGATAGACATGGGCCGAACCCATTCAATAACGGCCATAGTGCAAGCCGTATAGATTATCTATTAATCAATCTAAAGCTACGGCACACCCTTTGGGACATGGTTGTGAGGGACCGCCTTGAGAGCGACCACAACCCGTTATGCTCGACCCTAGAATTACAAGCACAGCGGGAACCTATGCAGCCAGTTAATGCACTTATCACTCTTGATTTGGTCCCCACAAATGACATGCGGCGAGTGAACTGGGCAAAGATATTAGAGAAACCTGAATTGTAGCCACCGACCTCAAGATAGCTGAGCCAGGATCTGTTCCATTAAACCCGATTTTCCTGAGGTCATAACCGCCACTCATAATACATTTTTCGCCCAGTTACGCTCTTATTTCTTTAAGCAATGTAGGGCCAAGAGCACCCAACGAAAAACAGGGGATCTGGGCAGTGTACGGACAGCCAGGAGACACTACAGGAGGGCCCAGGAAAAGGCTCAGAAGCATTAGGGTGAAAATAGATGGCAGGACCTTGGATTGGCTCGTGCCAGTAACAGCTCCAAACAATTTTGGAATATAGTAAAATGGAACAGGGGAGGTCAGCCATTACTGCCACAAAATCATGGAGCTCAGGACCAATGGGTTAATCACTTTGAACCCCAATATGCACGTAACACAGATGAGAGAGACCCTCCCGAGCCTCCCCATTTATTCTATCATGACACAGTCTTTGTTCTGGCCGATGTCAATGCTGCCCTAGGTGCAGTAACGGGGGGAAGAGCGCCGGGTCCAGATAGCATCCCGGCTGACATCTTCCTCCACGATAAGTCCAAGTGGAGCCGGTATATTGTGCTACTGGCAAATGCAACCGCCCTGGGTGCCCCAGTCCCCGACTCCTGGAAAGGGGCAAAGATCATCATCGTGTACAAAAAAGGGGATAAATCCCGTCCTGGCAACTGCAGGCCCATCAGCCTAATAGACTCAACGCAAAAGGTGACGGGCCGTCTGGTATTAAACAAGGTCCAAGACTGGATAGATGAGCAGGATATCCTCTCTCCATTGCAGGCGGGTTTTCGAGATCATATTAGCACCATTGACCAGGTGTTCCGGTTCATACTAATACACTGGTCCACTGTGGTCTTAGGTAAGGGCAGCCTGTATGCTGCCTTTGTCCACCTCAAGTCAGCTTTTGACCTGGTCTCTCGCAGGAAACTTTGGGCAGTGTTGCAGGAGTTAGGGAAGGCACCAGAGCTACTATCCCTTATTGCTCGCCTCCACGAGGGTAATTTTGCCCAAATACGGTGGTGCTCTCAGGGAAATATCAGCAATCCCTTTCCCATAGAGAAAGGAGTGTGCCAAAGCTATGTCATGGCCCCTAAATTATTCTCCCTTTTTATCAACGGGATCGCCACGTTTTTAAATCAGTCCCCACTGATGCCCCAGTTTTAGAGGGTACAAAAATCCCTATTTTAATGTTCTCTGACGACACGCTAATCATCTCAAAAACCCCTAGCAGTCTTCAGCGAGCTTTGCTACTCTTTGAGGAGTTTTGTCTCCTACGGGGTTTGGAAATTAATGTATCTAAAACGAAATTTATGACCTTCAACCAGCATAAAATATTCAAAGGAGGCGTACTTGTGAATAATCGACCTCTGGAACAAGTCAGCGCCTTCACTTATTTGGGGGTTATTTTGCAAAATGATATGAGGTGGAATCGCCAGCTTGATACGGCCACATTGAAACATCGGCAACAATCAAGCGCCTTACAAACCGAGTTCAACACCTCTTTCACTGAGCCAGCTATCCCAGTGTTGCAGATCTATAGCATGAAAGTTGTGATTTAAAGAGCGCTGCAGGCAGATAGAGGTCTACTTGAGCGCACTAAGACACACGAGGGAAGGCAGTGGGCACAAGAGGGTTTATGCAGCCAGCTCCCTTGCGTGGGTGAAGGGCACCATCCGGCAGTTTTCCAGCTGCATCGCCTCAGTCTTCGTGGGCAGTGCCCACTCCTCTAAGGCATGTTTCCACCTGAGCAGGAAGGGGACCCAGAACCTCTTTCCATTCTTCCTCTTTTGGGGGTTCTGTATTTCTCTTCTCAGGGAGAGGTGGTGGCAAAGCGTTGCTTCTGTTGGGATGTTTTCAGTGCCTGGCAGCGCCCAGTGGCGCAGGCTGCTTTCCAAAGGAGGCTTGAGGGAGGTAGGCTCAGCCTGGCCTGTTTCCTCTCTCCTGCTACCCTGCTTCCAGTCGGGTGAAGGGCCTTGACCGGCCCCGGCACAGCGGCTGGATCGGACCCTCCGCGCGCACGATTGCTCCGGCTCGGCTCTTCTTGGTCGGATCCTGGAGACCAAAATGAGCCAGACTTCCGTGTGGCTTCTGCCTGCCCCCCGCGCTCTCCCCTCAGGTGACAAACAATACAGACAAAGCAGTGACCTTGGATGGAAAACGTGCAAAGGAAAGCCATACAGATTTAGTGGCGCTTCTCTGGTCTGTTTTCTATGTTCTCGGTAAGAATGTGGGTATGACCGGGTATCCTGGGGCACTGTAAGCTCATCATTTACTACGTTTTAAACGTTAATGCATTTGAATGTACAATGAAAAATATGCACAGCTTTTGCCATAACAATATATATTATTGGTGGAGAACACCCCCCCGCCCCCCCGCCCCAAGCCCGCTTGCAAGAGTCAGGCTGGCTCGCAACGTACCATAGAGGGACCGGTCTGACAGAATCTGCCCGGGCTGCTTTGGGTTCCAGTCCGGCCCTGGCCTGAGAGCCCCTGACTGGGTCCAGAGCGCGGGGCCCCCTCCATGTACTTTGCAGGGGGGCCCCCTCAAGTTTCGTTATACCACCGGTCATTGGGTACCAGAAGGAGCAGCGACGCATTAAGAGTATTGCGCACAGGTACATCACCCTGTATTGCCATCGCAGTAGCCACATTTTCGAGCTGGACGTGGGTTATTTGATCACATACACCCCCTGCAAACTGAAGCATCTCTATTGTTTTATTAGTCCCTGAGTTAATTAAGTCAGCTACCTATATACTACATACCGCATTAATCAATAGAATTTTGTTGTATGTATAAAGCTCCCGTATGTCATTTTAGGTATCATTGTTTTATTAAGTGTCTGGAATTGGAATTGTTTTTACTCGTCTTATCTGTCTTAGTTCTTTTACTCACATCAATGTGTTTTATTATTGTTCATGACAGTTTACACAAGCTCCTAAAATGTTTTAAACTTCTTGTATTTACCGTGTTTTAGGTTTGGAAATACTTCAATTTTTATGTAAATGTGCTTTTATGACACAGATGTCGAATAAAGCTTTTTGGGGGGGGATTCAATAAAATCAATAAAAAACGAAACCAAATGGCATGCACGCAGCCTCGAGGTTTACTGAAGGCAGGCGCTTTCAAATGCAAACAGTAAAAATCAAGCTGTCTGTCTGGACATAAACTGACAACAAGACGGGGCCAACGGTAACAGATTCCATGGGTTGCCACCACATGTTGCCTCGGGCTGTACTCCATTCTAGTGTCATTTAATATTTGAGAAAGGACCTCCCAGGAGGCCCCACGTGCCTCTGGTGCGCTGTGCTCTTGTGAGCAGGCCAGGGAGTTAGCAGGTATATGTGCTGTGAGCGTGCAGTGCAGCTACAGGTAGCCCCACGGGCCTGTGGTGCGCTGTGCTCTTGTGAACAGGCTACTGCAGGGAGTTAGCGGATATATGTGCTGTGAGTGTGCAGTGCAGCTACAGGAGGCCCCACGGGCGTTTGGTGCGCTGTGCTCTTGTGAACAGGCCAGGGAGTTAGCAGGTCTATGTGCTCTTAGTGTCCAGTGCAGCTACAGGAGGCCCCACATGCCTGTGGTGCGCTGCGCTCTTGTGAACAGGGCACAGCAGGGAGTTACCAGGTATATGTGCTGTGAGCGTTCAGTGCAGCTACAGGAGGCCCCACGGGCCTCTGGTGCGCTGTGCTCTTGTGAACAGGCCAGGGAGTTAGCAGGTATATGAGCTGTGAGTCTGCAGTGCAGCTACACAAGGCCCCACGTGCCTCTGGTGCGCTGTGCTCTTGTTAACAGGCCAGGGAGTTAGCAGGTATATGTGCTGTGAGTCTGCAGTGCAGCTACAGGAGGCCCCACGTGCCTCTGGTGCGCTGTGCTCTTGTGAACAGGGCACAGCAGGGAGTTAGCAGGGATATGTGCTGTGAGTGTGCAGTGCAGCTACACAAGGCCCCATGTGCCTTTGGTGCGCTGTGCTCTTGTGAACAGGGCACTGCAATGAGTTAGCAGGTATATGTGCTGTGAGCGTTCAGTGCAGTTACAGGAGGCCCCACAGGCCTCTGGTGCGCTGTGCTCTTGTGAACAGGCCACTGCAGGGAGTTATCAGGTATATAAGCTGTGAGTGTGCAGTGCAGCTACACAAGGCCCCACGTGCCTCTGGTGCGCTGTGCTCTTGTGAACAGGCCACTGCAGGGAGTTAGTAGGTATATGTGCTGTGAGTGTGCAGTGCCGCTACAGGAGGCCCCACGTGCCTCTGGTGCGCTGTGCTCTTGTGAACAGGCCAGGGAGTTAGCAGGTATATGTGCTGTGAGTGTACAGTGCCGCTACAGGAGGCCCCACGGGCCTCTAGTGCGCTGTGCTCTTGTGAACAGGCCAGGGAGTTAGCAGGTATATGTGCTGTGAGTGTACAGTGCAGCTACAGGAGGCCCCACGGGCCCCTGGTGCGCTCTGCTCTTGTGAACAGGCCAGGGAGTTAGCAGGTATATGAGCTGTGAGTGTACCGTGCAGCTACAGGAGGCCCCACGGGCCTTTGGTGCGCTGTGCTCTTGTGAACAGGCCAGGGAGTTAGCAGGTATATGAGCTGTGAGTCTGCAGTGCAGCTACACAAGGCCCCACGTGCCTCTGGTGCGCTGTGCTCTTGTGAACAGGCTACTGCAGGGAGTTAGCGGATATATGTGCTGTGAGTGTGCAGTGCAGCTACAGGAGGCCCCACGGGCCTCTGGTGCGCTATGCTCTTGTGAACAGGCTACTGCAGGGAGTTAGCGGATATATGTGCTGTGAGTGTGCAGTGCAGCTACAGGAGGCCCCACGTGCCTTTGGTGCACTGTGCTCTTGTGAACAGGACAGGGAGTTAGCAGGTATATGTGCTGTGAGTCTGCAGTGCAGCTACAGGAGGCCCCACGGGCCTCTGGTGCGATCTGCTCTTGTGAACAGGCCAGGGAGTTAGCAGGTATATGTGCTGTGAGTGTGCAGTGCAGCTACAGGAGGCCCCACGTGCCTTTGGTGCACTGTGCTCTTGTGAACAGGACAGGGAGTTAGCAGGTATATGTGCTGTGAGTGTGCAGTGAAGCTACAGGAGGCCCCACATGCCTTTGGTGCACTGTGCTCTTGTGAACAGGCCACTGCAGGGAGTTAGCAGGTATATGAGCTGTGAGTCTGCAGTGCAGCTACACAAGGCCCCACGTGCCTCTGGTGCGCTGTGCTCTTGTGAACAGGCCAGGGAGTTAGCAGGTATATGTGCTGTGAGTGTGCAGTGAAGCTACAGGAGGCCCCATGGGCTGTTGGTGCGCTGTGCTCTTGTGAACAGGCTACTGCAGGGAGTTAGCAGATATATGTGCTGTGAGTGTGCAGTGCAGCTACAGGAGGCTCCACGGGCCTCTGGTGCGCTATGCTCTTGTGAACAGGCTACTGCAGGGAGTTAGCGGATATATGTGCTGTGAGTGTGCAGTGCAGCTACAGGAGGCCCCACGTGCCTTTGGTGCACTGTGCTCTTGTGAACAGGCCAGGGAGTTAGCAGGTATATGTGCTGTGAGTCTGCAGTGCAGCTACAGGAGGCCCCACGGGCCTTTGGTGCGCTGTGCTCTTGTGAACAGGCCAGGGAGTTAGCAGGTATATGTGCTCTGAGTGTGCAGTGCAGCTACAGGAGGCCCCACGGGCCTCTGGTGCGCTGTGCTCTTGTGAACAGGGCACTGCAATGAGTTAGCAGGTATATGAGCTGTGAGTGTACCGTGCAGCTACAGGAGGCCCCACGTGCCTTTGGTGTGCTGTGCTCTTGTGAACAGGCCAGGGAGTTAGCAGGTATATGAGCTGTGAGTGTACCGTGCAGCTACAGGAGGCCCCACGGGCCTGTGGTGCGCTGTGCTCTTGTGAACAGGCCAGGGAGTTAGCAGGTATATGTGCTCTGAGTGTGCAGTGCAGCTACAGGAGGCCCCACGGGCCTCTGGTGCGCTGTGCTCTTGTGAACAGGGCACTGCAATGAGTTAGCAGGTATATGAGCTGTGAGTGTACCGTGCAGCTACAGGAGGCCCCACGGGCCTCTGGTGCGCTCTGCTCTTGTGAACAGGCCAGGGAGTTAGCAGGTATATGTGCTGTGAGTGTACCGTGCAGCTACAGGAGGCCCCACGGGCCTCTGGTGCGCTGTGCTCTTGTGAACAGGCCAGGGAGTTAGCAGGTATATGAGCTGTGAGTGTACCGTGCAGCTACAGGAGGCCCCACGGGCCTTTGGTGCGCTGTGCTCTTGTGAACAGGCCAGGGAGTTAGCAGGTATATGTGCTCTGAGTGTGCAGTGCAGCTACAGGAGGCCCCACGGGCCTCTGGTGCGCTGTGCTCTTGTGAACAGGGCACTGCAATGAGTTAGCAGGTATATGAGCTGTGAGTGTACCGTGCAGCTACAGGAGGCCCCACGGGCCTCTGGTGCGCTCTGCTCTTGTGAACAGGCCAGGGAGTTATCAGGTATATATGCTGTGAGTCTGCCGTGCAGCTACAGGAGGCCCCACGGGCTTCTGGTGCGCTGTGCTCTAGTGAACAGGCCACTGCAGGGAGTTAGCAGGTATATGTGCTCTGAGTGTGCAGTGCAGCTACAGGAGGCCCCACGGGCCTCTGGTGCGCTCTGCTCTTGTGAACAGGTCAGGGAGTTAGCAGGTATATATGCTGTGAGTCTGCAGTGCAGCTACAGGAGGCCCCACGGGCCTCTGGTGCGCTGTGCTCTTGTGAACAGGCCACTGCAATGAGTTAGCAGGTATATGAGCTGTGAGTGTACCGTGCAGCTACAGGAGGCCCCACGGGCCTCTGGTGCGCTGTACTCTTGTGAACAGGCCAGGGAGTTAGCAGGTATATGAGCTGTGAGTGTGCAGTGCAGCTACAGGAGGCCCCACGTGCCTCTGGTGCGCTGTGCTCTTGTGAACAGGCTACTGCAGGGAGTTAGCGGATATATGTGCTGTGAGTGTGCAGTGCAGCTACAGGAGGCCCCACGGGCCTCTGGTGCGCTATGCTCTTGTGAACAGGCTACTGCAGGGAGTTAGCGGATATATGTGCTGTGAGTGTGCAGTGCAGCTACAGGAGGCCCCACGTGCCTTTGGTGCACTGTGCTCTTGTGAACAGGACAGGGAGTTAGCAGGTATATGTGCTGTGAGTCTGCAGTGCAGCTACAGGAGGCCCCACGGGCCTCTGGTGCGATCTGCTCTTGTGAACAGGCCAGGGAGTTAGCAGGTATATGTGCTGTGAGTGTGCAGTGCAGCTACAGGAGGCCCCACGTGCCTTTGGTGCACTGTGCTCTTGTGAACAGGACAGGGAGTTAGCAGGTATATGTGCTGTGAGTGTGCAGTGAAGCTACAGGAGGCCCCACATGCCTTTGGTGCACTGTGCTCTTGTGAACAGGCCACTGCAGGGAGTTAGCAGGTATATGAGCTGTGAGTCTGCAGTGCAGCTACACAAGGCCCCACGTGCCTCTGGTGCGCTGTGCTCTTGTGAACAGGCCAGGGAGTTAGCAGGTATATGTGCTGTGAGTGTGCAGTGAAGCTACAGGAGGCCCCATGGGCTGTTGGTGCGCTGTGCTCTTGTGAACAGGCTACTGCAGGGAGTTAGCAGATATATGTGCTGTGAGTGTGCAGTGCAGCTACAGGAGGCTCCACGGGCCTCTGGTGCGCTATGCTCTTGTGAACAGGCTACTGCAGGGAGTTAGCGGATATATGTGCTGTGAGTGTGCAGTGCAGCTACAGGAGGCCCCACGTGCCTTTGGTGCACTGTGCTCTTGTGAACAGGCCAGGGAGTTAGCAGGTATATGTGCTGTGAGTCTGCAGTGCAGCTACAGGAGGCCCCACGGGCCTTTGGTGCGCTGTGCTCTTGTGAACAGGCCAGGGAGTTAGCAGGTATATGTGCTCTGAGTGTGCAGTGCAGCTACAGGAGGCCCCACGGGCCTCTGGTGCGCTGTGCTCTTGTGAACAGGGCACTGCAATGAGTTAGCAGGTATATGAGCTGTGAGTGTACCGTGCAGCTACAGGAGGCCCCACGTGCCTTTGGTGTGCTGTGCTCTTGTGAACAGGCCAGGGAGTTAGCAGGTATATGAGCTGTGAGTGTACCGTGCAGCTACAGGAGGCCCCACGGGCCTGTGGTGCGCTGTGCTCTTGTGAACAGGCCAGGGAGTTAGCAGGTATATGTGCTCTGAGTGTGCAGTGCAGCTACAGGAGGCCCCACGGGCCTCTGGTGCGCTGTGCTCTTGTGAACAGGGCACTGCAATGAGTTAGCAGGTATATGAGCTGTGAGTGTACCGTGCAGCTACAGGAGGCCCCACGGGCCTCTGGTGCGCTCTGCTCTTGTGAACAGGCCAGGGAGTTAGCAGGTATATGTGCTGTGAGTGTACCGTGCAGCTACAGGAGGCCCCACGGGCCTCTGGTGCGCTGTGCTCTTGTGAACAGGCCAGGGAGTTAGCAGGTATATGAGCTGTGAGTGTACCGTGCAGCTACAGGAGGCCCCACGGGCCTTTGGTGCGCTGTGCTCTTGTGAACAGGCCAGGGAGTTAGCAGGTATATGTGCTCTGAGTGTGCAGTGCAGCTACAGGAGGCCCCACGGGCCTCTGGTGCGCTGTGCTCTTGTGAACAGGGCACTGCAATGAGTTAGCAGGTATATGAGCTGTGAGTGTACCGTGCAGCTACAGGAGGCCCCACGGGCCTCTGGTGCGCTCTGCTCTTGTGAACAGGCCAGGGAGTTATCAGGTATATATGCTGTGAGTCTGCCGTGCAGCTACAGGAGGCCCCACGGGCTTCTGGTGCGCTGTGCTCTAGTGAACAGGCCACTGCAGGGAGTTAGCAGGTATATGTGCTCTGAGTGTGCAGTGCAGCTACAGGAGGCCCCACGGGCCTCTGGTGCGCTCTGCTCTTGTGAACAGGTCAGGGAGTTAGCAGGTATATATGCTGTGAGTCTGCAGTGCAGCTACAGGAGGCCCCACGGGCCTCTGGTGCGCTGTGCTCTTGTGAACAGGCCACTGCAATGAGTTAGCAGGTATATGAGCTGTGAGTGTACCGTGCAGCTACAGGAGGCCCCACGGGCCTCTGGTGCGCTGTACTCTTGTGAACAGGCCAGGGAGTTAGCAGGTATATGAGCTGTGAGTGTGCAGTGCAGCTACAGGAGGCCCCACGGGCCTCTGGTGCGCTGTGCTCTTGTGAACAGGGCACTGCAATGAGTTAGCAGGTATATGAGCTGTGAGTGTACCGTGCAGCTACAGGAGGCCCCACGGGCCTCTGGTGCGCTGTACTCTTGTGAACAGGCCAGGGAGTTAGCAGGTATATGAGCTGTGAGTGTACCGTGCAGCTACAGGAGGCCCCACGGGCTTCTGGTGCGCTGTGCTCTAGTGAACAGGCCACTGCAGGGAGTTAGCATGGCACAGGTTTGTTAAGAATGGCTACAATGAATAAGCAGCTACCCCACGTCATTATCACATGCAATCTCTTTCTTGATCTCATAACTACACTTTCAGAATTGCTTTATTAACCTTCTTTCTTTCTCAAATTTGCTTTCAAATGCACCATTTGAACACTCGTTTTTCAAACTTTTCCTTGGAGGAGAACCCCCCAAGCCCCCCCTCATAATGCCAGATGGGTCGCTCGCTTCATTCACTCGCTACAGAGCACTCATCACAAGCTTTTACGGCCACCACTTTCAAATGACACCAACCGCCACTGCTTAGTAGGAACTGAGGGGCAGATTTACAAGAACTGGAGCATCTCTGCGCGTCAGTGAATTTGCGTCACGTAAAAAAGCCCTTGCGCCACCATGGATGCGTTGCATTTGCAATGCGGTGCACCGTGGCACAAGGGTAGACAGATGCGTGACGCATCTTTTGGCGTACAGGCAGCGCATTGCTGGAGTCGTGTCGCAAGCATGACGCAGCTCCAGCAATGGTTAGGAATGCCTGTTCCTAACATGCGGTGTCATTCTTACGCCTGCAAGCAGGCGTAAGGTTTTGACACAGTGGCGTCGTAGAAGTGACGCAGTGAAATCTTGTAGATTGCACTGCGTCACTTTTACGATGCTTTCTCATGTTGGAACGCTCACCGTGCATACATTATACCTGACGCAGGTGTAATGTAGCGTAGGACTTTACAACATGACGCATCTCCCTAGAAGCGTCACGTTGTAAATATGTCACAACGTGGCGCGTTGTTTACGATGCCTCTGCGTCACAGAAGGGACGCACCGGCGGCGTAAAAATTGTCGCAAGGGGTTTGTAAATCTGCCCCCGAGTTGTTTGTAGGCTTTAGATGCACGAGTGGGTCAAAAAATGGCCTGGCACAATCCACAACTTGCAATATTATTGGTGCGACGCACGTGACGAGCTTGGCATTGCGATATAGTACATTTACCGCCGCACTTTGGCTCGTAGTTTTGACAAAAATGTCCCTTAAAATCAACTTTTGGTTTCTGTCCGTTTCAATGTCGAAAGGTGAATGTCAGGAAAAGCTCAGGTGCGCCCAGGCCCAAGGCCGGTGCCTTTAAGTGTTTCCCACTCTCCCCTTTTGTCAACAGGTGCCCATTGCCTTCTAGGCGCTGCATGATACAATCCTAGCTGCAGAACATAGCTGCTGCCTACGTTGGGTTACAATGTGTAAATAATTCTTATAAATAAATACTGACGACCCCAGAATAAAAGTGTTCACACCTCACGAGCCTACAAGGGCCCATGGGTTTGGCACCCTGTGGGGAGTGAGACAGCGCTCCCTTTCCTTCCGCCGCCTGGCTTCCTCCGCGCAGTCTGGTGCTCCGCCGCTAGATGGCGCTGCCGCGCCGCGCACAGGAGGGAGCCGCCTCGAGTCGGTTAGCTTCTTCATTTTGCCTCTTGCTGGGGGTCGTCCTTCCGTTATCACGAGCTGGAGACACTTCAGCCAGAGTTACCGATGCTCTGTACCCGTGCAGAGGGAGGGCAGCTCTTGCAAGTGCGGTTATTACCCAGCACAACACCCATTCCACTGGGCATATAGCGCCTTGTGCTGCGCTGGGGCGCTTTACACAGAGGGGTGACACTTGAGCGCAGCTCTGCAGGCACCCGCAGTTTATGAGGCAAAGACCCTTCTAGCAGGGTTCACCAGACCGGCCTTTGAGTCAGAAGCTAGCGCCTCCTTCATGCACGCGCAAACAAGGAGGGGCGTTATATTTCTGCAAACAATCCCCCGTTGCACACGTGCTCTCTGCAGAGCACACATACAATGTGTGTCAGGTTTTTAGAGTTGTCTAGACAAATGGTTTTGTAACGAAAGGGTGTGTTTCCAGAATAGATCTTGTGCATGTCAGAATGCGCACAAGTGACCATGGTGCAAAGGCGCTGCGAGGCCCGAGGCCAGCGCTATAGTGCACCAGCGCAGGGGAGGCGGCCGCAGCAGGCGTGTGCAATGAGGCCTCCTGCTCAGAAAGAAATAATACACGTGACATGAGCGTCTGTCCCAGAAGGTGTGTGTGTGTGTGGGGGGGGGGGGGGGGGGTGAGGCCCTGAGAGCAGGTATGGGACTACACAATCTAACCCCTCCCCTATAGCAGATCATTTTACAATATATATCAGTGGGCAGGATCGTGAGCTGAAGGGTCTGATTCTGCCCTCTTTGCCACATCCTTGACTGCTCACTTCTGGCACCTCTGGGGAGACGAGGTCACAAACCAAAGACCTCCCTGACTTCAAAGGAAAGGAAGAGTCTTAAACCCTAAAAACCCCAGTGAGAACTATCCGTATCTACCGAGAATACTGCCCAAAAACTGCCTACTGCCCAGTAACCACCTACTGCCCCACCGCAGGCACTGCCCAGTAACCACCTACTGCCCCACCGCAGGCACAGCCCAGTAACCACCGACTGCCCCACCGCAGACACTGCCCACTAACCACCTACCGCCCACCACAGACACTATACAGTAACCACCTACTGCCCCACCGCAGACACTGCCCAGTAACCACCTACTGCCCCACCGCAGACACTGCCCAGTAACCACCTACTGCCCCACCGCAGACACTATCCAGTAACCACCTACTGCCCCACTACAGACACTGCCCAGTAACCACCTACTGCCCCACCGCAGACACTATACAGTAACCACCTACTGCCCCACTACAGTCACTGCCCAGTAACCACCTACTGCCCCACTACAGACACTGCCCAGTAACCACCTACTGCCCCACCGCAGACACCATACAATAACCACCTACTGCCCCACTGCAGACACTGCCCAGTAACCACCTACTGCCCCACTGCAGACACTGCCCAGTAACCACCTACTGCCCCACCGCAGGCACTATACAGTAACCACCTACTGCCCCACCGCAGACACTATACAGTAACCACCTACTGCCCCACCGCAGACACTATCCAGTAACCACCTACTGCCCCACCGCAGGCACTGCCCAGTAACCACCTACTGCCCCACCACAGACACTGCCCAGTAACCACCTACTGCCCCACTACAGACACTGCCCAGTAACCACCTACTGCCCCACCGCCTCCACTGCCCAGTAACCACCTACTGCCCCACGGCAGGCACTGCCCAGAAACCAGCTACTGCCCCACCGCAGGCACTATACAGTAACCACCTACTGCCCCACTATAGACACTGCCCAGTAACCACCTACTGCCCCACTACAGACACTGCCCAGTAACCACCTACTGCCCCACCGCAGGCACTATACAGTAACCACCTACTGCCCCACCGCAGATGTTATACAGTAACCACCTACTGCCCCACCGCAGACACTGTCCAGTAATGACCTACTGCCCCACCGCAGACACTGCCCAGTAACCACCTACTGCCCCACTGCAGACACTGCCCAGTAACCACCTACTGCCCCACCGCAGGCACTATACAGTAACCACCTACTGCCCCACTGCAGACACTGCCCAGTAACCACCTACTGCCCCACTACAGACACTGCCCAGTAACCACCTACTGCCCCACCGCAGGCACTATACAGTAACCACCTACTGCCCAGTAACCACCTACTGCCCCACTACAGACACTGCCCAGTAACCACCTACTGCCCCACTGCAGACACCATACAGTAACCACCTACTGCCCCACCGCAGACACTGCCCAGTAACCACCTACTGCCCCACCGCAGACACCATACAGTAACCACCTACTGCACCACCGCAGACACTGCCCAGTAATCACCTACTGTCCCACCGCAGACACTGTCCAGTAACCACCTACTGCCCCACCGCAGACACTGCCCAGTAACCACCTACAGCCCCACCGCAGACACTGCCCAGTAACCACCTACTGCCCCACTGCAGACACTGCCCAGTAAACACCTACTGCCCCGCTACAGACACTGCCCAGTAACCACCTACTGCCCCGCCACAGACACTGCCCAGTAACCACCTACTGCCCCGCCGCAGACACTGCCCAGTTATCACCGACTGCCCCACTGCAGACACTGCCCAGTAACCACCTACTGCCCCACCACAGACACTATCCAGTAACTACCTACTGCCCCCTACAGACACTGCCCAGTAACCACCTACTGCCCCACCGCACACACTGTACAGTAACCACCTTCTGCCCCACTGCAGACACTGCCCAGTAACCACCTACTGCCTCACTACAGACACTGCCCAGTAACCACCTACTGCCCCACTACAGACACTGCCCAGTAACCACCTACTGACCCACCGCAGACACTGCCCAGTAACCACCTACTGCCCCACCGCAGACACTGTACAGTAACCACCTTCTGCCCCACTGCAGACACTGCCCAGTAACCACCTACTGCCTCACTACAGACACTGCCCAGTAACCACCTACTGCCCCACTACAGACACTGCCCAGTAACCACCTACTGCCCCACTGCAGAAACTGCCCAGTAACCACCTACTGCCCCACCGCAGGCACTATACAGTAACCACCTACTGCCCATTAACCACCTACTGCCCCACTACAAACACTGCCCAGTAACCACCTACTGCCCCACTGCAGACACCATACAGTAACCACCTACTGCCCCACCACAGACACTGCCCAGTAACCACCTACTGCCCCACCGCAGACACCATACAGTAACCACCTACTGCACCACCGCAGACACTGCCCAGTAACCACCTACTGCCCCACCGCAGACACTGTCCAGTAACCACCTACTGCCCCACCGCAGACACTGCCCAGTAACCACCTACAAACCCACCGCAGACACTGCCCAGTAACCACCTACTGCCCCACTGCAGACACTGCCCAGTAAACACCTACTGCCCCGCTACAGACACTGCCCAGTAACCACCTACTGCCCCACGGCAGGCACTGCCCAGAAACCAGCTACTGCCCCACCGCAGGCACTATACAGTAACCACCTACTGCCCCACTATAGACACTGCCCAGTAACCACCTACTACCCCACTACAGACACTGCCCAGTAACCACCTACTGCCCCACCGCAGGCACTATACAGTAACCACCTACTGCCCCACCGCAGATGCTATACAGTAACCACCTACTGCCCCACCGCAGACACTGTCCAGTAATGACCTACTGCTCCACCGCAGACACTGCCCAGTAACCACCTACTGCCCCACTGCAGACACTGCCCAGTAACCACCTATTGCCCCACTGCAGGCACTATACAGTAACCACCTACTGCCCCACTGCAGACACTGCCCAGTAACCACCTACTGCCCCACTACAGACACTGCCCAGTAACCACCTACTGCCCCACCGCAGGCACTATACAGTAACCACCTACTGCCCAGTAACCACCTACTGCCCCACTACAGACACTGCCCAGTAACCACCTACTGCCCCACTGCAGACACCATACAGTAACCACCTACTGCCCCACCGCAGACACTGCCCAGTAACCACCTACTGCCCCACCGCAGACACCATACAGTAACCACCTACTGCACCACCGCAGACACTGCCCAGTAATCACCTACTGTCCCACCGCAGACACTGTCCAGTAACCACCTACTGCCCCACCGCAGACACTGCCCAGTAACCACCTACAGCCCCACCGCAGACACTGCCCAGTAACCACCTACTGCCCCACTGCAGACACTGCCCAGTAAACACCTACTGCCCCGCTACAGACACTGCCCAGTAACCACCTACTGCCCCGCCACAGACACTGCCCAGTAACCACCTACTGCCCCGCCGCAGACACTGCCCAGTAATCACCTACTGCCCCACTGCAGACACTGCCCAGTAACCACCTACTGCCCCACCACAGACACTATCCAGTAACTACCTACTGCCCCCTACAGACACTGCCCAGTAACCACCTACTGCCCCACCGCACACACTGTACAGTAACCACCTTCTGCCCCACTGCAGACACTGCCCAGTAACCACCTACTGCCTCACTACAGACACTGCCCAGTAACCACCTACTGCCCCACTACAGACACTGCCCAGTAACCACCTACTGACCCACCGCAGACACTGCCCAGTAACCACCTACTGCCCCACCGCAGACACTGTACAGTAACCACCTTCTGCCCCACTGCAGACACTGCCCAGTAACCACCTACTGCCTCACTACAGACACTGCCCAGTAACCACCTACTGCCCCACTACAGACACTGCCCAGTAACCACCTACTGACCCACCGCAGACACTGCCCAGTAATCACCTACTGCCCCACTGCAGACACTGCCCAGTAACCACCTACTGCCCCACCACAGACACTATCCAGTAACCACCTACTGCCCCCTACAGGCACTGCCCAGTAACCACCTACTGCCCCACCGCAGACACTGTACAGTAACCACCTACTGCCCCACTGCAGACACTGCCCAGTAACCACCTACTGCCCCACCGCAGACACTGTCCAGTAACCACCTACTGCCCCACCGCAGACACTGCACAGTAACCACCTGCAACCCCACCGCAGACACTGCCCAGTAACCACCTACTGCCCCACTGCAGACACTGCCCAGTAAACACCTACTGCCCCGCTACAGACACTGCCCAGTAACCACCTACTGCCCCACGGCAGGCACTGCCCAGAAACCAGCTACTGCCCCACCGCAGGCACTATACAGTAACCACCTACTGCCCCACTATAGACACTGCCCAGTAACCACCTACTGCCCCACTACAGACACTGCCCAGTAACCACCTACTGCCCCACCGCAGGCACTATACAGTAACCACCTACTGCCCCACCGCAGATGCTATACAGTAACCACCTACTGCCCCACCGCAGACACTGTCCAGTAATGACCTACTGCCCCACCGCAGACACTGCCCAGTAACCACCTACTGCCCCACTGCAGACACTGCCCAGTAACCACCTACTGCCCCACCGCAGGCACTATACAGTAACCACCTACTGCCCCACTGCAGACACTGCCCAGTAACCACCTACTGCCCCACTACAGACACTGCCCAGTAACCACCTACTGCCCCACCGCAGGCACTATACAGTAACCACCTACTGCCCAGTAACCACCTACTGCCCCACTACAGACACTGCCCAGTAACCACCTACTGCCCCACTGCAGACACCATACAGTAACCACCTACTGCCCCACCGCAGACACTGCCCAGTAACCACCTACTGCCTCACCGCAGACACCATACAGTAACCACCTACTGCACCACCGCAGACACTGCCCAGTAATCACCTACTGTCCCACCGCAGACACTGTCCAGTAACCACCTACTGCCCCACCGCAGACACTGCCCAGTAACCACCTACAGCCCCACCGCAGACACTGCCCAGTAACCACCTACTGCCCCACTGCAGACACTGCCCAGTAAACACCTACTGCCCCGCTACAGACACTGCCCAGTAACCACCTACTGCCCCGCCACAGACACTGCCCAGTAACCACCTACTGCCCCGCCGCAGACACTGCCCAGTAATCACCTACTGCCCCACTGCAGACACTGCCCAGTAACCACCTACTGCCCCACCACAGACACTATCCAGTAACTACCTACTGCCCCCTACAGACACTGCCCAGTAACCACCTACTGCCCCACCGCACACACTGTACAGTAACCACCTTCTGCCCCACTGCAGACACTGCCCAGTAACCACCTACTGCCTCACTACAGACACTGCCCAGTAACCACCTACTGCCCCACTACAGACACTGCCCAGTAACCACCTACTGACCCACCGCAGACACTGCCCAGTAACCACCTACTGCCCCACCGCAGACACTGTACAGTAACCACCTTCTGCCCCACTGCAGACACTGCCCAGTAACCACCTACTGCCTCACTACAGACACTGCCCAGTAACCACCTACTGCCCCACTACAGACACTGCCCAGTAACCACCTACTGACCCACCGCAGACACTGCCCAGTAATCACCTACTGCCCCACTGCAGACACTGCCCAGTAACCACCTACTGCCCCACCACAGACACTATCCAGTAACCACCTACTGCCCCCTACAGGCACTGCCCAGTAACCACCTACTGCCCCACCGCAGACACTGTACAGTAACCACCTACTGCCCCACTGCAGACACTGCCCAGTAACCACCTACTGCCCCACCGCAGACACTATACAGTAACCACCTTCTGCCCCACTGCAGACACTGCCCAGTAACCACCTACTGCCTCACTACAGACACTGCCCAGTAACCACCTACTGCCCCACTACAGACACTGCCCAGTAACCACCTACTGCCCCACCGCAGGCACTATACAGTAACCACCTACTGCCCAGTAACCACCTACTGCCCCACCGCAGACACTGCCCAGTAACCGCCTACTGCCCCACCGCAGACACTGCCCAGTAACCACCTACTGCCCCACCGCAGACACTGCCCAGTAACCACCTACTGCCCCACTGCAGACACTGCCCAGTAACCACCTACTGCCCCACCGCAGACACTGCCCAGTAACCACCTACTGCCCCACTGCAGACACTATACAGTAACCACCTACTGCCCCACCGCAGACACTGCCCAGTAACCACCTACTGCCCCACCGCAGACACTATACAGTAACCACCTACTGCCCCACCGCAGACACTGCCCAGTAACCACCTACTGCCCCACCGCAGACACTGCTCAGTAATCACCTACTGCCCCACCGCAGACACTGCCCAGTAACCGCCTACTGCCCCATCGCAGACACTGCCCAGTAACCACCTACTGCCCTACTGCATACACTGCCCAATAACCACCTACTGCCCCACCGCAGACACTATCCAGTAACCACCTACTGCCCCCTACAGACACTGCCCAGTAACCACCTACTGCCCCACCGCAGACACTGCCCAGTAACCACCTACTGCCCCACCTCAGACACTATACAGTAACCACCTACTGCCCCACTGCAGACACTGCCCAGTAACCACCTACTGCCCCACCACAGACACTGCCCAGTAACCACCTACTGCCCCACCGCGGACACCATACAGTAACCACCTACTGCCCCACTGCAGACACCATACAGTAACCACCTACTGCCCCACCGCAGACACCATACAGTAACCACCTACTGCCCCACCGCAGACACCATACAGTAACCACCTACTGCCCCGCTACAGACACTGCCCAGTAACCACCTACTGCCCCGCTACAGACACTGCCCAGTAACCACCTCCTGCCCCGCCACAAACACTGCCCAGTAACCACCTACTGCCTTGCCACAGACACTGCCCAGTAACCACCTACTGCCCAACCACAGACACTGCCCAGTAACCACCTACTGCCCCACCGCAGACACTGCCCAGTAACCACCTACTGCCCCACTGCAGACACTGCCCAGTAACCACCTACTGCCCCACCGCAGGCACTATACAGTAACCACCTACTGCCCCACTGCAGACACTGCCCAGTAACCACCTACTGCCCCACTACAGACACTGCCCAGTAACCACCTACTGCCCCACCGCAGGCACTATACAGTAACCACCTACTGCCCAGTAACCACCTACTGCCCCACTACAGACACTGCCCAGTAACCACCTACTGCCCCACTGCAGACACCATACAGTAACCACCTACTGCCCCACCGCAGACACTGCCCAGTAACCACCTACTGCCCCACCGCAGACACCATACAGTAACCACCTACTGCACCACCGCAGACACTGCCCAGTAATCACCTACTGTCCCACCGCAGACACTGTCCAGTAACCACCTACTGCCCCACCGCAGACACTGCCCAGTAACCACCTACAGCCCCACCGCAGACACTGCCCAGTAACCACCTACTGCCCCACTGCAGACACTGCCCAGTAAACACCTACTGCCCCGCTACAGACACTGCCCAGTAACCACCTACTGCCCCGCCACAGACACTGCCCAGTAACCACCTACTGCCCCGCCGCAGACACTGCCCAGTAATCACCTACTGCCCCACTGCAGACACTGCCCAGTAACCACCTACTGCCCCACCACAGACACTATCCAGTAACTACCTTCTGCCCCCTACAGACACTGCCCAGTAACCACCTACTGCCCCACCGCACACACTGTACAGTAACCACCTTCTGCCCCACTGCAGACACTGCCCAGTAACCACCTACTGCCTCACTACAGACACTGCCCAGTAACCACCTACTGCCCCACTACAGACACTGCCCAGTAACAACCTACTGACCCACCGCAGACACTGCCCAGTAACCACCTACTGCCCCACCGCAGACACTGTACAGTAACCACCTTCTGCCCCACTGCAGACACTGCCCAGTAACCACCTACTGCCTCACTACAGACACTGCCCAGTAACCACCTACTGCCCCACTACAGACACTGCCCAGTAACCACCTACTGACCCACCGCAGACACTGCCCAGTAATCACCTACTGCCCCACTGCAGACACTGCCCAGTAACCACCTACTGCCCCACCACAGACACTATCCAGTAATGCTAGATCCTTGGTGAGACACAGCATAGAGTTAGCCGACCTCATAGTGGAAACTAAATCACAGATAGCATTCGTAACAGAATCCTGGACAGATGCTGCCTCAGGTCCGGATATCGTCAAAGCTACCCCCCCTGAGTACGACTGCTTTGTCCAGAACAGAGGAATTAAAAAGGGGGGAGGTCTCGCTATTATCTACCATAATTCTATCAGAGGTTCATTCCAGTCGTGTACCACCGACTATTTTGAAGCCCTTACCTTCAACCTGACCCTTTCTAACCATCAATCTCTCAAGGGCGGCCTTATTTACAGGCCACCTGGACCCAAAGCCCCGTTCCTCCCTGCACTTAGTCGCTTGCTAGAAGAAGCACTTTGCGCTAAAACATTCACTGCGCTGGGAGATTTTAACTTCCACCTGGAATGTGAGTCAGATCCCGATACGCGGAATCTTGTAGATCTGATGCATGGGGTTGAGCTCAACCAAAGGGTTATTGGCCCAACCCACAGGGCTGGGCACACTCTAGATGGGATTTTCTCCAATCTTCCCAACCTTGAAATCTCGGCTATCCTCCCGGTCTCCTGGTCGGACCATGCGGTAGTGCACTTTGAAATCAGCCTGGCCCTGCCTTCTAGACCTAGTAAAGTCATGAACCCCCCTAGAACGATCAGGAGGTGGAAAAACATAGATGGAGAGGCTCTAGAGAATCTGCTCAAAACCTCCATGCAGCCCCTTATGGCTAACGTGGAAGATGCAGCCACTTCATACACTAATTGGCTGGAAGCAGCATGCCTCAACCTTGCCCCTCCAAAAATGTTTCACTCCACCCGATCCAGCCCCTCTGCGCCCTGGTTCTCTGAACATATCAGGGACCATAAAATGTTGTGTAAAAAGCAGGAAAGAATCTGGCGAAAAAATTACAAAGAGGAGGATAGAAAGCTTCTCTATCTAGAGATAAAAAGGTACAAATTGGCGATCCAAGAGGCAAAACATGACTTCTATACCAAACGTATCAAGGAGGCCAGCAATTCCGCCAAGGAATTATTTCGCACAGTTTCATCCCTGGCGGCCATCAAACCAGTGGAGATACCTCCTAGCCGCAAATTATGCCAAGAGCTGGCGAATTTCTTTTTAGAAAAGGTAGATATTATCTTCCGTCCGCTAGACATGCGTGTCAATACCCCCGCTCCTGAATTTAACCCTGAGGCAGACATCAACCTTCCGAAGCTTCTCAACTTCTCCCCCATTAGGGAGGAAGAGGTGGTGAGCAGACTTCTACGGACAAACTCTGGCTCCCCCAATGACCCGTGCCCTGCCAGCGTGGCCAAACTGGCCTCATCGGCCGTCGCCGCAGGGCTCACCCCACTGTTCAATGCCATGCTGGATAAGGGGGAATTTCCCTTACGTTGGAAACAAGCCTCCATCTTACCCCTGTTGAAGAAGCCTAATTTAGCGGTAACTGACCTGAACAACTTTCGGCCAATAGCCAGGCTACCCTTTCCGACGAAAATCCTGGAGGGTATCCTAAACACTCAGCTAAGCGCTTTTCTAGGGGCAGGCCAGGGCCTGGACGGTTCCCAACATGGATTCAGGGCAGGGCATAGTACCGAATCTGCCCTGATTAAAGCAACTGAAGATGTGAGAACAGTGATGGACGCAGGAGGCAAAGCTGCCCTGATCCTGTTGGACTTGTCCGCGGCCTTTGATACGGTCCACCATAAGATACTTGGGGACCGGCTCAGGGCCACTGGGATCCAGGGCAATGCGCTAAAACTCCTGCTTGCCTTTTTGTCGGACAGGACACAGAAAGTGGCACTAGGGGACTACGAATCTGACCCTTTCATGCTGCCCTGCGGAGTCCCTCAGGGATCCTCCTTGAGTCCCACCTTTTTTAATATATACGTCCCCACCCTTGCACCAGTCATCAGATCTTTCGGCTTTAAGTTAACCTCTTACGCAGATGATACTCAGATAGTGGTATCTCTGCTGCCCGGGGAAACTGACAGCACAGCGGATAGATTCAGAGGCTGTATGCGGGAAGTTAGTAACTGGATGGCTGATAATTGCCTCAAATTAAATTCTACTAAAACCGAAGTCTTGCTGTTCGGGTCCAGCAATAACTTCTGGTCCCCACGTTGGTGGCCCGAGGAAATGGGCACCCCACCAGCTCCGCTCCCTAAGGTCAAAAACCTGGGTGTACTTATGGACAACTCTCTGTCCTTTAAGCCCCAAATTAATGCACTTTCCTCAGCAACTCATTTTGTTCTAAAAACCATTCGGAAAATCTTGCCGTTTCTTGCAGATGAGCACAAGAAGACCGTGGTTACAGGGCTGGTGTTGTCTAGGCTGGACTATTGTAACAGCCTTCTGTTGAACGCCCAACAGGGGCTCCTCAACAAACTCCAAATTTTGCAGAATGCTGCAGCCCGACTAATCACAGGCACTTCTAAATTCGCCTCGGTTTCTCGGGACCTGGCCAAGCTACATTTGCTTCCAGTTCGCAAAAGAATTATTTTTAAATCACTTTGCGTAACTTTTAAGGCCTTGCATGGTCTAGGCCCCCACTGTATCTCCCAACTCTTTCAGTGGCATAGACCAACAAGACCTCTGAGATCAGCCGAGCAGAGTCTGGTAGTCATCCCCAGAGTCAGGAAAGCCCGCTGGGGAGGCAGGAGCTTCTCTCTAGGGGCGGCGAAGGCATGGAATGCGCTACCACTAAACCTCAGACAACTACCGGACCTCCTGTCTTTTAGGAAAGCTTTAAAGACCTGGCTGTTCACACAGTAACCCTCTGCTTATGCACACTCTCTTAACTAGCGCCAGGACACCCCCGGGTAACAGTGCGCTCTATAAATGTGAAAAATAAATAAATAAATAAATAAAGTAACCACCTACTGCCCCCTACAGGCACTGCCCAGTAACCACCTACTGCCCCACCGCAGACACTGTACAGTAACCACCTACTGCCCCACTGCAGACACTGCCCAGTAACCACCTACTGCCCCACCGCAGACACTATACAGTAACCACCTTCTGCCCCACTGCAGACACTGCCCAGTAACCACCTACTGCCCCACTGCAGACACTTCCCAGTAACCACCTTCTGCCCCACTACAGACACTTCCCAGTAACCACCTACTGCCCCACTACAGACACTGCCCAGTAACCACCTACTGCCCCACCGCAGGCACTATACAGTAACCACCTACTGCCCAGTAACCACCTACTGCCCCACCGCAGACACTGCCCAGTAACCGCCTACTGCCCCACCGCAGACACTGCCCAGTAACCACCTACTGCCCCACCGCAGACACTGCCCAGTAACCACCTACTGCCCCACTGCAGACACTGCCCAGTAACCACCTACTGCCCCACTGCAGACACTATACAGTAACCACCTACTGCCCCACCGCAGACACTGCCCAGTAACCACCTACTGCCCCACCGCAGACACTATACAGTAACCACCTACTGCCCCACCGCAGACACTGCCCAGTAACCACCTACTGCCCCACCGCAGACACTGCTCAGTAATCACCTACTGCCCCACCGCAGACACTGCCCAGTAACCACCTACTGCCCCATCGCAGACACTGCCCAGTAACCACCTACTGCCCTACTGCATACACTGCCCAATAACCACCTACTGCCCCACCGCAGACACTATCCAGTAACCACCTACTGCCCCCTACAGACACTGCCCAGTAACCACCTACTGCCCCACCGCAGACACTGCCCAGTAACCACCTACTGCCCCACCTCAGACACTATACAGTAACCACCTACTGCCCCACTGCAGACACTGCCCAGTAACCACCTACTGCCCCACCACAGACACTGCCCAGTAACCACCTACTGCCCCACCGCAGACACCATACAGTAACCACCTACTGCCCCACTGCAGACACCATACAGTAACCACCTACTGCCCCACCGCAGACACCATACAGTAACCACCTACTGCCCCACCGCAGACACCATACAGTAACCACCTACTGCCCCGCTACAGACACTGCCCAGTAACCACCTACTGCCCCGCTACAGACACTGCCCAGTAACCACCTCCTGCCCCGCCACAAACACTGCCCAGTAACCACCTACTGCCTTGCCACAGACACTGCCCAGTAACCACCTACTGCCCAACCACAGACACTGCCCAGTAACCACCTACTGCCCCACCGCAGACACTGCCCAGTAACCACCTACTGCCCCACCGCAGACACTATCCAGTAACCACCTACTGCCCCACCGCAGGCACTATACAGTAACCACCTACTGCTCTTCCAGGTACACTGCCTAATAACTATCTACTGCCCCACCATGGATACTGCCCAGTAACCACCTACCCCCCCCCCCCTCTGTGGGTCTACATGAGTATAGACTGCCTGAGTTCAGACACAGGCTCAATACAGCCAGTGAGGGTCATAACAAAGCCAGGACCCCGATGAGCGAGGACCACTGTCGGGCCCAGAACCCTGACGGGCCAGGCCCCCTGAAGGGCCAGGACCCCATGACGGACCGGGACCCCATGAGGGATGGGCCAGGCCCCCTGAAGGGCCAGGACCCGAGGGACAGACCAGGACCCCTGACATTGAAGGCAGGTCACTAGGAAGGGGCAGACATCACCACTATATGTGGTTCAGGTTGTACATTTTATTCGTGAAACTATGAAATCCAGTATTTGTAAATGGCATGGCTCCGATCTTGGCTTTTCCACTTCACCTAAACATGCTGGAAGTCCGCACCGTATTCCAAAGCTGGGCCGGACCCAGATCATAGTGACATTTCTCTTCGGTGGAAAGTTCCTCATCATGCCTTCAGAATCCCTGCTGCCCTGTCCTGGTCTAGGGGTGAGTTGGAAACTGTGGAACCGGGAGATGCATGATTTGGAATCCCAGCCTTTCAATCAATCAATCATTCAATTGTAGAGCGCACCATTTACCCATGAGGGTCTCATGGCGCGGAGCGGGGGGGGGGGGAGTGCAGCTACTGCTCGAACAGCCAGGTTTTGAGGAGTCTCCTGAAGGGCAGCAGGTCCTGGGTCTGTCGTAGCTGTGTGGGGCGGGTGTTCCATGTCTTGGCGGCGAGGTGGGAGAAGGATCTCCCCCGGTGGTGGTCCTGCGGAAGCGTGGGACGGTGGCTAGGGTGAGCCTTTCCATGTGGCTACGTTGTGTGATCTTCGGCAATCACTGTTTGAACGTATGCATTTGCCCCCTTTTTTGGTGAGAGTTCGACAGCTTGCACTACCTCTAACAGCTGTGAGTAAGTGTATGTGAGGTTAACAAAACTTGGGGGATATTACCTGGGGGGTGGGACTGGTGCCCAGTTCCATGGTACATTCACCAAGATGTAATGTGGTGGCAAATGTTTCACCTTTGGAGCAAACAGCAGAGTATTCCAGCCTCAAATCTCCTACTTTAACTAACTGTTTGACCTTGGGCACACCGTACTCTCCACGTGCCTCCCTGCAGCAGTCTGACAAGAGTGAGCACTTAAGAGCAAGTGTCATGGAAGGAGTAAACTCCAACCCCCAGGACAGGCCTCCAGCGTGGCCTTCATTTGCACATTCAGGGCTGTTTCTCAGCAAGCGCCTGGGTTGTCTGCCCCTTCCCCTGAAGCACTTTGTGCCGGACCGCCCTGTGCTGCAGCCCTTCCCAGCTCAGAGAGGGCTGAGAGAGTGAGGTGGGCACCCTGCCAGCCCCAGCCCTCCTGTCCTGCTTGTCGTGTGAGCGCCTCGAGTGGCACATCCGGCGCCCCACAGCAACACAGCGTGGGCAGTGGGGACGGGCCACTTAAAACTGGGAAACTCCGTCAGCAAACAGGACAGTGTCTAGAAAGCCCCGTGAGACTTTGAATCTAATCTATGCCTTTCCAACCAGAAGTGTAAATATTCCAGGGGTGCCCGTGGGTTCAGACCCTACATGCAATGACGCCCGCCTTCTTCCATAAAGGTATATTTTTGGGTGAAAAATCATGTGACGATGTTTGAGTCACTTGTGACTGTTCCAGAAGTGAGGGACTGGGGGTGCAGCAGGCCCCAGTTTACTCAGCAATCTTCATGTGTGACGTAGTCGCCAAGTGGGCGGTGTCCTGTGTGTCAGCGTCATCAGTTGTAACTCGTTACGTAACAGAACATTGAACTCTGGGACAACATATTGGTCGTTTCCAGCACCTGAAACGGCAGCTCGCAAATCCCTTTTGACTCACAAATTGTGCACAGTTTTTTGGCTTTTTTCGGTTGAATATTCACTCCCTCTTGGTGCCCGTCAGCCCTCCCCTGGGGCGGTCACTTCTGTGTTTGGTCCCCATGGCTGTGGGCTCGGGGGTTTCAAAAGGCGGAAAGGAATTTCAGAGCCGTATCCAGCCAAACACAATAAAAAAAATAAAAAATAGTCTTGACTCATGAGTTCAAATGGAAGCAACATACAAATGTGTTCACCCTTTAGAGTCTGCTCGGCAACTTTTTTATGCAATATCTTAAAAGCCAGAGAATGAGTTTACACCGAGCCAGCCAAAGCAGGCTTGCTGAGTAAAGTTCTACTTACCGTCCAGGTTTCCTTCAAATCCATGGGCGGGTTCAGGCTTCGGACTTGAGTCTAATTTTCTCAGAGAGCTAAAGCAGCGCATCATTAATGTTTTGACCCCGTTGGGCATTTTACCTCTGCACTGGTCTGCACGAAAATTTGCATGCCAGACCTCACCTGGCTGGACTAATGAAGCGACAAACTTTATGCAAATCCACCTGCGAGGTCTAAAGGTACGGGCAAGTTAAAAACTGTCTTTTCAGTGGAAAGTGCGTCTGCACCAATTATACAACCCTCGCCACGGTGATATATTTATTTATATGTATAAGTATTTTTATTCAGACTTTTTGGGAAAACTTTAGGCAGGCAAGAGAGCTAAAGCTGTCTCTAGGCCAGACCTAAAAACAATACAGGCATCCTGACTGAGTGCAGCGATGATTGACATCTGGGTGGATGCAGGAAATCCTCCCAGAAGAGGAGGATGGCGTGTCCAGTCCGTGAAGTCAATGGCACTCCGATTACGGCAGGCGGGAGATCCGCCTCTTTTGGGCAGATGTTCCAGTACGCCAATCATTCATTCATTCATTCATTCATTCATTCATTCAGTCAGCCAATCTCTAAACAAGGCTCTGTGGATCCGCCCTTTATCCATGCCTCCAGAGGGCAGGCTGTCCAACGTAGAGCCCTGTGGATGGCACACCGCCAAGGGCATAACTTCCATCTCCACCATTGGATTCACCAAGGTGCAGTGATAACTCTACGAGAGGGGGCAGTGCCCACCGCCCCATCTCCAGAGCCAGGCCCACCTCCATGTTGTTTGGAGGTAGCACCGGAGAACTGCTCTGTAAAGGGAGGCGGTGTAGGAAAGTGGGTTTCTGTTGCAGTTACCCCCCCCACTTTTTGCCAGACTACTGATGCACTTTCACTTGATGTGCCCTGGGTCCCTGCCAATCAGGTTCCCAGGGCCTGTGTTCTTTCCCCAAAACGAACCCAATTGGCATCTCTGGCCACAGGTCAGTGTTATGGTTTTGTCATTTTAAGAACTCTTGCCACGTCATGTGCATGATGTAAAGTGTTCCACATTCTGTTGTTGTTTGGTTCTATTTGGAACCTCATCTGGCAGTTGGAGCTGGATCGAGGTTTGTGAGGGTTGCGATTCTTTACTTCTCTACAATAAACTTATTAAGAATCAACAAGGACTGGATGCATACATTCTTAACATTGGCGACGATTTGAATTAACATGGACAACAACCCTACACAGATTACTATTTTGGAACGAACCTACGCGTAAAAAGAAAACTCTGAATTCCGAACGTCCTTCTATTCTCTCCTAAATTCATTGTGAGACGGTGAGGACGGCGGAGATCTGAGCATTTTGACGGTCTGAAGAAAATCGGCAATAAGAACGAACTTATTCCTGGTACCCTTGAAGCCATCCTAATTAACCGTAAGTCAATTGCTGGTGTGCCTGTACTTGTGTGCGCGGTCGGAGAGCAGATCGGAGCATTTTGACCGTCAGAGCGCCTCGGAAAGTACCGTACCCTTAGACAACAGTCATTTGTGGAAGGTACAAAGTGTGTGTGTGGCAAGACTGACCTGCGATCGAGCTGGATGTGTGCACCACGAAGTCAGAAACAGTTCTGATGACGCATTCAGGAACAAACTGTCTCTCCCAATGCATCTTGGGAGTTAACAACTAGACCGCTCATTCTACTTTAATGTGTAGTACTACGTTATGACGTGTTGATGCCGGCGGCCATTTTTATTCCTCATATAGCTTTTCTTCCGGTTTCCACAGCGTTTTTTTCCAGTCATCGAAGAGCTGATGGAATATCTTGTCGGATTGAGATAAATTACGGGAACTTTAACTGTATGTGCACACAGTGACGCATACACTATTATACAGACATAGAGGCTACTTGGCAAATTGAACACAATTTGGGAATGTATACAGTGATGCACACACTTTAATTTTTATTCTTCAATCTGTGTGTACACATTGGACTTCAACAGTGATACACACACTTAAAGGACATCGTGGACAAACTTATTTTCTGTTGCAGTATACATATATATATGCATATATTTTTTTTTTCTTGCTCCTCTTCTCCTTCTCCAATTTTGACTATTTTGATGAGGGACATACGTCTGCTCTATTGTTCATCTTCATTACAACAACAAGTTTTATTCATTTTTTTTCTCTTTTTTCCACAATATTATTAGATGATTTCATTATGGCTACTTCATCTGAGCCTCCTCATTTTTTATCAGAAAAAGGTGAACCTATTTTCCCTTGGAAAAGATGGAAATTAATTTTTGACTCTTACCTTATAGCTATTGGAGGTGAAAAAATTTCTGCTTATCATAAACAGGCCATTCTTCTTCATAATTTAGGTATCGAAGGAAGATGTATTTATGAGAGTCTTGATTTAATTGATTCATTGATCAGAGATCAAATTGTCCGATGCACAAATAACATAAAAGTTCAAGAAAAATTATTAAGCAAAAACACAAACTTAAAAGATGCAGTTTCTATTATAGAGGGAATGGAAAATACCAGCATGTGGGTGCGTGAGATGCGTGAGGAAAAAGGTAAAGAGTCTGCTGATAAAGACAATGGATGTGCAGAATCATCTGTCAATGAAATCAATAGAGTTGACAAATAAATGGATAAGGATAATGAAAAAACGAGTCCACTAGTTAATAAGGATGTTGAAAACAAATTTGAAAAAAATAAACCCATCCTGATGTCAAATCTAATGCTCCTAAATGTTTTAGATGTGGCAGTGAAGGGCATTGGACAACAGTCCAGGGTGTTTTGCAAGATTCACAGTTTGTAAATTTTGTGGTAAAAAGGGACATTATGCCCGTGTATGTCGTGGACTTAAACAACAAAACATAAACTATATGGGAGATGAAACCAAAGTAATTTCCAGTTTACGTGAGGATGTCAGTGTGGATGAAGATCCCATTGAGATGCCTGAATGTGAAATTATGGTTGGTGGGAGAAGAAAAATAGTTTTGGCAGATTCTGGATCACCATATACAATGATAGGTGACAAAAATTGGTCAAACACGTTTGGTTGTGAGAATATAGAATTGTTACCTTCTGACATCAATCCTGTGGTTTATGGAGGTGTGAGAATTGATGTACTAGGGTACTGTGTTAAGAAGATTCAATTTGCTGATCGTAAGACAGTTGGTAAAATCTATGTAGCGAAGAGAGGTGATAATCTCTTTGGTTGGAGGCATCAGATGGATATGGGCATCACACTTAATCCTAATAGTAAACAAAAAGTTAAATTAATTTCTAAGGAAGAATTACCTTCAGATATTTGTGAAAAAAATCCTGGTGTTTTTGGCAGTAATCTTGGGCTTTTAAAAAATGTTGAACACAAGATTATTTTGAAAAATTATGCAATACCTTTTGTGGCAAAGGTGAGAAAAGTTCCTAACATGATGATGGAACCATTGGAACACGAGATAAGAAAACTTAAAGAAAGAGGCGTTATTGAAGAGATTGAAAGTTCTGAATGGTTGGCTCCGGTGGTTTTGGCACCTAAAGATGGTGGGAAGGAAATTCGGTTGTGTGCGGATTTGAGAGGTTTAAACAAATTCATTTGGGTGGATAGACAACCTTTACCGAACATCACAGAAACTTTGTCTCTCATTAAAGATGCTAACATTTTCAGTGTGATGGATTTGTCCTCCGCTTACCACCAGGTTAAGTTACATCCTGAGTCGAAACGTTTGACTTTGTTTGTTACGCCTGTTGGTGCTTTTCAATTTGTGAGGATGCCGTTTGGACTTGCTTCCGCTGCGGCTTGTTTCCAAAGGGTAATGAAGCAAGTGTTGCATGGTTTAGATGAAGTTCTCATTTTTCAGGACGATATTCTAGTATATGGTAAGGATTTGGAGGAACATGATGCTATTCTATGGAAAGTTTTAGAAAGGTTACATTGTGCAGGTTTGGTGATTAATAGAGAGAAATGTAAATTTAGGGTTACATCGGTAACTTATCTTGGTCACACAAATTCTGGTGAGGGAATTAGTCCTAAGATTGAGCTAGCTAAAAGCATAATAGAAGCTCCAAAACCAGTTAACAAAGATCAGATGCGTTCTTTTCTTTGTTTGGCAGAGTTTTGCTCTAAATTTATCCAGAATTTTGCTTCTATTTTTCAACCTTTGAGATCTTTACTAAAAAAGGGTGCTCAATATGTTTGGTCTAAAGAGTGTGATGAAGCCTTCAATTGTGTGAAAGAGTGCATTTCAAAATTATTTACTTTTGGTCACTTTGATGTAAACAAGAAGACAATTTTATCCACTGATGCAAGCATTTCTGGTTTAGGTGCTATTCTTTCTCAGATGGTCAATGGTGAATTGAAAGTTGTTGCTTTTGCTTCGCGTGCGTTGAGGGGTGCGGAAGAAAGGTACTCCGTTATTGAACGGGAAGCACTAGCTGTATTTTGGGCTGTTCTTCATTTCAAATTTTACTTACAGGGAATACCTTTCACTGTGAGATCCGATCACAAACCTCTTTCGAAGATTTTTTCCTCTAGAGAGATTGACAATTTTTCTCCCAGAATTGCTCGACGGTGGTTGGATTATCTAATTATAACTTTGTGGTTGAATTTGTTCCTGGCTCTAGAAACTGCATGGCTGACTGTATGTCGAGGTTACCAATTCAATCAGATCTTGATGATGTCAATTCTACAAGCATAAATTGGATTTGCGAAGCTGCTCTTGAAGATAAAGAATGGAGAGAAGCTAATGCTAATGACCATGTTCTCAATGAGTTAAAAAAATGTCATTGTGAATGGTTGGCCTGATAAAAGGATGTTGTCTTCTACCCTGAACAATTATTTTAATGTGAAAGATGAGTTGAGCATTTTGGATGATAAGAGTCTGAGGGGAAAACGTGTAGTGGCTCCTAATGAGTTAAAATGTAAATTGATCAATTTGGCACATGAAGGCCATTTAGGCCGTAACAAAACCAAATCAAGGCTGCGTGAATGGTATTGGTGGCCACGAATGGATCATGAGGTTGAAGGTGTAGTTAAAGATTGTTTGCAGTGTGCAAACAATGATAAATCTAAGAAAACTTTTTCTGCACCAATTTCACCAGTTGATATACCTGTTGAGCCTTGGACTAAGTTAGGTTTAGACATCGCTGGTCCATTTGAGATGCTGACTCGTGATGTGCGATATGTAATTTTGTTCGTAGACTATACTTCCAAATGGGTTGTGACAAAATGTGTTCCGATGTTTAATGCTAGAATTGTGATTGAATTCCTTAAAGATGAGTTCTCCAGGGAAGGAATTCCGAAGACACTTATTACTGATAATGGAGCACAATTTATGTCTTTGGAAATGGCACATTTTTTTTCCAGTTTGGCCATTGTCCATTTTAAAACTGCTCTTTATTCGCCACAAGCAAACGGCTTGGCTGAGAGCATGAACAAAATTGTCAAAAGTTGTGCCCAACGAGCAATTCAGAACAAAGAATCTTTGAGAGTGTCCTTAAGAGAGACTTGGTGGGCACACAGTGTAACACCCAATAGTGTGACAAGTGTGTCACCATTTGCCGTTCTCAGGAGAAAAAAACCACATTGTAAGCTAAATCCTGTTTAGATGAGGTTAGATACTTCTCTTCTTGACCAACCTTCTATCTCTGAGATGAGTCTACGAAGAAAGAATTATCAAAACAAGTACAAAATCAACTTTGATAATAAACACTGTACCAGGCAGACTTTTTGGAATGTTGGAGATACAGTTCTTGTGAGGAAGCCTGGAATTGTGAGAAAGGGTCATTCTAGATTTATGGGTCCTTTTGTGATTTCTGCTGTCAAAAGAAATGTGGTTGTTTTAGATTCAGGAGATGTCTGGAATATGTCTCGATTAGTTAGAGTTTCCAACCAACATTCAAGACTTTCCCAACGTGTTGTTGTGAATCATTATAGACACACAACCGGCAGAAATTCTAATAGGTTCAGAACAAAACCAATGTGGCATAAAGATTATGTTATGTCTTCTCATTAATTATTTCTGCATGTAGGCATGTTTAATCATGCTATGTTTTTTTAATATTATATTGTTAGCTGTGACTGTTAACTTTATCATACACACATCTTTCTTTTTTTATTATTGAGGGGAAGATGTGTTATGGTTATGTCATTTTAAGGACTCTTGCCTTGTCAGGTGCATGATGTAAAGTGTTCCACAGTCTGTTGTTGTTTGATTCTATTTTGAACCTCATCTGGCAGTTGGAGCTGGATCGAGGTTTGTGAGGGTTGAGATTATTTACTTCTCTACAATAAACTTATTAAGAATGAACAAGGACTGGATGCATACATTCTTAACAGTCAGCCCCTGGTAAATGGTACCATAGGTACCCAGGGCACTGTGACCAGGGAAGGCCTCTAAGGGCTGCAGCACTTATTGTGCCACCCTTAGAGGCCCTGTACCCTGACACACACACACTGCGTTTGTAGGCTGCGTGTTTTGGTGCAGAACAAAGTAAAGAGTCGACATGGCACACATCCTGTGTGCCATGCCTACAACCCACTGCCCTGGCACAGATCAGTCACCCCTCTAGCTGGGTGCCCTATGCCAGTGGTGAGGGTACAGGTGCATGAGCCCTGTACCACTACAGTGTCTAAGACAATTCTTAGACATTGCAAGTGCAGTGCTGCCATTAAGAGTATATGGTGCTGGGAGCTTGTCATTACGAACTCCACAGCACCATAATGGCTGCACTGAAGACTGAGAAGTTTGGTATCAAACTTCTCAGCCCATTAAACCCACACTGATGCTAGTGTGGGATTTAATGAAAAATGCACTCAGAGGGCATCTCAGAGATTCCCCCTGAAAAACGACCAGCCTCTGGTGGGTTCCCTGACTGGTACACACCAGCCTGCCACCACGAGACATGTTTCTGGACCCCTAGGGTGGGAGCCTTCGCTCCCTGCGCCCCGAAACAAAGCCTTTCCTGGGCAGAGGTGTTCACACCTCCCCCAGGTCAGGAAGAGCCATCTGTGGCAGGGGAGCTTCAAAGGCCTGGCAGCCTTCGTAATGCAACCCCCAGACTCTCCTGCTATCAGGAGCAGGCCCCCCTTCCTGTCTCCCCTCCCTTTCAGCGGGAAGACGGGTAGGAAAAACTAGCCAGCCCAGGAGGTGTGCCCACCTCTGCCAACTCCACCCCTCAGGTGGGGGAGGCGAGGTAAAGCCCACTCTCCAGTGCTTGCCATCTTGCAGATGGCAGGCACTCCCCAATCAGGACTAGGGATTGTGCTCACTCCCCCACGTGGGGTGAGCACACCAAGGGTGTAGTCACCCTAAGGTCAGTAGCCCATTGGCTACTGACCTCAAGACCCCTAAAACGCCCCCTAAATACAGTATTTAGGGAGCAGCCCTGAACCAAGAAGGCAGATCCAGCCTACCTACAAGAAGAAAAGAAGAAGGAGGACGAAGAGCCGTGCAGAGCTAACAAAAGGACGTCGCCCACTGACTTGGCCCCAGCCCTACAGACCTGTCTCCGCTCGAACCTGCTCCTGCGAAATCCTGGCGTGTCCAGCAGCCAGCAACCTCACAAACCCCGGAGGACCTGCCTGCCTTCACTTCCCAGACTGTTTCTCCTGTGAACACCGGACGTGTTTAAACTGCAGCTTCTGGTGCCAGCCTGAGACCGCGAATCCAGCCCACTCTGCAACCGCCAAACCCGGCCTGAACTCGAGTGGAAAAACACCACAAGGAGGTCCCCCGGCAATCCTGACCCAAAATCCTGCGACCCCTGACCTGTCTCAAGCCTCCGGACGATGTCTGCAGCCTCAATCCAGAGGATCCCCCCTACCGCGAGCAGAGCGGGTAAGAAAATGAGACCTCAAAAGGCACCTCTGCACCCGACGCCCCACGGCCTTGTGTGCCCAAACAATTGGTGCCTAACCAACCCTCAACATCCCAAATTACCCCTCGAAGTGGTGGTCACTCCTGGAGGATCCTCGTCCCCGAGCCTGCAGTGTTTCTTTGTCCTGGAGGTTCTCCATTGAAAACAACAGGGCATCCGACCTCAAAACAGCACCCTGCACCCAGCCGCCCTGGTGCCGCTGAGGGTGCACCTTTGGTGCTACTTTGGTCCTCAACTTGCCCTGAGCTTAACCCTAGGAGCTTTGCTCCCACAACCCAGTGGCCTGCTTGCCAGCAGCCACCAACCGGAGGCCCCCTATCCCCCTTTGGATAACATTGGGCCTCAGCACCCGACCGCCCTAGTGCCGCTGAGGGTGCAACAACAGTGCATCACTGACCCTGGGAGACCCCTGAGTCTAACCCCAGAACCTTAACTCCCACAGTCGATTACTTACCTGTGAACCGTTAACCTGGTTTCCTTCCATAGGATAACATTGACACTTTTTCTCAAAAAAGTTTCAAAGTGTGAAGTTTTGAAACCTAAAAATATTCTTCAAAAATCGCACCAATAACCAAAACGTGTTTACTCACCTGTTTGCAGGAAATGTCCCAGTGCTGAATCTAATTATCCAGTACTGAGTTAGAAAAGTAATGTGAAAAGAAACTTACCTGCAATTTACTGACAAAGTCCATTCATTTCAATGTACTGCTCCAAAAAGTTTCAGTGTGGAGTTTTGAACACGGAAAATATTCTTTAAAAATCATGCGATAACCAAAACGTAATTACTTACCTGTTTCTAGGAAATGCCCCAGTGCTGAATCTAGGCATCCAGCACTGATTAGAAAAAGTAACGTAAAAAGTAACTTACCTGTAATTTACTGAAAAAGCCTATTCATTTCAATGTCCTGCATTTGCTAAGTGTTGCATACTACTGCTCCCCTGTAAATCAAACAAAGTACAATTTCTATTGCATTTTCAAACTGTTCTATATCCAGTAACTTATTACTGAACAGTATTTAATGCTCACCTGTGCCAGGCTTGCTTGGTTCTAAAAATAAACTACAGTATATTTTTTATCCAAACACAATTGGCCTAGAGTTCAGTTCTTGAGTGTGAATTCATTTGCTGACTGAGTGTGTAAATCAAATGCGTTACACAGTCCTCTGATACTGCCTTACTGCTCGACCAAGCTACCACTTTAGAGAGTGAGGTTCTATCTAACTTTAACCTCTGCCTACCTCTGGAGACACTTGGACTCTATACACACTGTACCTCACTTTGGTGCAGTATATATAGAGACAGTTTCTTACAGGAGGACTTTCACAAAAGGCACCATTAGTGAAGCCAACAACCAGTACCCCCACAAGGGAGGGAGAAATGACGTGGGCACTGGAGACGTACCACCAGTTTGGGGGGGGGGGGTCGTTTCAGGTGCCAAAGTTTCGGGATGAAGTTCCAGAGCATTGCCAGGTTTTCTTCTGGAGGCCTCCCCTGGAAACTGGCTCCTCTCACGAGAAGGCCACATGGCTGGACAAGTCTCCACCGCCAGGGCAGGTCTCCACCACAGTGTTCCACCACCAGGGAAGGTCTCCACCACCAGGGCAGGTCACCAGCGCAGGCCTCCATCGCCAGGGCAGGTCTCCACCACCAGGACAGTTCTACATCACCAGGGCAGGTCTCCACCGCCAGGGCAGCAGTTGGGTAACGAAAGTTAAGGAGGCCCCCCTGCAATGTACACAGAGAGGCCCCTGCTCCGGATTTTATCCGGAGCGCTCAGACCCGAGCACTGTGCTGAGGGGGCCCCCTGCAGCTGGGAGGCCCCCCGCACCGCGGGGGATGCGGGGGCCTGTGTTATGCCCCTGCAGGGCAGGTCTCCACCGCCAGCGCAGGCCTCCACCGCCAGGACAGGTCTCCACCACCAGGGCAGGTCTCCACCGCCAGGGCAGGTCTCCAGCGCCACGGCAGGTCTCCACTGCCAGGGCAGGTCTCCACCACCATGGCAGGTCTACAGCACCAGGGCAGGTCTCCACCTCCAGGGCACGTCTCCAGTGCCAGGGCAGGTCACCACCTCTAGGTCAGGTCTCCACTGCCAGGGCATGTCTCCATTGCCAGGGCCGGTCTATAGTGCCAGGGCAGGTCTCCACCTCCAGGGCAGGTCTCCACCACCAGGGCAGGTCTCCAGCGCCAGGGCAGGTCTCCACCTCCAGGGCAGGTCTCCTGCACCAGGGCAGGTCTCCCGTGCCAGGGCAGGTCGCCAGGGCAGGTCTTCACCGCCAGGGTAGGTCTCCAGCTCCATGGCAGGTCTCCAGCACCAGGGTAGGTCTTCACCGCCAGGGCAAGTGTCCACCGCCCAGGACATTCTCATGTGCCAGGGCAGGTATCCACCGCCAGAATAAGTCTTCACCGCCAGGGCAAGTCTCCACCTCCAGGGCAGGTCTCCAGCGCCAGGGCAGGTCTCCAGCGCCAGGGCAGGTCTCCACCACCAGGGCATGTCTCCACCTCCAGGGCAGATATCCACCGCCAGGGCAGGTCTCCATCTCCAGGGCATTCTCCAGCACCAGGGCAGGTCTCCACCGCTAGGGTAGGTCTCCACCTCCAGGGCATTCTCCAGCACCAGGACAGGTCTCCACCTCCAGGGTGTGAGAAGGTGGCCTGATATATGCTGTCCACTAGTTCTAGTGGGCACCTTGTATCAGTCCAAATAACCCCTTATGGTGAATGGTTAAAGAAAGCCTTATATGAAAGCTATCCTAGTGGGAGCTATGGAGAGCAGCCTTCAGGCTAAGTCTTGAAGGAATGTAAAGCAGCTTGTTTTACCAGTCTATAATCTCTTGAATGATCAATTGAAAAGACAACCGCACCAGGTATATATTCAAAATATATGTATTTAAGGTTAAACACACCCCTCTAGTCTCTTTATGAGACTGGAGTTCGAAGTACTTTGTTTACAAGTGAGCAAGCATCAGTAAAAGTACAAATACACGTTTGGGCCCTAGGGGCGCACCAAACCATACGCAAACCCTGCAACCGGTTTGAACTGGAGTATACACAGGGACACCAAGTGTGCCCCCAGTGCAGGACTTCAAAGCACCAGAGAGTGCTCCCGCCCAGCCCCAATACACATCAGCCTGTCTGGGGAGGTGGGGACACCCCCCCCTCGACAGGAAACATATTGGCCAGGCCTCCCCTGCCAGAGTTTCGTTCAGCAGCAGGAGGCCAGACTCGTATCTGTGGCTGCAGCATCCATTTTGTGATGCCAGGGCTCAAGAAAGTCCTACCGGGTTTAGCCAGTGTGAACATGTCTCTCACTCTAGAAGGGTGGAATGCTACCCCCGCCACCAGAACTGGCAGGGGGGTAGTATTCCAAAGCGTTTGACACCAAACACAACATGTTTTGATGCAGCCATCCCAAAGTTAGCATTTACCGCAAGGTTATAATGCACTTAAGAGTATATGGTATGGCTGTATCACAGAACAGCCATAAGGAAGTATTTCCGAAAGCTGCAGAGGGGCTCAGCTCATGCTTGGGCACCCTCTCACATAAAACCAAGCACTCTGCCTTCAGGATTGTCAAGGCCTGCCATAGGAGTGGCTCATAGGGTTATATGTGTCTGTATAGGGTAGTGATATAGGTAGCCTATAGCACAGTAAGGGGTGCAAGCACACCCTTACCCAGGCTGCAGTAGCAGACATGTGGTGTCATTTTGTAGTGCTTCCCAGGGGTGGCATAATATATGCTGCAGCCCCTGGTAGGACTCTGGGGTACCTATGCCCTAGGTACAAAATACACCATATACTAGGGGCTTATAAGGCACTCCAGAATCCAATTAGATATGTACCTAATGTACATGGAAACCATTTTAGAGAGGAAGCAGCTAGGCTGTGGTCCTGATTAGCAGGGCTACAGCCAGACTAAGGTCGAAAAACAGTGAAACACCAGCAAAAAGTGGGGGTACCCATGTGAAGCAGAGCCTACTCTCCTACACAGGGCATTCTCCAGCACCAGGGCAGGTCTCCACCGCCAGGACAGGTCTGCACCACCAGGGTAGGTCTCCATCTCCAGGGCATTCTCCAGCACCAGGGTAGGTCTCCACCACTAGGGCAGGTCTCCAGCGCCAGGGCAGGTGTCCACCACCAGGGCAAGTCTCCACCTCCAGGGCAGGTCTCCACCGCCAGGGCAGGTCTCCACCGCCAGGACAGGTCTCCAGCGCCCGGGCAGGTCTCCACCTCCAGGGTATTCTCCAGCACCAGGGGAGGTCTCCAGCACCAGGGCAAGTCTACACTGCTAGGGCAAGTCGCCAGGGCAGGTCTCCACCTCCGGGGCAGCTCTCCACCTCCAGGGCATCCTCCAGCGCCAGGGCAGGTCTCCCACGCCAGGGTAGGTAACTTAAATGCACGGGTCAAAGTCTGCTGTGCTGTGGGGTGCTCAGCCCTCCACAAAACTTTAAATCGAGCCTCAGAGACACTGATCTCAGGTGTGCAGTGACGTGGAGTCGTCTCAGGACCCTTGACATGTGATCATGTGCGCCCCCTGCTGTGGGCTTGCACCCCCTACAGGTCTAACAGTGGAGTACCCTCACCGGAGTGGCTACATTGTATCTCTCTGGTTACTGGCAGGATTGAAAGGAGGCTTTTGTGGTCTCATAGTGTTAACTCTAACTCCACGGGGCTGAACCGGCAACAATCCTTCTAAACTCCAGAACTAAGGAGCAAACACCGCCTTGGTGCTGTGTACAAGGCGCTACGTTAGGGGACCCAAGAGGGCAGTGGAGCCTAGTTCAATCTGTTCAGTGAAAGTGGCCACATGTGAGCAGGTGGAGCACTTGCGAAGCCACCCTTAGGGTTGTTAGCTGCTGCCAGCCTGTGAACACGTGGTCTGTGGTGAAACAATGATCCAAAGAGGTCCGTCTGAGTGGAACACGCCTCTGCGGAAGACGTAAAGTGTTCACAGTTACACGAAGTATAGGGTCTCGTCGGTGGTGTAATGCACAATAATATGGCCCCCTGTAGAATGTGTTGAGGGGCCCCTGCTTCTCCCATATCATACAGATCTTCAGTGGCCCTGGGCTGCATTGGCCGCCCTGGAAGTGTTGCAGGGCCCTGAATTACACCCCTGAGGCGGGCCCTACACCATAGACGGGGATTAACAGGGAGCCCTGGGCCGTCCACAGAAGTCCCACCTCAGGGAGGCTTCTGAGAAGAAGAGCGGTGTTGGAAGGGGACGTGTGGGGCTTAGATCTGTGGGTCACAACCACAAACCACCTAGTGGTCTGAAGGACTCGATCATGCTACCCACAGGCGCGAACATCAGCAGTGTCAGGAGTTGCCTCAACCCCACCCTTGGAAACGCCTGCTTGGCTAGCTGGTCCTTGGACCCCTGCACTGGTGAATTGGCTCTTGGCCTCTCAGTGGACAGGGAGCGCCTTCCTTGAATGGGGCCCGTTCGAAGAGAGCACAGCACCGAGCACCACAGTGCCCGAAGCCGGTGTCAGACCAGAGCCTAAGCATTTCAGTGGAGGGTGGCAGAGCTTAAAAGGACCTTCTGTGGGAAGATGAGGCGTTATGCTTGAGGCATGCCCACCGCTTGAGTCCAGGGGTGAGTTTGGGGGTATGTTCCATCCTCTCTCCTCCACCGTGGCTGTTGGAGCAGCTCTCTGGGGCAGTGATCCTCACTAACCCAACGCGGGAGCGGTGGGGGCTTCTGCCGATCTTGAAGGGATGTATCAGGGCTCTTCTAAGGTTGGGATGGCCGAAGGAACCACAGCCGAACCCCTGCAGTTCTACTCTTGTAGAGGGTGGTTGGGAGCCCTTGAGGACCTGCCTATGGACTCTCACGGAGGTGAAGTTTCCACGCTGATGGTTGCAGCGTCAAGCCTTCAACGCAGGTTGAGTTCAGATAGCTCCTTCTGTACCTGTCCCCACATTCTTCCACTTGGGTGGAACAGATGGTGGAGGCCAGAGGCCAGGAGTCTCTCAGATGCCAGAGGGACCCATCGTTCTGCGGATGCTCCATCAATGAGCTGTGATGGTCATGGCCAAGAGCCTTGAAACAGATGCAGAACTCTCTTTCTCCAGGACCTAGTTGGACACCATTGGCCTGGATAAAGGCCCTGGGAAGAAACCTAAAACCCCTACCCCAGGGCCCCTGGGCCCTAGGAGATTCCACCCCAGCATTCTGTTTATTGAAAATACCAGAGAGGGTCTCATGGAAATGTTGATGGACTTTCAAGAATGCGTCCAGAGTCAGAGCTCTCCTGCCTGGAGTACCTATCAGGCTTGCTGTGGTATTCCCTCTTTTTTAGGTCTCACGCCTAGCGATGCAGTGCGCAGCGCTGCTCGCGCAGCGAGAGTCCTTTTGTCTGGGGTTCCGAAACGGACCCTGGAATTATACACGCTCATGCGTGTGTTTTTACTTTTGTGGCCTGCTATTGGCCTTTGCCTACGTGTTTTTTTTAAAGATAGCACACAATAGGCCAAAGGGGGGCACATTGCTCCGCCCATGGCCTATTGGTGTCTATTACGTGCATTCCTGCCATATGGTTTCAATTATCGTGCCCAGACACGGACGCGATAATTGAAACCATATGGCTCGCTGTGGCGCGCGTGCACCCACCACTTGCGGGCTTCTTTGTTTTTGAAGCGATCGCGAAAGTGAAAGTGATCGCTTTCCCTGCCGCCTGCTTCTGCCTTCTCGTTTTTTTCTTGCTTGCAACACACTACCTCAGGCAATGCTGTGTTAGACTTCATGCCGACCATCTATGAAAAAGATACTGTCACCTTCAAAGACAATGTCATCGTCGGTTTCTAATTCTGCATTGCTTTGTTGCTTCTATTTGCATTTTATGTTTCCAGGGTTTTGCACCTATTGTCCCCTTTACACGTAACCACGGTGTTTTGCAGCAAGTGGGCAGCGCACAGCTCTTAGTGGCAATAAATGGAAATGAGCTGACGTGCTGTATTTGCAAATTTTCCACAGGGACATACAAACCACACGCAATGAAATGTAGAACATGCTTCGTATTAAGATACGAATTGGTCTATACAGCCATCACTTGGCCCCTATTTGGATACCCGGCTGACTGTATCCTGTCCACCGCGCTTGTACCATTTACGAAATTTACCAATACCTGCATCTATTGGCGTCCGTGACACGCCCCTTGGAACCTCGTCCCGTAATCCTGGCTGGGTCGTTCCCCCCCCCCCCTTTTTAATCTCGACCTATGGCCTGGATCGCTATATGCTGAATGAGCCCTGAATACATCGTGCCATTCATTCTTTGGCATTTACTCAGAATGTATCCACTTGAATCTCCAGACATTCTGACCCCCTCCATCTCTAGAGGGTGAAAGCCAGGCCAAGTATCTTTAACTAGGTACTTTTCTGTGTCCCTTACTACAATATCATCCTCGGCCCTGACGAAGGTGTAGCCCCCTGTGGGCCCAACACCGAAACGTGCGTTGGCCTCTCTGTCCTGTGTTTATCCAGACACCCAGCCTCCCCCCATGACTGGGAGCACACCATTGTTGGAACTATTACCCTTTGGAGCCATCTTTTCCGGAAACCTATTTATCCTAAGTCATTTATGAATTGACATATGTTGATTATTGTTTTGTTGGATTCTCTGAGTATGTTGTGGGAATGAATGCTAGTATGAATGTTGAGCCAGTATGGGACCTTTGTAGTTTTAGCTGATGAAATAACTGTATCTTATTGATTATTTCCTTGACTTTTTGTACTCAAATAAATTGATATTTTGTACCTTATTCTTCCTCTGTATTATCTTCTCCTTGTTAGTCTCGGTGTGTGTCCACTCTTTGAATCCTGACCCAAACTTTTGGGCTTATCTATATCTGTACTATGTAGACAGGTGGTGTTTCGCTGGTACTAGTGTGTCTCATGCTTCGTATTAAAATAGATACGGCATTAAGTGACGTTAATGTCCTTGCCTGATTTATAGGCGCTCAAAATGGCGCGATCGTCTCATATATACGCGGAGAACGTAATACACCGGGGGAACTGGAGGTACATTAGTGACTGTGATGTTTGTATGTTGAAGCCCTTAACCTCCACAGAAACCCATTTTGCAAGGGGGGTGGTAACTTTGAGAATTCACCCCGCAGTTTGAAGCTGCTATCACGAGTTTTTATGTCGGCTCACCAGATTCACAGAGCCCCGACATAAAAAAAGAAGCGCCATTGCGCAGTTAAAATCAAGCCCATTCAACAAAGCCCCAGACGGCGGAGGCTTGTGATATATGGATTAGTGGCGCGGTGACAATCAGCTGTGGCGGGGCTCCAGAGTGAGTCAGAGGGAGGGGGATGGCGGCCAGAAATGCGATTGAGGCAGGTAAGCAATGCAGGCCACACGGCGGTGTTTTAATGGCTGAGGAACCCGCGGTCCCAGCTGCAGCTGTATTTTGACCTGCCAGAACTAAGTCCACAGAAATGGTCGATTTTTACTCATATAATATTCATGGCTCTTTGATTTTTAATGGCTAGATGCATTTTGAGAACCTCTGCGCTTTCTCCTCTCGGCCAGGGCACCCAACATGTCTTCTTCCATCACTGACGAATTATGAAGAGTCGAGCCTATCACGTTACAAGATGTAATATAGACTTGGACACCACTTTAATGAACATAACCAAGTGACTCAAATAAAATGATGATAAATGGAGGTATCCAGAGTCCTAACGCCAGCAAGAAAAGAGGGGCGCTCCTGTCTCCTGGTAGGAGTGCAGTGGGCCCCTTTAAAGCCCTGGTCTCATGTGACTGCACCTACTGCACTAATGACAGCTCTCCCCTGGTGGCTCCCTCCCGAAAGAGAAGGCATCAAAATAATAATTAAAGAAAAGTCTGCTGCCTCCTTGCCTGAGGTACGAGTTGTTGCAGAGAAAGTAATTAATGTGAGGTAGTTGGCATTCTATCTCCCCTCATATAACATTATGCTTTTAGACACGCAGCCTATGAAACAACCATTAATTGGTGACTTGCAAAAGTTTAGCCAATATGCTGCACACTATATTTCCAGGGATTAACACCTCCACATGCACAAAGCCTTTCCGCCAGTGCTTAATTTGAGCCAGTGGTTTCTTATGCTTGGCACCCGCACTTAATTGTCAACACCGGGGCTTGTGACAGTCTGCCACAAGGTGGCACTGTCTAGCTAATTTAGAGAAGACCACCACAACAGTTAATTATTCATTCAATATACATTAAAACTGACTGCTACCTGCTGCCCAAGCCATTCTTATAGCTTTGGGGGCCTGAAATTGTCTGATTTGCCACACTTGTAGTCGTGTGATGGTTAGTTATTTTCATCAGCAGCATGGCAGGGGCAGTGGGTGGTGCAAGTTGCAGTGGCCTCCTGACAAGAGCCCTGGCACTTTTTTTTTTTTTTACAAATTACAAATTAAGCACTGCTTTCCGCTAATGGCATCATCCAGGGCACTCACCAATCGAGTGGAAGTGTTGGCAGGTTGACAGATCACCACCTGCTGGGTAGACATGGTATTACAGCCACTGGTGCTCAAGCTACTGGCTGTGATCTACATGTCGAATATGGTGCATTCTTTATTGAATTCTGCATGTCCGGCAATTATGAGCCAAGTTTCCTTCACGAAAGTTGCGACCTGCCAAATTGAACTGGGGAAATTTGCATGGGTCAGGATATGAAACTGACCGCAAATCTCAACATCCTGATTCCAGCGCTAACATGAGTCCGCCCGGGATTACAATGAATGGCCTATTCGAGATGGGAGCCATAGTATGTTACCCTTTTAATTTGATTTCCACGTTCCTTAAACAACCTTTTCTATCGCAATTAGGGGCATATCACAAACAACCAGCGATAATTATCGCTAAGCGCACTTAGCGCTAGGATCATTATCGCCGGCTGTCACTGGTTTCTAACGCTGAGATAGCGCGCTATCAGCGACGCTTATCTCAAAAGTGATAGAAATTCTAGCGATAGCTACATATTGTGCGATTATCGCTGGAAATTCAGCGATAATCACACAATGATTGGCGAAAGGTTGGTGATAGGGCAGGACAGACTTAACCATTATATCCACCTTCTATTGGATATAATGGCTAAATCAGATTAAAAACAGGCGTAAGAAAAGTAGCGATAACCGCGGTTAGCGCTACTTTTCTTATCGCTCTGCAGGTTAGCGTGAAGCTAGAAAATAGGAGAAATGTCACTTAGCGACATTTCTTCCATAATTTGGGGGAAGAACGCCCACTTTGCATCTCATTAGAGATGCTCAGCTGGGCGTTCAGGGAAATGGCGAAAATGCATGGAAACATGCGGTGACGTGTCCATGCTGATAGGGCGTTAAGATTATCGCCACTTTAGCGGCAAAAAGTGTTGCTAAAGCTGTGATAATGCCCTTGCTGATACGCCCCTTAATTTTAATATGAGTTTCATTTTACTAGGACAACTGAGTGCATTTCTTTTTCTTTTCACTTCATTGGAAATTAAAGCATTTATTGCTTGCAATAGGTCTCGCATTATTAAAGTTTGAGCTATTGGTAGTGCTAAATAATGCAACACCAATAGCTCAAACTTTAATAATGCGAGACCTATTGCATTGCAAATGCTTGTGTTTCTGTGCTTCTGTCTCTTTGTTTCTGTCTCTGTTTGTCTGTCTCTGTTTATTTCTTTTGTGTTTTGTTGAACTGACCTATGGCTCACAGGTCTTGCTAAAGCTTTCCTGATTTGCATGTGTTGCACTCACCTGACAGAGGTACTTGAGTTCCTGGTGGTGTTGCGTCCTCACAGAGGCTCTGCTCACTTCCTTTTGGTTCTGGCCCCCTCTAGCCCCCCCCCCCCTCCAGATGAGCGGAGCTCGTGCTCACCGCTTCGAACCTGTGAAGGCGGCTCCTACAGGGAAATTCCCAGGCAGCGGTTCCTTGTTTCCTCATATCTGGGGCAGCCACAAGGAAGTGCAGCCCCGAGCTCAGCTGTCTTTGTTCCAGCTCTGTCTGCCTCCTCTTCTTTCAGTTCATTGCTGGAGATCACTGACTCTGCCCCGGCCCTCCCTGCCTCCTCCTCTTTCAGTTCATCGCTGGTGATCACTGACTCTGCTCCGGCCCTCCCTGCCTCCTCCTCTTTCAGTTCATCGCAGGTGATCACTGACTCTGCTCCGGCCCTCCCAGCCTCTTCCTCTTTCAGTTCATCACTGGTGATCACTGACTCTGCCCCGGCCCTCCCTGCCTCCTCCTCTTTCAGTTCATTGCTGGAGATCACTGACTCTGCTCCGGCCCTCCCTGCCTCGTCCTCTTTCAGTTCATCGCTGGTGATCACTGACTCTGCTCCGGCCCTCCCTGCCTCCTCCCCTTTCAGTTCATCGCTGGTGATCACTGACTCTGCCCCGGCCCTCCCTGCCTCCTCCCCTTTCAGTTCATCGCTGGTGATCACTGACTCTGCTCCGGCCCTTTCTGCCTCGTCCTCTTTCAGTTCATTGCTGGAGATCACTGACTCTGCTCCGGCCCTCCCTGCCTCGTCCTCTTTCAGTTCATCGCTGGTGATCACTGACTCTGCTCCGGCCCTCCCTGCCTCCTCCTCTTTCAGTTCATTGCTGGAGATCACTGACTCTGCTCGGGCCCTCCCTGCCTCGTCCTCTTTCAGTTCATTGCTGGAGATCACTGACTCTGCTCCGGCCCTCCCTGCCGTCTCCTCTTTCAGTTCATTGCTGGAGATCACTGACTCTGCTCCGGCCCTCCCTGCCTCGTCCTCTTTCAGTTCATCGCTGGTGATCACTGACTCTGCTCCGCCCTCCCTGCCTCTTCCTCTTTCAGTTCATTGCTGGAGATCACTGACTCTGCTCCGGCCCTCCCTGCCTCGTCCTCTTTCAGTTCATTGCTGGTGATCACTGACTCTGCTCCGGCCCTCCCTGCCTCGTCCTCTTTCAGTTCATCGCTGGTGATCACTGACTCTGCTCCAGCCCTCCCTGCCTCGTCCTCTTTCAGTTCATCGCTGGTGATCACTGACTCTGCTCCGCCCTCCCTGCCTCTTCCTCTTTCAGTTCATCGCTGGTGATCACTGACTCTGCTCCAGCCCTCCCTGCCTCCTCCTCTTTCAGTTCATTGTTGGAGATCACTGACTCTGCTCCGGCCCTCCCTGCCTCGTCCTCTATCAGTTCATCGCTGGTGATCACTGACTCTGCTCCGGCCCTCCCTGCCTCGTCCTCTTTCAGTTCATCGCTGGTGATCACTGACTCTGCTCCGGCCCTCCCTGCCTCCTCCTCATTCAGTTCATCGCTGGTGATCACTGACTCTGCTCCGGCCCTCCCTGCCTCGTCCTCTTTCAGTTCATCGCTGGTGATCACTGACTCTGCTCCGCCCTCCCTCCCTCTTCCTCTTTCAGTTCATCGCTGGTGATCACTGACTCTGCTCCGGCCCTCCCTGCCTCCTCCTCTTTCAGTTCATCGCTGGTGATCACTGACTCTGCTCCGGCCCTCCCTGCCTTGTCCTCTTTCAGTTCATCGTTGGTGATCACTGACTCTGCTCCGGCCCTCCCTGCCTCCTCCTCTTTCAGTTCATTGTTGGAGATCACTGACTCTGCTCTGGCCCTCCCTGCCTCTTCCTCTTTCAGTTCATCGTTGGTGATCACTGACTCTGCTCCGGCCCTCCCTGCCTCCTCCTCTTTCAGTTCATCGTTGGAGATCACTGACTCTGCTCCGGTCCTCCCTGCCTCGTCCTCTTTCAGTTCATCGTTGGAGATCACTGATTCTGCTCCGGCCCTCCCTGCCTCTTCCTCTTTCAGTTCATCGTTGGTGATCACTGACTCTGCTCCGGCCCTCCCTGCCTCCTCCTCTTTCAGTTCATTGCTGGTGATCACTGACTCTGCTCCGGCCCTCCCTGCCTCGTCCTCTTTCAGTTCATCGCTGGTGATCACTGACTCTGCTCCGCCCTCCCTCCCTCTTCCTCTTTCAGTTCATTGCTGGAGATCACTGACTCTGCTCCGGCCCTTTCTGCAAGGCAGATCGCAGGGCCAGGATATGAGGAGGGTGTCCACTGAGGAACACCACCCCAGCCCAAGCTCCTAGAGGGAACACATGGCTCGGTCCTAGTAGGAGGCTGGCTTTCTACGTAGCGTACACTATGCATGAAGTCCAGGCGACCCCCATTGGCTTACAGGGCTTCCATTAATAACCACAAATGCTCTTTTGTGGTGGTGTCGGTGAGCAGTTTCGGCTATCACACTGAAGTGTGACGCATTTGGCGTACACACAGGGCCTTATTTATGAGCCCTTTACGCCGCCATTGCATCACTTTTTGTGACGCTGCGGCAGCGTAAAATATGCACCACATTTACAAAGTGATGCATCTAAGCAGACGCATCCCTCTGTAAACCCCTGCGCTACAATATACCTGCATCAGGTATAATGTATGCGGGGTGGGCGTTTCCGTGCAACAAAGGCTCGTAGTAGTGGCGCAGTGAAATAGATGAGATTTCACTGTGCCACTTCTAGGACGCAACTGCCTCAAATCCTTACGCCTGCTTCACACCAGGCGTAAGGAGCGACGCAGGCCTTTTCCTGGGGCTGCCCCATGTGAAAGGACACATTGCTGCAGTTGCGTCTATTTTCAGACACATCCCAGCAATCCGTCACTTTTGCGCCTACAGATACGTCAGGAATACTGACGTATTTGTAAAACCTTGCGACATGGAACGCCGTACAGTAAATACGGTGCATCCATGGTGTTGCAAGGAGGGTGCACTGAGAAGAGTCACATCGCTGTTTTCGCACTTTTCATAAATGATGCGCACAGAGTCAGTAACTGAGACACACTCAAGAAGAAACTCAGGACCACCTCAGAAAAAGAACACAGATTTTTATATAATTTAGGCACCAAGATCATTGGAATCAGGTAAGTACGTTAGACATTATAGATTTTTAAAGGTAAAACAGTAGAAGATTACAGCTGTCAGGTTTGAGGCATGAGCCTCGAACGCCGTAATGTTATCCTATGGGAGAAACATTCACTACATAGGTGCCCTTACAAACGATCCTCAGGGCTACTCTCCTGGACTCAAGCTGCTTAGGGGCCAAGGTCCAAAGAACCACCAGCAGTTCAGATTTACCCCCCCTGCTGTGTCCGGGTGCAGAGGTGCTGGGTGCGATGGTAGCCTCAAACGCTACCCTTTAAAGTCTATGGAGACCCTGTAACAAGAAAAAGGCTGCAAGTGGGGACTTGGGACAAGTTTGGCAGAACCCAAAGTGGGGCTCAGCTCTTTAGGGTCTCTGGAGCCAGGGGGCACCATCAGTTGGCTTGGACTCGGGCTGTGCGGCTCGGTGCAGAGGTGTTTTGTTTGGGGGGGTCGCTTGTCTTGGAGGCTCTCACTCCCTAGGATCGACCTGGTGATGGGGTGCAAACAGTACAGCAGGGCCACTCTCAGTGCTGGCCTCGGTGATGCTGACGTTGCTAGTTACTAGGTTGGTCTTGGCAGGGTTGGTGTCTGGACTGGACACTTAACAAACCTTGGCTGCTGAAAGGGTTCGGCTCCCAGGGTATTGGTGCTAGGGGAGCTCCTGGAAACTTAAGTGTCTTGAAACTCACTGGGGAGATGTAGGTGACCTCTGGGAGCCATAAAGTCCTTCTTCTGGTGTGCTGCTTCCTCGGCAGACCCGGTAGGAAACAGAGTGGTGAACCGGGCAGATATGGTCAGTGCCTGCAGACTGCAGGGAAGTGACTCCTCCACTTCCAATGAGATTCTGACTGGTTGGCACAGTGCTGGCAGCCCTGCACGGCTTTAGGAAGGATGCACAGCTGCTGGATGAGTCGGGTCTTTGCAATTGTCAGAGAGCAGCAAGCGGGCAGGGTTTTGCGCCAAATCCAGGGCTCGTCCACTGGTCTTGCATTTTCAAATCTTCTTAGTCCTTTTTCTGATCACAGTAGACAAATCTGAGTTCCTGTTTTCAGGGTGCCATCTAAATACTACATTTAGGGGCTTTAAGGGGAGTGTAGGGTAATAGCCAATGGTCTACCTACCCCAGGGTTGTCAACACCCCCTAGTTGATTACTTCCTGTGAAGAGTGGCCATAAACCTGACCCAGAGTTCCTAGTTCCACTAAAAACAAGATGGTGGAGCCCTTCTTTCGTTGTTCACTTCAGGTAGCCCACCTTAGGGGTCTGACTAGCCTGAGGGTGACCACACCTTCTAACTAGCTAATTGTCCCACCTGTCCTAGTGCCAGATGGGCTTCAGGGCAAGAGGGCAAGAGGTAGCCTCTCCCAGGTCTGGGGGGAGCTGGGGTGCATATCAAAGGCAGAACTGACTTCGAAGCCTCTGGCCTTGAGATGCTAAATCACTACATTTTAAGGATATTGCACGTCATTGAGGAGTTCCATAACCATAAGGAGGAAGAGGCCGAAGGCTTGCAATATCCTTATCATGTATGCCAGGGGGTATTTTATCCCATATAATACATGGTCACACCATCAACTACCCCACACACTACTTAAAACCTTGGTGCGTAGCTCTTTCATATGAAACAGCAAGCATGTTTACAAACATGAATAATAAAAATAAAACCTCAATTGCAAAATGAAACACATCAAAACCTGTTAGATATTTGTTGCAAATGGATATAAGAAATTGTTAAATACAAGTCAGTTTAAAAAATAAATTAAAAAAAACTGCAGTAGCTCAGAATGTGTAGAAACATGCAGAAAGATCCTAGCTGTTCTCTATCTAAGGAGTGCAAAGAATAAACACATTCTCTCTGCTTGTCATTGTAAGCTAAAGCTATTACCATAGAGCAGAAGAAAGCAACGCAATGTTCCGTGTAACCGGCTGCTTCAATGATGCTCCGTGACCCGACCCGCCTTTCACCTGGCTGTTGGCTCTGGCAGCAGGCATTGTGATGTCAGAACTTGACTGTAATAACTTATAATAGTCGAGTACTGACATCGTTTCTTTATAATCGGCAAATGGGTGCGTCACTAGTGGCCAATTATAAAGAAAGTAGAGACTGCTGTTTGTACAGGGATTACAGAATCCCGTGTATTATAAGGTTGTTAGTCTGAAACCGCAACAGATCGCTTCTAGGTGGGAGCAGACAATAAACTGCAGCCTTTACTTTCCCAACAAATAAGTGTGGCCTTGGGTGGGTGCCCGTTAGGGGTTCATGGCTTTGTACTTGGTCGCCAGCTCCCTGTGTTTGGCTTTGTCACTGTGGACAGATCATCTACCTGCTGTTCCTGACCTGTAGCAGTTAATTGTCGGCCGTGTCTGTGTGCCCCAGTGGGCTGTGAATGTTAGTTTTGTCTATATTTGCCTCTGTACACATCTCTCTTTCTTGTTGTTGAAATAGAAATGTCTCCTGTAGGGTGTACAGTTGTGCCCCTGCCCTGAATGCCCGTCTCGGAGTATCTGGTATCCTGGTTTTTGGGTTCTGGTCACAGCCTCACCCTAATCTGGCATGTGTGCGAAGGCCGAGACCTGTCTCTTGATCCGACTCCATTCTCGGACTTGTCCTGAACCTGGAGGGGCGCATCAAGCGTGCTCTCCAAAGTGAGAGAGGACTAGTGTCCCCGTCATGAGCTCACCTTGGAGCGGGGTGTTGCCAGTATATGCTGTGCTTTTTTAGTGGTCTTAGTGTGACTAGACCTGCTATCTGATGACCTCCTGGCCCACTCGTGCAAACTTTCACTGCCACAGATGAGCCCGGATCCCTCCGGTGATACCTCGAGCCCATGCATGTGCATGCCTATGTATGTGTGTGGCACCACAGGTAAGCCAGAATCCCTGCACTGATACCCCAAGCCCATGCATGTGCAGGTGTATGTATGGGTGTGGGGCCACAGGTGAGCCCGGATCCCTCCGGTGATACCTCGAGCCCATGCATGTGCATGTGTATGTATGTGTGTGGCACCACAGGTAAGCCCGGATACCTCTGCTGATACCCTGATCCCATGCATGCATGTGTGTATGTATGGGTGTGGTGCCACAGGTAAGTCCGGATCCCTGTGCTGGTACCCCAAGCCCATGCATGTGCATGTGTATGTATGGGTGTGGTGCCACAGGTGAGCCCGGATCCCTCCGGTGATACCCCGAGCCCATGCATGTGCATGCGTATGTATGTGTGTGGTGCCACATGTAAGCCAGAATCCCTGCACTGATATCCCGAGCCCATGCATGTGCATGTGTATGTATGTGTGTGGGGCCACAGGTAAGCCAGAATCCCTGCACTGATATCCCGAGCCCATGCATGTGCATGTGTATGTATGGGTGTGGTGCGACAGGTGAGCCCGGATCCCTCTGGTGATACCCCGAGCCCATGCATGTGTATGCATGTGTGTGGCACCACAGGTAAGCCAGAATCCCTGCACTGATACCCCGAGCCCATGCATGTGCATGTGTATGTATGGGTGTGGTGCCACAGGTAAGCCCGGATACCTCTGCTGATACCCTGAACCCATGCATGTGTGTGTGCATGTATGGGTGTGGTGCCACAAGTAAGCCCGGATCCCTGTGCTGGTATCCCAAGCCATGCATGTGTGTGTGTATGTGTGGGTGTGGTGCCACAGGAAAGCCCGGATACCTCTGCTGATACCCTGAGCCCATGCATGTGCATGTATGAGTGTGGTGTCACAGGTTAGCCAGGATCCCTCTGCTGACACCCCAAGACTATGCATGCATGTGTGTATGTATGGGTGTGGTGCCACAGGTAAGCCCGGATACCTCTGCTGATACCCCGAGCTCATGCATGTGCGTGTGCATGTATGGGTGTGGTACCACAGGTAAACCCGGATCCCTGTGCTGGTATCCCAAGCCTATGCATGCGCGTGTGTATCTATGGGTGTGGTGCCACAGGTAAGCCTTGATACCTCTGCTGAAACCCTGAGGCCATGCATGTGCTTGTGCATGTATGGGTGTGGCTCCACAGGTAAGCCCGGATATCTACGCTGATACCCTGAGCCCACGCTTGCGCGTGTGTATGTATGGGTGTGGTGCCACAGGTAAGCCCGGAAACCTCTGCTGATACCCTGAGCCCATGCATGTGCATGTGTATGTATGGGTGTGGTGCCACAGGTAAGCCAGGATCCTTCCGTTGATACCCTGAGCCCATGCATGTGCATGTGTATGTATGAGTGTGGTGTCACAGGTAAGCCAGGATCCCTCTGCTGACACCCCAAGACTATGCATGCATGTGTGTATGTATGGGTGTGGTGCCACAGGTAAGCCCAGACAGCTCTGCTGATACCCTGAGCTCGTGCATGTGTATGTATGTGTGTGGCACCACAGGTAAGCCCGGATACCTCTGCTGATACCCCGAGCTCATGCATGTGCGTGTGCATGTATGGGTGTGGTACCACAGGTAAACCCGGATCCCTGTGCTGGTATCCCAAGCCCATGCATGCGCGTGTGTATCTATGGGTGTGGTCCCACAGGTAAGCCTTGATACCTCTGCTGAAACCCTGAGGCCATGCATGGGCGTGTACATGTATGGGTGTGGTGCCACAGGTAAGCCCGGATCCCAGTGCTGGTATTCCAAGCCCATGTATGTGCGTGTGCATGTATGGGTGTGGTGCCATAGGGAAGCCTGGATCCCTGTGCTGGTATCACAAGCCCATGCATGTGTGTGTGTAATAATCTCTCCCTCTCTCTCTCTCTCTCCTCTCTCTCTCTCCTCTCCCTCTCTTCCCTCACCTCTCCTCTCTCTCCCTCCCTCTTCTAACCCTCTCTCACTCTGACTCCCTCTCTTCCGTCTGTCTCTGCACCTTCCCTCTCTCTTCTGTCTCCCTCAGCCCCCCTTTCCTCTCTCTCAATCTCTCTGTCTCTCCTTCTCTCCTCCCTCCCTCTCCTCTCTCTCGCTCCCCCCCTCTCTCTCTTCCACCTCTTTCTCTATCTCTCTCGTCCGTCTCTCTCTGCACCTTCCCTCTCTCTTCTGTCTCCCTCAGCCCCCCTTTCCTCTCTCTCAATCTCTCTGTCTCTCCTTCTCTCCTCCCTCCCTCTCCTCTCTCTCACTCCCCCTCTCTCTCTCTTCCACCTCTTCCTCTATCCCTCTCACCCCCCCTTCCCTCTCTCTTCCGTCTCTCTCTGTACCTTCCCTCTCTCTTCTGTCTCCCTCAGCCCCCCTTTCCTCTCTCTTCCTCTCTATCACAATCTCTCTGTCTCTCCTTCTCTCCTCCCTCCCTCTCCTCTCTCTCGCTCCCCCTCTCTCTCTCTTCCCCCTCTTTCTCTATCCCTCTCACCCCCCCTTCCCTCTCTCTTCCGTCTCTCTCTGCACCTTCCCTCTCTCTTCTGTCTCCCTCAGCCCCCCTTTCCTCTCTCTCAATCTCTCTGAGTCTCCTTCTCTCCTCCCTCCCTCTCCTCTCTCGCCCCCTCTCTCTCTCTCTTCCCCCTCTTTCTCTATCCCTCTCACCCCCCTTACCTTACCTCTCTTCCGTCTCTCTCTGCCCCTTCCCCCTCTCTTCATCCTCGCCCTTCCCCGCCCCGGGGCTGCCCTGATCTGAGCCACGGTCCACAGTCGGACGTGGGGCTGACGGGTCCCGTCCTCTCTTCGGAAGTACCCACAGATAATCCCTGAAAAAAGTACCTTTAAAAACACCAAAAACAACCGTCTGATGCGCGCTGCACTCACGGGAAAAACCGCGGCCGCCGGGGGCTGTCCTCAGCCTCACTGGTGCCCATGGAAACCACACACAACAGACTGAAGCCAGGGTTGTGCAAGGAGGCGCTATGACACCAGCAGGGCTGAGTCACACCGAGACATCTGCAGAGACCCACAGGTGGAGCAGTGCGGGCGGAATGTGCCTGGAATGCAGCGCCTAGAAAGAACCGGCAGAGCTTGGCACTTGATGCAGGACTCGCCGCTGAGAGCACTGTGTCCTCCCTGGAGACCGCAGCAGCAGAAGAGAGCCCTGTGGTGGGGGCCACGGAGGGGGTCTTCTCACAGACACAGCTGCGCTGTCCTGCACCTTTGCTAAAATACAGCGCCTCGCAGTGCAGCAGCACGAGGGAGAAAGCAGCGCTGAGCCAGACTCACTCACTCCGGCTCCTGCTGCTCTGGCCCCCTGGATGTTTAGAAACAATATTTGAAAGGGAAATATCATGGACAAGCCATGGTGTCGAGAGCATCGAGGCCAAAAGTATTGTGAGGTACGTTTTTGTAGGTCAGTAAAGTTTTACTATATATAACTCCACATATATGTACCCTGACGCTATATATATCTTCAAGGTACGTAGATGTGCAGTTAGGGGCCAGATGTACGAAGCATTTTACTGGTCGCAAGCGGCCCATCTGGCCGTTTGCGACCGGTAAAATGCATGTTCCAAGGGACAAAAGACAAAATGCCGCCCCGCAGCTTGTTACTGAGGTGCACTTCGCTTTTGCAATTCGGTGTTAGAAAGGGGCTTGTTTAGGGGTCCCTTCCTAATACCGATGAGCACTAGTATGGGGTCCCTCCCTAATACCGATTAGCACTAGTATGGGGTCCCTTCCTAATACCGATGAGCACTAGTATGGGGTCCCTTCCTAATACCGATGAGCACTAGTATGGGGTCCCTTCCTAATACCGATGAGCACTAGTATGGGGTCCCTTCCTAATACCGATGAGCACTAGTATGGGGTCCCTTCCTAATACCGATGAGCACTAGTATGGGGTCCCTTCCTAATACCGATTAGCACTACTATGTAGCAATGTTTTGCCACCAGAATTCGGTTGCAAAACAGTCATAATTTGCTGACTCTGTAGAGGAGGCGGAAACCCCTTTGCAAACAGGACGGGGTCCCAAGGGGGGCCCTCCCCATTGTTTATGTGGGTGAAAACTGCTTTAAGAGCAGACAGTGATCCCACGGACCATCGCCTACTCTTGAAAAATGGGAAGAAAACTTTTATTTTTTATTTTTGTAATGCTAAAGGAAACCTAGCTGCATTACAAAAACAATATTGCTTTATTAAAAAGCAATCTCAGACACGGTGGTCCCTGTGATGCAGCCGTTCCCGATGGCTCGCACATTGCGACCTGCCTCATGAATATTGATGCGACAGGTCCATTTGCGACCCATTTGGGAGTCGCTAAATGTGTCCCAGACACGGTAGAACATTTCATTTTGCGAGTCTCTGATTGCGAGTTGCAAAAATTCACAATTAGAGACTCTTGAAATCACACGGTGGTATATTTGGCCCTAAGAATAGTAAGTCTTTACTTACCTATCTGCACTTACCTTCTCGATATCTTCGCCCTCAATATTTTTGACACAATATAATCTCCACAGATATTTCTGTTTCCGAGGTTCTGTCGCTGATCCCTTCGCCTGCACTGCAGACAAGCAGCTGCCCAACACCACACTCACCTTTGCCTCACGGTGCGAGGTGTATGAAAGTGCCCTCTTTCTGCATGGTGCCCCCACATTTTGCCAAGCTGCTGATGTACTTTGACTGAGTGTGCCCTGGGTTCCTGCCAAACAGGTACCCAGGGCCTACGTTCTTTCCCGAAACTGCATTAAAAGCAAACCCCATTTGGCAACTCTCTGGCCACAGGTCTGTCCCTGATAAAAGATACCATGGGTACCAAGGGCACTGTGGCCAGGAAAGGCCCCTAAGAGCTGCAGCATCTATTGTGCCACCCTTAGCGGTCCTGTAACCTGACACACACACACTGTCTTTGCAGGCTGCGTGTTTTGGTGCAGAACAAAGTAAAGAGTCGACATGGCACACATCCTGTGTGCCATGCCTACAACCCACTGCCCTGGCATAGGTCAGCCACCCCTCTAGCTGGGTGCACTATATCAGTGGTGAGGGTACAGGTGCATGAGCCCTGTACCCCTACTTTGTCTAAGCCAATTCTTAGACATTGTAAGTGCAGTGCTGCCATTAAGAGTATATGGTGCTGGGAGTTTGTCATTACGAACTCCACAGCATCGTAATGGCTTTACTGAAAACTAGTAAGTTTCTTATCAAACTTCTTAGCACATTAAACCCACACTGATGCCAGTGTTGGATTTAAAGAAAAATGCACTCAGAGGGCATCTTAGAGATACCCCCTGAAAAACGACCAACTACTAGTGTCCTGACTGAGTGGCTGCTCGCCAACTGCCACCACCAGACAGGTTTCTGGACCCCTGGGTGGACAGCCTGCTGCTCTCGGGGGTCTGAAACAATGCACACCCTGGGACGAGGTACCAAGCCTCCTCTCCCAGGATGGGCAGGGTCCACAAAGCTTGCCGCCTTTGTGAGCTTCCCCAGGCCTTTGCTGCTTCCAGCAACTGGCCCCCACCAGTTCTGACCCCCACTTTGGGTGGGAAAATCGGCGGGAAAACCAAGTGATAAAGGGAGGTGTGCCCACCTTTGCCAACCCCATCCCTCAGGTGGGGGAGGGGAGGTGAAGCACAACTCTCAGTCCCCGCTATCTTGCAGATGGGGGGGACCCAGCCAACCAGAGTTAGGCATATGCTCCCTTCCCACTGGAGGGTGGTATAATTGTGGGTGTACCCACCCCAAGGAAGGGATCCATTGGTCCCATCCTGTACCTACCTGTAACACCCCTAAATCTAGTATTTAGGCGCAACCCTGAACGTTGCCTCCTAAGACAAGAACCAACCAAGAAGAAGAGAAGAAGGACCGAAGAAGCCGTGCTGAAGCTAAGAAGAGGAGAACGCCGACTGACTTGGCTCCAACCCCACCGACCTGTCCCCACATTGAACCTGCTCCTGCAAAATCCCAGTGTGTCCTGCAGCCAGCAGCCTCAAGAAACTGAGGGACCTACCCTGCCTTCCAAACCCAAGACTTTGTCTCCCGTGAGCACTGGATTTGCTCACCAAACAGACCAGGCCAAAGCCCCGAGTCTGCACCACTCTGCACCCTACGGCTAGGGCCCGAGTTGGAGTGGCCCAACACCACGAGGATGTCTCCCCGGTGATCCTGACCAGAGATCTGGTGATCTCTGACCTGCCTCGAATCTCCAGACGCAGCCTGCAGTCCCTTTCTGGAGGATCCCCCCGACCGCGACCGGAGCTGGTAAGAAAACCTGACACCTTAAGACACTCCTGCGCCCACCGTCCCACGGCCTTGGGTGGCTCAAGCAACGGTGTCCCAGCATCCCCAGGCCTCCCAATTTACCTCTCCAACTGGTGGTCACCTCCAGGAGATCTTCGTCCCTGAGCATGCAGTCTTTGTTGCAACCGGAGAATCCCCATTGAAAACAATAGGGCACCAGACGCCAAAACAGCACCCTGCATCCAGCCACCCCAGCGCTGCTGCGGGTGTACTTTGGGTGCTAACTCGGATGCCCCTTTGCCCTGAGCCTAACACCAGGAGCGTTGCTCCCACAGCCTTGTGGCCTGCTTGTGAGAAGCCACCAACCGGAGCCCCCCTATCGCCCGTTGGATAACATTGGGCCTCAGCACTCTGCACCCGGCCGCCCGAGTGCTGCTGAGGGTGTAACAAGAGTGCATCCTTGACCCTGGGGGAACCGTGGTTCTAAACCCAGAAACCCAACTCCCACAAACTTTCTCTGATAACTTCATTTCCTCCCGTAGGATTGCATTGACTGCTTTTCGTGAAAATTGTTTCGTGTGGAGCTGGTTTTGTATGAGAACTTGAAAAACTGCAAATAACTAAAAACTGCTTTACTTATATTTTCTCTTGGAAAATGTCCCAGTGTGATACCTAGGCATATCACACTGAGTAGAAAAAGTAATCCATAAAGTAATCTGTAAAGTAATCAAAAGTAATCTATCAGTAATTTCCACTGTATTGAAAAGATTTACAAACCTGTAACAAAGACATTTTCCTTCAGCTTGCTTGTACTGTTCAACCTGCCTTGAAAAGTACCGTTTACACTTCCGTGTGCCAGGCTTGCTTGGTTCTAGGAAATAAATACAACTAAATATGGGGCATATCAGCAACGCGGCGATATAAAATTATTGCCGCTTTTGCGTCCGTTTTCGGGCGAAAAGCGGCGATAATTTTATCGCCTAATTAGCAAGGCCACGCTATCGCGTGAAACCTTGCTTTAGCGTGGGGATTCCTAACGCCCAGCTTTGCATCTCTAATGAGATGCAAAGTGGGCGTCCCTGACCTGACATGACAGGAGAAATGCTCCTATCATCAAGCCCCACGCTATGAAGCATAGCGGCAAGAAAAGTAGCGATAACCCCTGTTATCGCTACTTTCCTTACGCCTGCTTCAGGACTGACTTAGCCATGATATCCTATGGAAGGTGGATATCATGGCTAAGTTTGTGAGTCCCTATCAACTAGCTAACGTGAGATTATCGCTGGGTTTCCAGCGATAATCTCACGTTAGCCAGTTAGCGCCAGGATTTTTATCGCTGATGAGATAAGCGTTGCTAATAGCACGCTATCTCAGCGATAAAAATCCACGTTACCCGGCGATAATTATCCTAGCGCTAAGTGCGCTTAGCGATAATTATCGCCGGTTGTTGCTGATATGCCCCCATATTTTTATAAAAATAAAATTGGTCTGAAGTTCAGTCTTCGAGTGTGTGAATTCATTTGCTGACTGAGTGTGTACAACAAATGCTTCACACTGTCCTCTGATACTGCCTTACTGCTCGACCAAGCTACCACAAATAGAGAGAGAGGTGCTATCGAACTTTACCTCTCCCTACCTTTGAGGTTCCACTGGACTCTGTGCACACTACACCTCACTTTGGTATACTATATACAGAGCCAGCTTCCTACAGGAGGCGCGTGAGTGATGTCTAGCGTAGGTTTTCTACTTGTACCTGAAGTTTACCCTTTCAGTGCCCCTCCTCCTTGTTCGTCTTCCCGTCCCGTTCCTTACACATGAGCAGCTCGTGCCTACTCCGCGTGCGTAAAGGAGGAAGCACGTCAAGGGGACATCCTGAAAATGCCATAGAAACCAAAAACAGGAAAGACACAATAACACGGGAGGGAGGGGCGGGCTCAGGAATGGAACAGGAAGACCTGGACTCGGAGTAATAAAGATTGCCGGTGAGTGCCCGGGCACTATCCTCTGTGTACTCTATTTTTAACACGTTTCACAGATTGCCGACTGACGTACAGTGCAGCGCACACGCAATGCGTAAATTGTTTTAAGAAATAAAAATTGATTCCAACTTTGTGACTATCTAAAGCAGGCGTTATGTTTTTTATGCGAAGCCTGCTCTAACAATTTTAGTAGAGAGAGCTTTGCATGCAAGAAAAATATGAGTGCTTGTCCTGGAACGCCCAAGTACCAGTGCTTTATTTGAGCTGGGGGTGTCAGTGGGGGGCACCTATTTCCAGCATCAGAAGTTTACGGAGTGCAAGAGAGGGAACAACATATAGATTGGAAAGACTGAGGAAGGAAAGGCAGAAAGCAGGGAGAGCCTAGTATGGATTAAAGGCGACCTAAAGGCGACCAGTCTTGGCACTCGGCGCGCGCCGCTGACATTCAATCGCACTGTCCGCCGGCTTCGGAGCAGCGCTTTGGGCGCCGGCACTCTTTCTTTCACAAATTAAGCACTGCCATGTAACATCCATGTAATGCCCCATCGATGCAAGGCAACCATTACAAACGAAGGGGGTAACCCAATACACGTCATGGGACCTGGGAATAATGCAAAACGAACGAGGGGTCCTAACGTCACTCCTTGGAGAGACCCACGAGGCTGTGACTCCAGGAATTTAATCAGCGGCGTCAAAAGTTTTTCTCAGTTGATATTTGCATGAGAGAGAGGGCTGCAAATTCTACAGCACACACCAGAGAGAAAGAAATAGCTGTATTCAGAGGAAAATTTTTTTTTTCTTTTTTATTTTCTTGTTATACAAATAGCAAAATCATTGCATCATCGGCAGTATATGAAGGGGGGGGGGGTGCTCTAGGAAAGGGTGCAGGGAAAGAAGTGCTCATGTGTGAAGTGAGTGAGAGGAGGAGAATTCAAAGGAAAATTAGTGAAAAACAAAGTAACACAATTTACAGGAGAGACTGGCAGGGATTATGCTAAGAACAGTACCCAGCAAGCAAAATCAAAAAGAAACATATTTTTTCTGTGAATACAGCTGTTGTGTCCTTCTCTCTGACGCAGGCTGTAGAATACGCAGCGCTCTCTTATTAAAACAGGGCCATCGGTGCCAGGTGGCACAGAGCAGCGCGCAAACAAGATAACTTTTCCAGAACAAAAAAAGAATTGTGTTGGACTGGATAGTAAATATGGTTTCAAAAGTTTCCTGCGGAACAAGGTGCGAATAAATCTGCCCCATTGTATCTGACATTTGCGGGGCCTCGCCCGCAAACCGTGGCCGGTTCTAAAGGCTGCCTTTGCAGTACTGGGTCCCCTCCAGAGGGCACCCCTGGAATGAAGTGTATGGATGAATGTGGCTTGGGAGGGAGGGGTGAGGGGGGGAAGCAGGCCACTGACCAAGTATTGTGTGTAAAAGGCCGCTTTATTGGAAACAGGTGCACATTACAATTAAAAACCTTGGCCGAACGCCTTCCAAAACTAGACCTCACTAAATATAACATACCTATCCCCGCCCCCCGCCCCCCGCCCCCTCCCCTAAATTCCCTCGAGCCTGCACATTACAACATTACAACAATATCAAACATTACATTCCTGTATAAACCCCCCCAACAATCTCTAAATACAAACCTTCCGTTAACCAAACTCCCCTGCCTGCCCCTTTACAGCTATCGGCCCCCAAACTGTGGAAACGAACTAAACTTACCAACCTATCCTTTCCCTGTCGATAACCCAACTCAACAACATAACTCCACCAACCTCCGGTAAAACTGTCCAAAATTCACCATAACCCCCGCACAGCACCTGTTCCAAGCGACAAAAATACAAGCATTGAGAACCCCCTGCACACCTGTCCCAAGAAAAACCGCCCGAAAAATACAAAAAGGAAAAAAGGAGGAAAAAATTAAACTAAAAATTTTAAACCAAGGAAAAGAGTGCCAAAATAAGAAAGTGTTTTTTGTGGGAGGGAAGGGTGGGGACAAAAAACACTCCACACGCCAAGCTCCCGGCCACCAGGTCACCAAACCTAAAATGGTGGCCGGGAGCAGGCGCCCAAGGCATTTATACCTGGGCTATGTTTGGGCTACATTCCGGCTACATTTGGGCTATAAAGGAGCCCAAGTTTGAAAAAAGGCCGCGCGAGGCCAGCCACGCCCCCCCCACACGCCCCCTCCCAAACTGCCCGGGGGTGGGGACTCCCTACGGTCGCCTACCCCCCCAAGCCCCCCTTGGGAGGGAGGGGTGAGGGGGGGAAGCAGGCCACTGACCAAGTATTGTGTGTAAAAGGCCGCTTTATTGGAAACAGGTGCACATTACAATTAAAAACCTTGGCCGAACGCCTTCCAAAACTAGACCTCACTAAATATAACATACCTATCCCCGCCCCCCGCCCCCTCCCCTAAATTCCCTCGAGCCCGCACATTACAACATTACAACAATATCAAACATTACATTCCTGTATAAACCCCCCCAACAATCTCTAAATACAAACCTTCCGTTAACCAAACTCCCCTGCCTGCCCCTTTACAGCTATCGGCCCCCAAACTGTGGAAACGAACTAAACTTACCAACCTATCCTTTCCCTGTCGATAACCCAACTCAACAACATAACTCCACCAACCTCCGGTAAAACTGTCCAAAATTCACCATAACCCCCGCCACCCAGAAAGAGGGGGGGGGCAACCACCACCTACCCCTCTTTCTGCCCCCCCCTCAACAGAGAGCTTTAAACCCCTCGAGCATGACTCTGCACGTTCATACACCGAGACAAAACCTCCCTAATTTCCAACAAATAAAGGTCCATGCCCAACCTAGACAAATGCACCCCGTCACCCCGAAAAAACTCTACCGTCTCAAAACGAATATCCTTGTGTGTCACTCTCCCGAAACCCAAACCACGGCAAAACCGGGAAATCTCTGCATTCACCTTCCTCCGAGCCCTGTGAATAGCTCTGGGATTCAAAGCCCCTCTCCACACCCTCCGCGGGACCAATTCCGACCACAGCACATGGCAACCCGACCAGCGCTCCCTCAACACAGCCAAATCCCTTTTCTTGGCACGCAATAAGACCACCCCTTCACACTACAAAGCTCGGTCTCCCCCAAATGTCTCAAAAGGATATCCGGGCATTGTCCCCGCACCAAGGCCTTATTTAAACTTAGAATAAGCTCCTTCCAGAGCATACCCCCTTTCCCTCTCCAGATCAACCGAAACAGGCTGTCATTGAACCCCAAACTTCCCCCAAAATAACTTTGCACGCTTGTAAAAGTGCCCACTTGACGAAGGAATGCCCCACAATCCACACCGTCAATTCCGTAGAGTGGGGTCCAGCCACCGAACCTGAAAAGAAAAAAGAATGAGACTCATACCAAAGAGGTGGACGCATGCGCCACTGTTGCCTTTGCTCTCACATATTTGCGAAAACAGTCTGATGACCAACGCCCTAAGCGCATGATATCACCCTGAGACCAACCACGGTTATGCGCTTCAGTCGCTGCCCCAATCCTAAAAGAGTGAGTCCCAAACTGGGCCCCGTCCAAACCCATGTGCTGTAACCCCTTACGTAAAACCATACGTAGCTGATAGTCAGTGGCGCGTGACCCATTCATATGTGTAAAATCCAAGCCGCCCCCATCTCCCCCTGATAGTGTCTTCCATTGCTTCGCCAAACGCAGCGGGCAAGTACTGGGGGTTGCTGCTTCCAACCATACCCCCTTCCCGACACCCCTCTGATCCGTTTTTTGACTTGGCCAGCCAAATGTGCACACCTGTGTCCAAAATGAAAACGTCCTGCCAACAAATGCCCTGCTTTACCTTAGGCCCGAGGAGCTCAGAAACCCGACAAGCCCCAAACAACATGAACACCATAAGGTTAGCAAAGAATGAAGCCTCAAAATCTTCCCTGCAAACAGCAGGCAAAACCGCCAACAAACGAGCTAACGTCTGCCAGGAGATAGGTAAACGGGACATAACGGTTCCACCCCGCTCCCCAGCCCAGCCTTCAAGCATCCCGCGTCCGGTTTCCCCAGCAGAAGGGGAATAACCCCAAACAAGCTTACCCATAAAGGAAAACCCAGCCAGCTTCCCAGCAATGGTGACTCTAGACAAACCTCTCTCAATGAGGTCCAGGATAAATTGAATTACATCATCTGCACTGTGCCGCGACTCCTCCCGCCTACAAGCTCCTGAGGACAAAAATTCCTTCCACGCCAAAGCATACGCAGCACGCGTGGAAGCAGACAAAGAACCTACCACCAGTTGAAATACCCTACGTTTCCGACAGACCAGAGGTGTTCCGGCATCGGGGTCGGTGTCCCGTCCGCCTCCTTGGCCAGTCCACGGAATCTCCTCCACTGCGAACGAGACTTATGTCCTAGTTCCTTGCCCCCAAATAGTCAAAGCGACAAGTAGTGGAAAAAATTCCAAAAAAGGTAATGCTCCGCCCTCCATTCCTCCAACCCAGCGGCCATTTCTCCGCACACCATCGTCCTTGCCAGTAAATACCAAAACCATCACTGCCTGCTGCATCCGAAAACATTTGCACATCCCACTGCACATCCTCGTCCCTGGCCAGTGGTACTCCGTTAAAGGAGCGCAAGAAAAAGGACCACATCCGCAGGTCCTCCTTCACACCAGCCGACAAGCGCACATGATGGTGCGGTAAATGCTGACCTGTCAAAGCCCGGCCCAAGCGCCTGCCAAAAGTCCGACCCGCCCTTACAACTCTGCAAGCGAAATTCAAATGGCCTAACAAAACCTGGATGTCCTTCGCTGTCACTTTCCACCTACCCAACATCGAGTCCAGCAACTCCAACATTTTGAATTTCTTATCTTCCGGCAAACGAGCTTGCATTGCAACTGAGTCAAGCTCAATACCCAGAAAGGAGATGACCGTATCAGGCCCCATTGTCTTTTCCGGAGCTAACGGCACCCCCAGCTCTTCCATAAGCTCATGAAAAGAGTCCAGAGCGTGCTGGCACTCCGAAGAACCCGGGGAACCCACAGAAAAGAAGTCATCCAGCTAATGTGTAACCAAGGTGTGGCCAGTGCGAATCGTGAAAAACCCACTGCAAAAAAGTGCTGAAAAGTTCAAACAGAGCACATGACACCGAACAACCCATTGGTAAGGCCTTGTCTACATACCATTACCTTCAAATTGAATCCCCAGCAAAGGTCAATCGTCCGGCTGAACCGGGAGCACCTAAAAGCCGATTTGATCTCACACTGTGCCCTGCCTGCAGCTGCGCCCGTGGTCACTACAAGTGACATGGCGACGTCAACTGAGGAGTATGACACCGAAGCAGCGTCCTCATCGATAAAATCATTGACTGACGACCCTTAAGGCCATGACAAATGTTGAATCAGCCGAAACTGCCCAACCTCTTTTTTGGGCACCACACCAATGGGGGAAATGATCAAGTTTTGAACTGGCCACTCTCCAAAAGGGGCCTGCCATCCTCCCCTCCTGCACTTCTTTACTCAATTTCTCATGCACCACCAGTTTGTGCTCCGAAGCTGATTTCAAATTATCTGCCCACCTCCTCAGTCGGGGCCCGTGGTACCCCAAATGAAAACCCCACTGAAAACCATCCAGAAGTGTCTCTTTTTGCCACCAGATCCCCGTAGCCCTCCAATGCCTTCTCCCGCTGAGCCAATTTAATTGGCGTAGGAGCCCTTTGGCCCAGAACAATGTGCGCCCCTGCCCCCCCGTCCACCCCGCGACTGCTGCGCATTGCCAGACATCCCTGCACCCACCTGGTGCCCCTGCTGCCCGCCTGATGGTCCAACACCCCAGCAGTTGACGAGAGGGTGCCGCTTACCGCACTTGGAACACTCGTGTCGGTATTAGCAAGATTCCCGTGTGCATAAGCCTTTGTTAAAATCCCAACACGCCCCAACTCCAGACTGCGATGCGGCTGAGCCTCCCACCCCACCCCGGGTGGGCTTTCCCTGAAAGGGCCGGTAAACTAGAGGCAGACCACTAGCCGTAAAATTAGTCTTACCCCCTTGGCGCGGCCCCCATGGTATGTTGCCACAAATAATTATCTAACTCACCCCATTTCGCCTCTCAGTCCCCAGCCATGCGTGCCCTAAATTCCTCGTTATACTGTGCCCAAGCGTACCCGCTACCTGTAATCTGGGCCTTCCGAATTACATCCATATATTTGAATATGGCCGCGCAGCACTCGGGAAACTTCTCAAATGACACACTGGCGTATATTAGAAATGCCGCCGTCCAATTCTCAATTGTCAGCGGCACCTTAGGGCACTTAGCAAGTTCGAACTCCTCCTCCCGAGAACCCTCCTTAGACCTCACCTCCCTGTGTAATAGCTTCAAGATCTCCACATAATCGCCCTTCCATATACGCTCCTTTGTTGCTAACATTAAGGGGGCCCCCAGAGGCTTAGTCACCCCCATATAAGGAAGCTTTTTAATCTTTAACTCTTTACTCTGTGGTTTGTCTTTAAAATCCCCCGCCTCTGCTCTGTACTCGTGCCAAACCCCTGTATCTTTAACATACTTTCCTTTATACAACCTCCCCTCCGACACACCCCCACCCCCATCCACTCCAGACCCCACAGACACCATAATAGGTCTGGCCTGTGTTTTAGCGCTCTCACCTGGCTCTAAAGAGGGTGTGCGGACCGACTCCGGCCGCCTCGCCGACCTCTCAGAAGAATCCCTTGGAGGATGAGCCCTCACCGACGGGCCGTGTTCTCCCTTAGATTTCGCCACCACAGCCTGTTGAATGGGTGCCTCACCTGAGACCTGTAAAAAACTACGAGAGACATGAGAGTGACCCCCCCCTTCATAACCCCGTATTTCCCCTTCCTCGGGGCTGTCCTCCTCATAATCAAGCAAGAGTGGCTCTTCCACTTGCAAAATCTCCTCAGCAAAATCCACCACACGGGCCTTACTAGACCCTGCATTAAGACCACCGGCCTCCACGGCCTTAGAAAACCTTGCGGGGGAGCCGACTGTACACGCCGGTCCTCCCCCTTTCGCTGATTTACATAAAATTCCACCTTATTAGAAAACTCCGTCCACCTGGAGCGTCGTGACGTTGGGGCCAGCGAGGCCGCGACGGGATCCCCCGCTGGTACGGAATGTGCCGCGCAAGGCCTCATCCTCCCTTCTCCTCGGCGATGATGGGCCGCACCTCGCCCTACCGAGTCTGCTGCTCTGCTACACGTCCTACCCTGCGAAGAGCGTCGTGACGTTGGGGCCAGCGAGGTCGCGCCGGACCTTCGTGAGCTGGCCGCGACGGGATCCCCCGCCGGTACGGAATGTGCCGCGCAAGGCCTCATCCTCCCTTCTCCTCGGCGATAATGGGCCGCACCTCGCCCTACCGAGTCCGCTGCTCTGCTACCCTTCCTAACCTGTGAAGAGAAAATTTGGACTGGTGTGCCGGGAACTTGTAAACCACCCGACACCTGTGGCCCGAGACCACTCAACAAACCCTCGCCTGACACATTACCTCTAGAAAGACCCACTGAACCCGTCCCCACATGAGATGGCGAAATCATCTCTTCCTCATCCCCACTCCACTCCAACATAGCATGTCCCAAAGTAGACGCAGGACCCTCGCCAAATTCCTCATGAACCCGCGAAACTCCCGACCCAAACCGCTCGCGACCACTCGCCCCATAGACCTCCCTCGCTGAACCTGCCCCCACCTCATCCTGCCTCCGAAAGCCTGACAAAACCGATGCATCCCCCCCATCAATGCCCCGAACGCCTTCTGCCCAGGAAGGAAATATGTCCAGGCCCTCTCCCTCCAGGCCCCCCCCAGCCGAATCCCCTCCCTCTAAAAACCAACCCTCGCCCCTGCCACCCCTATCGCCAGCCCTCCCCAGAGCCTCCTTACTCAATGAACGCCAGCCCCCTCATCTGAAGATAGCGGCGTTCCGAAAACCCGCTGTGCTCCATGAGACCTCCAACCCTGCTGAGAACCCCACCCCTCAACTTGCGCCCATTCCCCTTCCCCTAAAGAGCTCGCCCCCACAGAAAAAGACGCGCCCCCACAGAGGAACCCGGAGAAAACAACAACTACTGGGCTCTGCCTCCCTTGGAACCCGGTGCCTCTCATCTACCATGTGCGCCTCCTGAGTCCCTTCAAAACCCAAACCACCTGCCACCTGTTCCCCTGCAAACTCTCCTCCTGTCTCCCGCCTACTTAAACTCCTCTCGAGAAAACGACCATCCACAGCTCCACTCCCCGCTGGCCGTACATGCAAAACTTCCCCGCGCTCTGAAAACAATGCCATTCCTAAGCCGGCAGACCGAGCTTCACACACTGCGCGTCCCCCCTCCCTCGCGCTCAATAAAGAAACCTCCGGCATTGACGAAGAGCGCCTCTTCGAGCCGCGCCCGCCCCCGCGCTTACCCCCCACCGCGGACGATGACAAGGAACGCGCCGCAGATAACGGGAAACCCGCCCCAGGCCCAGCCGCGTTCTCCGCTAATACCCCCCCCCTCCGCCTCCTCTGACACCTCCGATTGACGCATTTTGCCATAACGAGCGGGGGCCGGCTTTCGCAAACGCGAGCGGCCCCGCTCACTCACCGACATCTTTGAGCGCTTCGGTGAAGCGCACGCGGCATCGTGGGCTGCCAACGCTGAGACAAGACAATTTCTTCACTAGAAAACCCTGACAAAAAACACTCCACACGCCAAGCTCCCGGCCACCAGGTCACCAAACCTAAAATGGTGGCCGGGAGCAGGCGCCCAAGGCATTTATACCTGGGCTATGTTTGGGCTACATTCCGGCTACATTTGGGCTATAAAGGAGCCAAAGTTTGAAAAAAGGCCGCGCGAGGCCAGCCACGCCCCCCCCACACGCCCCCTCCCAAACTGCCCGGGGGTGGGGACTCCCTACGGTCGCCTACCCCCCCCAAGCCCCCCTTTTCTATAGCACTGACCCAGCTGAAAGGCAGCGGAGCGCTGTACAGGATCAAAGACAAGTCAACCCGTGATGGGAGAGAAAGCTGGTGTGCGGAGTGGGCCAGCGACCTTCTCGGCGCTACACCGAGCCACCACCGAGGAGCCACAGCCGCTGGCACTCCGGAGGGTGGCGGTGTGAGGCTGGGACTACAGAGCAAAACCTGGAACTCATCTGGGCATGGCATCCACACGCCTGACCTATGTCCTTACAAAGCACATGGATTTTGCCTTTTGGGCGCTCCCTTTGCAATGACAACAAGGCTATTTGTTGGTCTCTGGTGCCAGCTTGTGCTGGAGCCTGATGGCAGCTGTCTGCAGCCGTCTTATACAGAAGCGACTGCCGCAAATCCAAAGCGGGGGGCGGGGGGGGGGTGCGGGTGTTAGGGCAATTATAATAAAACAACCGTACCTGTCCTGCCGCTGAGGCCGCCAGCTGCCTCGGTGCTCCTCACTGGGGCACAAGCCACAGACTCCCATCCAATCCAGACGTGGCTTTCATGCTCCACCAAGCATGAGAGCGGCGCCGGGATCGGCCTGAGTAGGCTGGTCTGACGCTCACTCAGGCACAGGGAGCCTGTGCCATTATGTGCCATTTCTGCACCCGGCTATGGAACACCGTTGGGCTGGAGAAATGTACGTGACCATGTCAGTTTGGCCGTCCTAAGACGGCTGCCCAAACCGACATGCGCACTTACAGTGCACAACTCTCCTCCCTACCATGGCCCGGCACCGCCCTAGACTCTATGGCTGACTGACAAGTGGGGCGACAGTCCTCCGCCATTACGAAGGAGCCCGCCCTGGTCTTATAGCACCGGCCTTGCGTACCCCAAACAGTGAGCGGGGACTGAGAGTCCCAAAGAATCAATAATGGCCACTCTACTGCTGCAGATTCACCACACAGAAGAAGCTCATTTAATCTGTGGTCCTTAATGGATGAATGAATAATGAAGGTGTATCTATGGTGCAATATTCGTGCGTTGTGTCTTACTAGGGAGCGTGGCCCCTGAGTGAACCTTGTCTTCTGTGTTGAGTCAGTGGTTCCTAGCTGGTGACTGGGTGAATATCAGAGCCCGCCTGGACCCGCCAGGTCCGGTGCGGAATGTTCGACTCCTAGGGCGAGTCATTAAGCTCCTGTACTTACAGGTGTCCCAGAAGTCATGTACCACAAAAGGTCACCCTTAAACCACTTTCCTGCCCTTGAGGCAGTTCCACAGGTTCCCTCAAAGGACCTCTTCAGAGGCTGAGGTCCACCACAGGTGGAGGGGTCTGGGATCCTAGAAGGTTTTACTCCAAGTTATTTGAACGCCTTGGTGTGAAGTACACGCAAGACTTTACAGGTGACTGAGTACGACCTCCTATACGTAAACTGACTGCCAGCTTCCCTTAACTCTGCATATGTGTAGGGCATGTGTGTATGCGTGTGTGTATACATTGCTGTATGTTGGGGTTCAAAGGGAGGTCTGTGGCCGGGTCTTTGGGTTTAATGGACTAGTGCGTCCCCTGTAAGGGCCTGTGTTCGACCTCATGGTCACAGGTTCAAATTCCGGCGGGTCCAGTCAGCTTTTCATCCTTCTGAGGTCGATAAAATGACACCACCCAGTGCCAAGAGACCCTTAGGGATGAACGTGCAATTTACAAATAGTTATGCTATGTTAAGTATGCGAGGTGGAGACTACTGACAACAGGAAATGGTGGGGGCTTTGCCCAGCCCTTTCCCTCTTGTCCCCAGGGTCGTGCTGGTGTGGGTGGCAGTGTCTTCTGTCAGAGTGATGCCTGCCTGCCCCTTGCCCCTCTTCCTGCCTGAGCTGCATGTCCCTTAGATGTCACCTGCAGTCTGGGACCCATTGCGCATCCCACCTGGGCCAGTTACAAGCAGTCCCAGGAAAGCTGGTGCTGTTTAATACCCCTGGAAGGGCTGGTCACGTGATGTTCACACCATCGGTGATTGGTGGACCCCAGAATTCAAAGACTGAAGCAGACCTCATTGGCCAGCTCTGACCTTGTCAAACACTGCCTGGTGGAAGGGAGTGATGACGCTGAAGCCTCTCTAGCCCAAACTACCAGTGGCAGCTGGAATCTGTCAGCCAGGGAGGAGCATTCTTCCAGTACCTGGTTCCAGAATCCCTCACTGGTCAGAAGAGGATCTGTGCACCAGTGCATCTGAGAAGGGCTGTGATGCACGGATAGACTCCTATCAGACTGAGGTCAGGGCTGACCTGCACCCCTTCCATGTACTACACTGACAGGCCACACCTGCCTCCCTTCGATGTGCCACACTGACAGGCCACACCTGCCTCCCTTCGATGTGCCACACTGAAAGGGCACACCTGCCTCCCTTCGATGTGCCACACTGAAAGGGCACACCTGCCTCCCTTCGATGTGCCACACTGAAAGGGCACCCCTGCCTCCCTTCGATGTGCCACACTGAAAGGGCACCCCTGCCTCCCTTCGATGTGCCACACTGAAAGGGCACACCTGCCTCCCTTCGATGTGCCACACTGAAAGGGCACACCTGCCTCCCTTCGATGTGCCACACTGAAAGGGCACACCTGCCTCCCTTCGATGTGCCACACTGAAAGGGCACACCTGCCTCCGTTTGATGTGCTGCCACACTGCCCTGTGTGGACGGGGCACACCTGCCTCCCTTCGATGTGCCACACTGAAAGGGCACACCTGCCTCCGTTTGATGTGCTGCCACACTGCCCTGTGTGGACGGATGATGTTTGGGGCCACAGCTAGAGGGCTCTCACATTCCTTCATTTGCATTATTTCATGTACTATCTCGAGTCATATTTTTTTTAAAGTACTTACCTTTTCGGAAAGGTCAGTCTGGAGCTGAGTTAGTAAGGGGGGTTGTTATGTTTTACCACTTACCGTCGGGCACTTTTTCTGAAATGTCCTGCAACGCACAATAGCATAGCAAGGATGCCATGTCCCCCAGGGCCCATGTGCCACTGCACCTGCTGCACCAGTGGTAGCTCCGCCCCTGATCCTTCTATCACCCTATATGCAGTGAAGCAGAGAAAAGAAGGAAAAACAAGTTGAGAAGGAGAGGGCGATGCAGCAGGCGGGGAAGGGGGCAGCGTCCAGGGCAGAACGACCTGCATAAAACAGGACGAGGGAGTCCGGAGAAAGAACAGCTGCACAGACTGAGTGTGACTGATGTCCCTGCATGGGTCAAACTCCTGCACGTTTCCTCTGTTCCACTCTCAAACACTATTACGACTTCAGAGTTATTTAATAAAACGTCGACTGTCCTTCAAGAAGAAGGTGCCCACTGTCCTTCCGCTGGTCACATGCTAACAAGGGCCCCTGATTACCAGGATGGCCTCACAGACATGTCTACAGGGCTGCTAGTGGCCTCCAGGTCTTACATGAGAATCAGTGCTTTGCTGCAACTCATCATAATAAGCAATCAAGCCTATTGCCTTTGTCACCGGCATGACCCCAGAACCACCCCCGACCTACTGTCCTGGGCAGAAGCTTTCTCACAAAGCAGTCATAAGGTTATACCGTAATAAAAAGACACATATCACAGGATTACAGCTGCCGAAATAGAATAAAATCCCTTTTTGGAGAGGGTTTAATAAGGATTACCGTAGTCCACATCTGTCCCCACAGACGCCAAAAGTCCTGCCTACTCCGTAATCTGCAGTATTCTGTGTAGTAAAATGACCCGCCGACGGGCTTTAGCACAGTGTATTAACAAGACACCCTTAAAACCCAATTGCCTTTAATACATGCTTTTCAAAATAAATTGGCCAGGCCTACTGGCTTTGTTATAATGTTTCCTAATAATCAACTCAAGCTATGGAATCTGGTGTGCGTTTTTCCAATGAATAGATAAGGCCTATAGCTTTAGTCACGCTAGGATCGGCACCGGACTATTCAAGTGCACATAAACTGGCAACCATCCTGTACACAGTTATAAAATTACAAATGGGATAAAAAAAACCTCTCAACAGCGCCTAACAAGAAACATCTCGGTGGGTGGCCAACGCCAAAGCCCTTGCCTACTACGGACATATGTGAGACTCCTCGCCAAGGCACGGCTGTCCACAGCCTGTAACACAAAGTGAGAACAGCACACTGTTAAAGGCCTACTGGCTTTAACAAATGCTTTTCACAATAACTACACCAGGCCTGCTGCCTTCATCATAAGGTTTCACAATAAGTGACTAGACCGATGGCATCGGACATGTTTCCCAGCGCGCCCATTGGCCCTACAGCCTGTCACCAGAAACGACGCAGGCCTACTGTTTTGAGACGAAGCTTACCCACAAGGCAAAGTGTACAAGAGTACAGTTGTCAAAGCAAAAGACTGTTTGTCCTCGGAGGGTCTACACGGATTCTCTGAGAGCAAGGGTTCTATATCCATGGTTTGTCGCGGAGTAACTAATGCGCAACCCTTGCCTACCGCGGCGATCTGTGAGAGTCCGGGTCACAAAATCCTCCTCTACGGGCTTTCATCAGGAACACCCATCCGTGAATGGATTGATGTTAACATATGCTTTTCACAATAAATATGTCATGCCTACTGCCTTTATCATCATATTTCATAATAAGCGGCCAGGCTTTGGCCATGGTCATCGGTTTGCCACCATAAACACCTTGGTCATTCTGTACCAACAAACAAAAGGGCAACACGGGCACTCTTTTCAGTGGACTCACACACTCCGATCCTGTACTCCGGCGCCCCAACATTTGGGCGGAGCCTAAGCCCCTCTCTCAGCAATGCTCAAAACCTATTTGTTGCTCACATAAGGTCGGGCGACAGCTGTGCTGTCGAGCTAGTCCTAAAATTATAGTGGGTGTCGCGATTACCAGGGACTGGCAGTGACGATCCCGGGTGTGAGCCCTGGAATCTCTTCGAAACGAAGCATGGGCCTCGAACTTGTGGCTTTTGCTCGCCAACACAATTGCGATAGTTCGCCGAGTGGCCATTGGTAACAAATGACGTCACCCTCAATGAGGTACAGGGGCCGTGCCTTGTGGGCGCCACTCTTCTCTCAGCGTGGCTGCCACTATTGTAAAGCAAGAGACAGTGTAAAGAATGGACCTGCCTCTAGGCGCTTCCCAACAGAGATCCTCATGTACAAGAGGCCTGCACCGCCGAAGTGTCACGTTTTTTGATACTCCGGCGGCACAAGCCGCGCAATCATATCTATGAGACGATGCAAAGCCGCACTGCGTGGCTGTGCATGGCCTCACAGATATGGAGTAAGGCAAGCAGCACAAAGCACTGCGTTACCTTACCCTGCGTCAAGAAGGCATTCCATGGGCATTGCGGTGGGTGTTCCCGTGCAACACCCATAGGTTTTGACGCTGCCCCAGATTTAAAAAATCACGTGAACCTGGGGCAGCACCAGAACCTTATGCCTCGACAGAGCAGGCGTAACGAGAAGAAATATTTACATTTCTCCTTGTTTTTTCCTCTTTCCACTGTGCTGCACTGTGCAGCAAACATAGAACGAGGAAAAAGCCTCTTGTGATTGTTTTTGTGCAGGGACGTGCCCCTTCATGCCAAGAGCACAGACACCCTTGCATCATGGTGCAATGGTGCGTGCGTTTGCTCTCGGCTGCAAATTGGTCGCCGGCGCTGGCTGAAAGGACAGGAATGCATCTTATCTACTAAATACGGGCATTCCTGCCTTTTCGAATTGGCACGTGGCAGCGCAGCAGAATGACTTGCGGCGCTGCCCTACACCAATTCTTGGTAAATAAGGCCCAGAGGGTGTAGCAAGTGTGGTGCAACGGCAGACATCAAGGGGCAGATTTACACAGATTTTGCACCAGTTTGCGTCACAAAAGTGATGTAAACCAGTGTAGCAGGGCGGATCTCACGGAGAGCCACGATGCCAGCCGGTAACACTGAAGCATCTTGGCTCCGCCGGTGGCAGGGGCGATCTTGCGCACAGCCTCGGTAGCCAGCTGTTTGCGAAGCCCTTTTGCTCCGGTGGACTTTCGGCGGTCTGCTCGGTATGGACCATAGAGGGAGCGGGAGCTGTCTCTGTTTGGGGATTGAATTTCCAGCGCAGGAAAGGTCTCTGCACTGCTCTGTGTCACTTTGTGTCACCGACGTGTACCGTGTGTGATTCACGATTTTTGACACAAGTCCTATCTACTAACTTTTGAACACAGTGCTTTGCACCCAAAAATAACACCTCTTTGAGGCTTGCATTAACTCGGAAAAAGGTTTTTATTCCTCCAAACCTTTCAAACGTTATGTGTGTTCTGTACTGTACAGCACACATAAAACAGAAAAAGTGTTACTATGTCTAAGTGTATTATTTTGTACTGTAAGGGTCTCCTTCCGGTACAAAACCTGGCGGTCAATTTACTAACAGTTTGCGCCAGTTTTGTTATGAACACCTGACACAAAGTGTTGTTTTGGGACCTAGGGGAATATTTATCAACACTTTGCGCAAGTTTTGCATCACAAAGTGCCACAAACCCAGCACAAAGTGTTGTGTTGGGATTTACTGACTCCCTGATTTGCAGTAGAACGTCGCCTAAAGTACCGCGCTTGGGCATTTCCTCCGCAACCAGACATGGGTTTTCATGTAAAGCCCTATTTACTAAAAAGGTAGGCAGGATTTTTCCCCATCAATCAACACCACCTCGAGGCAGGAGTACGGTCTGAGAAAAGTGTTCTTTTAGCAAGCCTCTCCAACCTTGCATATGTGCTGCACTGTACAGGCCTGTGAGAGTCTCGGGTTGGTACTTTCCAACCTTGCATATGTGCTGCACTGTACAGGCCTGTGAGAGTCTCGGGGTTGGTTCTTTCCAACTTTGCACATGTGCTGCACTGTACAGGCCTGTGAGAGTCTCGGGGTTGGTACTCTCCAACCTTGCACATGTGCTGCACTGTACAGGCCTGTGAGAGTCTCGGGGTTGGTACTTTCCAACTTTGCACATGTGCTGCACTGTACAGGCCTGGGAGAGTCTCGGGGTTGGTACTTTCCAACCTTGCACATGTGCTGCACTGTACAGGCCTGTGAGAGTCTCGGGGTTGGTACTTTCCAACTTTGCACATGTGCTGCACTGTACAGGCCTGGGAGAGTCTCGGGGTTGGTACTTTCCAACTTTGCACATGTGCTGCACTGTACAGGCCTGTGAGAGTCTCGGGGTTGGTACTTTCCAACTTTGCACATGTGCTGCACTGTACAGGCCTGTGAGAGTCTCGGGGCTGGTAGTCACGTCCTGCTGAGCCCCCCCTCAGCTGACTCATCCAGGTTCGTCTCTCTTGAGCCACGTGAGGTTTCATGTGTAGGTTGGTCTCTTCTGGTCACGTGACCTAGGCAGACGGGTCTCCTGTGAGCCACCTTACAAGACCTGCACCCACGGTGGGATGTGAGCAGTTATTTCCATCTCTGTGGGTCCCCCTCTGAGTGGTGGTGAGAAGGCGGGGGCTTCTGGGTGCAGCCCCCTCCCACTCTCACGCTCCTTGCGGCAGTCTGTGGGGGCTGTACTGGGGGTTCCCCTCGGGGAGCCAGGGGTACTCGCTGTCTTGGAGATCGCTGTGGGGGCGCGTGGCTGAGTCAGCACCCCTGGGTCAGTAGAAGAAGTCACTTACCTTTGTTATCAATATTGCTGGTCGATGCTCTCTCTTCCCACTGATTCCTCACCTTATAATATCCGCCAGGCCCCAGACTGGACCCTGAACCCTTTCCCTCGCAATGTCTCTCCATCACCAGCAGGTAGCGCCATGCAGCTTTAACCGTGGCTCCGCTCACCAAAGGTGTGACCACAACAGGACGTGAGGCGTCCATCTGTGCACTGGTGGCAGGTGCTGGTGTTTGGTGAGCGTCTCTTCAGACCGGTGGAGGGGAACTAAGAGAACGTCCACAACAGCGGCAAATGCAGGACATGATATGTTTCCAAACCTTGGGATCGAGTCACTCCCGGCACTGCCTCTTGGGGCAGAGGGAGGAATCTGCAAGATACAGGATCCCCCAGAAACATTGCTACAGAAGATAAGTAACTTGTTCTTCGGATGGATACATCGTCCTGAAGATCTCACCTTATGGATAAGCCACAAAGCAATTCCCTCTGGGAGGTGGGATTGAGCGGTGCTGATTGAGGAGGGAAGCCAGAAAACACAGCACCGGCAGAGTAACCATCAATGGGTGCCAGATGAGAGAGGCAATAGTGTGGCGAAAGTATGCAAGGATGGCCACCTGGCTGCCCTGCAGACTGCGGCTCGTTGAGCGCCTCTGGTGAAAGCCGTGGAAGCAGCCATGGCCCCTGTCGAGGGGGCACGAATGCCACACCGATGGCCTTGGCTGGCCATGGATCAGCAGACCATAACGCACAGGGTAACCCAGCGCATGTGTGTGTGCTTGGTAGCAACTTTCTCCTTTACTCCATTGAAGCAGAGAAAGAACTCGTCACCCCTCTGTCCTTTCATGCACAGTCGATATAAAAAGATGCTCATATTCCCTCCAGTCCGTGCAGCTGCTCCTTCTCACTGATGGGGTGAGGCGAATGAAAAGGCAGTGGCAGCTGGCAACATTAAAATATGGTGGGCGCGATGCCCAAAAAGCTCACCATATATGTTGCATCGCACATGCTGGCCCCGTCCAGTGTGTCTCTCCTCAGCGGGATCAGGAACCTGGAGTCCACGGGCAGGAAAGGGAAGGACTTCCTTCCTGCTCATGGAACGCAAATCCAACCAATCCTGGAGCTGCTTCATGTTGTGAAAGCAGCTCCAGGATTGGTGGAAGCAGGCTAACCCAGTGTTCATTTTGAGGCAGGGGGTCTGTTCCAGCAATCCCTCGGCTGTTTCACAGCCCTTGGATTGATGAGTCTACAGTGCGCATGTCGGGTCCGAACCTGCTTGACACGATACAGAAAATAACTTCAACTCCAGCCCTTCGTATAATCGTTCATGTATTATCTGTTCTTGCTTTTGTTCACCCACACTCATGAACATTCTTTCTCTACTCACTCTGCGCTCATCCCTTTCTCCCCTTTCTTTACTCCGTTTCACAACCTGCCTCACGTTCTAACCCATCGCATCAATTGGAAGCGCTCTGTTTCTTTGCCTCTCTTTCTATCATACCTAAGGCCTAATTACAAGTCCGGTGGTCCTCGGACCGCCAGACTCATGGTGGGGTGGCAGTGGCGATCTTAGGACTGCCATATTACGACCCTAGTGTTCGTGCCGCCCTGGGACCACCGACTCCGCCAGGGAACCGCCGTTCTCTGGCGGTGGCATGGCGATCCAGAAACATCCATATGTTTGGCAGGACCGCCGGGGTTCGGCCAAACATAGTTCGAGTTTCTTCTCCACCAGGGTTTTCGTGGTGGTTTCTCCTTCATGAAAACCCTGGTGGGGAGGAAACAAAGGGGGGGCCCTACTTGTGGCCCACGCCCTGTGGATGGACACAGGGGGCATAACATGTGCCCCCCTGTATCCATGCACAGAAGTACCGGCACGGCATGGACTTTGCAGTCCATTCCCTGCTGGAACTCTTTTTGACGTTCCTATTGCGGTGCCAGTTTTATAGGCACCGCCATGGGAACGCCAAAGGAATCGCCGGCCAATGACAAAAAATGTCACTATGTAGCAGGCGGGTTTGGCGGTGCGGCAGCGGGCGGTCCCGCCGTCGTACCATCGAACTTGTAAGCAGGCCCGAGTGTCCATCCCCCATCTCCAGCCCTCAGCCTTGGCCTTGTTCCCCTCTATTTTATTCTCCCCCTTTCTCATTCTCCTTTCCACTCGTTTCCTTTGTTTTTTTCATCTTTTCCTGTCTCTTATCTTTAGACTCTCTCATAGTTCCCATGTCCCTCATCCCAATCTCTCTTCCCTCTCTGCACCTTTCTTTCTCTTGAACTCGAAAGTCCCCCTCTCTCACTCCTGTGTCTCTTATCTAAGCTCTCTTTCATTGTCTCTACCTCCTGTCTCTTTATTCCCCCCTAAGTTTCGGTCTCCCTTTTGAGTTGTATTCACTCAATCTTTCCTTCCTTCATCTTCTCCTTAGTCTCTTCCCTCTCTCCCTCCATCTTTTTAGCCGGAATGCATTTAATTCTCTTCTCTCTCTTCTCTCCCTCGATTGTTTTCTCCCCTTTCATATCCCCTCTCTCCATCCATGTGTCTGTCTGCCTCTCTCCCAGTCTCTCATTTGCCTTTGTATCTGTCTCTCCTTGCTAGTTCTCCGTTGCCTCTGCGCTTTCTCCCTAGGTGGAGGGTGAATGGGGAGTTGTACAGCAATATTGTCAAATAATATGCTTTCTTTTTGCCCATCTCTGTTCACATTTAACTTTAAAATTGAAGTTATTTAAAACTTTTTGGAGTTCATTATTTCCTTTTCGTCTCCCTTTGCCATCGCCTTTCTCCGTGTTTGCTTCCCACCCCTCAATCTCTTGCTCTATGCCAATCTCTCCCTCTCCTCTCCTCTCCACTCAATCTTTCCTTCCTTCTTCTTCTCCTAGTCACTTCCCACTTTCCTTTTGCTTTCTCCATCAGTTTATTCAGACTTTTCTCCTCTCCCTCAATTATGTCTCCCTGTTTCATCTCCCCCTCCTTTTGACTCTTTCCCCTCTTCCTTTCACTCACCTCCTTTTGACTCTTTCCCCTTTCCTTCACCACCTCTCCCCTGCCTTTAACCTTTGACCCCGGGTTCGAGGAAACATTGTCAAAAGATGGCGCCTTTTACCCGTTTCTATTCATATTTTAAATGTAAAGTTGCTTAAACTTCTTGCTGTGTTTTTCTCTCCCGCTGCTCTTCGGGCCTCACAGTTCAGCAGTGAAGTGAAACTCCAGATCTGAATGGGAGGAAACGGCCTGTCTCTGTGGCCCGCTGCGTGGGGACAACACCCTCCTGCCCGCCCCCGGGACGTGCTAATGAATGAAGCTGCTTAAAAGAAGCACCTCTTGGGGGAGGGGCGCACATGCTGTGCCTGCTCGGGTATTCCACTGCTACATCCACAGCGGGATACCAGGCCCACCAGCCCAGGGTCCCACCAGCCGGCCCCTGCCACAGGTCCCTCGGGCACAGGTCGAGTCCCCTCCCTGCCTATCCGACCCTGGGTCCTCCTGACCATCATATCTGGGAGTGGGAACACTGTCTGTCGGTGTGGGGTGAGGATAGTGAGTCAGAATCCCGGCTCACAATCCCTGCGCACTGTGTGATCCTTGGTTTAGAAGTAGTACCAGTCTGAAGAGCACCCCACAAGGTCCCAGAGGGCGCCCCGGTATTAACCTCCTTGAAAGGGGTGTGTAGAGGGTTTCCCGGGGTTTAAAACCACCGAACTTTAGGAAAAACGGAAATCACCAAGTGTGCGCCACCTCGGAAACCCCAGGGGAGCGAGCCATGATGAGCGACGGGAGGCGGGGTAGGGGTTTCAGACCCCTTCATACCACATACCTACCAATGTACAGATTATAGCCACTGTGGGAGGAGGGGGCGGGGCCTCATGCTACCTAAAAGGCACTCTGCCCCTCACCAAGCGCCCCACCTCCCCTGCGCCTCTCCCAGAAAAGTACAAGCATTTGCAAAGTAATATGTCTCGCATTTGCGAGAGTTGAAGCTAGTGGCGCTGTAAATGGCAATGTATTTTATTTACCTGTTTTGATAATTAACACATAAATAAAGGCATTGTAATTTACAATGCCATTAGCTCGAACTCTTGTAAATGCGAGCCCTCGGCCATTGCCCCCCGCTGCTTGGAAAGCGAAAGCGCGCATGGCCCTCAATGTTGCAGGCAAGCATGTCGCGCCTGCGGTAGGAGAAACGCATTAAAGAAAATAGTGCTTACAGACTAAAGAAGACGTACTGTGTAACAACAGAAGTAAAAGGGCCGGTCCTCATGGGAGGTTACAAATAATAATCCACATTTGTAAAGTGCGAACAATCACCCGTAAGGGTCTCTAGGCGCTGGGGGCCGTCGGGAAGATTAAGCAAGCGATTGCCCAGAGTCACATGGTGCTGGGCTAATCTGCCGCTGGGGATCGAACCGTGATCCCCAGATTCCAGAGTCCGTCGCCCTGGCTGCAGCGCCACACTTTTTCCCTAATGAAGACAAGGCGGTACTACGGAGGGACTAACAAGCCTATTAACGAATCAGAAGCCAGCATTTACAAAGGACAATGACACAAGCCACTGGAAAATATGGGCGGAGCTTCAAGTCCTTACTCGAATACAGCATGCCTCGCAGAGCAGCACATGCACTGCCCAGGCTCGTCCTAAAAAACAAAGTGTTATTTATTTATTTATGCATTCTTACATAGTGCAGACTTTACCCAGTGGTGTCAGAGCATTTTACAATAGAGTGAAGCACATTACATAAGCTATTCAGACTAACATGGTAGTAGGTGACACTACTTATATCTACTACAGTTACTCGGGTGGGAGTTACAGATTTGCAAGTTACATATTCACTCAAGATGACATATTTTGAAAAGCTGGAGCAATTAGGTTTGCACAAGTACATATTTACAGATTTGAGATGGAGGGTCGCAGTAGCTCTCATGTGTGCCATGTAACAATCGGTGTCATGACCTGGGATGAGGGGTGTGTGCCCGGTGGGGAGCTGGGCGAGGAGAATTATTCATAGAAGTCTTTGGAAGAGAAGGTCTGTTTTGAAGATCCGGAGAGAGGGGGTGCTGCTAAGGTCTGGAGGTGGCGAGTTCCAAATTCTAGTCGCATTAGCTGAGAAGGATTGCGCCATGAGTCTTTCCCTTTTAAAAGTTGGCGGTTCGAGCAGCGGATGTTCAGCGTGAAGGTCTGGAGCCGCCTGATATTTTGAGTTTGTTTGCCAGGCAGCGAGGGGTGGAAGTGTGCATGGCTTTATGGGTGAAGCAGCAGTCTTGTATATGGTCCTAGCTTCAATAGGAAGTCAACGGAGAGTTATCAGCATTGACTTGATATGGTCGTCTCCTTTGGCCCCGTAGACGAAATGTGCAGCTGAGTGGAGGATGGATTTTAAAGGAAGTCGGTCTGGAGAGCACCAAAGATTGGACATGATTTTTCAGGTCTTTCTCAGGAATGTAGCGTCGGATCCCCCAGAGAAGGTGCGGTTGGTAGTGTGCGTTCTTGGCCATGGTGATGATTTGGGATTGGTGGTTGAGTCTTTTTCCAGGATAACACCTAGGGATTTGGCGCTGTCAACAATGATACGTTTGCAGTTAAGAATGTTCAGATTATCCATCCTTGATTGAACAGGAGGTGGAGAGTTTGAGGTTGAGATGAGAAGGAGTTTGCTTTTAGAGGGATTCAGTTTCAGGTGAAGAGACATAATCCATTCTTGGATGGAGCCGAGGGTGGTGGTGAGGATTGAAATGTCACGTGCGGAGGACACCTCGAGGTAGAGTTGGGTGTCCTCAGCATAGAGGTGATAATGGATCTCACTTTTTTGTAGGTCTTCCAGCGGTTCCATGTAAAGATTGAAGAGGGTGGGCGTGAGGATCGAGCCTTGAGGGAACCCGTGATCCACAGCCTTCGATGTAGAGAGACAGTTTTCAATTTTAATCATCTGAGATCAGCCCATGAGGTCTGATTCAAACCATCTGAGCCCCGTGCCTTCATAGCCCGTTCTTTGTTTTAATGCGTTCAGAAGAGAGTTATGGTTTACTGTGTCAAAGGCTTCAGAAAGGTCCGGAAGGATCAGGAGACATGGCTTGCCCGAGTCTAGGACTCGCAGGGCATCGTCGATAACCTGAAGCAGGGCTGTTCCAGTGCTGCAGCCTTGGTTCAAGTGGATTGGAATTCATCTAGACGTTTGTTGTCCTTGGTATGTTGGTAGAGTTGCTCCGCTACGCATCGTTCTGTGATTTTAGCAAGGAAAGGGAGGGTGGTGATAGAGAGGAAGATGTTAAAGTCATTTCCATCAGCAGAGGGTTTCTTTAGAAGGGGGGTCATGACCTATTTTGAGGGCACCAGGAAGCCTTGGCTGAGAAAGATGTTAACCAGATTGGTCCAGTAGGGAAGTGTAGGTGTAGAGTAGAGGAGCGTAGGTGTAGAGTAGAGGAGTGTAGGTGTACAGTAGAGGAGTGTAGGTGTAGAGTAGGGGAGTGTAGGTGTAGAGTAGAGGAGTGTAGGGGTAGAGTAGAGGAGTGTAGGTGTAGAGTAGAGGAGCGTAGGTGTAGAGTAGAGGAGTGTAGGTGTAGAGTAGAGGAGTGTAGGGGTAGAGTAGAGGAGTGTAGGTGTAGAGTAGAGGAGTGTAGGGGTAGAGTAGAGGAGTGTAGGTGTAGAGTAGAGGAGTGTAGGTGTAGAGTAGAGGAGTGTAGGTGTAGAGTAGAGGAGTGTAGGTGTAGGTGTAGAGGAGTGTAGGGGTAGAGTAGAGGAGTGTAGGGGTAGGGTAGAGGAGTGTAGGGGTAGGGTAGAGGAGTGTAGGTGTAGAGTAGAGGAGTGTAGGGGTAGAGTAGAGGAGTGTAGGGGTAGAGTAGAGGAGTGTAGGTGTACAGTAGAGGAGTGTGGGTGTAGAGTAGAGGAGTGTAGGGGTAGAGTAGAGGAGTGTAGGTGTAGAGTAGAGGAGTGTAGGAGTAGAGGGGTGTAGGGTAGAGGAGTGTAGGTGTAGAGTAGAGGAGTGTAGGTGTAGAGTAGAGGGGTGTAGGTGTACAGTAGAGGAGTGTGGGTGTAGAGTAGAGGAGTGTAGGGGTAGAGTAGAGGAGTGTAGGGGTGTAGAGTAGAGGAGTGTAGGAGTAGAGGGGTGTAGGGTAGAGGAGTGTAGGTGTAGAGTAGAGGAGTGTAGGTGTAGAGTAGAGGAGCGTAGGGGTGGAGTGTAGGTGTAGAGGTCTACTGCAATGTCGCTAGGGATAGGGTCTAGGGAGTGTTTTGGAGGTTTTTTCAGGATGTTCTTGAGAAGGGCATCCTCGGTGATGACATCACAGCTGTGCCAAGATCCTTTGGATTTCCAGTCCTCAAGTGGAGTTGGATGTGGGTCATGATCAAGGAGCGATTCAACTTTTGCATCGAACAAGGGTGCAAATTCTGCTGCTTTCTTGGGTGGGTTGTCAATTTTGATGCATGAAGATGAGGAGGTATTGCTGGTAGTTTCGATTAGGTCAAAGAGCTTGTTTGGTCTGTTCTTGGCAGAGTCGAGGAGGGTTCTAAAGTGATTTGCTTTTTCGCTAAAGATGTACTTATGATAGCGTAATCTTGCGTATCGGAGATTTGAGAGATTAATGATGGAGGAGACTGTCTCCATTCTTCTCCGGGTGCCTCAGGTGTTTTCTGTCTTCATAGAGGGACTTACTGAACCATGGGGCAGAGGGTGTGGGCCTTTACTTCTTGCTTTGAAGTGGAGCTGCATTGCTTATCAAGACAGAAAGACTGGTGAGACACTGGGTGTCAATTCATTGATGTCGGAATTGGGGCTGATGTTTGGTAGTGCCTTCTTGGCTTTGTTACAAAGAGTGTCGAGGTCAAGGTCGATGTTTTACTGTTGCGAAACCAGGTAGCTGCCCTTTTTAGTTGGCCCAGGATTACAACTTGAGAGAGGTGAAGTGAGACAGGGATGAGGAAGTGGTCGGACCAGCCTACTGGTATAGGATCATCAACTGTTAGCAGGTCGTCTTTGGAAATGAAACGGCCAAGTGTGGCGTCCCTGAAGTGTGTTGGTTTAGAGTTGTGTAGAAAAAGATCATGTCTGGAGAGAAATGTGGCAAGCTAGTTAGTGGCTGAATGTTTGGAGATGCCTCAGTGAGGATTAAAGTCTCCAAGAAATATCAGTTTATGGCTTTGTGAATATTGGGCATTTGCAGAGTTCGTGAATTCCGCAGTGAAAGCGCAGCTGCCACCTGGTGGGTGGTAAATGGCATGAATCCCGATAGGGGAGCCGTGCTGATCATAAAGGGGCATATGTACAAGGGATTGTGCCACCGGAACGTCACTTTTACCGATGCTCCGGTGGCGCAATACACTGCCCCATATTTACAAAGTGGCGTTAAGTCACTTTTTGTGGCTTAACCCTGCTTTGTAAATATGGTACCTTTTCAGGAAGATATTTGCATGAAAAGGGCATGCAACGGATGTCGCTGTGGGCGTTCCACCGCAACATCTATTTCTTTTTGATGCGTCCCCAGTTTTACAAGGATCTGTAAATCTGAGGCAGTGCCACAAGGTAACACCATGAAAAAGCAGGCGTTAGACTGGCGCAACGAGCAGAAATGCTTTCATTTCTCCTTGTTTTTGCTTTTCTATGTGAGCTGCACTCTGCGGCAGAAATAGAAAGACAAAAGGCCATTAAAGATTGTTTTTGTGCTTGAAGGTGCCCGTTCATGCACAAAAGCAATGATTCAATAATGGCGATCTGTCACTTCTAAGTGTGCTGCAGAAAGCAGCAGACATACAAGTAGAAAATCGCCGTTATTGACTCTGGGTGTGCAGGAAGGGACACCTTCCTGCACATAAACAATCATCCCTGCAATGCAGGCACCCTTGCGCTATGGTGCAAGGGTGTCTGCGTTGGTGCTAGTCAACTATTTTTAGCACCAGCGTTGGGGAAAACGCAGGGGTGCGTGGTATTTTTGTAAATACGGTGCATCCCTGCATTTTGGAAATAGCGCAGCGCAGTGCTGAAAATTTGCAGCCGCACCGCGTTGCACCATTTCCTTGTACAAATGCCCGAAGGTCCAAAGTAAGGCCTTCAAGTGTAGAGAAGGAGCTCCTGGGTAGTTCCCTGCAACGCAGGGAGCTTCTGGAGATGGCAGCTACGCCTCCCCCGACTCTATCATTCCTGACAATAGAATAGTCAGGGGGGGAACAGAAGGTCGAGATCAATGCAGGAAGTTTAATTGAAGCAGGTCTCAGGGAGGATTAGTAGGTCGAGTTTATATTGAGTGACGGTGTCTTGTGGTTTGTTGCAGATCTGCAGTTGTGAGGATACAACGCAGCTCTGAGGTGACTGTTTTGGCGAAAGGGTGTCAGGGCTTTTGGTAATGATAGGGGTGACGTTCCTGTAGCTCAGAGCCTGGGTTGTAAGTGACCAGCGTTTGGTTCGGCCCAGGGAGATGGTGGTTATAGTCAATTCCTTGAGTTGTCTGGAGAGGAGATGTTGGGGGACGTAGAGGTGTTATAGCTAGAAAGTAAATGAGTAATGTCAGTGTGGGAGAGATTGTTCGAAGCTCTTTTGCGGCGTGGGAGAAGACAACGCCTTGGGATTAGGCGATGGGGTATTGTGCACTCGCCCCGAGAACAGTAGACATTTTTAGGTCTCGCCTGGCGAACGCAGCGCGAAGCGCTGCTATCGCCAGCGAGATCTATTGTTGCTGACTTGCCTCAGAAGTGGGACAGGAGATGGGCACGCGCAGGCTTTGGCGGATTTGAGTTGGTGTACGCGCTTGTGAAGACGCGCTTGCAATGATGTGTACACGGCGTGCACATCTCCTGTCCCCCTTCCGTCCTCACCAGCCGCATGCACGTTCACTTTCACTTTCCATTCCGCCCCCCACCCCTCTGTCGGGGAGATGTTGGCCAAGGAACACGTGGTAAATATGAGAAAAAAACCCTGATGCAGGGACTGCGGCTGACAGGCGATTCGTTACACAAAGTTAGATTAACCCGTGCACTGCTCCCAGCATGGGGGCCAGAGGTTAAAACAAGGAATACAGTCAGGGTTTTATCTTTCAATGGAAGCCTAAATATAGCGGCGCAGCATCTCCTTGGTGACTGGCGGCTCCTCACCTCATCGTGTCCGCTGCTGGGAGTCCGGGCGGGGGCGCCGGGTCATCTGGAGTCCGACCCAGGGTGTCGTGGGTCCCGGGCACCGCGCAGCTACCAGGCGGGGGCCATTAACCGGCTGCAGGGGGCGGCGGAGTGCGGGGCACCGACGTACAGCTGTGTCCCGACTGGCTGGGGCTCGCGCTCCTCGGGCTCTCGTGTCCTGCCCCTCGCGGCGGCCTCCTCCTCCTGCCACCGACTCTCTCTGCTAGTGCTCTCTCTCTGCCGAAGGGATGGGGAGAGGTAAAGTGGGAAAGAGCGGACGCGCCAACGGTCCTTAGGGACGGGCTGACAAGTGGGGGTGACGGTCGCGAGCGTGCAAAGTCCAAAGGGCGGCGCTCTCAGACAAGGGGGTTGGACAGCGTCGTGGGCGCGAACAACTTCTTCAACCTAGGGCTGGGAATTGGGATGGGTGAAGTCCAAGAAGTAGCTTGAAGGATAGAGGGGTTGAGCAAGGAGATGGGTCGCTCTGTGTGTGTGCACGCAGCAGCCATCTTTAAGTAATTCGATTACGTTAGGCGAGTTAAAATAGTTACCCAGAAACAAGAGTATTTTTTTGTTGGTGCCAGTCTAATGAAAGCGTGTATTATTTTAAGTGAACTTTAGACACGTAGCTGTGCTTGTTGATTGCACGTAATTTTTTCAATTAAATTGTAATCCGAAATTAATAACAAAAGTGACACATTTACGTTGTGAAAATAGCTAATTATTAATGTGGTTTGAAGGCGGGAAATGCAACCGTCATCATTAATTCAAATACAAGCTCGTGCGAAGTTTTACAAGTATTGTCATTCCAAGATGGCCGCTTGCGGCCAAGGAAGGCTTAAGCACCTCACTCTGTCCCTTAAAGTACTTTGGGGACAACACTTCCATAACTCTTTCCAAGGTTGCGTGTGGGGAAATTTGCTGGGGATAGGGGATACAGTACAGCCTTTTGGAATAGCACGTACATGACTTCACATAACCGGGTCTATAATGTAATATTAAGTTTTTTCCTAAACCACCCCATTTAGGAAAAATGCATGGATCAACTTTGCCTTTGTAATTTAAGAGTAGGGACGGCTCTGACTGTATCGTATTGCAATTTCAATTATTTTGCACTTCATACTCCCGATCAGGTTAGGGTGGTCAACTTTCCATTAACACTTCACTTATACATGCCAGTATGAAGACACATTGCCCCATTGCGAGTTTGCGCTATTGGCATTGTAACTGACAATGCCTCTTTATTATGTTTTGTTTTTTAAAACAAATAAAAGGCATTGTCATTCACAATGCTAATAGCTTAATCTCTTGCAAATGCGAGACCTATTGCATTGCAAATGCTTGTTGAACTTAAGAGGGAGATGGTGGCTTCAAGCTGGGAGATGGTGGAGATGAGGTGGCCTAGTCTATTTTCAAGGGTGAGCAGAGCTAAGCACGGAATGTGATCTCACTCGATAGGGGCGACGGGTTCTGAGGGGCGTTCTTCTTCAGAGGTAGAGTGAGGAGGGGGGGTGATGATGTGAGGAGGGACTGGCTTTTGGTCGGGAGGATGCAAAGTCATGCGGAGTTGGTTGGAAATAAGTGTGGGTGCTGCTGGGGTGTACATAAGATTCTCAGGGCATTGATTGAGAGGGATCGATGTATTGTGTATTGATTGAGGTGAAGAAGGGTGAAAGCTGTGGTGGAATGAAGGTATGTGGGGAGGGGAGCGATGGGAGTCGAAGAAGGGCAGGGGGGCAGAATAGTAGGGAGTGAAGAAAGGGGGTAGGGTGGTGACGTGTGACCTAGGGGGTGTGCATGTGTGGGGGCCGGACACAGATGGACGATGTGGAAAATTGTCCAGGAGGATAGGTAAAGAATGCGGATGGCTCTTCTTGGTTAGAGAAGTGGGGAGGGGAAAGGTAGAGGCTGCCATATGAGACAAGCATTGGCATAGCCAATAGGTCTCGCCTCTGGGACCTTATAAGTGCTTAGCCATGCAACAGTTTCATAACTAAACACTTATAAGGTCCCAAAAGCGAGACCTATTGGCTATGCCAAGCGGCCGTGAAAGTGAAAGTGATCGCGATCGCGATCAAACATCAAAGCGGCCATGCGGCCGCAAAAGTGAAAGTAATCGCGGTCAAGTGCGGCGCGCGCCCGCGCACATGCACTGTAGCTCTAGGCTGGCCTGGTAGCACTTTTTGGAGCCCTCTCAATAAGTCTCGTCAGACCAGCGCATGCGCTGGGTCAGGTGAGACCTAAAAAACGGGAGAAAGGGCCGTACAGGAATGAGGGTGGGGTGAGGAGTGGTGTATGGGGTGCGGGAAAGACTCAAGGCAAGAGGAGAGGAAGCAGGGGCAGAAGGGTGGGTTGGAAAAGAAGGAAGCGCGTAGGGTGGAGAGGTCACTATGTGCCTGTTGGACATATGGTCTGGTTAAGGTGCTGAATAACCCAGTTGGGAGGGTCTTCAAAGTCCCGAGATGGTGCGTGGGGGTAAATGAGAGTGCTGGCCGATGGCTGGGATGGAGTGTTGAGGGTGGAGTCCCGGCTGGGGGGACTGGGAGGAGGGGAGGCCAGGGAGATAGAAGGGAGCGGGTGGGCAGGAGGGAGCCCTGTTCATGATGGGGGATCGGCCTTCTGGTGTCCGGTGGATTGGGAAAGGAGAGGGTGAAGTGAGAGAGGCAGGAGAGGCATGGGAGAGTCGGCGGATCGGAGTGTCAGGGGTGGGAGCAGAGATGGAAACAGGTGGTCAAAAAGAGACAGACGCGTCCTGAGCTTGAATCACGACCGTACCATTGTAAAGAGAGAAAGTGAGTGACCATTGTAAGGAGTGATTGCGAGTGACCATTGTAAGGAGTGATTGTGAGTGACCATTGTAAGGAGTGATTGCGAGTGACCATTGTAAGGAGTGATAGCGAGTGACCATTGTAAAGAGAGAAAGTGAGTGACCATTGTAAGGAGTGATTGCGAGTGACCATTGTAAGGAGTGATTGCGAGTGACCATTGTAAGGAGTGATTGTGAGTGACCATTGTAAGGAGTGATTGCGAGTGACCATTGTAAGGAGTGATAGCGAGTGACCATTGTAAAGAGAGAAATTGAGTGACCATTGTAAGGAGTGATTGCGAGTGACCATTGTAAGGAGTGATTGCGAGTGACCATTGTAAGGAGTGATTGCGAGTGACCATTGTAAAGAGAGAAAGTGAGTGACCATTGTAAGGAGCTTTTGCGAGTGACCATTGTAAAGAGAGAAAGTGAGTGACCATTGTAAGGAGTGATTGCCAGTGACCATTGTAAGAAGTGATTGCGAGTGACCATTGTAAAGAGAGAAAGTGAGTGACCATTGTAAGGAGTGATTGCGAGTGACCATTGTAAAGAGAGAAAGTGAGTGACCATTGTAAGGAGTGATTGCGAGTGACCATTGTAAAGAGAGAAAGCGAGTGGCCATTGTAAGGAGTGTTTGCGAGTGACCATTGTAAGGAGTGATTGCGAGTGACCATTGTAAGGAGTGATTGTGAGTGACCATTGTAAGGAGTGATTGCAAGTGAGAGTGAGTGACCATTGTAAGGAGTGATTGCGAGTGACCATTGTAAGGAGTGATTGCGAGTGACCATTGTAACGAGTGATTGCGAGTGACCATTGTAAGGAGTGATTGCGAGTGACCATTGTAAAGAGAGAAAGTGAGTGACCATTGTAAGGAGTGATTGCGAGTGACCATTGTAAGGAGTGATTGCGAGTGACCATTGTAAAGAGAGAAAGTGAGTGACCATTGTAAGGAGTGATTGCGAGTGACCATTGTAAAGAGAGAAAGTGAGTAACCATTGTAAGGAGTGATTGCGAGTGACCATTGTAAGGAGTGATTGCGAGTGACCATTGTAAGGAGTGATTGCGAGTGACCATTGTAAGGAGTGATTGCGAGTGACCATTGTAAAGAGAGAAAGTGAGTGACCATTGTAAGGAGCTTTTGCGAGTGACCATTGTAAAGAGAGAAAGTGAGTGACCATTGTAAGGAGTGATTGCGAGTGACCATTGTAAAGAGAGAAAGCGAGTGGCCATTGTAAGGAGTGATTGCGAGTGACCATTGTAAGGAGTGATTGTGAGTGACCATTGTAAGGAGTGATTGCGCGTGAGAGTGAGTGACCATTGTAAGGAGTGATTGCGAGTGACCATTGTAAGGAGTGATTGCGAGTGACCATTGTAAGGAGTGATTGCGAGTGACCATTGTAAGGAGTGATAGCGAGTGACCATTGTAAAGAGAGAAAGTGAGTGACCATTGTAAGGAGTGATTGCGAGTGACCATTGTAAGGAGTGATTGCGAGTGACCATTGTAAGGAGTGATTGTGAGTGACCATTGTAAGGAGTGATTGCGAGTGACCATTGTAAGGAGTGATTGTGAGTGACCATTGTAAGGAGTGATTGCGAGTGACCATTGTAAGGAGTGATAGCGAGTGACCATTGTAAAGAGAGAAAGTGAGTGACCATTGTAAGGAGTGATTGCGAGTGACCATTGTAAGGAGTGATTGCGAGTGACCATTGTAAGGAGTGATTGCGAGTGACCATTGTAAAGAGAGAAAGTGAGTGACCATTGTAAGGAGCTTTTGCGAGTGACCATTGTAAAGAGAGAAAGTGAGTGACCATTGTAAGGAGTGATTGCCAGTGACCATTGTAAGAAGTGATTGCGAGTGACCATTGTAAAGAGAGAAAGTGAGTGACCATTGTAAGGAGTGATTGCGAGTGACCATTGTAAAGAGAGAAAGTGAGTGACCATTGTAAGGAGTGATTGCGAGTGACCATTGTAAAGAGAGAAAGCGAGTGGCCATTGTAAGGAGTGTTTGCGAGTGACCATTGTAAGGAGTGATTGCGAGTGACCATTGTAAGGAGTGATTGTGAGTGACCATTGTAAGGAGTGATTGCAAGTGAGAGTGAGTGACCATTGTAAGGAGTGATTGCGAGTGACCATTGTAAGGAGTGATTGCGAGTGACCATTGTAACGAGTGATTGCGAGTGACCATTGTAAGGAGTGATTGCGAGTGACCATTGTAAAGAGAGAAAGTGAGTGACCATTGTAAGGAGTGATTGCGAGTGACCATTGTAAGGAGTGATTGCGAGTGACCATTGTAAAGAGAGAAAGTGAGTGACCATTGTAAGGAGTGATTGCGAGTGACCATTGTAAAGAGAGAAAGTGAGTAACCATTGTAAGGAGTGATTGCGAGTGACCATTGTAAGGAGTGATTGCGAGTGACCATTGTAAGGAGTGATTGCGAGTGACCATTGTAAGGAGTGATTGCGAGTGACCATTGTAAAGAGAGAAAGTGAGTGACCATTGTAAGGAGCTTTTGCGAGTGACCATTGTAAAGAGAGAAAGTGAGTGACCATTGTAAGGAGTGATTGCGAGTGACCATTGTAAAGAGAGAAAGCGAGTGGCCATTGTAAGGAGTGTTTGCGAGTGACCATTGTAAGGAGTGATTGCGAGTGACCATTGTAAGGAGTGATTGTGAGTGACCATTGTAAGGAGTGATTGCGAGTGAGAGTGAGTGACCATTGTAAGGAGTGATTGCGAGTGACCATTGTAAGGAGTGATTGCGAGTGACCATTGTAACGAGTGATTGCGAGTGACCATTGTAAGGAGTGATTGCGAGTGACCATTGTAAAGAGAGAAAGTGAGTGACCATTGTAAGGAGTGATTGCGAGTGACCATTGTAAGGAGTGATTGCGAGTGACCATTGTAAGGAGTGATTGCGAGTGACCATTGTAAGGAGTGATTGTGAGTGACCATTGTAAGGAGTGATTGCGAGTTACCATTGTAAGGAGTGATTGCGAGTGACCATTGAAAAGAGAGAAAGTGAGTGACCATTGTAAGGAGCTATTGCGAGTGACCATTGTAAAGAGAGAAAGTGAGTGACCATTGTAAGGAGTGATTGCGAGTGACCATTGTAAAGAGAGAAAGCGAGTGGCCATTGTAAGGAGTGATTGCGAGTGACCATTGTAAGGAGTGATTGTGAGTGACCATTGTAAGGAGTGATTGCCCGTGAGAGTGAGTGACCATTGTAAGGAGTGATTGCGAGTGACCATTGTAAGGAGTGATTGCGAGTGACCATTGTAACGAGTGATTGCGAGTGACCATTGTAAGGAGTGATTGCGAGTGACCATTGTAAAGAGAGAAAGTGAGTGACCATTGTAAGGAGTGATTGCGAGTGACCATTGTAAGGAGTGATTGTGAGTGACCATTGTAAGGAGTGATTGTGAGTGACCATTGTAAGGAGTGATTGCGAGTGACCATTGTAAGGAGTGATTGCGAGTGACCATTGTAAAGAGAGAAAGTGAGTGACCATTGTAAGGAGCTATTGCGAGTGACCATTGTAAAGAGAGAAAGTGAGTGACCATTGTAAGGAGTGATTGTGAGTGACCATTGTAAGGAGTGATTGCGAGTGACCATTGTAAGGAGTGATTGCGAGTGACCATTGTAAAGAGAGAAAGTGAGTGACCATTGTAAGGAGCTTTTGCGAGTGACCATTGTAAAGAGAGAAAGTGAGTGACCATTGTAAGGAGTGATTGCGAGTGACCATTGTAAAGAGAGAAAGCGAGTGACCATTGTAAGGAGTGACTGCGAGTGACCATTGTAAGGAGTGATTGTGAGTGACCATTGTAAGGAGTGATTGCGAGTGACCATTGTAAGGAGTGATTGCGAGTGACCATTGTAAAGAGAGAAAGTGAGTGACCATTGTAAGGAGTGATTGCGAGTGACCATTGTAAAGAGAGAAAGTGAGTAACCATTGTAAGGAGTGATTGCGAGTGACCATTGTAAGGAGTGATTGCGAGTGACCATTGTAAGGAGTGATTGCGAGTGACCATTGTAAGGAGTGATTGCGAGTGACCATTGTAAAGAGAGAAAGTGAGTGACCATTGTAAGGAGCTTTTGCGAGTGACCATTGTAAAGAGAGAAAGTGAGTGACCATTGTAAGGAGTGATTGCGAGTGACCATTGTAAAGAGAGAAAGCGAGTGGCCATTGTAAGGAGTGTTTGCGAGTGACCATTGTAAGGAGTGATTGCGAGTGACCATTGTAAGGAGTGATTGTGAGTGACCATTGTAAGGAGTGATTGCGAGTGAGAGTGAGTGACCATTGTAAGGAGTGATTGCGAGTGACCATTGTAAGGAGTGATTGCGAGTGACCATTGTAACGAGTGATTGCGAGTGACCATTGTAAGGAGTGATTGCGAGTGACCATTGTAAAGAGAGAAAGTGAGTGACCATTGTAAGGAGTGATTGCGAGTGACCATTGTAAGGAGTGATTGCGAGTGACCATTGTAAGGAGTGATTGCGAGTGACCATTGTAAGGAGTGATTGCGAGTGACCATTGTAAGGAGTGATTGCGAGTGACCATTGAAAAGAGAGAAAGTGAGTGACCATTGTAAGGAGCTATTGCGAGTGACCATTGTAAAGAGAGAAAGTGAGTGACCATTGTAAGGAGTGATTGCGAGTGACCATTGTAAAGAGAGAAAGCGAGTGGCCATTGTAAGGAGTGATTGCGAGTGACCATTGTAAGGAGTGATTGTGAGTGACCATTGTAAGGAGTGATTGCGCGTGAGAGTGAGTGACCATTGTAAGGAGTGATTGCGAGTGACCATTGTAAGGAGTGATTGCGAGTGACCATTGTAACGAGTGATTGCGAGTGACCATTGTAAGGAGTGATTGCGAGTGACCATTGTAAAGAGAGAAAGTGAGTGACCATTGTAAGGAGTGATTGCGAGTGACCATTGTAAGGAGTGATTGCGAGTGACCATTGTAAGGAGTGATTGTGAGTGACCATTGTAAGGAGTGATTGTGAGTGACCATTGTAAGGAGTGATTGCGAGTGACCATTGTAAGGAGTGATTGCGAGTGACCATTGTAAAGAGAGAAAGTGAGTGACCATTGTAAGGAGCTATTGCGAGTGACCATTGTAAAGAGAGAAAGTGAGTGACCATTGTAAGGAGTGATTGTGAGTGACCATTGTAAGGAGTGATTGCGAGTGACCATTGTAAGGAGTGATTGCGAGTGACCATTGTAAAGAGAGAAAGTGAGTGACCATTGTAAGGAGCTTTTGCGAGTGACCATTGTAAAGAGAGAAAGTGAGTGACCATTGTAAGGAGTGATTGCGAGTGACCATTGTAAAGAGAGAAAGCGAGTGACCATTGTAAGGAGTGACTGCGAGTGACCATTGTAAGGAGTGATTGTGAGTGACCATTGTAAGGAGTGATTGCGAGGGACCATTGTAAAGAGAGAAAGTGAGTGACCATTGTAAGGAGTGATTGCGAGTGACCATTGTAAGAAGTGATTGCGAGTGACCATTGTAAAGAGAGAAAGTGAGTGACCATTGTAAGGAGTGATTGCGAGTGACCATTGTAAAGAGAGAAAGTGAGTGACCATTGTAAGGAGTGATTGCGAGTGACCATTGTAAGGAGTGATTGCGAGTGACCATTGTAAAGAGAGAAAGTGAGTGACCATTGTAAGGAGTGATTGCGAGTGACCATTGTAAGGAGTGATTGTGAGTGAGAGTGAGTGACCATTGTAAGGAGTGATTGCAAGTGACCATTGTAAGGAGTGATTGCTAGTGACCATTGTAAGGAGTGATTGCGAGTGACCAGTGTAAGGAGGGATTGTGAGTGACCATTGTAAGGAGTGATTGCGAGTGAGAGTGAGCGACCATTGTAAGGAGTGATTGCGAGTGACCATTGTAAGGAGTGATTGCGAGTGACCATTGTAAGGAGTGATTGCGAGTGACCATTGTAAGGAGTGATTGTGAGTGACCATTGTAAGGAGTGATTGCGAGTGACCATTGTAAAGAGAGAAAGTGAGTGACCATTGTAAGGAGCTATTGCGAGTGACCATTGTAAAGAGAGAAAGTGAGTGACCATTGTAAGGAGTGATTGCGAGTGACCATTGTAAAGAGAGAATGCGAGTGACCATTGTAAGGAGTGATTGCGAGTGACCATTGTAAGGAGTGATTGTGAGTGACCATTGTAAGGAGTGATTGCGAGGGACCATTGTAAAGAGAGAAAGTGAGTGACCATTGTAAGGAGTGATTGCGAGTGACCATTGTAAGGAGTGATTGTGAGTGAGAGTGAGTGACCATTGTAAGGAGTGATTGCGAGTGACCATTATAAGGAGTGATTGCTAGTGACCATTGTAAGGAGTGATTGCGACTGACCAGTGTAAGGAGTCATTGTGAGTGACCATTGTAAGGAGTGATTGCGAGTGAGAGTGAGTGACCATTGTAAGGAGTGATTGCGAGTGACCATTGTAAGGAGTGATTGTGAGTGACCATTGTAAGGAGTGATTGTGAGTGACCATTGTAAGGAGTGATTGCGAGTGAGAGTGAGTGACCATTGTAAGGAGTGATTGCGAGTGACCATTGTAAGGAGTGATTGCGAGTGACCATTGTAAGGAGTGATTGTGAGTGACCATTGTAAGGAGTGATTGCGAGTGAGAGTGAGTGACCATTGTAAGGAGTGATTGCAAGTGACCATTGTAAGGAGTGATTGCGAGTGACCATTGTAAGGAGTGATTGCGAGTGACCATTGTAAGGAGTGATTGTGAGTGACCATTGTAAGGAGTGATTGTGAGTGAGTGACCATTGTAAGGAGTGATTGCGAGTGACCATCGAGGCAGGCTGAGGGGGAGATTGAGGCTGCCGCTGGTTACAGCCTCTGAAATCGATCTGGAGTCCAGTGTTTACAGTGCTTCACCGCTTGTTTTTCCTGCCACCGTGGAGGTGACTGTGTGAAGGGAGCCGACACTGTGACACCGTGCGAGTTGGCAGGTATGAATGGCCAGGCCACTCTCTGCTCCATCTGGGCACATGAGTGTGCCAGGTGCCCCTGTGCCCCCTTTGCCCCCCCCCCCAACCAGTACTTCCACCTCTTGAGCAGTCAGCTGCCCTCTCCTGCTGCCGTCATGTCTCTGCCCTGCCAAGTGTCATGGGTCCTTGTGTGATGCGCTGCTCCAGGCCAGGTCTTTTCTTTAAATTCTAGGGCCTGCAGTCCTGTTTGTTTCATTATAAATAGGGCTCCGTGTTTTCCGTTTTTACAGATTTACAGATAAATACAGACAGAAAAACATTTATTTTCTTCTCTGTATTTATTTTTAAATGAGGATAAAAACGGATATTGGGTGCTCTTTGAATGATTCTAAATACACTTTGATATGACAGCCAGGCCAATAACTGTGTGGTTTGATAAGTAAGGGGTTAAAAAAAAAAGGAATTTTATTAAAGAGGCTTAAACAGCAGTAGATATGCACAAGGCTGGTACTGAAATGTGCATATTTTCCTATGAGTGCATTGAGCTATCTTCAGGGATGTTCATATCTCTGAAACCTGGAAGGCGTTCAAGCATGACTGCATATTTATTGGTTAAATAAATGTGGAAATTTACCAGTTTCAGCTTTACTTTTTTCAAAAAAACATAATAAATATGGATAAATACAGATACAGTTGACAAAAAATAAATATGGATAAATACAGACGGAAATTACAAAAACATAGATACTATAAAACCGGGAGCCCTAGTTATAAAACAGGCATACAAGTCCCAGAATTCAAAGGAAAAAACCTGGACTGGAACAGTACATCACAGCAGGGCCTGGAAACTTGACAGCTATGATGTCTCCTTCTGGTCTCCACGTCAGACCTTGGCAGGGACCATAACCCTGTCGACTGTAGAACTGGGTTTGAGTCGGGCGTGGGCTCAACAGTCTGTGATTCTGGGCAAATCACTTAATCGCCCCGTGTCTAGATACACTTAAAAAAGGAATGTGTCCTTGTGTATTGAAACCGGTGCTCGTGTATAGCGCTCCGATAATTCGGTTCGAGTTCGCGCTATATAATCCAGCAAACAAATAAGCCTCTTTACCTCTCTCCTTGGGTCTCATGTTCTTGTCTCCTGTCCTATTCCAGCGCTTCGAGGCAGTGGCGTCACTAGGGTTGGTGTCACCCGGTGCGGGTAACTCATGGTGTCACCCCCTCACGACTTACCGCATGGACCGAGTCCGCCCCGAGTCCGCCAGTGGACACAGTTGGCAAATAACGGGACCATACAGAATCCTTAGTAACGTTTGTAAATGTAGGTCCTATATTTACAAAATGTGCCTGTTAACAACAGTGTGATAATGATTCGTTAATCAGGTTGTACAGTGGGCTACCTGCTAGTCAACAGTTTATTGGAATTTATAATATCATAGGTATGGTACTTTTCACTGGTGTGATGTTCCCGCTATCCATCAACACGATATATCAGTGGTCGAAGTGGGGGAAAAATAGTAGGGGAACTGTGGGCGGAGAATCAATGGGCGGGAATAACCCAAGGATTGGATCAGTGGGCAGAGCCAGAGGCGTGGCCAGAATGCGCAAACATCCCAATTTTTTGTATTTGTTTGGTTTCACTGCCCAGTTTTATCAACCAATGGATACACATGATTATTTAAGGTTATAATGAGTTATTGACAGTAAAATGTGTTCACAAAGTGGGATATGCTTCTAATCACAGAATGTCCCCAAATACGATAAAATGTGGAAGCACAAGCCATTTGTCTCCGAGCCATGGAGTTTCTGTCATCAGCACTTCTCCCTTTACCAAAACAGCAGTTCAAACATGAATGGCTAAAAATCCTAGTTTGCAAATGTTTTCTAAATAATAATGGCTCTGCCATATTTGCCTCATAATGCAAGATCTGCAGCATGATCTCACCATTTAAACTAATAAATTGTTTGTTGCTCAAACGTATAAAAAGTTAATAAAAAATGTGACTTGTGTTGCTGCGGAGTAGATGACAGTTAATAGCTCACTGTTCTATGTTAGGTTTTTAACTTATAAACTGCAAGTAACAAAAGGATCTCTCTGACAAAAGCAGTAGCCCACTAGCCTATTTACATTATGTGCACTTTGTGATCTGCATGGTACATGTTCTTTGCAGCAGGTACATTAACCCTCTGAGCTACCTTTCCATGAGTCAAATCTTCCATTAGACAAAATTCCGATCTCTCTCTAGGAAGAACATTAATCACCAGAGTCATCATGACATTTTTATTGTTACCGAAAATTACTGGAGGCCAGGAAGGAGGCAGCAAGCGCTTTTAAAACCATAATATACTTGCAAAAATGATGCCTCCACCGAAAGTGAGCACCTGGTGCGGTCACACCGGTTGCACCGCCCTAGAGCTGGCCCTTCTCAAGGGTCCTGTGATCTCAGTGACAGGGTCACTGTTCTAGGGTGTACTGCTTCATAGGCCTGCCGCAAAACTGGAGGTGAACTTCAGTATGAATAGTGGTGGACAAGCCTTGAAGGTTAACCTACACTTGTCATGCTAGGTTCCACCCGCTGGTGCTACGACACCGGGCCTTCTAATGTCTTGCGAAGCCTTCTAAGGTCTAGCATGAGATAGTGCTCTCTCAGGAGAGTGGTCTGGCGGACTGGTTATTAAGGCTGAACCTGGTTCCCCAGTTCCAAATTCAGCAGCTCTGGCCATAATGCCACATCCTCTCCCCCACTGAACACCATACTGCCCCACTGAGAAAAACTCAGACTGCCTTCAACTACAACCCAATTGTTGCCAGCTATAAACACCTGTATACGGCTCAATTTAAATTACGAACTGGGCAAGAGCAATATGTGGCCTACAAAAAAAATTGACAGCATCCTGGAAAAAGCAAACAATCATAGGGAATGCAAACCATGTGAAATGTAAGCAGGAACAACATGGTTACCTTAACGCTTTTACACTCACTGTTCAGAAATCAGTGAGTGCTTTTGCCTGCAAAGTTCAGGACATGACAACAGGGCCCTGAATGGACCCATTTCAATGGCCATTGCTTATATCCTTACAAAACGTAAGCAGTATGGTAAAAAAAGACAACATCCCTAGATGCAGAGCAGCAGTACAAATTTTGTTTTTCAATCCTCACATTGCAGTACCTCCAGGATTGGTGCACTAGTTGCAAGCCCAGGCAAAACAAAGCCAAGACAACAAAAATAGCGCTTCACTGGCAAACTCTGTAAAAGTGGCGCTAATGTGTTTGGGTGTGAATAAAAATCAATCTGGACAGTTTGCTACCACTCTGTCTTACTTTATTTAGTTATTTACTTTTCATATTTTTAAACTTTTATTCCCGATGCTGCATTTTGGAATTAAATGTCAGAAAAATACGACATTGATTTCCAGCAAAAGTGATTTTCTTTTTTGGATCCATTTCACAGGGAAGCAAATAAAAGAAAGGAGAGGAGACAGTGTGCGCTGCGCACAGGCACCTCCTCCTCCTGAAAGGTTAGGTTGCTCTGCGCACACGGGCCCCAGGGCCGGCTTTAGCGCTGGTGGCGCCCTGTGCGACAATGTTTGTTGGCGCCCCCCCAATGACCACCTCCACCACGGATTCTCTCACTAGCACCCTTTAACAGTGACCAAGTCACCATAACCACACTCTCTCAGATGCATTGAATTAGTTATATAGCGCCATCATGCCAGTGTAGGGTTTCCGAGCACTTTGCATCACATGCACATTACACAGAGACAATCAATCATAGGTGTGTAAATCCGTGTATAGGAAATGATACATAAACCAAAGGACTGAAAGTGTAGGAGTCACATGTCATCCGTACTGGTAGGCAGTATAGTTTAAGAGTGCTTGGTGTGGAGAAGCACAAACGCAGAGTCGAAAAAGAAACAGCATCGTTGGGAGTTTTCTTTAATAATAAGAATCTATTTCTTGCCAAATTAACCCTTTTTGCAACATTAATCAATGTTCTAATAATGTATACTTTGCAGTCTGTATGCAGTTCCAGGATGAAAGTTAATAGCTCACTATACTATATTAGGACTTTAAGTTATAAATTGCAAGTAACAAAAGGATGTCTCTTTTGAAAGCAGTAATCTGCTGATCTGCACTCTGGAATCTACTTGGCACACGTTCTTTGCAGCAGGCATATTAACCCTCTGCACTAACTTCACCTAAGTCAAAACCTCAACTTTACAAAACACTGATCTCTCTCCAGGAAGATAATTAATCACACCAGTTATCTTGACATTTATGTGAGGCCTGGTAATTGCCGCGGAAAGAAACGCTGTAGCAGGTGCTTCAAAAGCTAATAAACTTTCAAACACGGCGCCCCCAGGAAGCCAGCACCCGGTCGCACCGCCCTAAAGCCGGCCCCTGACGGGCCCTGTTGGTGTCACCCCACTTGAGGGTGTCACCCGGTGCGGTCCGCACCCCCCGCACCCCCATAGTGACGCCGCTGCTTCGAGGCTTCCTTCGGGTGCCGCGAAGCTGCTTACAGATGGTCACCAGAGCAGGCGGGTGCGGTGTAAGTCCAGTAGTCACCAGTGCCTGTGAGAAGGTGGCTGGGCTGTGATAGTCGCATGTGAGACTAGTGGCGTAGAAGAGCGGTTGGTCTGGGCCAGAGTCAGTAAGGTCAGTCTAGCGCCTCTGAAAACAGGTGCTTTAAAGGTACATTATTGGACGGGGGGCTGTAAACTGACACTTCCCTCTGTGGGGGAGGGGGGCTGTACCTGTTACTTGGCACGTCTGCCTCCACCTGTAATAGATCACCGTCCCGGGTTTTCCCAGCCTCCGGAACCCCAGTGCTGCGTGTGCCGGAATGTCCGTTTTTGCACCAAGATCACAGACCTTGTGTCTTCGTCTGTTTGTTTGCTGGCCACAGTCAATCAACAGAGGTGATAATGAAATCACAGGATGTGAAAGGATGCAGACATGCGAGGGGCTCCCACACCGCCCCCCTCTCCCCGGATGTCACCGCACTCATGCAAACCCCGTGCATCCAGTTCCCCCTAACCCTGCTCTCGTTTACTGCCCCATCTGGCTCTACCGGGGGCAGCTCCGTGCACCTGCCACCGACACTGGGGTGCCTGTTCCGGTGTCTGCACTGCATTCGTATCAGAGAGCTGTGGAAGCACTAACTGCCCTGCTGAGAGCTGTGCCGTGCACTGACCGCCCTGCTGAGAGCGGTGCTGTGCACTGACAGCCCTGCTGAGAGCTGTGCCGTGCATTGACTGCCCTGCTGAGAGCAGTGCTGTGCACTGACAGCCCTGCTGAGAGCTGTGCCGTGCTCTGACAGCCCTGCTGAGAGCTGTGCCGTGCACTGACAGCCCTACTGAGAGCAGTGCTGTGCACTGACTGCCCTGCTGAGAGCGGTGCCGTGCACTGACAGCCCTGCTGAGAGCTGTGCCATGCACTGACAGCCCTGCTGAGAGCTGTGCCGTGCACTGACAGCCCTGCTGAGAGCTGTGCCGTGCACTGACTGCCCTGCTGAGAGCTGTGCCGTGCTCTGACAGCCCTGCTGACAGCTGTGCCGTGCACTGACTGCCCTGCTGAGAGCTGTGCCGTGCACTGACTGCCCTGCTGAGAGCTGTGCCGTGCACTGACAGCCCTGCTGAGAGCTGTGCCGTGCACTGACTGCCCTGCTGAGAGCTGTGCCGTGCACTGACAGCCCTGCTGAGAGCTGTGCCGTGCACTGACAGCCCTACTGAGAGCAGTGCCGTGCACTGACAGCCCTGCTGAGAGCTGTGCCGTGCTCTGACAGCCCTGCTGACAGCTGTGCCATGCACTGACAGCCCTGCTGAGAGCTGTGCCGTGCACTGACAGCCCTGCTGAGAGCTGTTGTGAGAAGTTGGCCTGGTATATGCTGGTCACTAGTTAAAGTGGCCACCTTGCACCAGTCCAATTCGACTCTTATGGCAGATAGGTTTAAGACAACCTTTATTGAAAGCTATCCTAGTGGTAGCTGTGGAGAGCAGCCTTCAGGCTAAGTCTCTGAGGAATGTAAAGCAGCTTGTTTTACCTTATAATCTCTTGAATCACTAAATGAAAGGACACCACACAGGTATATATATATCAAATATATATGTATTTATTAATAACAACTCTCTGCTAATCTCTTTATGAGATTAGAAGTCAAGGACATATGCACAAATCAACATTTCACAACAAGTTAAGCACAAATATGGCTGGGGCCCTAGGGGCGTTCCAGACCATATACTAAAAAAGAGACTTAAGAATAACAACTTGAGAAGGGACAAGGCCTAGGGCCTTCAGAAGCGCTGGGGCTTCACTAATCCACCCAAGGCAGGTAAGTAAAGGACCCATGGGAGACGCGTGCAGTGTGAGAACACAGCCACGGATCCCAATTGACTTCAATGGAGCAAGTCGCGGTTGGAATTTTAAAGTTTTAGGATACTTCGGGAGAGTCTACAAGCAAGTCACTTACAGGGTAAGTAGTTCGAGGGCCAACACACACAGGAGCACCGTAGTGCTGGAGTTACCTCACCCAGGGAAGCCGGGTGCATAGGTGTCTTTTGGTGTCGGGTGGCGGCGTCGTTTTCAATGGAAGCCAAAGAAGACTTGCTGCTTGTGAAGACAGAAGTGTCTAGTGGAATCCAAGGCTGGATTCTGAAGAAAGACGACCTGAAAGCAGAGGGGACAGTGTTCAAAGTCACTTGGCAATGACCCGGGGCAAGGAAGCTGGATGCCCACAGTCATCGGGTGATTTCAGGTGATCCAAGGGTGTCTTGACTCTTCAGCCACGAGGTCCAGGAGGCGTCGGCGACAACTAGGAGTTAGATTTGGTGTGTCCCACAAAGTTTGCAGCTTACTGCAGTGTCGGTGACCAGATTGGAGGTAACAAGCCTTGGTAACAGCAAGTCTCGTGAAAAGTGTAAAAAGTCAGCGGTGCAGACCAGTAAGGTCTGAGGGACTCACCCAGCAAGGGTAAGTCAGGGCAGGCCTGGAGCAACCAGGGGAGCCCTTTGGCTTTGTAGAAAAGTCTTCTTGGGAGCCACAAGCCAACCAGCAAGAGGTGGCGAAGATGCCTCGGGAGGATTCACTCAACAGGGGCCCACGGTCACTCGGGACGGGGTAGGCCTCTAATCTTCAGGGGAAATCCTGCTGGAGGCTTGGACCATAAGTGGTCCAAAGCACAAGTTCGTAGAACGTTGTGAAGGGGTTGCACTCGAAAATAGTACACGGTACCCAGGGATTGCGGTTTCTCGTCACTCGTGGGGTCCACTTGCCTCAGCGTCACTGGGGACTCACGATGGCCTTGGAGAAGTCAGGAAATCCTCTTGCTAGGATGCAGGGACTTTGAACTCTGGCGGGAGCGGGAACGTTTGCGACCATTGATTGCAAAGGTTGGTGCCTGCCAAGCAGGGGAGTCATCTTTGACTCCAAGGGAGATTCTTCAGTCTTCCAGAGGTAGTGGAACGTCAAAGGTCCAGGATTCTTCTTCAGAGCGTCGTCCAGGGATATCAAGTTTGCAATGGCAAGGGTTCCCTAACTTATACTAGAAGGAAGGGAGGGACTAGCTTTATGACCCCACCTATGGGAGGGTCAGGGGAGTGGGTGGCTACACCCACTTCCCTTTGTCCAGTTTCACGCCAGAGCAGGGGCAGGTAGCCCCTGAACCGGTTTGAGCTGGCATATGCACAGAGGAGCCTACTGCTCCCCCAGTGCAGGACTTCAAAGCACTCTAGGAGTGCACCCACCCAGCCCCAATACACTAAACCCTGTCTGGGAGGTGGTTACACCTCCCTGTGACAAGATGCCTATTGTTGGGCCTCCTCCACTGCGAGTTTTGGTCATCAGCAGGAGGGCAGCCCAGTGTCTGTGACTGGTGGCATCCATTTTGTGATGCCAGGGATCTTCAGGATTCTACCGTGTTTCCACAGTGGGTACATGTCTATCCCTCTAGAAGGGTGGGATCATACTCCCACACCAGTTATTGGTGTGGGAGTATTATTCCAAAGCGTTTGACACCAAACACGACATGTTTTGATGCAGCCATCCCAGAGTTAGCATTTACCGCGAGGTTATAATGCACTTAAGAGTATATGGTTTGACCGCATTCACAAACAGCCCCAGAGACTAGAATCTGAGAGCTGCAGAGGGGCCCTGCTCAGGCAGAGGCACCCCCTCACATGGAAACCAAGCACCCTGCCCTCAGGATTGATAGGGCCTGCCTTAGGGGTGACTGATAGGTTTAAATGTGTGTGCAGGGAGAGGGATAGTGAACCTATATCTCAGTGAAGAGTGCTAACACTACCTCACCCAGGCTGCAGTAGCAGGCCTGTGGTGTCAGATTGAGAATGCTTCCCAGGGGTGGCATAATACATGCTTCAGCCCCTGGTAGACCTGTGAAGTACCTATGCCCTTGGTACCTAAGGTACCATATACTAGGGGCTCATAAGGTTACCACAGTATCCAATCACTAGTGCATCTAATATGCACACCAAGTTGTTTAGAGAGAACAGAGAGACTGGGGCCCTGATTTGCAGGAACCCAGCCAGACTATAGCCAGAAACCAGTGTAAACATCAGAAAAAAGTGGGGGCAACGTAAGTGCAGATCCTACTCTCCTACAGCTGTGCTGTGCACTGACTGCCCTGCTGAGAGCTGTGCCGTGCACTGACTGCCCTGCTGAGAGTGGTGCCGTGCACTGTCAGCCCTGCTGAGAGCTGTGCCGTGCACTGACTGCCCTGCTTAGAGCTGTGCCGTGCACTGACTGCCCTGCTGAGAGTGGTGCCGTACACTGACAGCCCTGCTGAGAGCTGAGCCATGCACTGACTGCCCTGCTTAGAGCTGTGCCGTGCACTGACTGCCCTGCTGAGAGCTGTGCCGTGCACTGACTGCCCTGCTGAGAGCTGTGCCATGCACTGACTGCCCTGCTGAGAGCTGTGCCGTGCACTGACTGCTGTGCTGAGAGCTGTGCCGTGCACTGACTGCCCTGCTGAGAGCTGTGCCATGCACTGACAGCCCTGCTGAGAGCTGTGCCCTGCACTGACAGCCTTGCTGATAGCTGTGCCCTGCACTGACAGCCCTGCTGAGATCTGTGCCGTGCACTGACAGCCCTGCTGAGAGTTGTGCCGTGCACTGACAGCCCTGCTGAGAGCTGTGCCGTGCACTGACTGCCCTGCTGAGAGCTATGCCATGCACTGACAGCCCTGCTGAGAGCTGTGCCATACACTGACAGCCCTGCTGAGTGCTGTGCCGTGCACCGACTGCCCTGCTGAGAGCTGTGCCGTGCACTGACTGCCCATCTGAGAGCGGTGCCGTGCACTGACTGCCATGCTGACAGCTGTGCCGTGCACTGACAGCCCTGCTGACAGCTGTGCCGTGCACTGACAGCTCTGCTGAGAGCTGTGCCCTGCACTGACAGCCCTGCTGAGAGCTGTGCCCCGCACTGACTGCCCTGCTGAGAGCTGTGCCATGCACTGACAGCCCTGCTGAGAGCTGTGCCGTGCACTGGCTGCCCTGCTGAGAACTGTGCCGTGCACTGATAGCCCTGCTGAGTCTGTGCCGTGCACTGACAGCCCTGCTGAGAGCTGTGCCGTGCACTGACTGCCCTGCTGAGAGCTGTGCCGTGCACTGACAACCCTGCTGAGAGCTGTGCCGTGTACTGGCCACTCTGCTGAGAGCTGTTTCATGCACTGACATGGTCGGAGTCACTGCTCTGCCCCGCGCAGCTCCACGTTAAGGCTCTGCCCCCAGCACCAGCTTGAGCCCTTCAGGTAGGTGTTCGAGGCCCCCCTCCACCCGCAGGCTCCTGCCTGCGCCTCATCCCTGGTGCCCTGCTGCTGGTCCGCTCTGTTCTGTCTCTTTCGTCCCTCTGCTCTTTACTCATTTCATTCTCTTTGCCTCTTGTCTCTTTGCCTTTTTTTCATTGCGTTCTCTTTGCCTCTCTCTCTCATTGCGTTCTCTTTGCCTCTCTCGCTCATTGTATTCTCTTTCCCTCTCTGCCCTTCTTTCATTTTGTCCTCTTTGCCTCCCTCGCTCATTGCGTTCTCTTTGCCTCTCTCTCTCATTGCGTTCTCTTTGCCTCTCTCGCTCATTGCGTTCTCTTTGCCTCTCTCTCTCATTGCGTTCTCTTTGCCTCTCTCGCTCATTGCGTTCTCTTTGCCTCTCTCTCTCATTGCGTTCTCTTTGCCTCTCTCGCTCATTGCGTTCTCTTTGCCTCTCTCGCTCATTGCGTTCTCTTTGCCTCTCTCTCTCATTGTGTTCTCTTTGCCCGTCTCGCTCATTGCGTTCTCTTTGCCTCTCTCTCTCATTGCGTTCTCTTTGCCTCTCTCGCTCATTGCGTTCTCTTTGCCTCTCTCTCTCATTGCGTTCTCTTTGCCTCTCTCTCTCATTGCGTTCTCTTTGCCTCTCTCTCTCATTGCATTCTCTTTGCCTCTCTCATTGCGTTCTCTTTGCCTCTCTGCCCTTCTTCCATTGCGTTCTCTTTGCCTCTCTCTCTCGCATTGCACTCTCTTTGCCTCTCTTCCCTTTTTTATTGTGCTCTCTTTGCCTCTCTCTCTGATTGCGTTCTCTTTGCCTTTTGTCTCTCTTCCCTTTTTTTCATTGCACTCCCATTGCCTTTCACTCGGCCTCTCTTTCCCTCCTCGCTCCCTCTTCTCGCACTCCCTGCCGCTGCTGCCCCTGTGGCCCCCCCCAGTGTGCCGCTCCCGCCTCCCAGCTGATTATCCTCCCCGACCCCTAATGACGGCCGCTGGCATGCCGAGGCCGTGCCAAAGGCAAGCCCGTCTGCGCCCGTCCACCACCTTACCCTCGTCCCCAGACCCCCCGCCACTACGAACCCAGCACTCTCCACACACTCAACCCCAGACGCAACAACAACTGCCAGCTTTCGACACCAAGCAACACCCAAGGCCCGATCTCCTGCCGACACTGCCGCCACACCTTCACCCACCTCCGAACCCACTGAGCTGCATCCTCCTCAACGTACGCTCCCTGCACAGACATGCCGTAGAAATCTGAGACCTCCTCAACACTCACACGGCCGACGTCACCTACCTCACAGAGACCTGGACCAATGCCAGCTCCGCACCCGACATCGCAACGGCCATCCCCGACTGATACAAGATCCTGAGAAAAGACCGCCCAAACCGCCCAGGAGGAGGCCTTGCCATTGTTCATAAAAGGTCCCTCCAATTGACAACAACCAACTCAGACAACGCCTTGCCCCCTAGGAACACATCCACTTCCAGATCCAGCCCAACTCCAGAACGACGCTCTGTGGAACACTCACCTATAGACCTCCTGGACCCCGCACCTCCTTCACCAATGCCATCGCCGACCATATTGCACCCCACGCCCTCGCCTCTACGGACTACATACTACTCGGAGACTTGAACTTCCAACTGACCAATTACAGCGATCCCAAGACCACCGCCCTCCTGGAGAACCTCACCAGCATAGGACTGAAACAACTTGTCTCCACCCACCCTCACACAGCAGGACACACACTCAACCCCTTCTTTGCCAGAGGAAACAACATTCGCTTCAGCCACATCATGGAACTCCTCTGGACAGACCACCACTGCATCCATTTCTCCTTTATGAAACCCACCGCACCCAAGCACGCGTGCCACCTCCCATGCAGAACCTGGAACAAAGTCTCAGAAGAACACCTCACCTCTGCCCTCACCTGCACTCCACCCCCAACTACGACAGATGCCAACACAGCGGCAAGCAACCTCCACCAATGGATCGCCAACTGCGCCAACACTTTTGCCCCCCTTCAGAGCACCACGAGGCGACACAACAAGAAAGCCAACTGGTTCACCACGGATCTCCGAGAATCCAAGCGCTCCTGCTGACAACTGGAGAAGACGTGGATAAACAGCAAAACCCAGGAAGCGCGCTCCGTCTACAAAACAGCCAACACAGCACACCACCAACTCATCAAATCAACAAAGAAAAACTTCATCCAAGATAGAATCCTCTCCAATGCCCACAACTCCAAGGAACTCTTCGCCATCATACAGGAATTCGCCAAACCCAGCAGCGAAACAACTAACCCTTCCTCCCAAGACCTCTGCAACAGACTCAGCTCCTTTTTCCACCTCAAGATCAAGACGCTCTAAGACAACTTCGACGAACAAGACCACGGAACCGCCTCAACTCCCACCCCCAACGACACCACCCAATAGACCCTTCTCACCTGGAACCCTCTCACCTTAAAGACAATGAAGAGCATCCACTCCAGAGCACCTTCTGACCCCTGCCCGCCGCACATCTTCCACAGGGCCGCCACTGCCATCACACCGGAGCTACGCCAAACTACAGATGGACCTCAAAAACGTCTCAATCCGGATTCCGCAGCAACCACAGCACCAAGACCGCCCTCCTCGCCACTACCGACGACATCCACACCCTCCTCGACCAAGGCCACATGGCAGCCCTCATCCTCCTGGACCTATCAGCAGCCTTCAACAACGTCTCCCGCCGCACACTAGCCACCAGACTCTACGACGCCGGCATCCAAGGCAAAACCCTAGGCTGGATGTAATCTTTCCTCTCAGGCAGAACACAGATAATAAGACTCCCGCTCTTTCATCTCAGAACAGACAGAGATAAGATGCGGAGTACCCCAAGGATCCTCCCTCAGCCCCACACTCGGCTCCACCCCCTCCGCATGGGACAACACCAGTTGGCCCCTGCCCTTGGAAACCCACCCACCCACCCCAACGGACCATGCACGCAACCTCAGCATCATACTTGACTTTTCACTCACCATGAATCACCAGATCAACGCCATATCCTCCACATGCTTCAACACCCTCTGCATACGTCACAAGACGTTCAAATGGATCCTCCCTCGACACCAGGAAAACTGTCCTCCATGCACTCATCACCAGAAGACTGGACTACGGCAGCGCCCTCTATGCTGGAATCAACATAAAACTTCTCCGCAAACTTCAGACCGTCCAGAACGCCGCAGACAGACTTATCCTCGACATCCCTCGACACCACCATATCACCCACCACATCTGCGACCCCCACTGGCTCCCCATCAAAAGAAGAATAACCTTCAAGCTGCTCACACACGCCTACAAAGCCCTCCACAACACCGGACCTCAATACCTCAACGACCGAATCTCCTTCCACGCCCCTAAGAGAAACCTGCACTCAGCCGACCTCTCCGTAGCCACCGTCCCTCTTTTGTACAGGACCAGAGCAGGTGGAAGATTCGTCTCCTACCTCGCAGCCAAGACCTGGAACAAACTCCCCATTCACCTCCGAGGAAGCCCAAAACTGTACCAATGCAGAAAGGACCTCAAGACCTGGCTCTTCGATAGACCCCAATGGAGCTGCTGACACCACCCCCTCACCCTCCAGTGCCTTGAGACCCTCACAGGTGAGTAGTGCGTTCTACAAAACCCTGATTGATTGCTTGATTGACTGACCAGCCCTACTGAGAGCTATGCCATGCTATGCCCACCTATGCTGAGAGCTGTGAAAGCACTGACCACCCTTGCTGTGTGCTGTGTCATGTACTGACCACCTATGCTGAGAGCTGTGCCATCTTTACCTACCTATGCTGAGAGCTCTTCTGTGCAGCAACCGACCCTGCTGAGAGCTGCACCATGCACTGGCCACACTGCAGAGACCTTTTAAATGCACTGACTGACTGCCCTGCTGAGAGCTGCACTGTGCACTGCTCACTTATGCTGAGAGCTGTTCCATGCACTGACAAGCCCTGCTAAGAGCTGTTTCATGCACTGGCCACACTACCGAGACCTTTTAAATGCACTGACTGACTGCCCTGCTGAGAGCTGCACTGTGCACTGCCCACTTATGCTGAGAGCTGTTCCATGCACTGACAAGCCCTGCTAAGAGCTGTTCCATGCACTGACTGCCCTAGTGAGAGCTATTCCTTGCACTGACCAGTCCTAGTGAGAGTTGTTCCGAGCACTGGCCAGTCCTAGTGAGAGTTGTTCCGTGCACTGACCAGCCTAGTGAGAGTTGTTCCGTGCACTGGCCAGTCCTAGTGAGAGTTGTTCCGTGCACTGACCAGACCTAGCGAGAGTTGTTCCGTGCACTGACCAGACCTAGCGAGAGTTGTTCCGTGCACTGGCCAGTCCTAGTGAGAGTTGTTCCGTGCACAGACCAGACCTAGCGAGAGTTGTTCCGTGCACTGACCAGACCTAGCGAGAGTTGTTCCGTGCACTGGCCAGACCTAGCGAGAGTTGTTCCGTGCACTGGCCAGTCCTAGTGAGAGTTGTTCCGTGCACAGACCAGACCTAGCGAGAGTTGTTCCGTGCACTGACCAGACCTAGCGAGAGTTGTTCCGTGCACTGGCCAGTCCTAGTGAGAGTTGTTCCGTGCACTGACCAGACCTAGCGAGAGTTGTTCCGTGCACTGGCCAGTCCTAGTGAGAGTTGTTCCGTGCACTGACCAGACCTAGCGAGAGTTGTTCCGTGCACTGACCAGACCTAGCGAGAGTTGTTCCGTGCACTGACCAGACCTAGTGAGAGTTGTTCCGTGCACTGGCTAGTGCTGACACCAACAGACCATGCTCACAACCTTGACATCATCCTCGACAGCCAACTGATCATGAAACAACAAGTCAACGCAGTCGCCGCCTTCTGCTTACACTCATCAGAAGACTCTAGACCATACAGAACGCTGCAGCCAGACTCATCCCGGACCTCCCAGTCACACATCACCCAGCACCTCGGAAACCTCCACTGACTCCCCATCCAGAGGAGATGCCAGTTCAAGATCCTCACGCACGCCTGCAAAGCCCTCCACAATCAAGGACCATCCTACATCAACCATCGACTGAACTTCCATTGGCCCTCCAGGCACCTGCGCTCCTTTTCTCTAGCCCGCGCACACACACCCTGCATCCGTCACAGCAGAGAGCGCAGTAAATGTCTCAGTACTGTGATACTTGAGTAAAGGTGCATTGGGATTCGATGCACCAGTACTTATGCATACTATTGCGCGATTCAAGCCAGGGCATAGGAGCAGTGTGAGAGTGAAGTAGATGCCTCTGTATTGTGATACTTGAATAAAGGCGCACTGGGAGATGTCCGTCGATGCACCAGTACTTATGCATAGCATCGCATAATGCAAGTCAGGACAGAGGAGCATTGTGAGTGTTGAGTAGATGTCTCAGTACTGTGATACTTGAGTAAAGGCGCACTGGGAGATATCCGTCGATGCACCAGCACTTATGCATACCATCGCCACATAATGCAAGTCAGGACAGAGGAGCATAGTGAGAGTGCAGTAGATGTCTCAGTACTGTGATACTTGAGTAAAGGTGTACGGCGAGGTCTCAGTTGATGCACCAGTACTTATGCATACCACAGCACGATGCAAGTCAGGACCTAGGAGCAGTGTGAGAGTGCAGTAGATGCCTCCGTACTTTGATACTAGAGTAAATGCGCACTGTGAGATCTCTGTCAATGCACTAGAGATATGTAAGGAAAAAGGATTTGACCTTTGCCCACCCACCAGCCAGTAGAGAGCACATGGAGCCCACTGCCTGAAACCAAGAAACCCCACAGGGGTGGGCCAGGGTCGGGGGTCGTCGCAAGGAGCATTTAGAAATGATCAACCATGGGAGGGGGTGTTTGCGTTGGGCCCCCTCCCCAGAGCTCTACAGGCCCATGGATCCTAATCCTTGAGCTAGTTTATGTCTATGTGGGCCCAGGACCAGATCTCTCGGCCTCCCTCACCACCATCGCACCACTCCCAGAAGCAAGGAAGCGACCCGGGACCCCCCCACTAGGCCTCTGCCACAGAAAGGAGCCAAAAATAAAAAGAGCATAAAGAAAGCCATGTCGCGTGGGCCGTGTGGAAACATAAAGGAATGGGGCAGGAGCCACAAATTGGTTATGCATGCTGTTGGAACTGGCACTTTCTGGTTGGCTGAGGCAGTACCCCAGCCAGACACAACCTGCCACGCCCATCAGGGGCGGGTGATTACACTCACTGTAGAACCTGCGCCCACCTTTGGGCAGCTTCGCTCTGTGCAGTCAGAGTTACCACAGAGGCAACGTGAAGGCATTGGCACAGCACTCACTCACGATAAAAACACCGAGCGTCACACAAGAGACTTCACACGGGGTATATATAAATAACGTTTGTATTCAACCCACATAATAACCATACAACATGAACAGCATGTATTTCTGGACATAAATCACATGCGGAATTATTACTAGCAGTACTAGGCCTAGCCGTGTTCAAATGACATCAGTAATATGAACACTTGGGAGAGATCCTATTCTATACCCCCCACCACCCCAAAGCACGCTTATGCAGTGCAACTCGATGTCCACCCTGGACCCACCCTACCAGTTCTTATCATTCAATCCCACACAGTTCGAGGGTGCACCCCGAGTCACAACGATATCAGAAATATGTACATACAAAGAATTATGCCACTTTGTAGCAGCACCACGTGCCGAGGCAGCGCAGGGAAAAACCAATGTCAAACGTAATGCACATTTGGCAAGAAAGCAACGTATCAGGCAAACCGCCATCCAGTATCAGAAATTGTTAGACCCAGCGCTCGTAACCTAGCCATACCTGACCCCTGCACCTCACACAAGCCCCCGAGCCCACGGCCTAGCCGATCCTTCCCACCAGAACACACACACCCGACCTGGACTTCCCCGTCCGTGGCCTTCCTCCTTTCGGCCACACCGGGCCCGCGTGCCCACTTCATGCACCAAGATGGCCGCCCGGCCCCAGCGCGACCCTGGCCTAGAGGCGCCACTCCGGCTGGAGGACATCGCGCTCCCCTTGGGATGAGAGAGGGAGGAGCAGTTTCTATCACACCTCTGCGCTCCCCTGGGAAGGTGGGTTTCGATCGACCCGCCGGCCTCCCCGAGGGCTGGCTCCACGCCTGCTGGGTGTCTGGGACTCCTCCTGACTAGGCCCTGAAAGGATCAAAGGACAATGGCAGGAAACCCCGACAAGCGACCCCCAGGTGACAAGATCCCTGCCTGCACAGACTCCGGACATCAAAGAGGAGTCGCCCTATAACAAGGGGTGCTCTGGGACTGTCCGGCAGATTCGCCTTGGAAACACCTGAGCCCTGCTCAGTGACTCGCGGCTCCCTGAAGATCGTAAAACCTCCGAACTTGTGCTTGAGCCCTGCTGAGTGACTCGCGGCTCCCTGAAGATCGTAAGACCTCCGAACTTGTGCTTGAGCCTTGCTGAGTGACTCGCGGCTCCCTGAAGATCGTAAGACCTCCGAACTTGTACCTGAGTGACTCGCGGCTCCCACAGACTCTCTTGGTCCCGCCGGACCCCACGACGACAAGCGTATCCCCCAGCTCGAGGATTGTGAGCTGTGCGCCGGGTACGCTCCTGCATTTGATCCATATCCCCAAAGACTGTCCCGCTACCTCCTACCCCCCCTCCAAGACTTTGTGGGCCCGCGCTCCACTTGTATATATGTGCCTTGCTGATCATAAAGATCCTACAACTCCGATCTGATAAAGATTTATTCTTAAGAATTCTCGGTGTGGTGTCTCTTTGTCGTGTGGTGCCGAGTGTACGATCCTAGATACGAGATTCCTCCCCTGAGGAGTCTCCCGCCAGTGCCTGGCTACGATACCTCGAGGGTTGGTCTCAGGACAGTCAGGGCCCCCTCCGGGCCCCTCTGAGGTCACCTTCTAACATTGGTGGCAAGCGACGGGATTCGGGCCCATAATCTAGAGATCGTACCGTGAACGGCTGACGCACTACCGACAAAGATGGCAGAAGGAAACGCCGTGGTTCTCACAGAAAACGACACCAGTACTGTGTTCCAGGCGGAACAGCTGGAAGAGTACACACACAAAGAACTGAAGCAATTCTGTAAGGAACTCAAAATCGCTACCACTGGTCTCAACACCAAAGAAGATATGCAAAAGGCACTGAAAGCTTGGGTGGATTCTGGAGCCTCCCGCCCAGAAGGAGCGGTGGAGCCCCACGACGAAGCTGGACCCTCCCAAGGAGAACGCAGCAGCAACCAGGTGCGAAGCTTCGTACCAGACGGGGGCCTATCCCCGGAGGAACTCGCAGACAGAGAAAGAAGTCGCCATCACAAACTCGAATTAGCCAAACTCAAAATTGAGGGCGAGTTGAAATTAGCCGAGAAAAAGCTAGCAGTGGAACAGATGCGAGTGCAAGGAGAACTAGAAGAGAAGAAACTCCAACGAGAACATGAAGGAAGGAGACTTCAACTGGAGCACGAACGCAGCTTGAAGGCAATAGAGCTAAAAGCAAAAAGCGAAGAAGCGCGGCCCCCGGGGAACCGAGAGGCGGCCTCCCCGGTGGAGCAGAAGGTCCACATCCCCAAGGATGTGGTCAAAGAATATTACAAAAACGATGACATTCAACAGTGGTTCAGGGCCTACGAGGTCGCCATGACCTCCCATCGGGTCCCGCAGAAGGATTGGGGGGCCGGGTTGTGGGGACGATTCCTGAGCGAAGGGAGAGACACCCTGCTCGACCTACCGACCTCCATGCAGACCTCCTACGTCCACATGAAGGAGGCCCTCCTCACAAGGTACGGCCTCACCCCGGAGATGTACCGCCAGAGGTTCCGGGACTGCAGGAAGATCCCGGGCACCACCTGGGTGGAGTATGTAAACTTCTTCAGCCGCGCATTCGATGGGTGGATCAAGGGCAGCAAGGTAACCACCCTGGAAGAACTAACAGACCTTATGTTGTGGGAACACCTGGCTGCGAACTGCTTTGTGGAACTGCGCCAGCATCTGCTCGACAGCAAGCTCACGGATCCGAGAAAGCTAGCTGTCGAGGCGGATCGCTGGACCAACACCCGGGTCTCCCGGGGCCCTGTAGGAGAGTACCCCCGAGCCAGTCAGGGACCACCCCGCCAGAGAGGGGGGGGAAACCAGGGAGGGCAGAGAGAGTCCCAGTCTAGTCCCCCGAAGTCCCAACCTCTGCCTTTCCCGGCACCCCCACCAGCTGTATCCGGCCCCCCCCTGAGACGGGGGCACCGGGTGACCATCACTTGTTTCCGTTGTCAGAAGCCCGGGCATTACGCCAACGACCCTGAATGCCCCATGGCCCCACACACCACCCAGGCAGCACCCCCCGCTAGACAGATAGCCAATGTAGCACTGGGGGAGGAGGTTGAGGAGACCGTAGAGTGGGAACCCGCAGCCATGGCCCTAGTATCCTTAGGAGATAGAGAAATGGTCCCTGGAAGCCTCCTGCCCTCCAACACGAAGAAATATGGGCAGCTCGTAACGATCAATGGCCACCAAGTAGAAGCCCTGCGTGACACCGGGGCCAGCATCACCGGTGTCCTCAGTCATTTAGTCAACGAAGACCAGGTCCTCCCCAACGTCTTTTGCCTGGTCATTTCCGCTGACAACACGGAAAGTCTATGTAAGGTAGCCCTGGTGCCTTTTGAGTGGGGAGGGGTGGTCGGTAAACTGAAAGTCGCAGTGAGAACCTCCCAGCCAGTCGACTGTCTCCTGGGGAACGACTTGGAAAGTTCCCCCTGGAAACAAGTCGAGCGCAAGACCCACCTAGGGATGATGGGCCTCCCTGAGTGGGTGTGCGCCACCACCCGATCCATGGCGGCCCGACTGACCCCCCTGAGGGAAGTCGACGACGCCCCGACCACTGAAGATAGGATGGTCCCCGCCGAGGGTCCCCACATCCCCCCACAAGAAGGGTCGGTCGCCAGTGATGAACCCCCACCTTCCGACTCCGCCCAGGTCACCGAGTTAGGCGATCTGCCCGAATTGGCCCAGTGGCGCCACGAGGGGGGCCCCTCCCGAGAGGAGTTCTGCCAAGAGCAGGCTACCTGTCCTTCCCTGGTCGGGCCCCGGCAACAGGCAGAGGCCCAGGCCGCGGGCGACCAGACTGGGACGCACCGGGTGTATTGGGAGAATGACCTTTTGTACAGCGAGCAGAAGTCGGTGGAGCTAGGATCCGGCCGGGTGCTGGTGGTACCCCTACGCTTCCGAAACCTCCTCCTGGGCTTGGCCCACGACGTTCCCCTCGCAGGCCACTTGGGCCAGGACAAAACCTACAGTCGCCTCGTGACTCACTTCTACTGGCCCAGAATGAAAGCACTTCCACCCCTCTCTCTGTCACTTGTGGTGTCCCCCAGGGCTCCTCTCTCTCTCCCTTACTCTTCAATCTCTATATCTCTCCTCTTATCTATGCACTCCAGCAGCTGGAGGTCACTGTCTACAACTATGCGGATGACCTCCAGCTCATCTTTGATCTGTCCCCCTCTCTCCTTTCGGTCTCTAATTTCCAGTCAACTATGACATTCATCAGGGACTGGATGAATCACAATCATCTCAAGCTGAACCCTGATAAGACCGAGTTGGTTCTCACTGGTGGTACATCCAGCCCCTGGAACTCCCTTTTCTGGCCCCCCTCTCTCGGCCCGGCACCATCCCCCTCCACTGTGGTAAAAACTCTGGGTGTTAAAATGAATAACCAGCTCACTCTCCACTCACAAATTAGTTCCGTGGTTTCCTCCTGTTTCCTTACTCTTCGCACTATCCGTTCCGTTTCCCGCTTCTTCTCCCCTCAGGCACTTAAGATCATTATAGCCGCCCTGGTAATTTCACGTTTGGACTACGCCAACGCCCTTTACCATGGCATTCCAGCATACAGCCTGCGTAGACTCCAAGTTATCCAGAACCAGGCGGCCAGGCTGATATACAGCCTTCCACGTTACCATCATTCCACTCCCCTGTTAAAAAAGCTTCACTGGCTCCCCGTGAAACAACGCTCCCTCTTTAAGATTGGATGCATGGTTTTTCAGGCCCGCCAGGGCACTGCCCCCGCTTTCATCACCTCACTAATTAAACCTTATGTCCCTGCCAGGAATCTCCGGTCTTCCTCCAAGTCCCTTCTTCAGACCCCCCGCTTCTCACGCAAAAAGTGGGGTGGTTCTAACTTCTCGACTTTGGCCCCCATTTTCTGGAACTCTCTTCCAGACAATCTTCGTTCTGCCACTCAGTACCTCTCCTTCCGTAGTGACCTGAAAACTTTTCTCTTTAGCCAGGCTTTCCCCCCCTAAAAACTTACTTCACTCCTTCACGGTCTCTCCTCCTCAGTTACTGAACCTCCAGCGCCAAGAAACCGCAAGGTGTACGCCGCGCTCTATAAGTGTTTTAAATTAGAAATTAGAAAGCAGATGTAGAAGCCCACTGCAAGTCCTGTCCCACGTGCCAGGCCAGTGGGAAGAGCGGAGGAAAGCGCAAGGCTCCCCTCCAACCCTTCCCTGTCATCAGTACCCCTTTTGAGCGGGTCGGGATCGACATCGTGGGGCCCCTGGACCCCCCAACCTCCCAAGGGCACCGCTTTATCCTCGTCCTGGTGGATCATGCCACCCGATACCCTGAAGCCATCCCCCTGCGCACCGTCACAGCCCCCGTGGTGGGCCGGGCGTTGATGGGAATCTTCTCCCGCATGGGTTTTCCCCGCGAGGTCGTGAGCGATCGCGGTACCAACTTCATCTCCCGATACATGAAGTCCTTATGGCAACAATGCGGGGTGTCCTATAAATTCACCACCCCGTACCACCCCCAAGGAAACGGCCTGGTAGAGCGGTTTAACTGGACTCTGAAGGGGATGATCGCGGGCTTGGAAGAGCCCCTCCAGCGTAAGTGGGACGTCCTGCTCCCCTGCCTCCTATTCGCCTACCGAGAAGTTCCCCAGAAATCCTTGGGGTTCAGCCCCTTTGAGTTACTCTACGGACACCCTGTCAGGGGGCCCCTCAGCCTGGTCAAGGAAGGGTGGGAGGCGGCGCCCCGAGGCCCCCCCGAGATGTGTTCCGTTACGTCCTGACCCTCCGAAACCAGACTAGGAAGTTCCGAGAGATGGCCGAGGCCAACCTGGAGGCGAGCCAGGAGGAGATGAAGCGCTGGTACGACCAGAATGCCACTCTGGTCGAGTTTCAGCTGGGCCAGCAGGTATGGGTCATGGCCCCCGTGAAACCCTGCGCCCTCCAGGATAAATGGACCGGGCCCTTCAAAGTGGTTGAGCGGAAGAGCCAGGTCACGTACTTGGTGGACGTCCAGTCACCCCGGGACCCCCTCCGGGTCCTCCACGTGAACCGCCTCAAGCCCCACTTTGTGCAGACGGAGCTGAGCCTCCTACTGGCCACTGATCACGGGTCCAAGGAGGAGTCGGATCCTCACCCTGATCTCCTGTGCACCAAAGAGAAGGACGGCTCCGTAGAGGGAGTGAACCTCTCCCCATCCCTCACTTCCCAGCAACGTGAGGATTGCCGCCAGCTCCTAGGGCAGTTTTCCGACCTCTTCTCCCTGGTCCCCAAAGTCACCGACTGGTGTGTCCATGACGTGGATACGGGAGACAGCCCCCCGGTGAGACACCGAGCCTACCGAGTCCCTGATCGGGTCCGGTCCTGTATTCAGGCCGAGGTCTCGAAGATGTTGGCCCTAGGAGTGATCGAACCCTCAGACAGCCCCTGGGCCAGCCCCGTGGTCCTGGTCCCAAAAGCAGCTGCCCCCGGTGTCGCCCCAGAACTCCGCTTCTACATGGACTACCGGGGACTCAATGAAGTCACCCGAGCCGATGCCCACCCCATTCCCCGAGCCGACGAGCTCATTGACCGGCTCGGGGCTGCTCGGTTCCTCAGCACCTTCGATCTCACCTGCGGCTACTGGCAAATTGCGCTCACAGAAGGAGCCAAGGAGCGGTCCGCCTTCTCCACCCCGGATGGGCACTATCGCTTTCGCGTGATGCCCTTCGGGATGAAAAATGCCCCGGCCACCTTCCAGCGACTGGTAAATAGAGTCCTGGCCGGGCTGGAAAAATTCAGTGCTGCATATCTCGACGATATCGCAGTTTTTAGCTCTGAATGGAGTGAGCACCTCCAGCACCTCCAGCACCTCCGGAGGGTGCTAACCGCCCTGCACCAGGCAGGCCTCACCGTGAAAGCCAGCAAGTGCCAGATTGGGCAAGGGTCGGTAACCTACCTGGGGCACCAGGTCGGAAGCGGGCAGGTCGCCCCTCTACAGCCCAAAATCGACGCCATCCTAGCCTGGGAACCCCCCACTACCCAAACGGCGGTCCGAGCCTTTCTGGGCCTCACGGGCTACTACCGGAGATTCATCCGGAATTACGGCAGCCTGGTCGGTCCCCTCACGGGACTCACGTCCAAGAAACAGCCCAAGAAAGTGCAGTGGTCCCCTGCCTGCCAAGAGGCGTTCGATGCCCTGAAAGCGGCCATGTGCACTGCCCCCGTCCTCCAGGCCCCCGACTACTCCAAGGAGTTTGTGGTACAAACTGATGCCTCCGAGCATGGCATCGGGGCAGTCCTCTCCCAGGTGAATGACCAAAGCCTAGACCAGCCCGTAGCTTTCCTCAGCCGAAGGCTGTTGCCCAGAGAACAGAGATGGAGCACCATCGAGCGCGAGGCGTTGAGCGTAGTTTGGGCCCTCAAGAAGTTACGCCCTTACCTGTTCGGCACCCATTTCAAGGTCCAAACCGACCATCGCCCCTTGCGATGGCTCATGCAGATGCGAGGAGAAAACCCCAAGCTACTGCGGTGGTCAATCTCCCTCCAGGGGATGGATTTCACCGTGGAACATCGCCCTGGTACGGACCACGCCAACGCCGATGGCCTCTCCCGGTTCTTCCGCCTCAGCGAAGAGAACCCCCAAGAGGATGGGTAGTTCTCTCCGGCTTTCAGCTGGGGGGGACGCGTGTTAGACCCGGCCCTCGTAACCTAGCCATACCTGACCCCTGCACCTCACACAAGCCCCCGAGCCCACGGCCTAGCCGATCCTTCCCACCAGAACACACACACCCGACCCGGACTTCCCCGTCCGTGGCCTTCCTCCTTTCGGCCACACCGGGCCCGCGTGCCCACTTCATGCACCAAGATGGCCGCCCGGCCCCAGCGCGACCCTGGCCTAGAGGCGCCACTCCGGCTGGAGGACATCGCGCTCCCCTTGGGATGAGAGAGGGAGGAGCAGTTTCTATCACACCTCTGCGCTCCCCTGGGAAGGTGGGTTTCGATCGACCCGCCGGCCTCCCCGAGGGCTGGCTCCACGCCTGCTGGGTGTCTGGGACTCCTCCCGACCCGGCCCTGAAAGGATCAAAGGACAATGGCAGGAAACCCCGACAAGCGACCCCCAGGTGACAAGACCCCTGCCTGCACAGACTCCGGACATCAAAGAGGAGTCGCCCTATAACAAGGGGTGCTCTGGGACTGTCCGGCAGATTCGCCTTGGAAACACCTGAGCCCTGCTGAGTGACTCGCGGCTCCCTGAAGATCGTAAAACCTCCGAACTTGTGCTTGAGCCCTGCTGAGTGACTCGCGGCTCCCTGAAGATCGTAAGACCTCCGAACTTGTGCTTGAGCCTTGCTGAGTGACTCGCGGCTCCCTGAAGATCGTAAGACCTCCGAACTTGTACCTGAGCCCGGCTGAGTGACTCGCGGCTCCCACAGACTCTCTTGGTCCCGCCGGACCCCACGACGACAAGCGTATCCCCCAGCTCGAGGATTGTGAGCTGTGCGTCGGGTACGCTCCTGCATTTGATCCATATCCCCAAAGACTGTCCCGCTACCTCCTACCCCCCCTCCAAGACTTTGTGGGCCCGCGCTCCACTTGTATATATGTGCCTTGCTGATCATAAAGATCCTACAACTCCGATCTGATAAAGATTTATTCTTAAGAATTCTCGGTGTGGTGTCTCTTTGTCGTGTGGTGCCGAGTGTACGATCCTAGATACGAGATTCCTCCCCTGAGGAGTCTCCCGCCAGTGCCCGGCTACGATACCTCGAGGGTTGGTCTCAGGACAGTCAGGGCCCCCTCCGGGCCCCTCTGAGGTCGCCTTCTAACATAAATCATAGCCGATTTCCCACTGTCACTCCTACACACACACTCACTCCGCACCGATACGCGGTGCAACAGATGTCAGGCAAGTTTGTACAGAACGCGCTCACACACACATATGCACTCAGCACCCTAACGCGATGCAGCTGGTACCCAGCGGGTCAATTGATTGCACCTTGCAGATCGCGTGGCCCCAAGACTCTCTCCACTCTCCAACTCACCCTGACTATCCTACACCCACTGACCGGAGAGTCCCTGTCCTCCCCCGGGCACTAGGCCGCACGCGGCCGGAATCACTGTTAGTCGGGGTCCCAAGGAAGCAAGTGGAGATAGGCAGCAGGATCCGTTAGGAGGCAGTACGCAAAAGGGGTTTGGCAGCCATTCAAGAAGTTCACCCACAGGATGCGGAAAAGAAACGGACTGAGGGCAGCAGTCGGTTACACCACAGGGGTCCCCAAGGGGCTTCCGGCATCAGCCCAGTTCTGCGAAGCACATGGGGGTCACGCAGTCTCTTGACCCGCTTCCGTGCGATGTGCAACATCTTTTCTTTCAACTGAAATGTGTGTGTGGTGAGAGGGTTTGGTGGAAGTTGGAGGGCGAGCATTAAACAAGCTTAAATGCACGATAATCCTGCAGCTGTTGAAAAGGGTATCCTGTAAAGAGAATGATCTCAAAGTAGTGGCTTTTGTTGACCTAGGGCTGCCTTTAAATACAAAGACACTTTCACAGGTGACTACTCGTCGGAGACGAAGAACAAACTTCTTTGATAGTGAGTCACTGAGCACTGTTGGCCTGGGGGGTGGGGGGGGGGGGGGGGTAGGGTGTATTAGCACTGAGGGATTTGGTTCACGAATGTTACAATTTTTACAGGTCATGAGTCGGATAGAAGCATGTGTTAAAAAAGCTCACAAACTTTCATTGTCATCTCCCTTTGAAGTTCAAATTGGTTAATTTGTAGTTGAAAAAACAACAACTCCCAGAATGCATTGCCTCAAAATAAAAACACAGGACTGGAAACTTCCAGTTCACAGTAACAGTGATGTGCTAACTTTGCCACATCTTATCAATTGCTTGGTTGAATTCCCCGTGTAAATTGAAACATCTGTGTAAGTGTAGAAGCATAAACATTTTTATTTTCTTAGGTTCCTTTTTAGGTCCAAGCCTGCCAGACAGTACAGCTGCCTGGTTTGCTAACAACATCTTGGGCACATTCGGAAAGCTTCCCTTGAAATGCGTCCCGCCCATTGCTTCTCATTGGCTTTGTGGCTTGTAACACACATTCTCTTGCTTTCTATTTGCTGGCTTTATTTGTTTTAGGCTGTCACGCTTGAGTTCGTCCCTTCCCCTACCCAAACCACATTTACTGTGTTCTTCCACCGGTCCTGAATGTCTGTGAACAGGCCTTTAAATCTTGTTTCTATTTTGTCACATTTGCTGCGCATACTACATACTACAGAGGTCAAATGTCAGGCCGTGAATTCCAGGGAGCTTGGTGTTTACTTTTCTTTCTCTGACTTTAAAGTGAGAGCATTTATCTGACAATCATCCTGGCTACTTCAGGTGTGCTGGAAGTTGCTATTTTCTGTGTAGCACAAAACAAAATTTTAATAAAATGAAATGCGCAGATATTTCAGAATATATCAGAATAAGGAATACACAAGTCAAAACATGTCAGTATACTAGGTGATGATATTTACACACTTTATCGTTTGTGCGCTGTATACCTTTATCAGTAAAACTGTAAGTCTGTGCAAATGTAGTGCTCAGTTCAATCGAAGATGTGTTGTCTGTAATGGCACTGCGCTACCACACCATGCATTCTCCAATCTAGGCCACTCCACTCTACTCTGCACCACTCCACGCTACTGCACTCTACTCTGCACCACACTACACCACTACACTCCACACTATGTCACTGCACTATACTCTGCACCACCCTATTCTACACCATGCACTCTACACCACCGCACCCTGTGTCATTACACTGTACACCACTGCACACTACTGTGCACCACTCTATGCCACTGCACTCGACGCCAATTGACTCTACGCCACTCAACAGTACATCACTGCACTCTACTACACTCTACTCTGCAACACTGTGCTCTCTTCCACTGAACTCTGCGCCGCTGCACTCTATGCCACTACACTCTATGCCACTGTGCTCCGCCACTGCACTCTGCCCTTCACCACTCTACTCTATGCCACTCTACTGTACTCTGTGCCAAGACACTCTTCACCAATCCACTCTACGCCACTCTAATCTAATTGTGCACCACTGCACTCTATAACACTGCACTCTACTCCACTTCAATCTACACCTCTCTACTCTACTCTGAACCACTCTACTCTATGCCAGTACACTCTACCCAACTCTACTATGCACCATTGCACCATTATACGCTGCACCACTCTACTCTACACCATGCACTCTACGCCACTGCACCCTATGTCATTACACTGTACACCATTGCACACTACTGTGCACCACTCAACTCTATGCAATTCTACTGCACTCAACATCAATGTACTTTATGCCACTACATTCTACGCCACACTACTCTGCATCACTCCACTCTATGCCCTCTAATCTATTCTGCACCACTGCACTGCACTCCATGCCACTGCACTCTGCACCACTCTACTCTATGCCATTGCATTCTATGCCACTCTACTCTACACCTCTGCACTCTACGACACTTCACTCTACACCAATGCACTCTACACCACCCTACTCCACTCTGCCCAACTCCACTCTATTCCACTTCAACCTAATGTTACTCTATGTCACTGCACTCTACGCCAATGAACTCTACACCACTTTACTCAAAACAAATACACTCTACACCACTGCACTCTACGCCACCCTACTCCTGTCTGCCCCACTCCACTCTATTCCATTGCAATCTACTCTGCACCACTCGACTTAACGTTACTCTAAGTCACTGCACTCTACAGCAATGAACTCTACACCACTTTACTCAAAATGGATGCACTCTGTGCCAGTCTACTCTTCACCACTGTACTTTACGTTACTTCACTCTAGGCCACTCTACTCCATAACACTCCACAATACTTCACTCTGTGACTCCATTATACTCTTTTTCGCTCGATGACACACCACTATATGCCACTCCACTCTACAGCACTCTACTCCATTCTATGACACTACTCCACTGTACGATGCTCTACTCAACTCTCTCTATGCCACTCCATGTCACTTTACTCCACGCTGTTCTCTGACACTCTCCTCCACTGCTCCACTCCACTAAGACACTCTATGCCACTCCACTCCACTTAGACACTCAATGCCACTCCACTTAGACACTCTATTCCACTCCACTCCACTTAGACACTCTATTCCACTCCACTCCACTTAGACATTCTATGCCACTCCACTCCACTTAGACACTCTATGCCACTCCACTCCACTCAGACACTCTATGACACTACTTCACTGTACAATGCTCTACACAACTTTCTCTATGCCACTCCATGCCACTTTACTCCACTCTGTTATATGACACTCTCCTCCACTGCTCCACTCCACTCAGACACTCTATGCCACTCCACTCCACTTAGACACTCTATGCCACTCCGCTCCACTTAGACACTCTATGCCACTCCACTGCACTTAAACACTCTATGCCACTCCACTGCACTCAGACACTCTATGCCACTCCACTCCACTTAGACACTCTATGCCACTCCACTCAGACACTCTATGCCACTGCACTCCACTTAGACACTCTGTTCCACTCCACTCAGACACTCTATGCCAAGCACTCGACTCAGACACTCTATGCCACACCACTCAGACACTCTATACCACTCCACTTATACACTCTATGCCACTCCACTCCACCCAGACCCTCTGTGGCACTCCACTCAGACACTCTATGCCAATCCACTCCACTCAGACACTCTATGCCATTCCACTCCAGACACTCTATGTCACCCCACTCCACGCCACTCAGACACTCTATGCCTTTCCACTCCACTCAGACACTCTATGCCACTCCACTCCACTTAGACACTCTATGCCATTCCACTCCAGACAATCTATGTCACCCCACTCCACTCCACTCAGACACTCTATGCCACACCACTCAGACATTCTATGCCACTCCACTCCACTCAGACACTCTACACCACTCCACTCAGACACTCTATGCCATTCCACTCCACTCAGACACTCTATGCCACTCCACTCTGACACTCTATGCCACTCCACTCCACTCAGACACTCTACGCCACTCCACTCCACTCCACTCCACTCAGACACTCTATGCCACTCCACTCCACTCAGACACTCTACGCCACTCCACTCAGACACTCTAAACCAATCCACTCCATGCAGACACTCTATGCCACTCCACTCAGACACTCTATACCACTCCACCTAGACACTCTACTCCACTCTGATACTCTACGCCACTCCACTCCACTCAGACACTCTATGCCACTCCACTCCACTCAGACACTCTGTGCCACTCCACTCCACTCAGACACTCTATGCCACTCCACTTAGACACTCTATGCCACTCCACTCCACTCCGACACTATACGCCACTCCACTCCACTCAGACACTCTACACCAATCCACTCCACGCAGACACTCTATGCCACTCCACTCAGACACTCTATACCACTCCACCTAGACACTCTACACCACTCCACTCCACTCTGATACTCTATGCCACTCCACTCCACTCAGACACTCTATGCCACTCCACTCCACTCCACTCAGACACTCTGTGCCACTCCACTCCACTCAGACACGCTGTGCCACTCCACTCCACTCAGACACTCTATGCCACTCCACTTAGACACTCTATGCCACTCCACTCCACTCCGACACTCTACGCCATGCCACTCCAATCCACTCAGACACTCTACACCACTCCACTCCACGCAGACACTCTATGCCACTCCACTCAGACACTCTATGCCACTCCACTTAGACACTCTACGCTACTCCACTCCACTCAGACACTCTATGCCACTCCACTTAGACACTCTATACCACTCCACTCCACTCCGACACTCTACGCCACTCCACTCCACTCAGACACTCTACACCAATCCACTCCACGCAGACACTCTATGCCACTCCACTCAGACACTCTATGCCACTCCACTTAGACACTCTACGCCACTCCACTCCACTCTGATACTCTATGCCACTCCACTCCTTTCAGACACTCTATGCCACTCCGCTCCACTCGGACACTTTACGCCACTCCACTCCAACACTCTATGCCACTCCACTTAGACACTCAATGCCACTCCACTCCACTCAGACACTCTATGCCACGCCACTCCACTCAGACACTCTATGCCATTCCACTTAGACACTCTACGCCACTCCACTCCGACACTCTATGCCACTCCACTCAGACACTCTACGCCACTCCACTCCACTCCACTCAGACAATCTATGCCACTCCACTCCACTTAGATACTCTACGTCACTGCACACCACTTAGACACTCTATGTCACTCCACTCCACTCAGACACTCTATGCCACTCCACTCCGACACTCTACGCCACTCCACTCCATGCAGACACTCTATGCCACTCCATTCAGACACTCTATGCCACTCCACTTAGACACTCTACGCTACTCCACTCCACTCAGACACTCTATGCCACTCCACTTAGACACTCTATGTCACTCCACTCCACTCCAACACTCTACGCCACTCCACTCCACTCAGACACTCTACACCAATCCACTCCACGCAGACACTCTATGCCACTCCACTCAGACACTCTATGCCACTCCACTTAGACACTCTACACCACTCCACTCCACTCTGATACTCTATGCCACTCCACTCCACTCCACTCAGACACTCTATGCCACTCCACTCCACTACCACACTCTGTGCCACTCCACTTAGACACTCTACGCCACTCCACTCCACTCCACGACCACACTCTATGCCACTCCACTCTGACACTCTATGCCACTCCACTCCACTCAGACACTCTACGCCACTCCACTCCACTCCACTCCACTCAGACACTCTATGCCACTCCACTCCACTCAGACACTCTACGCCACTCCACTCCACTCAGACACTCTACACCAATCCACTCCATGCAGACACTCTATGCCACTCCACTCAGACACTCTATACCACTCCACCTAGACACTCTACTCCACTCTGATACTCTACGCCACTCCACTCCACTCAGACACTCTATGCCACTCCACTCCACTCAGACACTCTGTGCCACTCCACTCCACTCAGACACTCTATGCCACTCCACTTAGACACTCTATGCCACTCCACTCCACTCCGACACTCTACGCCACTCCACTCCACTCAGACACTCTACACCAATCCACTCCACGCAGACACTCTATGCCACTCCACTCAGACACTCTATACCACTCCACCTAGACACTCTACACCACTCCACTCCACTCTGATACTCTATGCCACTCCACTCCACTCAGACACTCTATGCCACTCCACTCCACTCAGACACTCTGTGCCACTCCACTCCACTCAGACACGCTGTGCCACTCCACTCCACTCAGACACTCTATGCCACTCCACTTAGACACTCTATGCCACTCCACTCCACTCCGACACTCTACGCCATGCCACTCCAATCCACTCAGACACTCTACACCACTCCACTCCACGCAGACACTCTATGCCACTCCACTCAGACACTCTATGCCACTCCACTTAGACACTCTACGCTACTCCACTCCACTCAGACACTCTATGCCACTCCACTTAGACACTCTATACCACTCCACTCCACTCCGACACTCTACGCCACTCCACTCCACTCAGACACTCTACACCAATCCACTCCACGCAGACACTCTATGCCACTCCACTCAGACACTCTATGCCACTCCACTTAGACACTCTACGCCACTCCACTCCACTCTGATACTCTATGCCACTCCACTCCTTTCAGACACTCTATGCCACTCCGCTCCACTCGGACACTTTACGCCACTCCACTCCAACACTCTATGCCACTCCACTTAGACACTCAATGCCACTCCACTCCACTCAGACACTCTATGCCACGCCACTCCACTCAGACACTCTATGCCATTCCACTTAGACACTCTACGCCACTCCACTCCGACACTCTATGCCACTCCACTCAGACACTCTACGCCACTCCACTCCACTCCACTCAGACAATCTATGCCACTCCACTCCACTTAGATACTCTACGTCACTGCACACCACTTAGACACTCTATGTCACTCCACTCCACTCAGACACTCTATGCCACTCCACTCCGACACTCTACGCCACTCCACTCCACGCAGACACTCTATGCCACTCCACTCAGACACTCTATGCCACTCCACTTAGACACTCTACGCTACTCCACTCCACTCCACTCAGACACTCTATGCCACTCCACTTAGACACTCTATGTCACTCCACTCCACTCCAACACTCTACGCCACTCCACTCCACTCAGACACTCTACACCAATCCACTCCACGCAGACACTCTATGCCACTCCACTCAGACACTCTATGCCACTCCACTTAGACACTCTACACCACTCCACTCCACTCTGATACTCTATGCCACTCCACTCCACTCCACTCAGACACTCTATGCCACTCCACTCCACTACCACACTCTGTGCCACTCCACTTAGACACTCTACGCCACTCCACTCCACTCCACTCCCACACTCTACGCTACTCCACTCCACTCCACTTAGACACTCTATGCCACTCCACTCCATTCAGACACTCTATGCCACTCCACTCCACTCAGACACTCTGTGCCACTCCACTCAGACACTCTATGCCACTCCACTTAGACACTCTACGCCACTCCAATCCACTCTGATACTCTATGCCACTCCACTCCTTTCAGACACTCTGTGCCACTCCACTCCACTCAGACACTCTATGCCACTCCACTCAGACACTCTATGCCACTCCACTCAGACACTCTACGCCACTTCACTTAGACACTCTACGCCACTCCACTCCACTACTCTATGCCACTCCACTCAGACACTCTATGCCACTCCACTTAGACACTCTACGCCACTCCACTCCACTCAGACACTCTGTGCCACTCCACTCCACTCAGACACTCTATGCCACTCCACTCAGACACTCTATGCCACTCCACTTAGACACTCTATGCCACTCCACTCCACTCAGACACTCTACACCAATCCACTCCACGCAGACACTCTATGCCACTCCACTCAGACACTCTATGCCACTCCACTTAGACACTCTATGCTACTCCACTCCACTCAGACACTCTATGCCACTCCACTTAGACACTCTATGTCACGCCACTCCACTCCGACACTCTACGCCACTCCACTCCACTCAGACACTCTACACCAATCCACTCCACGCAGACACTCTATGCCACTCCACTCAGACACTCTATGCCACTCCACTTAGACACTCTACACCACTCCACTCCACTCTGATACTCTATGCCACTCCACTCCACTCAAACACTCTATGCCACTCCACTCCACTACCACACTCTGTGCCACTCCACTTAGACACTCTACGCCACTCCACTCCACTCCCACACTCTACGCTACTCCACTCCACTCCACTCAGACACTCTATGCCACTCCACTCCACTCAGACACTCTGTGCCACTCCACTCCACTCAGACACTCTGTGCCACTCCACTCCACTCAGACACTCTATGCCACTCCACTTAGACACTCTATGCCACTCCACTCCACTCCGACACTCTACGCCATGCCACTCCAATCCACTCAGACACTCTACACCAATCCACTCCACGCAGACACTCTATGCCACTCCACTCAGACACTCTATGCCACTCCACTTAGACACTCTATGCCACTCCACTCCACTCCGACACTCTACGCCACTCCACTCCACTCAGACACTCTACACCAATCCACTCCACGCAGACACTCTATGCCACTCCACTCAGACACTCTATGCCACTCCACTTAGACAATCTACGCCACTCCACTCCACTCTGATACTCTATGCCACTCCACTCCTTTCAGACACTCTATGCCACTCCGCTCCACTCGGACACTTTACGCCACTCCACTCCAACACTCTATGCCACTCCACTTAGACACTCAATGCCACTCCACTCCACTCAGACACTCTATGCCACGCCACTCAGACACTCTACACCACTCCACTCCGACACTCTATGCCACTCCACTCAGACACTCTACGCCACTCCACTCCACTCCACTCAGACAATCTATGCCACTCCACTCAGATACTCTACATCACTGCACACCACTTAGACACTCTATGTCACTCCACTCCACTCAGACACTCTATGCCACTCCACTCCGACACTCCACGCCACTCCACTCCACTCAGACACTCTACACCAATCCACTCCACGCAGACACTCTATGCCACTCCACTCAGACACTCTATGCCACTCCACTTAGACACTCTACGCTACTCCACTCCACTCCACTCAGACACTCTATGCCACTCCACTTAGACACTCTATGTCACTCCACTCCACTCCACTCCGACACTCTACGCCACTCCACTCCACTCAGACACTCTACACCAATCCACTCCACGCAGACACTCTATGCCACTCCACTCAGACACTCTATGCCACTCCACTTAGACACTCTACACCACTCCACTCACTCTGATACTCTATGCCACTCCACTCCACTCAGACACTCTATGCCACTCCTGTCAGGTTCTCACTCTGCGGAATCCAGACGCAGCAATAAGCTCCACCTCCGGACCTTCCCAACACCCTGAAGGATTACACACAGGGTGTTCGAAGGATACGGCGAGGGAAAAAATCCCCTAAAAGGGGAAAAAACCCAAAGGAAGGGAAAGGGAGGGTCACCAGGGAAAGGAAGCTGGAAAAAACAAACACAAGGGTTAACAGTAGGCATACATACTACTCTCAGTAAATTCTCACTATAACCATTAATGATTCACCTGTATTGTTTCAGCACAATGACTCTATTCCCTGGAACACTTCCGCTATCCCTTCTCCCTACAGAACACACAAAAAACCAGATCCATAAACAAGGGGATAAAGACCTCTCATGCTCCTTATATAGTACATCAATAGACTACCTACCCTCATGAGAGGGCTGCTTAATCTTAAAGGGATCCGCTGTGCTAGCTCCTGAGTACGGAGATTTCACTCCTCGTGAAAACCCCCAAAGGTTGCTGCAATGTAAACAAAAAGGAATATCTTGCTGCGGGGTATATTAACTGCATATACCCCGAAGTTCTAACCAAGGATCTCTCCCCACACGGGGACCCCTCCAACCACGGTAGGGCGTAGTGATCAACTACCGCCGCCCGCGTTGGCACTTGTATTCCACATATGATCACTCTCTTCGTGACGGCAATGCAGAGGATGCCTGCCCCTCGCACTCCGCCACTGGTATGCACTCCGTGATACCTCGAACAAAGGCACCACCTCCAGGCTGCTCCTTGACTCACCGCACTGTCGTCAGGGCTCTGGTAGAGTCTCTCGGACGATCGCCAGTGGATCAGTGTCCTCCCGGGTGCGTCAGCGCGAACTCTGCCGTACGCACGCCGGCACTCCAAAGTTCTACGGTCCGTGTCCACCACCTACTGAAGAGGGAAAAAGCTACAGGAACTCCGGGTGATAGTAGCTACCGCTCCCTCGGATCTCACGAACGCCTTCGTCTTAGTTTGCTTCCCCTATATCCGGTCCTACCGCAAAGGCTGCTGGGATCGGTAGTTCCAACCCCCAGACTTCTGGGAAATGTAGTTTGTTCGGCAGGCGCGAGGGCTAGACCCTGACAGCACGCCCCCCTCCCCAGCGCCTCCTAGGACCAGGCTTTGATGGAAACCTCCGGTGAAAAGACGCAACGGCTCTTGGGGCATGCACGTTGTTCCAGGGTTCCCAGGAGTCATCCTCCACCGGATAACCCTTCCAGGAGACCAGGTACCACAACAATCCCCTACGCAGCTTCGAATCGCGGATGGACCGCACCTCATATTCAAGCCCGTCATCTCCACACATCGGTGGGGGTTTCCTCCTGTGGGCCGTAAAGGCCTTCTTCAGTAAGTGCACATGGAACACGGGATGTATCCTTAACGAGCACGGCAGTCGCAATTTGTAGGCCACTGGGTTGACTTGCTTCATTATAGGATACGGACCAATGAAGCGTGGGTGGAATATGCTTCGTAGTTTGAAACGGATGTATCTGGTGGACAACCACACCTTGTCCCCCACTCGGAACTGAGGACCCGGGATCCTGTGCTTATCCTCCCAGTGCTTGTATGCTTCTTTCGCCCTCACCACATGGGTGTGCACCGCCTTGTGCACTTTCCTCAACATGCGTAAGTGTGCCAGCACCGCGGGCTGATTCCGGACGGCCGATGGGATGGTAATGGGTAAAGTGTTTGCGTCGTACCCGAAATTGGCTTTAAACGGTGACATGCCTGTAGAACTATGCCAGGCATTGTTATAGGACAATTCGGCCACCCATAACAAATCCACCCATGATTCTTGAGCTTCTTTGGAATAACACCGGAGGTATTTCTTTAGGGTCTGATTTAACCGCTCGGTCTGCCCGTCGGTCTGTGGGTGAAAGCTCGTTGACAGCGCAGCTTCCATCCCTAGTGCCTGACACCATGTTTTCCAGAAGCGGGCAACAAACTGCGGCCCTCTGTCAGACACTATCACCCGAGGCAGGCCGTGTAGTCGTATTACCTGAGAAGCTAGTAGCTGAGCAGTCTGGCTGGCAGTGGGAAGATTCGTACATGGTACAAAATGACCCATCTTGGTTAAGGTATCCACTACCACCAAGATAGCTGAACACCCTTTGTCCCTTGGTAACCCGGTTATAAAATCCAAGCTTATGTTCTGCCATGGGCGAGCTGGCGTGGGCATGGGCATTAGTTGACCTTTCTTGCGGGTGTTCTCCCCCTTGGCTCTGGCACAAACCTCACACTCCCTCACCCACCTTTTGGTGTCTGTTACCATCGAGCCCCACCAAAAGTGTCTCCGAAGTAAGTGCAAAGTCTTGGTTACTCCTGGATGACCGGCCATGGGCGTTACGTGGCACCATACGAAGGCCTTTTTCTGCATTTCCACCGTGGGTACATACAGTCCCTCTCCTTGAAAAGGCAGCCCTTGTTTCACCGCCCTACCCGGTTTACTTGCCGTTCATCTTTCCCATGCCACCAGCGATCTGGAACCCCTGATGGTGTCCAGGAACTTCTCAACCCGGATCACGCCAACCACCTTGGTAGCCGGAATGATGGCCTGAGGGGTGGTCTCTGGTTGCTCCCCTGGCACCTCCTGTCGAGACAGCGCGTCCGCCTTCCGATTATCACTGCCCGGTCTATATGTGACCACAAAGTTGTACCTTGCGAAGAACAACATCCAACGCATTTGTCGCTGCGTTAAATGTCTCGCAGAAGTCATGTATTGAAGGTTTTTATGGTCAGTATAGACGGTTACCGCCTGCCTGGCCCCCCACAGATAGTGCCGCCACTCCTGGAAAGCCCTCTTGATAGCCAGAAGCTCTTTTTCAGCTATAGTATAGTTAACTTCGGCAGGGCTTAATTTTAGCGACAGGAAGGCTACCGGGTGGAGGAAGCCAGTGTGCGCATCACGCTGGGATAAAACCGCTCCGATTGCTTCCTCCGATGCGTCGGCTTCCACCACAAACGGATGTTCTGGTACAGGATGCGCCAAAACCGGAGCGGTAGTGAACGCCCTTTTTAGGGACTTGAAGGCCTCATCGGCCTCTCTGGACCATGCAAAGGGAACCCCTTTCCTCAACAACCTAGTAATAGGAATTGCAGTGTGAGAAAACTGCCCTATGTACCTGCGGTAGTAGTTGGCGAACCCCAAAAAACTTTGCACTTCACGAACGTTTCTCAGGGTTGGCCAATCCATCACCGCCCTGACCTTTCTATCCGACATCTGTAACCCCTGGGGACTGAGATTCACCCCCAAGAACTCCACCTCACATACGCCAAACTCGCAGTTGCTCAATTTAACATATAAACTGTTTTCTCTCAATCTCTCCAACACACGGCACACACGCTCGGTATGACAAGACTCGTCCGGGGAGTAAATCAGGATGTCGTCTATGTACATGACCACAAAACGGTCCACGTATTCCTTCAGCACGTCGTTAATAAAGAATTGGAAAGCCGCCGGGGCATTACACAGCCCAAACGGCATCACTGTGTACTCGTAGAGGCCATATCGCGTCTTGAAAGCCGTCTTCCACTCATCCCCCTCGCGTACTCGAACCAGGTGATAAGCCCCCCGCAAGTCCAAGCGGGTATAGATCTTGGCCTCCCTCACCTGATCAAGCAACACCGGTATGAGGGGGAGAGGATAACGGTTGCGTACGGTGTTTTTATTCAAGACGCGATAGTCCACACATGCCCTTAGATCCCCATTGGCTTTCGCAATAAAGAAGATGGGAGAAGCTGCCGGAGAGCGCGAAGGCCTGATGAAGCCCAGGCGAAGATAATGGTCAATGTACTCTTTGAGGTGGACAGTTTTGGGTACCGACAAGGCATACACTCTGCATGTTGGGAGGTTCGCCCCCTCCACCAAATCTATGCGGCAATCGTACTCCCTATGAGGGGGTAACGATTCCGCTCTGGCCTCGCTGAACACATCACTGTAACTACTGTACTCAACAGGAAGTCGTACGTTGGTTTCCACTGCCGTGGCGGCTAAGTACGGGGAAGTTAACACTGCTATATGAGTCGAAGGATAGTGGGACATATGATCCTGACAGTATTCAGGCACAAAATGGAGCGCCTTAGACCTCTAAACGACCACAGGGTTGTGTAGTCGCAACCAGGGCATGCCTAAGATAACCTCGTATTGGGGGGCTGCTATGATATTTAGTGTCACAATCTCTGAGTGCACCACTCCCTGGGCCCTAACGGTGAGCCCTACCTCACTGGTCCTTTCGGTTATCTGACCGGATTTCAACGGCTGTCCGTCTACTGCCAAAACTTCCTCAGGATTATCTCGGGGAACCCGGGGCAAGGCCAGACGGGATACCAAACCTTCATCTATGAAATTGCCCGTTGCGCCTGAGTCCACCATCACTGAGACTTGATGGGTTTGTAGGTCGCATGCCAGCTCCATGTTAATAACAAGATGTGATTCAGTTTCCCCCACCCCGATGGTGGATAACGAGGTGAGTTTCCAGTTCTGACCTCCCTCCTCCCCCTGTCTTGGGGCCTCAACCGGTACATTATCTGACACTACGGAAGAGACAGCTATTCGCTTGAATCGAGTGCCACCAGAGGCCTTGGGTTTGGAGGGGCATTCTCTAACGTAATGCCCCTTCATACCGCAGTACAGGCAGAGACCCTGCGTCCTCCTGGCTTCCTTCTCTTCCTTGGACAACTGAGCTCGAAGAGCCCCTATTTCCATAGGTTCGGAACTCTCTTCGGATCCTCCCCCTGACTTACGACCGGACCGCTCCGAAAGTCCAGACCCTCTGTCCCATCGTCTCCTGCTACCCCCTCTCTCGGTCATACGACTATCCAGTCGTAAAACCAAATTAATCATATCCACACACGTGGTTGGCTGAGGGTCCACTTGGGCCACTACATCCTTCAACTCCTCCTTCAACCCTTGGTAAAAAAGGGACATCCGTTTTTCCTCAGGCCAGTCCGCCTCAGCCACCAACCGATTAAACGTAGTTAAATACGTAATCAACTCTTTCTTTCCCTGCCGTAACTCCAGGAGTTCTTTGTCAGCACTGAAAGTGGTGGCCCTTCTATCGAACATTTTCTCAAATTCGGCCTTAAAGGCTCACCAATCTGACAAAATAGGATCGTTGCGTCTTACCAAAGGCACAGCCCAATTGGCTGCGTCCCCCGCCAAATATGAGATGGCGAAGGCCACGCGCGAATGATTGTTGGGGAAGGAGGCTGGCTTACAAGAGAAGTGCAGTAGCACCTGGGTTAAAAACACTTGTGTCTTACGAGGATCGCCAGAAAACCTCTCGGGGGTTGCCAACGGAATGGGAGGGGGCACCGTGACTTGAATGGAGGATGCAGAAGAGGAGGCACTAAAAGGGTTCCTAGATAACTGTTCCACCTTATCTCTTAAAGCAGCAGTTTCGGCTCTAGACGATGCCAACTCCTGTTGCACCAGCACTAACGCATGTAACACTTCCTCCATGGACGCCATTATTGCTGCGACTGCATCGGGCAGAATGCAATTCGTGGGTTCGTGATTCTGTCAGGTTCTCACTCTGCGGAATCCAGACGCAGCAATAAGCTCCACCTCCGGACCTTCCCAACACCCTGAAGGATTACACACAGGGTGTTCGAATGATACGGCGAGGGAAAAAACCCCTAAAAGGGTAAAAAACCCAAAAGGAAGGGAAAGGGAGGGTCAGCTGGGAAAGGAAGCTGGAAAAAACAAACACAAGGGTTAACAGAAGGCATACATACTACTCTCAGTAAATTCTCACTATAACCATTAATGATTCACCTGTATTGTTTCAGCACAATGACTCTATTCCCTGGAACGCTTCCGCTATCCCTTCTCCCTACAGAACACACAAAAAACCAGATCCATAAACAAGGGGATAAAGACCTCTCATGCTCCTTATATAGTACATCAATAGACTACCTACCCTCATGAGAGGGCTGCTTAATCTTAAAGGGATCCGCTGTGCTAGCTCCTGAGTACGGAGATTTCACTCCTCGTGAAAACCCCCAAAGGTTGCTGCAATGTAAACAAAAAGGAATATCTTGCTGCGGGGTATATTAACTGCATATACCCCGAAGTTCTAACCAAGGATCTCTCCCCACACGGGGACCCCTCCAACCACGGTAGGGCGTAGTGATCAACTACCGCCGCCCGCGTTGGCACTTGTATTCCACATATGATCACTCTCTTCGTGACGGCAATGCAGAGGATGCCTGCCCCTCGCACTCCGCCACTGGTATGCACTCCGTGATACCTCGAACAAAGGCACCACCTCCAGGCTGCTCCTTGACTCACCGCACTGTCGTCAGGGCTCTGGTAGAGTCTCTCAGACGATCGCCAGTGGATCAGTGTCCTCCCGGGTGCGTCAGCGCGAACTCTGCCGTACGCACGCCGGCACTCCAAAGTTCTACGGTCCGTGTCCACCACCTACTGAAGAGGGAAAAAGCTACAGGAACTCCGGGTGATAGTAGCTACCGCTCCCTCGGATCTCACAGAATCACGAACGCCTTCGTCTTAGTTTGCTTCCCCTATATCCGGTCCTACCGCAAAGGCAGCTGGGATCGGTAGTTCCAACCCCCGGACTTCTGGGAAATGTAGTTTGTTCGGCAGGCGCGAGGGCTAGACCCTGACAACTCCACTCCACTACCACACTCTGTGCCACTCCACTTAGACACTCTACGCCACTCCACTCCACTCCCACACTCTACGCTACTCCACTCCACTCCACTTAGACACTCTATGCCACTCCACTCCATTCAGACACTCTATGCCACTCCACTCCACTCAGACACTCTGTGCCACTCCACTCAGACAATCTATGCCACTCCACTCCACTTAGATACTCTATGTCACTGCACTCCACTTAGACACTCTATGTCACTCCACTCCACTCAGACACTCTATGCCACTCCACTCTACTCAGACACTCTACACCACTCCACTCCACTCAAACACTCTATGTCATTCCACTGCACTGAGACACTCTACGCCACTCCACTCCACTTAGACACTCTACACCTTTCCACTCTGACACTCTATACCACTCCAATCAGACACTCTACGCCACTCCACTCCACTCAGACACTCTATGTCATTCCACTGCACTCAGACACTCTATGCCACTCCACTCCACTTAGACACTCTACCTTTCCACTCTGATACTCTATACCACTCCACTCAGACACTCTGTGCCACTCCACTCCACTCTACTCAGATACTCTATGCCACTCCACTCCACTCAGACACACTATGCCATTCCACTTAGACACTCTACGCCACTCAACTCCAACACTCTATCTCACTCTACTCTACTCAGATACTCTATGCCACTCCACTCCACTCTACTCAGATACTCTATGCCACTCTACTCCACTTAGAAACTCTACGCCACTCCACTCCAACACTCTATGCCAGTCTACTCCACTCAGACACTCTACGCCACTACACACTCCACTCGGACACTCTATGCCACTCCACTCCACTCCCACACTCTGTGCCACTCCACTTAGACACTCTATGCCACTCCACTCACACACTCTATGCCACTCCACTCAGACACTCTATGCCACTTGAATGTACTCTATGCCACTAATTTCTAGCTAAAGT